>NW_024609857.1:137044626-137760074 GCF_016920785.2 Ixodes scapularis
GAGGGGAGTAAAAAAAAATCTTGCCATTGATCTCGCGAAGTCGGCGGCTCATAGAATTCCGAAAGACTCCGACAAAAGGATGAGCATGGCAACATCCGGCTGAAGACTTTGCTCACGGCCAGTTGCAAATTTCGAACCACTGGAGGAAGCTATCGACATCTTATTCTTAAAAATGCCTTCTGTGGGTAATGCTGTGAGCAACAAGATGCTACAAGACAACGAAAAAAACATTTTGGCACCACACTGGGTAAGCTTATAGTTCCGTGTACCTTTTATTTAAACGCGATGTAATAAAGCTTTCTTATATCTGAGCTGTTCCTCTAAAACTTCTTTTTTTAAACTGTCGTTGTAGTCATTCTCATGCAATTCAGCATCAAAAGTAAAGCACCGGTACATTTCAATTGACTTTATTTTAATATTCATAATTTGCACGGCTTCATCGAGGAATTCAGCACTTCAACTACTCGAGGCGATGGCTCAGCAGGTTTAAAGCAAGCCATGAAATTTAAAGCCATTGTATTTGTGGAGAGGGTGGTGTAGTGATGTAGGATTTATGCTTGCGCGGGACCACCGTATACTGCGGTGGGGACAAAGAAGAGGAAGAATAATAAAGCCAGTAAATGGGAATGGCTGCTCCATTTTCATTGCGCCTGCCGCGGTAGCACTATGTTTATTCATCACACTTGCAACGCGGTGTGCCAGGCAGTCTCCAGCTACGGTGCTGGTAAGTGTCCACCCTCCAGGACCTCACAGCGCGCCGGCGCTACACCACAAGCAGCGAGCTTCACAGCCAAGCCTACGGTTCTCCAGTAACGATGACCCTGATTCCAACCTCACAGCCCCCTTTTGACTTAGATGCCACTTGCGCAACTAATATCGGCTCCGAATGGCAAAAGTGTATAACTCGCTTCGAAAACTTCTTCATCGCTTTCGATGTGAAGAATGACGCACGCAAGCGTTCTCTCCTGCTCCACTATGCGGGGAAACGTGTCCATGAACTCTCCAAGACTCTTCCTGACCAGCAGCGTGGTCCCACATCAAGTACAGCGCCAGATGCTGATACGCCTTCAGTAACGGCCAGAAACACATACCAGCATCTCAAAGAAAAACTTGACGCATACTTCAATCCTCGCATGAACACAACATTCGAGATCTTTCAATTTCGTCAGTCAAAGAAACTCGAGGGCGAATTTGTCGGCCAATTCTCAATCCGGATTCGATTGCTTGCTCGAAATTGCGGTTTCGCGAATGCCGACGAAGAAATAAAGAACCAGATCACATTTGCAACGACACCTTCACGCCTACCACGCGCAGCCCTAAGCGAGACATTAACCTTCCATCACTTTTGAATCAGTCTCAGCTCCTCGAGGATGTCAAACGAGCAACGACCGCCATGAAAGAATCGCCAACAAACACGACCGTTCGAGCAATCTCTCGACAGCCTCGCTACGGCCCTGCAGGCACATCCAGTAATGCCCAGCCTCGCTTCTTCTCTTCGCACCTGAAATCTGGAGGCAGCGCACAACAACACATCCACGTCTCGCCTCCACAGTGCTTCCACTGTGGTGCTTACTGGCCCCACGAGGGAGGACAAGCAAGCTGCCCCGCCAAATCTGCCTCTTGTAAGGCATGTGGTAGAAAAGAACACTACGGCAAGGTGTGCCAATCAGCACAGAAGCCTATCTTCCAGATTTCCCATGATTCTGACTCCGACGAGAGCGTTTATGCTGTCGGAACTATATCACAAATATCCCACCAAAACTTTCCAGAGGTTCATCTGCAAATTAACAACAGCCCTGTAACATTTCTTATTGACAAAGTTACTTCAGCATCGGTCATTGAAATCTCAACCCTTAACAAGCTTAGAGCACTCACGAAACTTCAACAAGCAGGCACGCGTATTTACGCGCATGGATGGGATGCTTCGGAACCAATCATAGGAAAGCGCAATGTCATGCTGAAGTTCAGAGACAGCGACACAACAGAAGACTTATTCGTAATAGAGGGAACCATGAAGTCACTGCTGAGCTTCGCTGCTGCGAATAGACTAGGCCTCATCAAAATTACTTACGCCATCCAAGGACCCTCACAACAAGATGCACGCTCAAGTGGAGAAGTGCCTCCAAGCTTGCTTGAGACCCCATTCGCTGCATTTCCTGAGTTGTGTGCGGGTGTAGGCAAACTAAGAAACCTCCAAGTACACCTCTACATTGACAACATTGACAAAGCCATTGAGCCGGTTGCTCAGCCCTATCGCAGAATCCCCTTTGCAGTCCGAAGCCAAGTAGAAGAAAAGATAAGCCAGCTCTTGGCCCTTGACGTCATCGAAGAAGCAACCGGACCTACTCCATGCGTGTCTCCAGTCGTAATTGTGCCAAAGCCGCATAATACAGAGGAGACTCGCCAATGCATCGACATGAAATGTGCTAGAAGGGCCATTCTTCGCAAGAGGCACGTCTGCTCTGCCATCGACGACGTGATCACAGCGCTGAACGGATCAACAGTTTTCAGCGAACTTGATCTAAAAGATGGGTACCACCAACTAGAACTTGATAATTAATCAAGAACAATCAAAGAATTTGCAACACACAACAAACTGTACTGCTGCAAACGACTTATATTTGGAATTAATGAAGCTGCCGAGATTGTCCAAAAAACCATTCGTCAAGTACTCTACGGCATATCTCACGTCCTCAACATCAGTGATGAAGTACTTGTGTTTGGAAAGTCAAAGGATGAGCATGATCACGCTCTCCAGGCAACTCTCGAAAGGTTGACAGAGAACGGCCTCACAGTTAATAAAAAAAAATATCTCTTCGTACAAAGAAAACTCTGTTTTCTCGGTGATATCTTCTCTGCTTCAGGAATCAGAAAAGACCCCCAGAAGATTGCGGCACTAAACAAAATGCCAGCCCCTGCCAACGCTCATGAAGTTCGAAGTCTCCTTGGCACTGTAAATTACAGCGGACGCTTCCTACCTAACCCTTCTGACATAACATACCCTCTTCGGCTTCTCACAAAAAAGGACACCAAGTGGGTGAGGGGACCAGAAGAGCAAGCTGCTTTGGATACGCTGAAAGAAAAGCTGTCCGAAATACCCAACCTTGTCTTTTTTGACGGTACAAAGGCAATAATTCTCATCGTCGACGCGTCGCCTGTTGGCCTTGGAGCCATCCTAGCACAGAAGGAAGACAACAACACCGAGATTGTCGCGTATGCTAGTCGCGCTTTGACCCCCACTGAAGCACGGTACTTCAGATTGAACGTGAATTGCTTGCATTTGTCTGGGGGCTGAGCATTTTCATCTGTATTTTTACGGCAACAGCGTTCTTATTCGTACAGACCACAAACCCCTTGTGTCCATCCTCACCAGCCCACGGGCGTGTCCGTCTGCACGAATTGAACGCCTCGTGTTGAGACTTCAACAGTACAACTTTAGAGTGTGACACACGTGTGGAATCAAAACCCCTCGGATTACTGTCTCGCCACCCCATGCCGCGCACTCCTGTTGACGCCCGCCTGGCTCATAGCACTAATGCATATGTCAACGTCATCGCCCACCACAACATTTCCGAAGCCATGACTCATGCAGAAGTAGCGGCCGCTACTATAAACGACCCTCATATACAAAAGGTGATTCCGGCCCTCAGCAATCCTGCCAGGTGGAACGACCCAGCAGTCAAGGAGTTTATATCCCTGTAGCAGGAGGTCTTTCTGACGGTCAGCGGCCTACTACTGAAAGGAAATAGCCTCGTTCTACCGGCTTCTTTCCAGCAACAGGCGATATCTCTCGCTCACAATGGGTAACAGGGCATCCCCGAAACGAAAGCGCTAATGAAGCGAAAAGTATCGTTTCCCCACTTAGACAGAATTATACAAACTACTCTCAAGAACTGTATGGCATGTCAGGCAACCAGGGTTAGGCGGTATCGTGACACAAATGTATCGCGATAGTATTTTAGAAATACATTTCGTATCTGTATTTCTGTACAGCGATACATTTTTTACACCAGTATCTATATTCGTGTATCAGAATACATTTGGAATGTTTCTTTGTATCGCGATACAATCAGGATGAAATGTATTTCGTTACATTTCTTAGGAAACACTCCCCCCCCCCCCCCCAAAAAAAAAAAACAAAAAAAACACACAAGTCCAAACGCTATTTTTTTTTTACTTCTGAGGGCACCAGGTTCAAAGTGATGCTGGAACATCGTTACTATGCTGACCAAGGTTCCTTCCGATTCTCCAAACTGTTTTTCTATGCATCCTGTTATCTCTTATGAGAAGTGTTGCTTAGTCGGGGATTCGAACCAGGTGACGTGCCAGGAGTGGAGTCTGAGCATCTTCTGGCGCAGGTCTCTAGGTCGGGATTTTATGAGTCATAGTTTGCTGGCAGCCAATGACTGCTGCTCACCGTCTCTGTTGCCTTAGCGTACACAGTACACCCATCCTGCAAAGCTGAGTCACAGTCCGTTGCAGCACGAGCCTGGCGGTCGTTGACTTGAAATAGTAGGATGACTCACGCAGTGAAGTTCAACAAATATCCGAATGCGTCTGCGCCAGTAATATTGCACGGGTCAAGGGTACGTCATCAGCCGACGTGAACATGACCCGCTGCCCTGGTGATCCGAAAGCCAGGAAGGAGGCCAGACGTGGCCTCGCTGTGCCGACCCGGATTTTGTACACCTGCGACTCGTCTCGAGCGCGCTGTTTCTCGGAGAGCTCGCACCTGTGCAGGCAATATCAGGTCGCAACCCCCGATGTCTCTGTTTGGATGATGCTAGGTGAAACTTAAGGACTTCAATATATGCGTCGGTGGTGGAGGGTCGGCAAGAAGGACGTTCACAACAGGGATGCCACCGTATCGTTTCTTCGACCGTAACAGAAGTTAAAGTTGAAAAACCTTAACTTCTGTTAAGGTTTTTCAACCTTCTGTTACACGTGTCTTAGGAAAAAGACCCTAAGACAGGCGTTCCAGGATGCTTCAGGTGGTCCACCATTCTAAAGAATTCCAAATGACAGTGCCTGCACGATCTTCAACGAGGTAACCTACAACGAAAATACGTATTTTCCTTTCATACGGCAGCGTGGTAAAGTTTCATGTTCACGGCCCCACCTACAGATAAAGAATACCAGTTCATTCCACCGTGACGTCATGTGATCAATGTTGACAGGAGTGTCCTTATTGGGCAGGGGCGTGGTGAGGCTTTGATGGGATTTAGGGTGACAGAATATATTTAGGGGTCGAAGTCTTTTCGCATCCCTCGTCAGACTGACAGGATGTCGGGAGGAACCATGGTCAGTCCTTGATGGAACGTTTTTTTTTTTTTTCTTTTTGAGTCCATTACAGACTCCTCTTCACCCGAAACCACTACCTTCAAGGCAAAGTGCCAAGCCTACGAGAAAGTAATTTCGGGATCAAAAACTTCTACTTCAAGGTTCATCTCAGTTAGCGTCTCAAGCAAATTGAAAAATGTAATGCAGTATCAGTATTTGTATTTCTGCTCTCTCCTAAAATGTATTCCTGTATTTGTATTTCCAAAGATGTTTTGACTCTATTTAGAATGTATTTCCGATGCGTATCGCGGTATATCTTTACAGATATATTTTAGTACCAGTATTTTAACTACTATTTTCATGTATCCCAGCATCTGTACTTCAAAATACATTTTTGAGTATTTCTGCCCAACCCTGCAGGCAATTATCCAACATCGACACTCGGACCCCGTCGCGATTCCATCGAAACGAAATCAACCATGGGAGGCACTCTTCGCTGGACTTCGCGGGGCCTTTCTAACGGCAAATACATAATGGACCCAATGGATGATACGTCACGCTGCCCCCTTGTGGCGGTATCATCAACGATGGCGGCCCCAACGGTCATCAGCAACCTTATGAAGGTCTTCAGTACTTTCGGGATCCCTAGGGTCGTCAAACCTGATAACGGGCATTCAGTTAAAAAGCCTTGATTTCAAAAACATTCGCTGACTCTCTAGGATTTCGCCATCAAAGCATCACGCCGTGCTGGCCGCAAGCGAATGGTGAGGTTGTGCGATCCATGCGCACACTTAAGCGATTTATACAAACGACAATGTTGGAAACCTCTACGTGAGCTCTCGAATTGAGTAAATTTTTAATGGCCCATAGGGCGACACCTCACTCAACAACGGTGAAAACACCCTTTGAACTACTCCTCGGAAGACCCATGGGCTAATTCCTTCCCGATGCCACAGGCACTAACAACATGCCACAGGCATGGCAACACACGGATTACCTAACGAACCTCAATTATACAGTGAAAGACGACGACCGGCTCCGGAAGCTGAACAACAGCTCGACGTGGAGGAGGACGAAAGAGACCAGCAATTCGTTGAAGCCCCTGCCCCTAATCTATCAGGAACAGCATGACCAGTCCGTACGAGGTGCTCTCCTGCAAGACTCAGGGACTACCTGTGCTCCTAATAAACCTTTCGTGCTGTTCATTTCTTTGCTTCTCGGAGGAAGTAATGTAGTGATGTAGGATTTATGCTTGAGCGGGACCCCCGTATATCGCGGTGGGGACAAAGAAGAGGAAGAAGAATACAGCCAGTGAATGGGAATGGCTGCTCCATGTTCATTCCGTCCGTCGCGGTAGCACTCTGTTTATTCATCACACTTGCTACGCTACAGGTGCGAGCTTAAATACAGCCCCACTGGCCGATGGTCAGAAGCATCTTGCAGAACTCCTCTCGAAGCATTCTCGATAAGACATTTATATATTCCATAAGACAGTTTTGATTCTACAAATTGAACTTTACTTCAACCTTGCATCTGGACCTGTTCCTGTAGCAAAACGTAGCAAAAAAAAAATATGCTGGGATTTATGTGCAAGGTTAGCAGGGCTCATAAGTGGAAGCCGATCGTTGTGGCTAAGGCGGAGTGACAACGTTTTTTTTGGAAAGACATTTGACCCGAACATTTACTGCTCCTGCAATTGCAACAAGAAAGTATGGATTACAGCAATATATATGAAAGCTACTTGACAAGATTTGACCGTTTGTTGAAAGTGAGAAGAGACAGCTGTTTTGTTGTTTCGTAACTTTTTATGCTGCTCTGTTTCCGCGAAATTGAGAAATTTCGCGGAACCACCATGTCCGCCGCAGGGGGAACTAAGGAAAGCAGACAATTTGGAACCAACAATCCCTACAGGAAGGGAGAAGATGAAAGAGTTGCGCCGTGATGCAGATTCCTCGTGAACGGCCCAATACCGAAATCGCATCCAGTGATATAGAAAACAAATAAACCAGCGCGTTTGGCATAGACGTTGAAAACTCAGAACTCGCTTGTCTTCCGTGTGCTAGGAGTAGAACTTCGCTTAACGTTTAACCATATGTTGTGTCAGGGGGTTCAACTCGGACCTGTAAGAGCAAGATTTGGAGCGCAGACAAAGTTATGTAGGAAAGAGCGGCGCATGAAATATACTTAACAAAATTTTAATGTTGTATTTTGTGTTTTTTTTTTTTTTTCGATAGGCAAGCGCACACGAACACCAGCTTTTCTGTAAGGTTGGGTTATTCTCCTTGTTCAAAGCGTGAGGAGACATGTTACAGCTGAACGCAGAAGCAGACTCTCTGTAACGGCTTTCGTCACTGAAGTGCGAAACCAGAAATGGAAGGGTGTCAACCATCGCAATAGAGGCGCGTTATCGGCTCTTTTTTATTCGGCGTAATTTTTCCTTTTCATCTGGGAAGAAATTTATATTTCTTGGTAAGTATTTTTACACCTAGAATTGTTCAGTTCCTTTTCGGTTATATCTGCAGTAGTATTTCCATTCAATTCAATATTGTATAGGTCTTTGTTTCTCTTGTTGTTGTTTTTTTTTTTTTTTGTCAGCACTGGGGATTATTTACAAATTCCTCTGTTTAGCACTGTGCTGTCATGATTATTATGCCATTGCGATATAAAAGGTGTCAGCCCGGTACCTTTGTAATAAGGACCTAAAGTTAATGATAGAAGTTTATTTTAAATAGAATTTGTAGTGGTTACATAGCGCGTACAACATTTAATAAACCAAAATACGCACACACAAGTAAAGCCTGGGAAGATATCCACATCTACGCTATATGGTGTGAACATAACAATGAAGCTTTGTTTTTCCACAGATAATTTAGATTAGAATTATTATATGTATTTGTAATAAATGTACATATATTTTCGTGATTACATATCTATCGATGACCACGTTTTATTTTCTGTCTATCTCAGTCAGCTTATGAAACGACTTGTCACCATTTACCACAACCTTTCGGCATTTCCGTTCTGTTCGATTTCGAAACTGGAAGCCTGCGGATCGGACGTACTACAGTAGCGAAAGCTAACCAATCAGTCAAATGCCTGCACCAAAACAGATCCGGTGACATATATCAAAGCACTGCCTACTTAAGGTACTCACGAAAGTCTGGTTGTAATGCGGGAATTATGTCATTGCTTCTGATGAACTGGAGTATACCGTCATTGATTAAAAACGGGTCACACCCTTTCGACAATAAAAATAATTTAAACCCCATTTATGAAGACTGGGAAATTATTTATTTATTTTATTAAGATACCCTCAGGTCATCGGCATTACAGAGTGGAGTGGGAGGTTAGTGGCAGTAGTACACTTTGCAGCTCAATCTGAGCAGTATAGATTATTTATGGCAGTTCTAAATAAGTTCTAAACTTGCAACAGAAAGCCTGCTTGAAAAAGATACAAAAAAATTAACAGTCAAAATATTGTTTATTTTTAAACCATAGCCTCTATTATACTGGTAACGCCTGTCCAATTGCCAGTTACCGCAGCTGTCACTATAAGGGTGCGTTACTTGCCTTTACAAGAATTAGAATGTTCTAAGCTCCCAGGGAAGGCCCAAAAGAGCTGCGGCGCGGCGTGATGAGTCAGTCTTTCACCAGTTCTTGACCCTGCGTTCCCGACGACATTCCACAGCGGCAACGCTGTCCCGCTACCTTCCATTTTTTTTGCGCTTGTTTTGGCACAACTTTGCCACACGAAACGTTTAGTTTTTTCAATCTTTAATGGCCCAAAAATTGTCATTAGGGACAATATATAAAGGTGGTCAGAGTTCCGTCCTATGGCGCCATTCAGGTGCGATTTCCCTGCGCTGTCGCACTTTGCGCAGACACCCGCCGCTGCCATTTTCGTCTAGTCCAGTTCGTGTAGCGCCGTCGACAACGCCCCGTGCCCCGTCCACCGCGTCCACGACTGTCCACGACGAGATGGCGGATCACTGTGTCGAAGTCAATTCAGCAACGCAAGCCGCAAGTACGTAGCCACTTGAGTGCACCATGGAGGATGGCGCGAAGCTCGTTAACATTCGACGCATTAGGGGACGCCATAAGAAGGTACTGCCGCGAGAAGCACGTGCAGTACTACAAGCGGGAGTCGCTACTTGTAATGGCGGCAAAAAATCATTAAGCGTTATGTAAATGAAACTATTGCCCTGTACCCAACGCACTACTACTGGATCACGGATGGCCGAAACTCCAGAAGTCGCACCACAGGGAGCGAGATAAAAATGAAGTTCTTATTTCACTTCCATTGGGTTATCAGTCATACTGATATAAAATATTATCAGTCATACTGATATAAAATATTATCAGTCATACTGATATAAAATATTATCAGTCATACTGATATAAAATATTTTTATTTTGGCTTTGTGCATGACCTTCGTGGACGAGAACCTGACTCATTTTAAATGCATTGTGGCTTCGAATAGGGAGCACTTGGAGGTCACGTCTAGCGATACGTAACACAACCACACAGTATCAAAGGTATGAGCAGTGAGAAAGAAAGAATTGCAACATACTAAATATTGGTAGCTTCAAGCTAATAGTGATAGTGGGTCCATTTTCTTACTGTCATAGAATTTACACGTTGCAGCAATTGTAGTGGATATCCCAACAACACATCAGCCCATTCATAGCTTCATTAAAAACTCAGTGTGCCTGCTTTCGCATTCATCTATGTGCAATTCCCCGGCAACGAGCACGGCCTGAAGAGATAAAGTAGGATATCCGGCAGCTCATGATGAGGAGACCAAACAGTTGATGAAGAAAAACATTTGGCAAGAAACTGCCCAAGTTATTCTGCTTAAAGGCCTCAGTAATCTGGCCACGTCTCTCACGCCAGCAAGAAAGAATGGCCTCCAATGAACTGTGGAAATATTTCAAAAAGATTATTGTATTTTTCACATATAGCAAGTTAAACTTGATTTATTTATAAAGAAGTCCTAAGAGCACGGATCAGTCAACCCAGTGAATAATGACGTAAAATAAAGATTTAACCTAGATGGTATATGAACTAATGATTTAATCACACGGAACCGTGATGCCGAAAGAATTTACGTTTCACAGTTTTGTCTTTGAAATTTGTCTTCTGGAAACCGCGATGTTATAGTCCCACATACTCTAAGGGGAGGAAAGCCAGGAGGAAGCTGTAATCCGGTTATTTTGTGGCCCTAAGTTCTGTACAAGTTTTTAGCGTTGCATTCAAACTCATGTTTAACAATTAATGTAGTGTTAATAGTTGCGAACAGGCTGTAATTGTCATAGCCTTGTCAGTGACGCTAACTTCCAAGGCCACCTGGTATCGACTGCGCTAATGAGAGGTGAAATCGATGCTAATCCAGAGATATTGTAAATATAAACAATATTCAAGCTTCTGGACGATTGGACTTCTGTCTACGTCATCTGCAATTAAGATTCTAATCGAGGAACGGAAGTTCAATAGAATGCTTAGATGAGCCAGTTGGTACATCATGGGAAATAAGCGCCAAAAGAACCGGGACAAAGAGTAGAATAACACCCTGCGCCCTGTGTCGTTGTTATTCTACTCTTTGTCTCTGTTCTGGCGCTTATTTCCCAGAACGGAAGTTGTTTGCATTGCGATTCTGGCCAGAAAAGCTTAATGTAGCCTGAGGTGGCTGCTGCAGAAGTTTCTCTATATGAATCGTCAACGGACTGACATCAAGTGCATCATGGCTGACAAAGACCTGCTCAAGGGAGACGTGCTGAGCAGAGCTTCCCCGACGCAGATGTGTGTTAAACACACTAAAAACTTTCAGATGTGATATCACTCGCTAAACTGATCAGAACAGCTATACAACGTGGCCAATTTCTCCAGTTTCTCCAAGGAATGGTGTAAGCACGATCAGCGGAATAATTGGCAACAACTGATGCAAACCTTGATGCAACAGCGCCAGCCATATGTGCTGCCATTTTATGCAAAAAACTGACGCAACATTAATAATAAATGGAACAATGGACTACAGTTCTCAATAAGAAGCTCTAGCAACACAACCAACAACCTTCTCAAGAGCATCAATGCCAAATGTACAAGTATTTCCCTCTTTAATCTCTGTATATAAGTTTGTGCGAGCACTTTTCAGCATCCAGGCCACCGAGCAGTAAGAAAGAGAGTGCCTGGGTGCCGATTCTGTTTACAAGTGTCCAGCTCATTTGAGGACGAAAGAGTCCTTCCGGCAATTTCTTAGAAATATTATTAGTTTTAGGTTCAATTCGTCAAGAATCAAGTAGATTTTTCAATGGCTCTTACCTTCAGAGAAGATGTACAAGATCAGTGTCTGTGTCAGTCCAACTCTGAAGAAACTGCCTTCACAACCACTAGCCACCCTTGGTCTTTTAGACTGTCAGTGATGTTTCCATGTAGGCACATTTTAGCAGTACGAAGTTCTAGATGCCTCACTGCTTATTAAGAAGGCCTTTTCAGTCAGAAGTGGTGCAGAAAAAACACAAATGGAAGATAAAACCCTCCAACCAAAAAGAAACTAATGCAAGGGTTCCGAGAGCATCTGTGACGCCTGCTGCTAGGACGCCAAGGCCGCAGACGCAAAAACAGGAGTACAAAGCTGTCCCCCACTACGCAAGTACCTCACAAAACTGGCGTCAGACGAAACAAATGACGGGTATATGACAGCGTGGAAACCGTAAAGTCGTTAAGGAACGGGGGAATGGGAAGACGGGCTTTCCCTTAGTCTTGGGCAGCAATGTAATGATGTACAACATACTTCAGCACTTTCAAACGGCAGACTGCGCCCAAGCTCACCTTTCACATAGCAGGTAGACAGTGACAGAATTCAGGATGTGTGTCATGATACGAGATCAAGTTCGAGCTTTACATATACATCACGACAACTACTTCTGGATATGCTTTCCAGTCCTTCAGAGAATACAGAAACAGCACCAGCGGCTGACCCAAGCCCCAGATTACTGTTACTCTCGCTGACGGCCCTTCATCAGAATCTATAGAACAGTTTAGCATTCATGGTATTCAAATGCCCCCCCCCCCCCCCCGGAAAAAAATATAAATAGAACCACATGGTCGTCCGGAAGACACTGGACTTCCTAACAAGAAAAAAATTCCCAAATGTTTCTCTTAGCTTGAACAACACAAAGAAAGAGTATAATGCTTGAGTGGCTAGTAGGAGACCAAAATGCCGGGTCTGTCTTGCCCATTGGTGAGTTCCCATTGGTGAGCAAAATTATTGCTTTGCATTAACTAAAAATACATATTTTTATTTCGAAATGTATAACTGTCGTTCCATCTCCCCATATCCTCTAAAGTTTTCTTTTCTTGCAGACGAAGTCAAGGTGGAGACATTTACATCTAGGCTCCAGGAGTCCATCCTGTACAGCTAAGTGAACGTCGACATTGTGAAGAAATTCTTCTCCACAGATGGCTGGAGTGCAGTTTCTAACGTCCTTCAAGTCAAAAGAAGCAGCATCAAATGAAAGGGAAACACGTGTGATGCTTCAATGAGTGGTTACGATTCAGTTATCTATAATCATGCTTCGCTAGTACCAGCAATGGTGGCACAATGTCGCACCAAGTGCTTGCATAAATGCACAATCATGGTTTCGCGAAAATTGTCCCTAAAACAAGATTAAAAGGAAAGTGAAAACGTAAAAAAAAGAAAAGTTAATACTTTTTTCTGGCATTGTTGTTCTTGTAGAATCTAAATATCAACATCATGCATCCTCAAAATTACAATAAACTTTAAAAAAAACAATATCATGCAGCTGTTTGCCGCCACCGAACTTCATTGCTTTGTCAAGCCGTGACGCCATTAAAGGTGAACCATCCGCAGATCGATCGTTTGGCAATCCTTGTCTCGTTTCTTCTCTGCTTCGCATATCGGATTTACTGAGGTGGCTGACTCTTCTGTAGAAATATGCTTGGAGCAATCACAGTAGTAGACTAGCAGCCCCTCACTGAAGATAAATCTCTTTTTACACACCCCTTTAGTTCCGAGATGTGAAACCAATAGGCGTGGATCGAAGAAAAAGAGGTTTATATTCAGTAAATGTTTGTTTTTCTAGAAGTGTGTTCTCCTCTTCTCTCTCTCTCTCTCCCTCTTCGCTTATCCTCCTTCGTTCAGCTCGCATCTTTCAAAATAATTAATAAACTACCAGATCAGCTACAACTAGTCGCAACAAGTATCGCAGCACGCGCGAGCGTCCTTTCATGACGTCGTGCTTTCCCTTCTCCTTTTACTCCCCTCTCCCGCTTCCGTTAAGAGGCGTAGTTTTAACGATGCATCAAAGGTGTGTTTTTATGTAATATAGCATAAGAAAGCCCACTTTTGGCAACATGCTTGAAGTCGGACTATAAATAATCAAGTGTTTTAATCAAATTAAAAACCGCTCCACCTTCCCTTTAAACAACAGTGTACACGGGTGATGACAAAATGGTGATGCTTAATAATGTACGAACGTTTCGCATTTTAAATGTTGTGCCAAAATTTAACTTGAATATTTTCATTATATTTCTATCAAAATGTATTAACGTAAGTAGATAGAGAAGGTCTTTTATTTTTATTTTCTCTTAATTAGCCATACTACATTTTCATGTCTCGTTTTTTCTTGTGGTTGAGACTATCTTTTTCTAGTAAATGGGACCAGGGAAAGACTTATGCACAGAAAGTTTTTACTTGATGCATTCAGTGTCTGAATTTTACAGGTCATTTTTCAGCGGGGCTAGAGTTTTTCGGGACGCTTTGTATTTTAAGATACACGACACATATTTATATAATATTTCTTTCACTATAAGAAGGGTTTTATTAGGTGTTTTTGAGTGCAGATATGGTATTTTACATCAAACTTCTTGGGAGCGCTTTTTTTCATTTTTGATAATTTTTGTAGTATATTTCTGTGTCAGTAATTAGCAATTTGTAGATATAAAGCGTCATTGTTCATTACTGTAAGAAACACAAATGCTCCCCTTGCTTTATCTTTCTCTGTCTGTAGGGAACAACGCTTGTAATCGTCGATAATACAGAGATTTAATACGGAGACTAAGATTAACCTTACCAACATGACTATTTCTTATAGCTTCCCAATTTTATGATTCCGTTGATTTTATGGTGGACTGATAATGTTGCATAACCCAGTAATAAGTCTACCTCAACTGAAATGTTTAATTTTAGCCAAAGTATATGTTTTGGTATTGGGAAAGGGACTTCGGCATTATATATTGTAGTAAAGAACCCGGCATCAAGCATCGTATTCAAGAACAAAACCAACAACTAACGTGTCTCGGAAGAGCGAACATGTCTCACATTTCGTCTGCTTTCTTTTTCGCAGTATCGTGTTCTATCTCTCGGGGCAGCCGATATTAGCCATATTCAGTCCAGGTCGTGGTACGTCTGGTAAGTGATATTGGATAGAGTCGCTAGTACTGAGCACTGGTATTGGATCACGCCTTTCTCTCCGTTTTTTTTTTCTGCAACCATGGTGTGGGCGCTGATCAATAGCTTTCTTATAAAATACTGACTGAATCCTAGGTAGCCCGGCGGGTTAAATCATTTGACAATACAGATGGACCAACGCCGGACGTCGTTAGGCTTTCGATTGAAAAGATAGAAGACTTTTTGTCCTAGAGAGAAATCGACTACGGTGTCATTTTTTATCTGGATTGCAGTCCAGACCGAAAATGACACCGTAGTCCAGATAATTTTGGTCTGGACTACGATGTCTTGACGATCTGTGATCTAGATGGAAAACTACTCGTGGTCAACGTTTCGTTTGGACGGAACTCTAATAATAGTTATCGTTCCGTCTGGACGGAACTTTAGTCGCGGTTAATGTTCCGTCTCAATGTAACGCTAGCGGTGGTTATCGTTCCATTTGAACGGAACGCTAGCTGCAGCATTTATACAGTCACAAATCCTTCGCAATTTGCACTTAAGTGGCCTTCTCTTTGTGCCCAGAGAAAGGGGAGGGGGAAGAGTTTTTATGAACGCTTTTTGCGTAAAACTTTATAAATTCACACAATGCCGACAATTGTTTTTTCTTTTAACTCTTAGAACGCCGCAGGATCACATGTTTTCCTCCTTCTCAGACGCCTTATGCAGCAGCTTAGGCAACGCAAGAAGCGGAAGGTTTCTCCGTGGAGTTGGGAGAGGATATGGGTCGGCATTTGAAATTGAGAACCGACGGCAGCCCTCTGGCTCAAAGCATGCCCCGGCAAGCGAGGGCGAAGTTTATTGTCCTCCAGTATAGCGTGATATACATGTCTTTCTTTCCGGTATGTATGGTCGCATTCTTCCGCGAAGAGACATCAGTGTCCTTCTGCGAACTTGAAAACACTCCTGCCCGAACTTTCAATCGTAATCGTGCATGAACGTTATCTAGTCGGTTTGCAAGCAATAACTCGCATTTGTCCTTCTCACACATCACGATAAAGCAAAAATTAACTCAAGAAACTCTGGGCTCTAGGTACAGGCAAGCAAAAGAAATGCGTTTACCACTAATGTATGTTAACTTTCTTTTTAATCTTGTGGCCGGTAATGACATAAGAAAGATCAGCGGCCTCACGAATCGTTTGACAACCTCAAAGGATGTCTAAATCTGAGTGTGTACTGCTATTTTTTTGAGTTACGGGAAAAGCGGGTGGCCTTAATGAAAGTACAATGCTACACAGACAAGAATATCAAAGAAAATCGTCGACTCACTTGTTTGAACTCAGTTCGCCAAAGTAACAAGTTAAATATTAACATTTTCAAGATTCCGGCACCACAACAATTGAGTCCGCAAATGGCTTATATGTCGTCTTACGTTTTCATAGTGTCGTCAATCAGTGGTCAACGTCAGACATGCCACGTCCACTACACTTCGTCGGTGCCATTAACCGTAAGGGGGATAAGTAAAGAATTGCTGGAGTGACGTCGGCGCTCTTCAAGCAAAACCGGCATGGCCACATCAAGATGGCCGCGCGTGATACACGTAATTGGGTGTGCACCGCTATCTTGCTAGGGGTAGAAGCAGACATGTACAAATTACTCAAAAAAGGTAGTTAAGTTACGGAGTATTGACACCAAAAGTAATTGGAGAAGAGTAGAAATTACGTATTTGTACTAGTAATTCAGTAAACTACTAACTACTGTAAAAAAGTAGCGAGTTACTTTGACGTTACTTTCGAAGTTACTTTTTATATCTTTGTGGTAGAAGAATGAACAGCAGTTTTGATCCGTGAAAAACCCTGCGGGCCTAAAATAAATGCAGTCATTTTATGGCTTGCGTTTTCACCAAAATAGTTAATTTGCTCGAAGAAGCAATTGACTTTCAAAGTTCTTATAGGAGAGTTTTCTTCCTTTTCCTCCTAAAGACGTCCCCAGCCAAGCTAAAAAGGCGTTCCACCGACGCGCTGGATGGAACGGCAGCGTTGAATTTCAGGAACAGACTGTGCATGGTCGGGTAAGCGAGTGTCGGCATCTTAGGTGTTTATGACGAAACATGTGAGGTTTGCATCTGCTACTGGGTCTTGTAAAACAAACTTTGCACCTTTCTTCTTTGGCAAGTTGAGATTGTTATGACTGGCCCCTCTTTATTCCCACGACGTTTGGAAAGTACGCTGAGCAAGTGCACCTGGCCATCAAGGGTTCAAGTCTCGCGCCAGGACAATGAGATCATCCGGACGACTGCGCGTCTCGTTGCAGTGCTAGTGCTACGTAGAGTGCCTTCATGTTCGCCGCTGGGCATGAAGGCGCCCTAGTGCTACATTACTTAAAAAAATTGTTTTGGTTTAACAGAGGTTGAAACGAAGTATCCTTCGCCGCTGACGCCGGGTTCAACAAAAGGATCTCCCAAGGGTGACTCGCAATCTTCGTTGCCGACTACGGTATCCTGACGCGCCTGACAAGCCAGACAAGTAAGTCGTTTTCAACAAAGAGGAGGTCTCCCTGGCGTGGAAGGTCGGAAGAACGCGAAGGATTACGTGAACAAGCATCGTCGCTCATATAGTTGCAGCTGGAAGGGGGAACGTGCTCCCATGAACGAATTATCCGTGTCTGCGTTTGTGCGCGGGGAGTCCGGCGTTGCAAGTGAGTATGCGCTGACGGCGAGGCGACCATGGGTACAGGCGCCGTGCTGCGGGGTCATTCCAGTGACTTCTCCCATGGAACCCCCAAACCGCTTGAGGCAGAACTAAAGGCAGACATGAAAACAGCAATAACTTTCGGAGTGTCCCCGTCTTTCACGGTTGCAGCTGGAGGCGCGGCGCCTGCGTGCATTACCGGATTAGGTCAATACTCGACCAAGGCGTGATAAGCATTTCTCCTTGCGTTCGTGCGCGCCGGTTTTATGTTTTGGCTGCTCGTCGCCACCTTGGCCCAAGGACGGCTGTGATGCAGTTTCTATAGAAACTGCATCACAGCCGTCCTTGGGCCAAGGTGGCGACGAGCAGCCAAAACATAAAACCGGCGCGCACTTATACCGGGTAGCCGTATACGGCTACCCGGTATAAGTGCGTGGGAACGGAATGTGAGGGGGCCCCTTGTTCGGGAACGCCACTTCATTTGCTGGCGTCTTATTTATTTCTGTGCTCAAACTTTTTTGACAAGCAAAATTAGCACTAGATTTCGAAAGTAGCTAGTAATTTGAGTAGAAGTTACCTAAAAAACGTAGTTAAAGTAAGCTACTAATTACCCCAATAAAGTTGCAATTGAAAGTTACCAAGTTACTCGCGGAAAAGTAGTTAAAGTAGAGTAGTTTGAGTATAGCAATTGAACTACGTCCAAGTCTCGGTAGAAAGCACGACGCCAGTTCGCACGGTAGGTACGTACCTTCGCCATTTTTATAGATACGTTCTAAATGGCGTAACGCCGTACAACATTGTTACAAAAATCATAGTTGGCTTCTGCTGTACATATGGCTGTACACAAATAACTGAAGTCATGCTTCATACCCCAACATCGCTTGATATAAGCGTCTTCCACTCCAGCCAGTCTTTATAGCTTACCGCCGTGCGTTGTACGAAGAGCATGCACCGAATATGCCGCGACAAGGGCGCTGGTCGTTTTTAACTTCATGAACCCGCCCCACCGTCTTGTGAACCTCCCACCTCGGTGCCCCGCCGTCGCGAAAAAAAAAAAAAAAAGCATGTTCTCTTTTAAAGGGATACCTCAACGAAATTTGAATTATTCCCGTTGTGTTCAAAAATAGGTTGAATATGATCCACAGTATCCGTAAATGACAACCGCACGTTTGTATTTTGAGCCTGGTGGCTGTATTTTTCGTTATAAACGGCCCACTCTGGCAAGCGCTCAGAGAAGGCCCAGCGGAGACCACGTGACATCCAACGCAATCGTGACGTAGGTCGTCTCAAGACGAGCAAAGCTACGGCGAGGCTGACGTCGAGAGGATGACCTAGTCGTTCCAGCCACCGAAGCGGCTGCTTTTGTACAAATTTTGAGTGACGGGTTAATCTTCTAAAATCTCGTAGGGGGACAATAGCGACTTCTGCGACACACAAAAGGCATTCTCGGGGAGAGGGGAGTTCCTCCTGCCCCTCTTCTCTCGTCGTGGCCGGAGGCGAGACAACCTCCGTCACCAGCTGCCAAGGTTGCTAGACGGGCATTACAAGCGAGGCGTTAGCGACATCCACCAGGTGCTCTTTGCTAATCGCTTAATTCGTTTTAAAATTCCTTTTCGTGACATTTTTAACAAGATATTGGTATGTTCGATTTGATGGTGCTTTTTTGAACACATGTAGACCAAAAAATGAGCGCTGAAATTTCGTTGTAGTATCCCTTTAACGTTGTGGCACGGTCGCAGCACGCAAACAGCCACCGGCTAGGACAGGGTAAACGCTATTTTCCAACGTGGCGTCTACGTGCAGCGTGGGCGTACATATATTAACACAAAAAATAGCCATCAAATATACATCTTCCCCTCTGGGTAATTCTAGGAGGTACAACTCTGAAACATAGACAAATTCACATTCCAACTTCAAAATGTAATTTACCTGATCGAAATAGATCATGAAGTTCTTTATGGAAAGTAGAAACGTTCCCTGTAAAATGGCCATACATCTCCATATACGTCCGTGGTAGAAATTTTTCTTTGTAAACAGCCCTTAGAGCTTGGGAATCCATGGTTCCCAAAGGCACCGAACTGTAACTCCTGAAAACGAACAATTATGAGGTAATGACACACCGTTCTCGACTTCATAGCGACATTGAATGATTAGATTATTCGGTATTAAATACTCATCTTTTTGTGTGACAACATTTTGCGCTCAGAGGCATGTATGCTTTTCCCGGTACCCCCATCTAGTGTAACATTAAGTGTGTACGCAAAAATATGCGAAAAGATGGGGGTGTTAATAGAAAGGTTAACGTCGCATTAACCCTACATAAACCTCAGTAAAACCTTAGACGGGTCTACATATATGTTCATACCGGCCTCAAATATATACGTACCGACCACCCCTAAAGTTATACCAGTCGCCGGTACAGGCCACCTGTCACCCTCTATCCGATATCGGCCGCCGACAGGGGCTTACTTGTCACCAGTAAAAAAATGTAGGCACGCCGGTACAATACTATCGGGAACCATTCGTATATACAGGCGATCGCTATCCATGTACAGCTGCTGTTATCTCCCTACAGAAGGCAAACAGAGAGTTGTAGAGGACCGTTTTTCACATCCGATGCGGTACGATGGGCCGTCCGGTACGAACTGCGCATATTCTATTGCAGAAGACTTGCACTTACGCAGTTCGTACCGTAGAGCCCATCCTACCACATTCGGTGTTAGAGAACGGTTCCTTAAAACTTTCTAACATCCGGTACCTGTGGCCGATAACCACGGAACAGCGGGCTGACCAGGCAGTGCGGTGTCCCATACTGGTATACCGGCATACCATTTCAACATTTCATTGGCAATATCTTAGCGGATATTTCACATAAAATGTCAGTTTGCCTGTACTAAACAATCCCCAAATGAATAAGGTAAACAAAGCGAATAGATATATACACGGTACACAGGCGAGTGTAATCTGCAACAAAAAATATCAAGACCCAGGCGCACAGATGTTACTAATTATGAAAATTGAGATCTTTTAATATTTTGAGAAGAGTCAAGGTTTTTTGCATAATATTCTGACAAAGATATGTTCGACCAATTAAACAATTTAAATCTCGATTTGCTATCACTGAATTTTTTATAACTTCCTGGTACGACCGAAAGAATTTCACTACAATGGGGTTTCGGCAAGGAGCCGTATGTTACTGTCGGAAGGTAAGCTTGGTGTAGGATTGTATATATTTTTTATTTGTAGAATAGATACATGTGTAAAGTTTTAACATGTTGTTAATAAAAGCTTTCGATTAATTCACAAAACCTCTCGTCGTTGAACTTGATATAGAATGTTAGTTATTAGTCGTTCGCCGCTCCATACCATACGGGTGTTTTAAAAAGAAACAAAACCCGTGCGTGGAAAGTATATGTGTGAATCTCTGTGTACGCTAAAAAGTCTTCAATTCTTTAGATATTCTGCAACATACTAAAGATTACAGCAAGAAAGGTGTGGTTATATTTACCGAACTTACGCATTGACCAAAACCGAGAGGCGAAGACTTAGATACAATTTTACGCGTTGTAGCAGTTCAACACATTCATTATATAAAAAAAAATCAACGTAATTGATTAATTTTTGCTTGATTCAAATTGATTATTTTATATCGATTGGGCAATACGTACGTTACGCAGGAAGCGTGTGAAAAAACTGTCATGAGAGCAGCTTGACGCAGGCACAAGCTCCCCGCATTGACATTTGTGCAGCGCAATCCAAAGAACAATCAATCTACACGCAGTTTCATTTCCATCGTTAAAAATGAAACTCAGCAATAGGATTAGCAAGAAGCAGAAGAAAGATCAACATTCAGTTCGATGTTTAGCATGAGCAATGAAATTAAAGACACATTGGTATATCACACGAGCAAATAAAAGGAGATTAAGAACGCTTGAAATAAATGTGAGGTAAACAGAGTGACGCCAACGGGTAATTAAGCTCCTAAATCTTACATAACCTTTTTTTAGACAACATAAGTTTTGTGGGATTTGAATTAGCCTCAACGCGTTTTGAACATCTTGTCTTGCAGTTTTATATTATCGGTATTTATTCTGTTTAGTAGTGTGGGCAGGTTCTTTTGAAGCGCCCCTAGCAAAAATAACGGTTTGAAATCAGTCCGGAAAGTGAAATCCGGACTAAGATCAAACCGGAGTCACACCGGAGAGGTGGCTTCCGGTTCGCACAAACCGTGAATTTTCATATCCGGTTCAAAGTCAAATTGGAGGAATTCCGGAGAGGCGAATTCTGGTTCGCTCATACCGTGATTTTCCTAATCCGGTTCAAAGTCAAAGTGGAGGAATTCCGGACACGCAAATTCCGGTTCGCTCTAACCGTGAATTTCCTAATCCGGTTCAAAGTCAAATTGGAGGAATTCCGGACAGACAGATTCCAGTTCGCACAAACCGTGATTTTCCCAATCCGCTTCAAAGTCAAATTGAAGAAATTCCAGACAGTCAAATTCCGGTTCACACAAACCGTGATTTTCCTAATTGGTTCGAACAAACCGTGATTTTTGGAGTCCGGTTTAAAGTACAATTGAAGGAATTCCAGACACACAATATGTGGTTCGAACAAACCATTTTTTGTCAAATTCGGTTAAAAAACAAATTGGACAAAGTCTAGACTGAAAATATCTGCTTTGCACAAACCATACTTTGCCATATCTTGTTCCAAAGAAAATCGGATCAGCCGCCTGATGCCGAAGACTTTCAAGCGTATGGTTGAAATATCAAGTTGCAAACAATCCATCCCGATACCGTACGTACGGGCTGCTGCGTCGATCAAAGCTGAGACCGCAGAAGACAGCCAGCTGATATGCGGTGCCAAAAAGGCGACATCACGGCGAGTTTTGTGCAAGTCATTGCCATCTGATTCCATCTAGAATTTTTATGCACTCTGCAATACTTATTCATTATTATGCTTAAACAACGTTTTGGTATTTTTTAGTTATTTTTTAAATAATTGCTTGATAACTGTCAAATAATTTTTTTATATAATTTTCTCCACATAAAACAAACAAAAACAAGAACTAATTCGATGCCACAGCACAGTACACACAATCGGGAAGTGTCATTTCAGTATCTTTGACAGCTTTCCTGCGGTCTCCTTCTTTATGCCTGCATGCTGAACATTCCATTATGGTGCACATGCAGGCAATTTTAGGGGCTTTTATCAATTTAGGTACGCAAAGCAGGGATTTAAACCGTAACCGAAACCGAAAACCATTTAGGAACGAAAATTTTCAGTAACCGTGACAGAAACAAAATTGTTATTTGAAATTAAAAAAAAAAACACGTAACCGTAAGCGTAACCGTAAAGTATTTACCGGTAACTGGTTTTAACCAATATTAGCCGAAAAATAAAAAAATAAAAAAATTTCTCATGTATGACTTGGAGGACGGATCTTGAAATATTGTGGCTATTTGACAGAGTTACTTTCAGCGAGTGGTGCATCTGGTAATACGATTTCCGTTCAATCTAACTTTAGGATTAAGGATACTTGGTTGGAATCATTAGTCGTGCTTATAATAAAAAAAGTCTATTTCTAAATCTATGACGCTCCTACATCGCTACATGTGTCAGTACGTGTCGCCTTCAGTGTAATAACTAATAAGTTAGAATTCTCAGATGTCCATCCAATTCGGTTCTATCAAAACCACCAATGTTCCTGACATGCAGTAGCCAATATGAAGAAACGAGGTAAATTGACTGTCATGCAGAGCTGGCGGAAAAGAAAACATAGTATTCATTTAGTCTGAAACGTCGCTAGTAACGATTTTGAGACAACACAGAAAGAAAAAAACAATGTGACAAGTTTGACATTGGCGTTAAGTGTATGTTTCATATTAACCGTGATCCAGAATTTATCTGAACAGAAAACAATCACAAAAATTAAAAATTATTTTGTGAAGTGAAAGCTAATATATCCTTCGATGGCCAGTATTTACATGGAAGTTCAGTGACTGGCCGGCATCGGCGCTTTGGTGTTCAAGCTGGCGAGCCCCGTCATGGAAGATCCGTTTACTGACCGGCATCGTTTTTGTTTTTTTTTTTCGTCCTTTTCACTATGAAGTCAAGTCATTGAGATTCTGACAAACTGTGGCAATTCATGGATAGCGAGTGGAAATGTTTGCGTTGATCAATCCTTCCTAAATGACTGCCGACGCTAGGGTATTTTATCCCGGCATGGCAAGGCTGACGTGTTTTATCGCGAAAACGCAAGAAAAAACAATACGGTGAAGCAAATTAGCTGCAGAGGATTTGATAATGTGACCGCCTACGCCCCGAAAAATAAATTTTACAACGCTGAACATCACTTTTTTCAGGAAGCTAGTTTAATTTGATGTACTATACTTAGGGTCCGGTGGTATACGCAGGTGTTTGGCCCTGATAAAAACTAAACACGGTATAACGGAGCCTAAAAATGAAGAAAAAAAACGTGGCATGATTGAGCACGCGCTTTGAGTTACAAAAACAATAATAAACATTACTTTCCAGAGACTAGAAAAGTAAGAGATGTGTTTATTGCTTATGACGCTACGAAATTGAGTGCGAAAATATGCTATTTCAGACAGGAATCAACTGCTTTCTGTGGTAGTTACGATTATCTAACAGAAATATTTCGAACGTTCCCATAGCCAAACGATATCTGTTGCTTTGATAAATTATGTTATACGACATACCGCTCCAGAGGATCGCGAATATAAAAACTTATTTCTTTAACGCAAAAAAGCGAGAAACACCACTGCATTGTGGATGTTCACACTGCCGGGTTTGTGAATGTGACCCCTTGACGCTACGAAAAATAATTGTTACAACGTTGAACGATGCCGTTTCTGAAAGATAGTTTAATTATCCGTGCTGCACTTGAATCTCAGGAATAAAAACGTGTCTAGGCCTAATAAAAAAGTAAAACTGCGGAGCGCAACCTGTATAAATAAAACCTGGCGGCACGCGGGGGATAGCACTGATCTACGAGAACAAATTAAATACTATTTTCCGGAAGTCAGAATATTAGGAGATGTGCTTAATTAATACGTAGCGCGCTGTGAGCTCAGCTAAATTACTGCGTTAAAATGACGGTATTTTTGATTCGACAGCGGGTGAAGATGGCCGCTTTCAGACAAACTTCAGCTGCATTACTGTGGCAGTTTTACCACTTACACATTTTCCCATTTTGCTCGCAATATGCTCATTATTATTACATTTCTTTCTTCTTTGAAAGGGCTTGTATTGTTTGCCTACGGTTATGAATTATCCCGGCAAAACAAGAGGGCCACGGTTCGTGCTTTGCAACAATTCAAACTTAGGCTCGCACTTTTTGTTTTCACCTTGTCCGTGATTATTACCCTAAAGAACGGTGCCGACGACTGCAAAAATATAGAAAATAATTAAAATAATAAAATCTAATACAGAAAGGTGAGAAAAAAATATTAAAAAATATAAAAACTAATACAAGAAGGTGAGAAGCAATATTTTAAATAATAAAAACTAATACAAAAAGGCGAGAAAAAAATATTAGAAATAATAAAAACTAACAGAAGTAGGCGAGAAAAAAAATTTAAAGTAATAAAAACTAATACAAAAGGTAAAAAAAGATTTAAAATAATGAAAACCAATACAAAAAAAAAACATAAGAAAAGAGTGTTTTTCGGGATTCGAACCAACGTCCGCACGCTCTGCAAGATAGCGCGTTAGCAAACTAGGCTAAAGTTGCCCGGTTATCCAAGGATGTTTTCTGGAAAGATACATGTCTGCTGAAGTCGTTTCGAACCGTTGTGCTTACTTTCGTATTTCATATTTTCTACGTATACAGGACTTATTCATAATATTATGGCAATAATGACGTCTGCAATAATTTATTATTGCTGTGTCTCATATGAGTTTTATAATGCGGTTTGCTTATCCTTTTATTTGAAACGTTTTGAAGATACGAAAACAATCTCATCGAATCAACAGCCTATGTTTCGCACGGTTTGCCGGCCGTATCGGCCGTGTGCGTTTGAATGCCTGCGTTCGCGACCGGATAACGGTTAAATTTCCCGATTAGTCGTGATGCGTGGAGTTTGTCCTAGTTTCAAACGTGTCCGAAAAAGACGGAAGCGACTGTGAGAAGTGGAACTTCGTCAAATCGGCTCAACAGCGAAGATCATGGTACGGGAACCGAAGTAAGTTTGTTTCTTTGTTCGTTAGGGCTAGCTCATTTCCTGCGTTCAGAAAGCTTGTTATTGTCTGTAGATCGCTTGCTTTTACCAGTATTATTAATTGTGCGTGAATGGTGTTATGCAAGGCTGTTTTTCTTCTTTTTTCCCCGATGCAGAGACTACTCGCTCAAGGTTCATCAGTAGCGGCGGAACTCTTTGGGAGACGGGGGGTGCGGGGGTGGGGGTCAAAGCGGATGGGGGAGGATTGCCTCCCTAAAGTCCGGGTCCATATCACAAGAGCGAATGACATTTTAGCGAACGGCGACATTTGAGCGAATGGTCGTTTTAGCGAATAACGGGGGCGCGCGTTAACCCAACCGTCGCGCTGCGCTTTACGCCGCTTCGCGGCGACAGTCTGCGGCAACTCATTACAAAAATATAAACTCACTTGGCCCACCCGAAAACGCCGCTTCGCGGCGTCCGGCTATTCGCTAAAGTGTCGTTCGATGAAACGTGGGCGTTCGCTAAAACGTCATTCGATCAAGTGAGTGCCTCCCGCCGAGCCGACGACGCCATTGCATGCGAAGAGCTGGACCCGACAAAAAGCTTTCTGTGTAAGTCCTTTGTGTTTTTACTCTTTTTTTATTTGTGTGTTCGTTGTTTCACTTTTTCTTATGATTTAGTCCGGGTTTCTGTTACTTATGTGTTCATTATTTATTAATTTTTTTCTTTATTAAGTTTTAGTTAAAAATGTGATGCCCTCGTCATTTTCCAGTCCGGGAAACGGTGGTGACCTCGTCGTGTTCAAGGAGCAGTAATGAACTTTTCATCTTGTATTGCTTCCGGCGAACAATGGTGTCTGTGCGTGTGTGTGTGTGCGACGTGTTGGTCACAAGGGATGATTTCGGGACTGAACGGAAAAACGAGGCCAACGAGGAGCGACTGGGGGACTTTGAACATCGCACGGTGCAAGGAAGGACTTCAACGACGAGGCTAGCAAGCAAGCCCATGTCAAAACTGCTGTGCTCGACCGGAGAGTTGAATCAAAACTTTACCCTGTGAGTAAGGATCAACGACTTTGGAACTTTCGTATAGTTTACAGCTTAATTGTCGCCTTCCTTTTGTTTTATTTTAATAGGAGTGTGTGCTATTACATTTTTAGTTTATTTTAATGGTTGTTCGTGTGATATTACTATCATTTTTTCTTGAACGGCGGAAGTGCTTGTTTGGAATTTTGGCGCTTTTATGTATAAAACTTTTTTTGCAAACCATATCTGTGTGCTCCCTCGACAACCAATCCCGCCAAAGGGCTATGACTTTCAGACGTCGAATGATATGTTACAGTGTTTGCTAACTAGCGATCGCCTGCATTTGATTTTTGTAGCATACATATTTGTCGGAATTACAAATTTCGAACCAGGCCACTAAAGATTGGTCAGTGGCCTATTCTGCCGATGTATCTACGTAAACACACGTTTGGCAGTGTGGGATAGCAGTAAAATGTATATTTTGGGGATATTCATAAAAATGCATTATATGATCCCATGTCTGGAGCTGAAAGTATGGTACCTGCCCCATGGCAATAATTTTAATGTGATGCTAGAAGGAGCATCACATGAAAATTGCTTTATATGAGGTGGGTACCCTATTTGCCAGGCCCAAACACGGGATAATATAAAGCAGTCTATATATGGTATATAAGGAATTGGGCAGATGTGGTCATATCTGCCCAATTCCTTATATATCCATATCTGTATTTTCATTATAAGTCTAGATATGATATTTTTGTAAGGGATGGCTTGTAGCATCAGCTGCAGTATATCGGAAGGTGAAACAGTAGGTGTGTCACTCTATTAAACTATATTCAGGTGTTGCCTGATACGGTTTAATATACGGTTAGACCC
Organism: Ixodes scapularis; assembly: GCF_016920785.2. Lineage (NCBI taxonomy): Eukaryota > Metazoa > Arthropoda > Arachnida > Ixodida > Ixodidae > Ixodes > Ixodes scapularis. Next base: position 137,072,091 of record NW_024609857.1, read on the forward strand.
ACTCCGGTGAAGCTCTACGGATTGGCCAGATACGGTTCAGCTTCCGCTTCGACCAATTACGGTTGGGTTTCCGGACTGGGTATTTCCGGTTCATTTACGGTTTCTAGAAATCCGGTTTGCTTAGGGGCCCATATGACGGATTAAAATTCCGGATTCATTCCGGTTTATTTTTAAACCGTTTTTTTTGGTAGGGGCATCTTGCACATTTCACATTAATCTTGATAAACTCACATTTTTCTTTGCCAATTGTTGACGACCACTTATGTGGTTTTATCTGGCAACGACATGCAAATAGTCGAGCCAGTTTGCGTGTATACTACTGCTTGCATACATTTACGCCAGTACGCTTAGGTGTCTGTGATACAAATATTCTAATGCATGCAGGTATTGTATAAATATAGGTCATATCTGCATAAAGGGAACCAGTTTAGTTACCGGTTTCGCATGCAGCTAGACACATATAAATCAGACAGGTTAGTATTTTTATTAATGTTTCTAATGTTTCCTATATGGAACACAACGAGAATTATAAGAACAAAGAATCTTAATAATATACGAACCTTGTGTAGATGGCAAAGTTCTATACTACCGTAGTTATTTGAGGTGGCGTTACAAGGCAACAGACGAACCGAACTTCATGTTTGTTACTTTTTTATACTACACAATAATTTAGTACCTGCATAAATTCCTCGTTGTAAATATTACTTGCTTAAAATTAAGCAGAGTCACTGAAAGGTAAATAATGGCGGCCGAATCCACCACTTTCCAAGACAACATGTACGTACATACCTAAAGTACATGCTGTCGCGTGCTCACAGGATGTTTCTTCTTGAGTTAATAATATAATGAAAGGTTAAAAAGAAGAGTCAAGGACATACGTGTAGCTTTCATTATATTAGTATCTACCATCAACACCCCGCTACCACTCTTGTTTGTTCATTTAAGACTAATGCTATCTGATGCTTCGTTGATGGGTTTTCGCAGACCTGCAGGCTGCTTTCGTGTTTTTTCAGGTGTGGCAAGCCCGTCAAATTGCAAGGTTAACGAGTTTCGTTCAGTGCACTCGTGTCTCCTTGCAGGCACCTGGCACAAGACGCTTGTGATTTTGACGGTTATTAATGTTGCGCCTCGCTATTTGTCTCTACACTGTAACATCCTGACCTTTCACAGTACTCGTGCCTGCTTCCACAAATAAACAAAATGTAAAAGTTCTTACCTTTTTCTAAGTAAAAAATACTTTAGACGGCGACTTCCAAAGTTCATGGCAGCAGTAGTCACTTTCACCACTTTCCTCATGGCGATAGGATTCGAAACCAAGCTTTACGTGGTAATTTCTAAAAACAAAGGTATCATTTTTTATGTTAATTCTGGCAAACGAAATAGATATATTTATTACGTCTGCTATGGTTTCAACAAAACAAAGACTAAACCATAGGCGGGACGTGCCTGTGGGTTTTATTTGCCTTCATATTTTATGAATCAAAAATGAATTATTTAGGTAATTAATTTACTTCTTTTTCTCAAGATGAATGCTACCCGTGGCACAGAGCAGTAACAGACACGGCATGACGAAACCCGTATGCAGGGTGGCAATTGTTAAAATGTGTCGGCTGCTGAAGACATTGCACTTGGATTCATGGGTTTCTTTAACACATTTTTAAAAAAAGGTGGACCTTTTTTACTTTCATCTTCAATGCAAGTTTAGCGGGTTTTAATTACCTTATATGCGAGGATAGCTGTCAAGAGCAGCAAAAGTAACTAGAATATGTTACATATTTAAAGTTCGGAACACTGCGCAATTGAAATCTCTCTTTTTACGCCATGCAGTTCTCCCCTGTTTATATAAACACCCCCGCCCCCCTTAAATAAATACAAAAAAACTCGTGCGAGGTTCGTCTTCGAATTTTTTGTCAATATAACAATGCCTTCTTAATAACGGGGTTCATATTAGCGAGACAAGCCCGTAATAGTCCCCGTCTATAATAAGACGCAATTAAAAAAAATGGTTAAAATACAGGCGAGTTGGTGTAAGTTCAGCATGATGTTAAACTTGTGACTGAGGTAGGAAAAAGGAAACGCAAAGGAAGGCAAAAAAAGACAGGCAACGTCTCACACTCAGCTTCATAGTTTATTTCGTACACGCCCTAGATACCTCGTCTCAAACGCCGTCACTTCAATCACCAGAAGCCACAAAACCTCACGACAAGTGGGCATAATAGAACAAGAGGGTAGAAAAAAAGGAACACTCACACACAGTTTTTAGCAAAAACGCGGGTAAAACTTTCCTATCTCCCCTAGCCTCGGCTATGAAACATTTACACACAGGGGCTGTTACACATTTTGCGCCTCGATGTTGGTCTAATTGTTTCATAACCGATGTTACGGCAAACAAAAGGGGGTATCCAGCGGTTTTTGTTAAATATATTTGTTTGGGTGCCTTATTTTTGCTTACCTTCTTATTTTATTGTATCCTCTTGCCGTGAGGTTTTGTTGCTTCTGGTGATTGTAGTGGCGGCGTTGGAGACTAGGTATACAAGGGGTGTACGAAATAAATTTTGTAGCTGAGTTTTAGACGTTACCTGTTCTTTTTTCGTCTTCCTTTGCTTTTCTCTTTCCCAACCCACTCTCAGGTTTGACATCATGTTCAATTCAGGACTTCTTATTCTGCTTCCTAAGATAGTATGGAATAATACTACGAATGCAGTGAGCTTTGATATACTATTTGGACATTGTAGATAAATGGTCTGAAGATATTATACTTTTTTATTTTCGCTTTCCAATCGGAAATTAGCTGAACATTGAGCCCAGGTGCGCTGTGGTCATTTGCGAATAAAGACCATGTCACCTGGTTCAGTTTATGGGTGCATAATTTGATGTTGAGCGTCGAAATCTATTTTTAATGCCGATCTGCTAATCAGGTGCTGCCACCATCAGCAGGAAACTGCGAGCTGCAAACTTTAGCGCAGTCTTGTTGTTTTGGATTACCCCAAATACCTATATCTTTTTTAAATCACCGCCACTCACCCTTTCCGGTAGGATATTTAGTATCGCGAAATCCGATAGGATATTTAGTAATGCGAAATCCGATAAGATATTTAGTATCGCGGAATAGTTATTGTGAAATTGGGAAGTTAAAATAATGTAAAAACCAACATTCAAATTTACCCGCGCTTTTCAGTGCCGTGACGTCAGGAGAGGGCAGCCTTGAAGGTCAATTGGGCAGTCTAAAAAGGATCTATGCCGAGCATTTGATTCGTGCTGCTGCGCAGGTGCTGGAGCTACCGTACAAAATATTCGTTTGACTTCATAAAACTGCTTTTAATCTATTGGGAACAATGTCTTCAGTTTAAAGAGAACCCCTGCGTTCCTCTCACGCCACATTTTTATTGTTGCCAGAAGAAACTTTCGCTTTAAAAAAAGCGCGGAGAGGTAGGACTAACATTTTAAATTCAATATCTTCGTGAAAAAAATTGTTTTGACTACATATTTGGGGTACTTTTACAATAATGCTTTTTTGGTGTGTGTTTTTATCAAACCTTGAAACAAATCTGGGAATAGGTAAAAAAACAAACTCCGAAGTACCCCTTAAGATAACACTACCAGCTGCATCAGAAATCAACATAGATAATGACGAACTTTTTGTCACCTTAGAATACTTTCTGACAATAAATTAGCCGATTGGTGCTAAGGAGCAGTGAACACCATTTCGATGCCCCTTACGTCAGCCAATGCTTTTAGCTTTCTGCTTTGAAAGTTTCGGTCGCTCTCTTCAACGATGTCCTTGATGTTCCAAAATCTCGTTCCATAAGTAAACTAACTGAGCCTGTGTCCTTCCGGCCAGCTTCGTGGGCTGCGTTTCGCGAATATTTTCAATGGCGATGAGGGATATCTACTTCTGTGCGTTCTTATATTGGCCAACCTTATACCTTCCGTACTAGGTCCACTTTTATTTCTTATATAAATTAACAATATTCCCACACATGCATCATCTTCTATAAGCCTATTCGCTGATGACTGTCTAATTTATAAGGAAATCATTAACCACTCTGACATATATATGCTGTTCAAACCGATATTAACAACGTCACCGGCTGCTACGATAATTGGCTTATGAAACTTAACACCATTAAATGTAGATTCATGAGAGTGTCCCGTCATCTTCTATAAGCCTATTCGCTGATGACTGTCTAATTTATAAGGAAATCATTAACCACTCTGACATATATATGCTGTTCAAACCGATATTAACAACGTCACCGGCTGCTACGATAATTGGCTTATGAAACTTAACACCATTAAATGTAGATTCATGAGAGTGTCCCGTCAAATTGACATTTGTTTCTTTTACTCCGTTAATAACTCCACCTTGCTTTCGGTGTCCGCCTATATATATATATATCGGTATTTATATAACTAACGATCTCTCTTGGAACATCCATGTCGAATATATCGCTAAAATCGCTAATCGCTTATTGGGCTATCTCAAAGGGAATTTTTCACTTGCCCCTGTTTTACTTAAACTTCTCCTGTATAAAACTTCAATCCGCGAGAAACTTGACTATGCAGGGTCTATCCGGAGCCCCGGCGTCACCCTAGCATTATTTATTGAATACATTCAAAATCACTCCGCACGTTTCATGCTTTCTAGCTATCACCGTACAGCCAGCGTCACCTCCATGAAAGCATCTCTATATTTGCCCAACCTCTCCTTTTGCAGAAAAATAACACGCCTCTCCTTATTTCCCAAGATTCATCACTCCAACCAAGCACTTAGAACCTCGTTATTTTCAGAGCCATCACACATATCGCCGAGTACGGATCATAAACTAAAAGTAGGAATCCACTACTGCATCACCTTCACCTTTTATGCCACCTTCCAACCCATGACCTCCGACGACTGGAATCGCCTTACCGCATCCGTAGTCTCACTTACTGACGCTGCTCATTTTAAAGCCGCTATCACTAATGTTCTGAATAATGTCCTATAGCGATTCTGTACCTTGTGTTTTGTTTATTTGCGTTTGTTTTCATTCTTCAATTTCTATTGATGTATAATTATCACACACCTCTCTGTAATTCCTTCGGGCCCTGAGAGTTGATTAAATAAAAAAAAAAGTCATTAAGTAGTTTAAAAGCATTCAGTTCCCAGTAGACTGGAAGGTATTTTAAATCGATGGTGCAGTCGTAATGCTGCTGCTGAATATTACACAAGGGGAGCTGTTCATGTTGTGCCGACGTCATACTAGTTTAGTTTCTTTTTATTGTGGGTAGTGCGACAAGATTATTGGGAGGTTTTTTTAAGCTTTTCTTTAAACTTTGTGAACCCGTGTTGCCTGATTAGCTTGAGAATGGTGATTTTGCTTGGGACTCGCACATCAAGCATAATAGTACTGTCCTAGAAGCAATTCACAGGAAAGCGTTACGATTCATTTTGATCAAGTGTTACAGAAAAAAAAAGTTTGTTTCAGAACTTTATGTCCAGACCAGTCGACCTTTTTTATAGAAACCTAGAAACACTAGAACAATGAAGTTCCTTCTTACTCTCATAAATGGTAACTTTCACTTCGAATATGAAAACTACTTTAATTTTAGAACATCCAGTGCGACAACTAAAAACATGCTAAAATATGCAGTAAAATAATGCGCAGAACAGCCTTTTATTAATTGTTATTTTTGTCTCGTTCTGTTCATGACTTGTAACTCGTATCCCGGAGCAGCTCTCTTTTCATATTGTGTATCCTCGTATTCCTATTGTACCTTATACTTATTGAACGAGTTTCCCAAATGGTGACATTTAATGCTTGTTAAATTCATGGCTATGTACTCTTTTTTTACGATTCTGTATTGTGATCTTTTTGTCTTTTTTAGTTCGCGTAGAAAGGGATAATGCCGTGTTTTTTCCACTCGTTGTGCATAATTCTGTTCATTTTAAAAGAGTGTGGTGTTGCGCACCAATGACGGGCACTCTGGGACCCCACGTTTGTATTTTATTTGAATGCGAAGGCATTCTCCAGCTTTTCCCGCCCTCCCCCCCCCCCCCCTTTCGTAGACATTTCTGGCCTTTTGTGCTAAATTTGCGCAAAATTTTGCGGAAACATTGACATCACGTGACATGTGCCACAATTCAGCTTCCCCCTCTAAATTCGGCAGGAAACTGATGAAACGTAGCCTCACGTCAGGGGACGCAAAAAAAAAAAATTATGTTCAGAGCTAGATTTTGCGGAAATATTTGCCTCACATGACCTGTGCACCAATTAAGTATACCCGCTAAATTTAGCGAAAAAAATTGACGTCACGTGTCCTATGCACGAATTCAGTTTTTCTGCTAAATTTGGCGGGTCCATTGGAGTCGCGTGACCTGACGTCACGGGACCTACAGACGAATTCAGGTTCCTCGCTAAATTTAGCAGAAAATTTGACACCACGATTCGTTTGTGCCAAGTCACTTTCCCTGCTAAATTTAGCGCAAAAACACATCACGATCTTAAGATACTTTATTCATCAACGATAGGCACGAAATCAACGCAACATAATGTCAATGTAGGATCAGCATATCACGCACCATCGGCATAATATGAATCGATCGTCATCGTCATATCCTCGAATAACCGAATAAGTATAAGGCTGACTTGGAGGTCGTCCTAGACGTTGACTTGATGTCATCCTAGACGTCGTTCTTAGCGTCGTGCTCAAGGACGTCGTCCTCCATGTCGTTCTAGACGCCGTCCTTGATTTCGTCCACGGCGTCGTAACAAAAGAAGGAGGTAAACTTGGCGAATGATATCACTGTTTATAGAAAACCAAGAACAGTGGTTTCTGCAGCCAATTTGCGCTCAGATCTTGCAGCGGTGTGTTTTCTACCTTGGCGGCAGCACACATCGTGACTTGAATCTACGTCCCTGATATGAGATTCATTATAAGAAACATAGGGAACCAGCGGCGTAGTCTTTCCATTTTCCTGGGGGGGGGGGGGGGGGCAGGCTGAGAAGTTTGCCGGGGGCGGGGGGGGGGGGGGGAGTGATGCGCGTTACCTTTTCGCCACAACTGGAGAATGAAGCTAACAAAAGCACGCTGGGATTCCATTTCCCATGTAAATATCAATAAAGTCAACGTGGGCATTATTTTGTTTACATGCCACTACCATAGACACTCGTTACATGGCACGTAAACAGCGTCTCGGTAAGGATCATGTCCCGGGCCGGGGAGGCGGAAGGGGGGGCGGGCTCTGCCCCCCCCCCCCCCCCTTCCCGGATCTCACTAGGGGGGGCACGAGCCCTGATGCCCCCCCCCCCCGCCCCCCCCGGAGTCTACGCCTATGTAGGCAATAAGCATTGGGCACCTCCAGAAAAACTTAATCCGCATAGTTTAAGACAGGCATTTAGAACGAAGTTTTATTTATGAATACGAATATCTAGTAGGGAATTATTATTTCACTTCTGTCAAACAGAATGAAAATTTGTGGTTGAGTTTTTTTTTTTTTTTTTTTTTTCTACATAAGGTTACAAATAGTGCTATTGGCATTTCGCACATCACCTGTAAAGTTATTTTTTGTGTCAACTTTCTCTCTTCCAGACATTTAGTCTGTTTTGATTATTGATGACAACGAAACCATCCTTCCTTATATCAGATCCTGTCCCTTTTTAACGGAAGTTTCCAGGCAGACAAAGAATGTCGTAGAGAGAGTGCAACTTGAGCGGTTTTACCAATTCCGCTGTTCTCCGCACACACTCCTCTTTGGTGCTTCTTGTCTGCTTCTTGCCCACTGTCTCTAATACACCAAACATATAATAAAATAAATTGACTTCACATTATACAGATATTTATTTTGCTCTGTTTATTTTTCTAGAACTCAGTAGATTTGGTCGGCATGCAGCTCTCTAGCTAGAGAGTAGATCCGACGTCGTCCACAAACGGGTAGCAAAAGAGAGTGAAGAGTTTTTTTTGTTGTGTCCTCTTAATCCATGCTCAGTAATGTTCCATCCAAATAGTAGCCTAATATTCTCATAGATGTCCAAAGGGCTACACAGGCTCTCAATTGTTAATTTTCCTCATGAAGTGAGACTTGCCAATAACTCTTGCCGCGATCGTTGAAAACCACGAGCATCATCTAGTTTCATTGATGATATTGTCTAGACATAGCATTGGAAAGAGGATCTCGTGTAGTGAAAATTAAAATGACAGTATTCGAAAACTCGTAATATTCCAGCCTCCTTCAGTTCAATGATGATTAGGTATGAGACAATTTATTACGCCGAAAGACGAATGAATCCAACCTACTGGGCTCATTACATCTTGTTCTTAATTACAATTTTATATTCGGGCAACTGTCATGCATAAAAAGTGAAAGGACCATCGATGACTGTGGTATCACGTGAATATTCTTCAGTGAAATCACCTCTGGGTCAACGTTAAATATTTTTCCCGTACTCCAAACATTTTCAAAGTACGGAGTATTGCCAGGTGTGTCCGTCTGTCAGTCTGTTGTTTTGAATCAATACCACTTCATCCATCCAAAATATGTCCGGACGAAAATGTTTTATGTCCTTTCCTGTAGCCCTTTCAAGTTTTTTTAATATAAAATATCCATCATTGTTTTTTCATAAACTGTCAACAAGATAACACCTACTATATTAAAAGCTGTTAATACCTAGTATAGCGAAATTTATATTGAACTTTCGGGTAGGCGTCGGAACTTCTTAATTTTTGTGTGCAGGATTTTATAAAATCTTGATTTGTTTATACCAGGGTGTCGAACCGGAACCGAACCGGTATTTTTTTCCGGAACTGAACCCGAACCCGAACCGTTATATTGTTATCGCGATGAACCCGAACCGGAACTGAAACGGGAAAAAAATGGCGGTTACCGGCTCATGTCAAAACGGTTCGGCCACGCGCTGTTGACAATGAATGTGCTATAGTCGGTTACAGGTTAAGAAGGTGGCGGCAAATGCCCCTCAAAGGGAATCGTATATCCCTCCGCCACCTCCGCATCCAATAGCGTCCCATCGTTTCCGTGACGTCGCGGCCAACGCGCGAGAAGGGTCTAGCCTTTCTGTACATATTTGCTTTATCTTTCGACTTTGACTTAGCACTGTGGAAGCCACGAGAGGGAGATTACAGTTTTCCCCCTCCGATGGAAACAAATACCACTTTTGGGGATTAGGTTCCCCCTCCGATTGATACAAAGGCTGCTTTCAGGGGCTCGGTTCCCTCTCCGATCAATACAAAGGTCGCTTTCTTAAAAAGTCGGATCGGAGGCAAGTTGGAATCCATCGAAGCGGAACAAGGAGCGTTTCCAGTGAACTCTTCTTTCGACTGCGGAGGCATTTGAAACGGGCGCATCACGCTTGTGGGAGGAGCTTCTCCTACCTTCTTGACTTGTGCCGTCAACTGACACACACCTGGCTTACATATTTTTCTTCTCCACTCAGTCTTAGCAATATAAACGCTGCGTCCATGAATCTTGACAAACGCTGCATCCATGAATCTTGACATAAGAACCAGTATTGCGCTGGTCGCGGCTTGCACGGAAGAAAAAAAATTTGAAGGCTGTGCAAAAAAAAAAAAATCGCGTCACGGGATTTTATTTTTCTACAATCTCGTAAATCCTAAATGCTGCTGTGTGCTCATTTCATAACACGTTTCTAGAACGCGCAAGTTCTTGAAGCTTGCTTCCATCGGAATGAGAAAAGAAAGGCTGTGGAGTTTGACAATATTGCATCCGGTTTCGTATAGGCACTTAGAAGCTAACATATTTGTGAGACAGCGAACTCTTCTATTTTAATATTTATCCTATTACGTCCTTCTGGCGTTGCGTTCGGTGTAGTGTTCTTCATATTCCGTATCTTGTTTAATGAAAACTTCTTTAAGGGTCTAATTTGAGTTACCGAAGGCTAGTTCAATTAAAGAAAGCTGTTTTCTCCCCACTGTTACTTCAATTGCTTACACGCCGAGGTGGCGGGATAGTTAGCGAGTTCTACTTGTAAGTGGGTTTGTAAGGAGGTCACGGATTTTACAGCTACTGCGTGGGACCCAATTAGATGAAGTCCGAATGCGTAAACGTCGGTGAGGTAACCTTTGAGTGCACATAAAGAAACCATTGCTGGTAGAAATCCCTGAGCTTTACACTACGATGTATCCCGTTTCGTATGTGCTGATTTCAGATGTTTTATTTGTAATTTATTTTGATGTTGCAATTTGTCATTTATAATTTCCGAACCGGCTCGCGAACCGGTTCAGCGCCCCGACCCGGTTCGCGAACCGGTTCGCGGATCGAATTAATCGAACCGGAACTGAACCGGAACAAAATAAATTTACCTGAACCTGAACCGTAACCGAACCCATATTTTTTCGGTTCGACACACTGGTTTATACTCATCTTTAATTTTTCTTTTTTTTGAATTCTAGTTTATATATGTATATATATTTCTTAATGCATAATTTTTTACCATTATATTTTTCTGAGTGTAATATTGTTCGAGACTAGCCGAGTGTATTCCCGTAATCTAGACCTATAAAGTCGCGAAACAGTGCACAATCGATGTCATTCGAAAGCGACTGCACTAATTCTGGACCTATGCACTTCCTCGAGGCACCGCAGCCTATGTTTACCACTTGTAGCATCAACCAGATAGTACTTAATTAAGTAGATTGCATAGCCTCGCATACTATAGCAATCTACTTTTTCAAAGACCGATACTGTTATCATCATGGTAGTGCAATATGTTATGTAACACGTATTATTTCTTCATAAGGAGATAACAACTGATTCACCATACCATTATTTTCAGAAACCGCGATGAGGGTCCGTTCGTAGATCGATACGTTACAGATATACAGAGAGTTTACCATCTAAAATTACTTTGAAAAGTTTGTAGAAAAATAAAGCAACATTTATTTTTCACAAGAGTTTTCTAGCATGTCGTATTAGCCCAGAAAAGATGGACAAGCGCCACCTGGCGGTGTCTTGTCTTGACGTAATAGCAAGTATCACGTGACCGCTTCTGCACTTCGTTCGTAAAATAAGGTTAAGGTGTACCTTTCACAATTCATGCTTGATTCATTAATTTGAACGAGATGAGGACTGCTTTTTGACCTAATTTTGTATTGAAATTTTCGTCAAAATTGAACTCAAGCAGCGCGACAACGGTGGTGTCGGCGCCTACGGAAGAGGACCCAGTGACCCAGCTGAACAAGTTACATGTTATCGTGCTGACAACAAACAATTCAGCTGTGGTCTTGGCTTCGGAGGCTTGTCAAGTGATCAAACAGGTATATTATCAACGGCATTCTTCCAGGAGCGAGTTTTCTTTCTTTTTCCCAGCCTGCCGGAAACAGACAGAGCAAATTGGAACGAATCTCGAGGATGGCCGAACAGGTATTCAACTTGACATTCTAATAACTGTATTATTTTTTTTTTTGCTGTTTGCTTGCGTGGTTTTAGACACGCACACAAAAAATTAAGTGTACGTACAACATAATGGGAGGTAATCCACAGTGTTTATTTGTTCCTTAAGTAAGAGAAAGCAGCAAATAGAATTGGCAAGTGCGTCAATGCGACGAGAGCGTCCCCTACCACCGCACAACACTCCGAAAATGACAAGGGGACGACGAAGAGATAAGACTCACCTTCTAACCCGAAGATATAGGTCAAGGCTAAAACTATTCATACGAAATCGGTTCCCTTGAAATAACCAGAAAATTGGGTCGCGAAACGATATCCATTTAACAAGATCGCAGGTCGCTGGCAGCGAGCGACGAACGCATTGCTAAGGCCTTCCTACCCACTTTGTAAGGCTTTCCTCCCAACATGAGCTGTGGCTAAAGTTGTATGGAATGTTGTTGCTTTCGGAGTCAACGAATTCAACGGCCTTCACTGAGAAATGTGGTCTCGAGTACGTGGTCCCTTTTCTTTGCTGTTTGAAGTCGGGAAGCGTGCAAAGAGCACCTAAAGGTATGCTTTTTGGTTTCCACGGTGAAGTACCCGAGCGGTGTTGGTGGACATGCAGCTATCGTAGGATTTCATCGTAACTTGCACAAAATGTGCGATCGTTTCGCTCCGCATATTCGGATTTGTTTTTAGGTTTCGTCGTACGCACGTTTTGCGTGATTTCAACAACAAAATGCACTTAGTGAACAGTTCCGGTTGGTACGCGCTAATGCACACAATCAAAGCGAAGCGAATCGGAGAAAACACCTCGCCTCTTCACGTGATACTTGACACATCACCATGGAGCGATCGCAGCACTCCGATCGGGGCGCTAGGGGCTAATAACTGCCCTTAAAGAGCAATACAGCCACATCGATTTCCATCAAGTTTAAAAAAGACGACGGAAATTATAGACACTATAATTACAATGCTATATATATCCTATGCATTTGAGTAAAAGAATTAATAGTTATATAAAAAATGTCTTGACACTGGAATGTGCCGCAGGCTCAGTGGTGAAATCTAATGTATGCAATTACAATGTGCGTAATTTTATATGCTTTAATAGAGTACCCCAAGTGCTAAGCATATTTGAACATTTGTGTTAAAATAAGCTTAGCACTCCAGTACTGCATAACCGCACTCTTGATTATTGTATTGAGTTGCCTAAGCCGGAAATGGTATACTTATCACGCTCATATCTCATTTTTGTATACAATGAATATGCTAGACAAGCATTTCATAAAATATCATGAGCGATATGACTCTGTAAATGCGGATGACCGGAGAAGCTGTTTAGCACACGACAGATTATCGCCCCGAGGAGTGGGAGGAAACTATACAAGTGCAATGGGACCGCCAGCTATCGGAAAGTAGACACGCGCGACGGAATTGCCAGCCCGGGAGAGCGGAAGGAAAGGAAACTAGGCACGCAAGCGGGCTTAGAACGACTACAAAGATAAGGCGGTGCGAGCGTAGACATGGGCGAAGCGGGTTGAAGAGTGGCGAGTCTTTTAGATGCCTTTATTATCTACATGAGAGCCTACTGATCTTGAAAATGGTGCCTATTGATACCTAATCTACTGAATAGACCTATTACTAAATTACCCAAGCATCAAGGATAACGCAGGGAAAGGTGTTCCACGCGCCGCACGTGTCGGCGTCTGCAGCAGTAAAACCTAAAACAAATGGCATCGTTCACGCGCGTTCGTCAGCGCTTTATTTTGGTAATTTACTTTTGATTTTTTAAACGAAGGGGCGTACGTGTTCGGCGCCGGTGTCTGCATCAGTAACTGTTCTAAAGCGAACAAAAAAAAAAGAAGCCTAAAACAAATGTCGTCTTGCGCGCGCGTTCGTCAACGCTTCATTTTGGTTATTTACCTCGTATATTTTATACGGGGAAGGAGTGCGCGTGCGGCGCGTGCGGCGGTGCGAGCGTAAAGTTTTTAGTCACTGCACACGAACAATCCAAGGAACTTGAACCCCATCAACAGCTTCGGTGTAAAAAGACGATACCGTGAAAATGTAGTGAATTGGTGCAAAGAAAACGCTAGAAATATTAAAGTTTAGACAAAAGAATAACCGAAATTCACTTACATTGCTCGTATTCGGGGAATCCGTTCTACTGCGTGCTCGTCAGTACAGTCGTTTGCATGCAGACAACCAGCTTTATAAAGGATGCATCGCTTCAACGACTTTATTGCGGAGAAGCGCCAGCTGTTCCAATGTGCGAGGCAAATGCAGGATGCGGCGCTCGAAAACACCGTGGTTATGCAGCCCTGTATTCTTGCCTGTACTGAGCCATCGAGACAGCACATTTTTTCTCCTTCGCTGGCGCTGTGTGATGGCATTTACGCCGCTTTTTTTTTATTTTATTATTTTTTTTTTGGGGGGGGGGGGGAGGGGGGGGGGACTTGTGCTTGCAGCTGTACTTCCAAATGCACATTTCTCACTTTTAGTCATGTCTAATGCATTCAGTATTCATCTAGAGAATCGTTTTACTCCTTACTAGGGATGCCACGAACTTCTTTCGAACCGAAGGTTTGATGATTGATTCAAGCGGGTCGAAGGGTTCGAAAGATTTCGAATTTTTGAATTTTCCACATCGAGAAATTCGACGGAAGTTGAATTTTCGAACTTGTTAAACTAAGAAGTTCGACACTTTTCGAAACTGCGAACTTCGCACGGTCGGTGATTCGATCTTTTTCGAACCTTCCAACTTATTACACTAATTAGTTCGCTCATTTTCGAACTTTCGACTTATTACGCTGCAAAATTTGATGCTTGTCGAACTTTCGATCTTGATACACCAAAAAAGTGATGATTTTCAGCTTTCAATTTTCTTGCATAAAACATTCGAAGTTTTTCGAACTTTCGACCTTCCTACTAGAAGAAATTCGATAATTTTCGAACTTTCGATTCTTGAGAAGTCAAAAGGTCGACAAACTTCGAACTTTTAGGGTAAAAGTTCGAAGTACGTCGAACTTCGAAAGTCCGGCAGGAGGTATCATTTGGATTCAAAACAGTAAGGTACATTCGTAATTTTTTTTTTCAAATTTTTACATGCGGTGTTGCCTGCTTTGGGAAAAACAATGCCGTTTATTTCAATTATCTGGCATGCTTAGTTTTAAAGAAATTAATTCCCGAAGGAGCGAGGAAGGACGACGGATTTTTGACAATCGTCGTTTGTGCCATATTTGAAGCGCGCTATAGCCTAAGCTTTTTGTGGTGTTAAACTTTTTAAGAATGATCTATGTATAGCCTAGGTAATTGTCGTCCTAAGGTATGATTATTTTTGTTCAAGATGAGTTTCGAAGAAATGTTTAAACATGTATCTACGGGCAATTATGCCCTAAACTTGATCATTGTTTTCGCTTCAATTGTTTGAGGTATCCCATTTAAATTAACACCAAGGACAGTACATATCATTACCATCTGCAGAATACAAAATAATGTATTAATTGTTTTTTTTTTCACACTGAGGAATAAATTAACTTATGGGGAAGATTTCTAATATTGTTCAAGTTCAGCACGTCATTAAAAAAAACCTTTTCCTTCCTCTTTTTACGTTTCTGGGACGAGTTTCTCTCAGCCTGTACACGTGTTTAGTAGGAGAAACTTGTTTCAGAGTTCTGGGCCTCTGAATATGCAAGAACACAACATTTCCGGCGGGTTCTTGATATTTTGTTTTCCAGCTTTTCATCCTCGCATTTATTCTGATGTTTAATTTTTATTTTATTTTTTTATTAATGGCACGGTTATTTCGGTTGAAGAGACATGGCATTGAACTTCCGAACCGCTAAGCATATGATGAGTGGTGGCTTCTGATAACGAGCTTCTAACAATGACCTTTTACGCGATTTTATGCAGTGAAGAGCGACAATAGCCATACATATATACCTATGCATAAATAATTTTAGGTTAAAATAAGCTCGACCAGGCCCTCTTTCCCCGTATTGTTCTTTTTTTTAACAGTCCGAAATATCTGGGGGAGGGGGGGGGGAGGAATCGGGCCCCCTCCCCCTCCTCCCCTTTCCCTCTGTTTTTCCTCTTCCGACGCCACTGGTGTGGTAGAATGCTCCTCGACCTCGTGTTGTGTCGGCTTCTGTGCTTTTTGCTCGGCGTTTTTTCCGTCCCGGAAAATAAACCTCCAGAACAATTACAAACTAAGAAATTGTCATTGTGCAGGCGAGCTGGAGCATCTTGTTCGTGATGCAAAATCGTGAGACGGAATAAAATCTGAAAGAAAAAGTGTAAGAAGACAGAAAAAAGGGGACAGGACAACGTCTCAAACTCAGCTCAGTTGAGTTTGAGACGTTGGCCTGAGCTGAGTTTGAGACGTTGTCCTGTCCCCTTTTTTCTGTCTTCTTACACTTTTTCTTTCAAATTTCATTCGCAGTATCAGGATTTTGCATCATGTACAAACTAAACTTACTATATGCCAGCGTCACTCGGGCGGCTTTCGGTCGGATTACTACCAGCGTGCAAGGTGGCAGGGAGGCAGTTTGCCAGGTAGCTTCAAGGTTTTTCTGATCCTCAACCACCTGCCTGCCCCAGGCCGTTTTAAACTGGATGAGTATCATTAAACAGTGCGTTGGTGTTATCACTACCGCGTGATGCACGTTAAGGACACCCCCCCCCCCCCCGGGTTAGCGGTCACCATTACTGATCTATGGTCACACGTCACTCTTCACTGGAAATATGCCATCACATCCGGGATACTCGTCGTCTCATTTAATTGCCTGACAACTTCGCGCAGACTAAATATCCCACCTGGACTTCTCTAAACCTTATTCCGTGAAAACCAGTGAGGAGTGCAAACGTTATTTGAAACTGAAACTCTGAGGAACATGAAAACCGGACTTTGAAATTTGCGCACTTGGACTTGATCGAAATTCGATAACCTTCGAAGCCTTTTTTTCAAATTCAGCCCTAAAAGAGAATCGAACCTTCGACCTTTTCGAACTTTATGAAGAAGGAAATCGAAAAATTTGAATTTAACGAACTTTATGTCTATCAAAAGTCGAAACGCTCGATTTTTTTTTTAGAATTTTAGATTTTGAAGAAATTTGATATCTTCTATTTTTCCGAACTTTAGATCCCAAGAAATTCAGAACTTTCGAATCTCTCGAATTTCAAGTTAGGAAAGTTCAGAATCTTTGAATTTCTCGAACCTGGAGTAAAAAAAAATATTCGAAATAATCGAACCCGAACTTTTAGGAACCGTGAAAGCTTCGAACTTTCCGAATTCGGAACTCCACGGTATTTCGAAGTTACGAACGTTTCAAATTCGAACCTCTGCACGGTCGAAAATATCGAAATCTTTCGATTTCGAAAATCGATTTGGGTCGAAAATATCGAAACCTTTCGAATTCGTAACTAAGATGGTTCGCGACATCCCTACTCCTTACCCAATGACCAGCTACTGACCTCGGTGATGAATTGCATAGAAGCCATTGGAAAGCTCGCTTTGCGAATTTCAAGCAGGGTACCCATTGAGAGTATTATGTAGTTAGCTCTTACATTTCTTCCCGATGTCTAAGATAGTTGTATAGAGGGATGGGCGCTATCTGCAGAAGTCAGGAGTATGTATCGGTTCCTGCGTCGCCCCAGTCTTTAAGGTCCTGTCACATTGAAGAAACACAACGGAAACATCAACGAAACATGTTTGTCAACAGTCGGGAAACATGTCGGCTGTCGGCTCTGTTGCCCGACAACCCTGTCACATTGAGGAAACAGCAACGCAACATGGACGACAGCGACAAGGTAGTATCGGTGTGACAGCTTTTGATAACGGAAACCTCGGCAACTTGTGTCGGACGACACGTGTTGCCCATTTCGGTGACTGAGCGAATTTTTTTGCAGCAACCGGCAACATCTATATTTTTCAGTACAGATAGTCGCACGAAAATACTTCAATAATTAACAACTCCCCATTTCTAAGCAGCCCCATCACTATTGCAATTAGCACATCCCTTCTTGCACCGTGTGGTTTGTCGGAGCGGTCGAGCTTATTCAATCAGTTCAGTGTTTCGCTCGAGATGCCGTCGAACCCTTCAACTCTGCCATTCACTTCGACTGAGGAGTTGAAAATGATCACGATGGCCGAGGAACGGCCAGCGAGTGGCTCTTGCGAGCCACTCGCTGGTCCATTTTGAACGCGGCTTCTTGCGCGGCGGCAGCTGATCGTCAGAATCATCTGAATCGATGGCACAAAGAAGCACCAAAGCAGAAGCTGCTGCTGTGGCCGGCGCGTATGCCATCCTTGAAGGGTCTAGCCCTGTAGCAGAACGAAACCGCCAAATCCAGAGAACACGAGATGTTTCGCGCAGCTGGTGAATCGACTACAGTAGAGCGACGGTGATGCGACGGCGATCAAAAATGGCAACGATTCAAGGGGCGAGCGGAGCCAGCGGATCTAAGCCTAGCCGCCTATACTTCGTTTCAGCTTCGGTCCAGACGCAGCCGATGCTACAAGCGCGAGCATGTGGCCCAGAACAGTGCCTGCACTGCACGAGAGCGCGTGCTTGGCAGGTATGCTGAAAGACCGGAGCTCGCGCTTGTAGCTTTGGCTGCGTCTGGACCGAAGCTGAAACGAAGTATAGCCGAGCCGAACCGGCCGGGCAGACGACGGCGAGAGAGAGGGAGCGCGCAGGAAAGGAGGCGATTTGTGTTCTTCCGACACGCTTTCCCGGTGTGACAGGATGTTCCCCGAGTATCGGAGAACAAGTTGGAAACATGGTTTTCGGATGACAGCAACATGTTTCCGGACTGTTGCTGTTTCCGTAATGTGACAGGGTCCCCGAAAACATGTTTTCCTTGTGTTGAAGGACAAAGTTCTCCGACTGTTTCCGCAGTGTGACAGGGCCATTGGTGACAACCACTTTAAAGCAGTCAACTGTGTGATACGTAGTGCGCTTGGAAACAAAACAGTGAACAAGGTTGCCCACTATGTTGATGACTTCCTGGTAATTCGTGAAGATGGCGAAGGTATGAACGTAAAATTAGCAGACATTCTGGCGACCTTTGTTGATTATAACATGTCTGGGATCGGCACTAAAAAGTCCTGTCTTCATACTATGGCAGCCAGCTTCAGTATGCAAGTAGAGAGGCTAAGAGAAGCCGGCTATTCGCCAGCCCTATTGGCTGATGTGGCAAACGCTCTGGTCAAGAAGAAAAAAGGCATCCAGACCGACAGGACCAGTGCCAAGAAAACAAGGCCAGTGGTAATACCGTATCTGCACAGGATGTCCCATAATTTAAAGAGAAAAAACGTCGCAAGCCGCTATGGGGTCAGAGTAGCTTTTCAGCACCACAAAAAAATGAGTCCAATTCACCCTAGAGGGAACGCGCATGCTGAAGGTGCCGCAAAACACAAGTGCACCAAGAGGCATGCAAATAAATTCTTTCCATGCGCTTCAACCGTCGACTGTAAAAGGCCACTTTCGTGTGGTAAGTACAACATAGTCCAAAAGGGTAAAGACCTCAATGACCGACTCGGAAACAATTACTCCTTGAAGGCTGCAGTGGGCGGAACCCTTCCAATTTATTGTAGGGAGGGCACGTGCAAACCATTATTCAGCGAGACCGACATCTTGAGGAAGAACAAAGACAAATTGGGCCGCGAGGTACCGGAGGCCTTTCACATCCTCTATGAGGACAGGAACTGTATTAGTGCAGGATCCGTAACGCTCTCAAACAAGGAAAGGAAATTCTTTCAACCATAGCCTCCTCTATGCTCACAAAGCCTGGCAGCTTGATGATGAAGCCATATAGAGCTCCCGGTCGCAGATTTCGAGCTTGAAGATCTGGTAGCACAGAGCATTTCTCGTGGAGCCTGTAGTCAGCGCACAGCATTTCCAGCGGCGAGGACCCGAAATATTTATTGATTATTTATTTATAAATACTACCAGTTTTCATCGAAAACTTTAGTAGAGTGGTTACAAGGTAAAATACAATTTACATAGTTTATACTACAATGTTAAAAAAAGAGAGTGAGGAGGATGGGGCTACTCAGTGGGAGATACAGGAGGATCTTAATACTATGTATTACACTTCTAAATGGGAAATTAACATTAGACCACTAGAATAGGATGAATCGATGGGAACAAGTAGAACACACATCATATGAGGTGGTTGTCCAGAGTAGTTGAAAATGATTCTGTAGATGTGGAGTGAACAATGGCGTCAGGCAAGCTATACCACTCAGACATTACTCGCGAAAGAATGAGTATTTGAAGAAGTTGTTGTTACTCTGATATTCTGTAAGTAGCCTTCCATGATTCCTTCTCGTAGCTCTGGAAATGTGCGAAGTAACATATTCCAGTTTGTCTATAAGGGTTTGGTCATTTATATTTGCAACAGGAACCTTAGTCTTGAGATTTTGGCCCTTTTCTTGAGTGGTGCTAGTTGAGCTAAACTGCATGAGTGGGACGGTGAGTCAGAGTTGCGAAATTTATTAAAAATAAATCTCGCAGCCAAGCGCTGCACCTTTCCTAGTTGAGCGACGTGTGTTTTAAGGTGTGAGGACCATACGACATTAGTATATTTTTTTATGGGACGTACCAGTGCCTTATAGGCTACTAGCTTTGTTTTGTGGGATGCTGATTTTAAAAGTCTCTTTAGATACCGTAGTTTGCGAATTGCTTTGGTTGTAATGAAGACGATGCGGGTTTCCCACCTAAGGCTCTGCTGAAATCGGTGTCGGAGGTATTTGTACTGTTTGACGGTTTGAAGGGAAGTATTGTCAATGGTGAAGGGAAATTGCAGAGCACTTTTTTTCATTACCGACTGTCATGTAAACGGATTTTTTTTTAGTTTAATAACTTTTGCCAATCAGAACACCAGTCACTGATCACTTGTAGTGCACTGTCTAGAAAAAGCTGGTCGTTTTGAGTTTTGACTTCGGTGTACAATATGCAGTCGTCAGCGAACAATCTAATATTTGCATCAATGTTGTCTACTATGTCGTTAATATAGAGTGAGAACAGAAGAGGTGCTAGCACAGACCCCTGTGAGACTCCAGAAGTAACTGTGGTTAACGGTGAGCTGTGCCCGCTATCTTTGACGAACTGTTTTCTATCTGTAAGGTATGCTTCAACCCAACTAACAATTTGTCCTGGGTCAAGTAAGGCTTTACCGTTTAGTAATAATTTCATGTGTGAGACTCTGTCGAAGGCTTTGGAGAAATCTAAAAGGATAACGTCAGTTTGGCTATGATTATTAATTGCTCAAGATAAATCATGCACACATTCTGTTAGCTGCGTTACTGTTGAAAGTCCAGATCTAAAGCCATGTAGACGGCTGGTTAACAGGTGATTTGTTTCTATAAACGCAGTGATGTGTTTTAGTACAACATGATCAAAAATCTTGGAACAAGACGATGCAAGCGAAATGGGCCCATAATTTGACGGGTCTTTCTTATCACCTGATTTGTGAATAGGTACCACCTGCGCAATTTTCCAGTCAGATGGTATTGAGGCTGTTTCTAGTGATTGAATAAATATTAGTGTCAGATACTTAGCAGACCATTGCGCGTAACGTTTAAGAAATACGTTTGAAATATTATCTGGGCCACAGCTTTTCTTAGTGTCTAAACTTAGTAGGAGGGAGAGAATGCCAGGTTCAGATATAGTGATGTTATCAATGAATGGGGTCTGGCTGTAATTAAAAGGGGGTGTCAGTTCACTGTCTGCTGTAGATACGGATGCAAAATAATCATCAAATGCCAGAGGATGTTCTGAGTGTTCGTGAGAGAGTGATTTGGTAGCCCTGGATTTCCTTAGGTTTACGCATCTCCAAAATCTGTCTGGGGAAGTTATAATAAATGACTGAAGAGTGGAGTTCAAATACGATTTTTTGGCAGTTTTTATTTCTTGGTTCAGTTTAATATTCAGAACCGAAAACTGATTTCTGTTAAGTGGCACTTTTTGCTCCTTCGATCTTTTCCGTAGCCAGCTGAGCTTACGTTTAGTATGAATAACGATCGAGTTATCCACCTGTTAGCCTTTTTTGATCTTTTATTCTTGGTGGGGATGAACTTAACCATATAATTATTCACTGTTTCCTTAAAAAAATCCCATAAGTTATCTACTGAAGCATGATCATCGAGAAAGAGTTCTACAAATGGATCGTATTGCATATCAAGGAGATCACGAGTTCCAACATCGTCCGCTTTGTAGTAGTCCGGCAGTACGGAACATGGAGAGGAGTTGTTAATTGGTGGTCGCGTTTTGTAGGACGTCAAGACCATTGCGCGATCAGAGATGCCGTCTAGAATATCTACCGTGCAACCAATTATTTCAATATGTTGACTTACAAATGTAAGGTCGAGTAATGATCGAGATGAACCATGAACACGCGTGGGCTCTCTTACTATCTGGTCGAGGTTATAACAAAAACACATTTCCAGTGGAGCGTCGGCGTTTACAGGTTTTTCACATACACCACGTTCCCAGTGAATTTCCGGAACGTTGAAATCGCCGTCCATGATGACTCGACTACTATTGCTTACATTTTCATCAACCTAGCTGTGAAGAGTGTCAAAGAAACTAGGCGGTGCACCTGGAGGCCTGTATACGGCACCAACAAAACATGCATACTCGTGAAAAGAAACTTTACATCAAATAGATTCAATTCCAGGAACATCAGGCATTTCGGTATATTTAAAGCCCTTTCTGATAGTGATGGCCACCCCACCGCCATGACCACCTCGATCTTTGCATATTATTGTGTAGTTGCAATGGGCGGAACGACCTCGCTATCAAGGACACTCGCAGACAGCCACGTTTCAGTGATAATGACAACATCGGGATTGGTACTCAGGAAACATGCTTAAAATTCAATCAGTTTATTAACAACACTTCTCGAATTTAAATTCAAAATTCTTAGTTCGTTTTGGCGACACTCTTTATTTTTGTGATGTCATGCTGGGGCTGATAGGGCGCTGTCGCTTGCAGTGACTCTATCGCGAACCGGGGATATATCGCCTATCGTTTCGTACAACGCGTACAACACGTTGTTGATTCGCACCTTGTCATAGACAAGCGCTACTTTGTCACTCGCTATTTTTTTTTTTTTGTTTGTCTTGATTGAAAATCCTCCTTGATTGAAATATTAGTGCCACGCAGTTTGGAACAGTTTCTTAGTATCGTTAGTTTGTCTCTAAAGTCCAGTATCTTTAGGATAACCGGTCGGGTTTTTCCGGGTGTTTGACCACCCAGTCTTTGAATCCTTTCAATTCCAGACGTAGAAACGTGAAGAATATCTTCAATTATGGTATTAGATACTCGTGCTTCTTAGGTGTTACTGTTCTCAATTTCTGTTTCTTCTAGTCCGAATATTAATAAATTGTTTCTCCGACTGCGGTTTTCTAAGTCGTCCATCTTATCTACAAGGGTACTTACGATCTTCTCAAGTATTTCAATTTTTCTATCTTGTTTTAATGATGCCGTTTTAACTCTATCGATCTCTTTAAGCTTAACATCTATGGCATCCAGCCTTCTACAAGTTTCTTTTCGGTTAGTTTAAATCTCTTGAACGTAGCTTGCAATTACGGTAAGTTTGTCCATTATATCTTTCAGTTCAACCAGTCCTGAATTTGATTCAATGTTACTGCACAAGGGCAGGCTTTTCAGCGACAGTAAAATATCCCCAAGAACACAACAGAGGTACCGTGGGCACGGCAGCACTATCAAACACACGTATTACTGTGGTATGAACAAGGATAACGTTTGCTCACCTGCAGAATAAACTCAAATGCGTTATCGACTGTCTTGTTGACGAGGCCGCCGTGCTCACGAAGACGGTCGAGTTGCCGCGGGCCCTTTATATCCCTCGGGAACGCCTCTTGTGCTGATGCCGTTGGCGATGCGATAGGCGGGTAGTGTATAGTGGCGATGAAATCCAAAGAGGCGAACGCTTCTTGGCCATGGTTGATGCTCTTCAAAGTGGCATTCACTGCGTCGGCTATGGCACTTCCTCGGCTGAATCCACACTGTTCTCGTATCTCCACTTGAGAGTCGGCATGATATAGCAGGAGGGTGGCGAATATCTGCACAATGAACACAAATGGGTTATCGACTGTCATGTTGACGTGGTCGCCATGCCTGTTTCTTATGTTTCATGTTTTTTTTAATCCTGACGAGAAAAGGAGCGGTAGCCCGAGGAACGCAAAAAACATGAGCCGACATACCATCGCTCGGGACAAGTGTGTTTCAGCATCTCGCCGCATCACGGCGCCCGTTGCATGCCTCTTGTAAAGCCCCTTTATGTTTCAAAAGTAGCGCAAGGTGCGTCGATCCACGAGGCACGTGCAAAGTGCAGCCCTTGGGCAGATTATGGAGGCACAGGTACACTGTAGCACAGTGCTGCACTCAGCTAGATTTCAGACGCCATGTTCTTCCCAGAAGTGGCGCGCGGCACGTGTCTCGAGCATTTCCACAACAATAAATGGTGCCACTCTTCCCACGATAGAGGGGAAAGTGGCGCCATTCATTGCCTATTGCCTGGCGCTCTACCTTTTCACTTTCGGCAGCCGCGTCTCGTGACGATCTGCCAGGCTTTGTCAGTATCACGGTGGAAGAAACACATTTACTTGTTGGTTCTCTGTCCGACGCAAGAGCCACATTTTGTTCGGCGCACCGAGCGCTTCACTCGCACGGGGATCGATGGCACCCAAGTATGGGGTCCGTCCCAAACCGACCGCTCCGGTTGTTTCTCCCCATGGGTGGTCCCATTCCCTTGCTCACTGCTTTTTGTTGTACCTCACCTCCGCCGCGCCGCCACCAAGTCGCGAGAGTCCATAAATCTGTGTTCTCTTCCTTCTTCTTCTTCGGGTTAAAGCTCTCCTTCGTGCAGGATGGTTCCACCTGTGATCGACACAGCACCAAAGCAAAACACGAGGCCAACCACTGGCCACACACAACCACCACACCACCACACCGCAGAAGAGGCGAGCACGCTACGCCGACGACACCGTGGCCGCCTAGGAGGGACCTCATACCTCAGCGCCCTCCGCGGTGGCGCGGAACTAACTACTCCTGGTTCGAGGCTAGCTCCGAACACGATCTGGTCGCTCGCTCCCCGCGGGTATGGTTACTATAAGGGGAGGTCACTGATCTCTATTATAGGGGGCTGGTAGGCGCATTCATCAAACAGGTATCAAGCCACCGGAAGTAAGCGACTTGTACCGGAAGTGAGGGCTTGGCAGGCTTTGTAACCCTTCCGAGTGCTGGTTCAAAAAGCGTCGAGGGCGCTAGTTTTTCGCTTGTCTCCTCAAGAGAGCCTGCTTGTTGAGCTGGAAGAGCGCATGCAGACCCGAGAAGTATTATGGGAAGCCAGTCAATGTAAACATTTTAAGATTCTAGTTTATCAAGTGTGGGTATGTCCCAGTTCAAATGCCCCCATTTCGGGATTTAATTCGAGGCATGATTATTAAAACCCACTCAAGGACACCGAAAAGTACAGACCAAAACATCGACTGAATACACTTGGAAGCCCAGCAGACGCCCGACTTCCGGGACAAGCTTCAAACTTCCGGTGGCTTCACTTGCGCCCTGCCCGGAAAGCGGCTATGCGCCATCCAACTCCTATAATAGGGATCGATTTGGGAGGTGTGCCCAACAAAAAATCGACAGTATGCCACTTGTTCATGACGCCGATGGCTCCGGTACCTAGAGTACATTCATACAAACGCGCGCTTTGGCTTGGGATGTGACATCTCAGCCATTTTCCCGCCCAATCGTTTTTTTAAAGGAGCTGTGCAACGATATTCAATTGGA
Organism: Ixodes scapularis; assembly: GCF_016920785.2. Classification (NCBI taxonomy): domain Eukaryota; kingdom Metazoa; phylum Arthropoda; class Arachnida; order Ixodida; family Ixodidae; genus Ixodes; species Ixodes scapularis. The sequence continues at coordinate 137,097,300 of NW_024609857.1, forward strand.
ATATTTTTTTCTCTACACGAGCTTACTGGCACACCTGGGACTCAAGGATACTCACAGGCAACACCATTGGCCAAGAAACTCCCTTGTTGCGTTGTAATTTAAAGGACAAAAGGGATCATTTTCATTCAATCTCTCCTTTCCAAAGTTTGATGACGTAACGTGGGGATCGCAGTACACCCAAGTGACGATATTTGAATGCCGTTCATAGATCGGACCCGAGCATTGCGTGGCACTCGACTTGGGCTCGTGACAATTGCGAGCTCGAGAAACATTCGGGTAGTGACCCGTGTCCAATCGCTGCAACGACGACAACAGCCGAGCGATAACAGTCTCTAGAACTCAGCGCGTGTCCTGCGCTTTGCCAACCCCAGCGCGTGGCTATGGTCAACACTGGCGGCATATAATCGGCTCCAGATCACGTGGCCGCTTGTTCTGGCTGCGAGTTGATGGGGTGAACGCTGCTCGTTTTTCTTAAATTTTTTTCTGGGACTTCTATTGCGTGCGGTGAAAAACAAACGCGTGTTTCATAGGTCATTAACGTTAGGGATCCGTTTTAGGCGGTATTTGCGCAAAGTACAAAAATTGTTGCATTGCTCCTTTAAGCATTTTGAAGTCCGCGCAATCCGGTGTCACTCAGCGCGAGCGCGTAGCTTTGGCTAATGAATAGACGCCATTTTACCGCCCATGTCACGCACCGGGTGCACCAGAGCGTCACGCGCTGGCACATTTAGGGCAAGAATGGATGTTTTCACCCTGAGACAGACAGGCATGTAGGCATCCTACCGGTACCATGCGCCTGGTGCCATCGCGCAGGGCACAATGGATCCAAGCGTAGAAGTGCGTCCTGCATGAGCACTCGGAGTACAAGACGCTCTCCTGCCCTGTGCGCTGGCGCACGACACTTGAGACGCGTCACGCCACGCCCCTCGAGCAGAAATGCACCGGTATCCTGGCTACAGCGCCACTTTTTCGCCATGGAGCGGTGGTACGTGGAACTACCCATAAACGAGGAGTGCCCGGTAGACTAGAGCCACTAAATGAGCTGCGCTTAGAGTATCGGCACTCCGTTCCCCGACATTGTTGTGGGCGCTGCCATTTTGGCTCGTATGCAGAGTAGACGCAACTGCCGATCGTCATGATTCAAAAGTGCGACTTCCTCAGCATTAGACTCGGTGTTAGGAAGGTCATGTAATATTGCTTTGCTTTGTCGTGAACTGTTTAGACATTTGTGGAGGGCGGAAAAGCGTTTCCTGTGATTTCAGATAAAGCTTCAGATAACTGGCAACCATGATTTTAAGACACAATATGGCCAAGTGTCGTTACTCTGAAGCGTAGCTTATTTAGTGGCACTACGGTAGACCTAGTGCAACTAAATAAGCTACGCTTCAGAGTAACGACACTTGGCCATATTGTGGCTTAAGATCATGGTTGCCAGTTATCTGAAGCTTTATCTGAAATCACAGGAAATGCTTTTCCACCCTTAACAAATGTTTAAACCGTTCGCGACAGAGCAAAGCAATATTACATGACCTTCCTAACACCGAATCTAATGCTGAGTAAGTCGCACTTTTGAATCATGACGATCGGCCGTTGCGTCTGTTCTGCATACGAGCCAAAATAGCGGCGCCCACAACAATGTCGGGGAACGGAGTGCCGATACTCTAAGCGCAGCTTATTTAGTGGCTCTAGGTAGACCTACCCCTATAGCCACCGTACCGCGTGAAAAGCGACCAGAGTCATCACCTAAATGTGTTTCTTTCACCGTGGTCAGTATAGAGGAGGCTATGCTTCAACAGACAATAAAGCGCCCACACGAGCTTGGATGAACGAGCCACTATCATTCACGGGGCTGGTGCTAGATGAATATTTGCCATGTCCGTGGGGCACGCGTATTAATCGACTAGTTTTTTTATTTTTTTTGAAAAGCAAATAATCGACCTGGAGTCATTATTTTTTTTTTCAAATTTATTCCGAGATTGCTTTTACCGCTTTGGTTTGAGACTGTTGTAAAATTGATATTTGAGCTAATCGGTAGTTCGACATATTTAGATATTTAGCGCACAAAGTACAAAGAAGATGAACAGGACAGAAACAAGCATCTCTCACAGCTATGTTTACTAGCAAGAAAACAAAGAAAGAAAAAACAAATGATCTCCGGCGGACTCGCGATCTGGCTGGCTGCAGCTGCTTTCGCTGTGCATCGCCCCAGTGCACCGATCGCGTTGGCGATACCCAAGAAGCCATGCAAAGGTGGTTTCTTGCGGCGCTTACAGCGCTTGCGGCTCCATCAGAAGAAACTTCGAGGTTCGAACACAACGTAACAAAACCGAGAAAAAACGCGGAAAAGATGGCGACGCAGGCGAAGTGGCTCTCTCTACTGGGTTAAAGAGTATCCGCTTACAATTATGTGACAAGCCGCGCTTCAAATCTAGTATAAAAAATGCATACATAAAAACAAACACAAATAAATAACTTTTAGTTCGGGTATAATTTGATTAACGGAATCACATTGGTGTTTTTTTTTTACTTGGGGCCTAGGGGAGAGGCTACACATTTGGCCCGTGACAGAATGCGAATGAGTTCCGCCGAACCCCTTGGTGACAGATGACATTTAGAGCGAATGACCTTCGTGCAGACCGTGTAGCACCAGTCGAATGACGTTTGGGGCTAATGTAATTCGTTGTAAATGACATTCGACCTGCCGGTGTGGGACGGGTATAAAATGTTATTATGGCACGGAGATAGACGTTTACAAGCAAGCTTTCACACGTCACTCATCTCTCCAGCCAATGAGAGATGTAAGCAGATTGTAAGCACGGGGTAAATTCCCGGGTTGCGACCTAGAAGCTAAACGAATGATCAGGGATCTACTAAAGTTCTGCCACCTGGGCAAACTGAGCTAATACGCTCGGATTAACTCGTAGCACGAAATCGTCGTGGCCCGCATGGTCGACATGGGGAAAGACTCCAGCACATGGGGCAAGGAACCGGGATCTTAAAGGAAATCTACAGAAGACCTTTCCAAATTACCTGAGCAACCTCCACCATCAGAAGATAACGCAGAAATTACTGAAAATAAACATAACGCCAGTAAGTGCGAAAAAAACAACAAGAGCGTCTCATTGAGGCAAACATTCAGATGACGGAAGAGTGGAAAGAAGAAACTAGCGGAATTCTGCCTGCTTCCGCAGACACCGCCTCGTTAGATGAACCGATCACTCTCAAAGCTACAGCGGTCATCTTTATAACGCTAGGCGTAAACGCCACCAAGAACCTCCCTGCTCGCACCTAGGTGAAAGGGGGAGAACCCTCAGGAGTCCACCTCGCCCTCTAGACGGCCCGCGCACAACCATAACCACAACCTGTACAACTCCTATCTTCACAGATTCTCAGGAGGTGCTCAAGGGAAAACTAAGTAGCCTCAGCGTGAAAGTACACACATAAAATAAACTCGCCTCTCAGCTGCTATGAAGAGCAAAAATAGCCTAGCTTCAGGCGCATGCCCAAATCCCCGGCACTGAAATGGCGCATCGACTGGCCCGCGCGTCACTTCCGCTTCCCCATGACCACGACGATACACCTTCAGTTCAAACCCCCAACAACGTCACGTCAGCGATGGGACACCGCCTAGCCAAGCACGAGAAAGAAAACTACAGCTGTGCAGGCTATGATCGAGGAACGGAACGTGCAGGAATCAAGCAGGACTACCATACAGCGCTCAGGGAGAAACTTCCCTCAACGCCAAGCCCCATTCACCCAGAAGGGTTCGGCACAAGAGCCGAGGTACGCCTGAGCAAAGCGAGAACAAACAGTTATAATGCTACATTCACACTGGAGTTAGAATGGCAACCACGAAGCGGATTCGATCGATTTCATTATCAAATGCGCGCGAATTCGTACCGCTTCTTTAAGCAACCGCGTTCGCAACCGCTTTGCGAATGCGGTTTAGGTGCCAGTGTGAATGCGGCGTAACACCAGCGCGCATCGCATCGTGAAGCCGGGAGAGCACTTGGAGCAGGTGCACCTGCTCCAAGTGCGACATGGGCGTCCAAGAAGATACCTTACACCTAATGTGGGAGTGCCCAACAATACAAGGACATCAGGGCCAACCACCGGCCTACAGATATTGCTTCCCTAGAGGGCTGGACTCACCCACCTCGCGAAGATAACAAGAGAAACACTCTGCAACGTCTCCTATATTTTATCTTCGAGGTCAAGCTAGATGTATTCATTTAGCCTAGCTTAAATCTTATTACTCAAATGTTACTGCCAACGTCCAGACCTAGTTCTCGCTGACGCACTCCTTCAATCCTTATCTCTTAGTATATGGCCCAATAAACGCTTTCTGAAATGAACTACACTTGACTCGAGCACTCGCTGCACGAGCGCTCGTGTAGCCGCCGAGGCTGCACTCAGAACAAATAGCTCGCTCATTCGGCGTGCGCGGCAAACAATTGTCTGAGGTAAGACAAGGTATTGGGCAGGAGATCAAAACAAAGGGGGCGCTTTATCAACCTTGTTGCTAAATCTAAAGCCCCTTCATGTTTCAAAAGTAGCCCAAGGTGCGAGGATACACGAGGGACGTGCAACGCGCAGCCCTAGGGAAGATCATGGCGGCACAGCGCAGCTTGGAGCTAGATTTCAGACGCCATGTTATTTTCAGAAGTGGCGCGCGGCACGTGTTTCGAGCATTTCCACAACAATGAATGGGCCACTCTTTCCAGAATGCTCGAGACACGTGCCGCTCGCCACTTTTGAGAAGAACACGGCGTCTGAAATCTAGCTCAAAGCTGCGCTGTGCCGCCACGATCTTCCCAATGACTGCACGTTGGACGGGCCTCGTGCAGAAACGCACCTTTCGCCGCTTTTTCAAAACGTGAGGGGGCTTTACTTGCAGTCCCCAAAGCCCGGTGTTTACTAACACAGCATAAGCACAACAAATATTTAACCTAGCTTAGTGTGGTCTGGGTACGAGTGCTCGGCTCTGACCTTTGGTCACGCTAGGAACCGCCTTTGAAAGGAACGGCACGAGTGCCTCGCTCTCATGCTTTAGTCGCACGAGTAAAGGACTTCGAATCGTCGTATTCGATTTCTTGGGCAAAAAACAACCAAGAAAATACGGTTTCTTGTTCCTGCAGCTGAAGCGTACCGCTACAGGCGTGAATGTTAGATCCAAGTGCCCCGGTCAGCGCTAAAAGAATCATGGGAACGGTGTTCCTTCAGCCCCTTAGCGATTGGCAATATCAACCCTATTCTTGGTTACACAGGTTTTGAGCGTAATTCGGAGTCACTCTGAACAAGCGCCTGATATACCCCAATGACCTTTCATATCGCCTTTTTAAATTTCTCCTCAATGTCAGCGTTTTTGATACTGTGCATGCTGTCCACTTTTCAACCTAAATGGGCTGCAGAAATCTCTTCATTGTTATCATGCTAATATTAAGTTTGAAATGCTAAAAATGCTATAAACAGCCCCGCGGACTCCGGGCTAAATCCGGGTTTTCGTTGTTGTGAATTATCGGCGTTTTAAGCAATTCCTGCGCAAACAACAATCACGAGTATGATGATATTGTAAGAGATTTCTGCAGCTCAGGGCCAGGTTGAAAGGTGGACCGCATGCGCAGTATTGAAAATCCTGACGCTGACGAGCAATTTTAAAGTGATATGGCAGGTCCTTGGGGTATATCAGGTGCTTGTTTAGGGTGACGTCGAATTACGCTCCAAATCTGTGTAACCATGGAGTCGGTCGAAAATTAGCGACCACTAGGGAGCTGAAGGAACACCGCTCCCATGATTCCTTGAGTGCGAGCCGGGGCGCTTGGGAATACTGTAAATGGTCTATAGCAGGCGGTGTCAGACACCAGATTAGACACACCGGACGTCCCGAAAAAGAGACACTATGCTTGTTAGCGTGTTCGGTAGAACAGCCAAGTCAGTCCAGTAGTAATGCATGGGTTCACTGATTGTGGCCGGAGTTTAGAGCGGGATATGGCCTCCACCTAGAATGCGCCTAACAACGTAAATACTTCGAAAAATTGTTTCTTTCTCGTTTTTCTCGAGGCAAAATTTAGAATAAGAAAAATCGCGAATAGATTGTAAATTTTTCAGTGCAGTGTTTTTAATTATCATACTTAAACTAACGTTGATCTAAACAGTTTCAATCTCTATTCTTACAGACATTAAGGCCATGACTTGACCTTTAACCAAGGGCAAAAATATAAGAACCGTCTCATGATACCTGAAAGCTGAGTTATACTAAAATTTAGATAGATTAATCTTACTCTTGGTTTTCAGATTTGACGCCATAGAAGCACGGGGACAAGAGGTCAGAGGCAACACGGGAGGAGGCGTCTCGTCCTCTGTTATGCTTCACTATTTCTTCCAATGTTTTATCAGGTAAAATGCCCATATGAATCAGAACAAACTAGCCCAACTTGCGGTCTTCGTTTTTATTCTAGGTTTTATCACGTGATGTACAGCCTCTGCAGCATCTCAATTCCAAGCGCATTGATCACCGTCTACAACTACAAGGCGTTGCACTTTTTCCGGGGCAGAGAAAACTTATATCACTTTGCCAGAGACACACAAAGAAGTGCATCAGATTCAGGACCTTTTTGAGCTCGAATGCATGCTCAGCATGACGTTCCACATTTTTGACGAAGAAACCAGGCAGCATGTCCAATGAGACTTCCGAGATTTATTTGTTAGCCAAGGATATTGAGGGGTGGCAGGCATGGAAAATTAATTATAGCTTAACCCTCTTTTTTATCTCACCATAGGAGAGCAACAAAGTGGAAATTTGGTCCAGTTAGTTCATGTTCAGAATATAAAGCGCCAAAAAAAAAAAACGACAGGACAAAGAGGAGAGTAAACAAGGCGAGGCGCAACTAAAGTTTGTTTATAAAAAAAATAACATATAGGACGTTGGAAACGCCTATTCATCACATCAGTCAGTAAGACCCCTTGATAAATTCAAACTCCTTCCCAGAGAGGGCAAGGGAAGCTTCACTAGCGCATTCGTCTCCCTTTGCCCTAATCTCAAACGCCTCGTGCACTTCTCGGCATAGTTTTTCTTTATATTTCGCCAGAACCTTTACATCATGCAGAACTGGCGAGCACGGGCAACGACTACAATCAACAGCGAGATTACCAGACAGGCTTTCTCTCATAGCTGCCGCATGTTCCCGTGCACGATCATTGACACATCTACGAGTCTGGCCGATGTATACGGAGCCGCAAGTCAGCGGTATTTTGTACATCACTTCTGCGGCACACTCAGCATATTTGGTTCAGTGTTTTATGCTGCAATGCTCCATATCTTGCTGGGGATTATTGATTCTGCGGCACAAGCGTGCCATTTTTTCCGGGGCTGAAAATACAACGGGTGCTCTAAACCGCTGTGCAACTTTCTTTAAATTATGGGACATGGCATTCACGTACTATATAATTACTGGTCCTTTTTTTGGCTTCTCTCTTGCCCGATTTGTTGCCCCTTTGAATTTTTTTTTAACAATACTTCCGCAACCTCAGTCAGGCATCTTGTGGGAAACCTGGCTTCTGCAGGCGCGATATTTGTAAATTAAAGCTGTCTTGCACAGAATGTTCGCAAGATCGGTTTTGGGCCGCCTCCTAACACCTACTAGCAATGCGCCTCTTTACTAATTTTGAATGAGCAGACTCGTACGGCAGGATACTTTTCTGAGTCTTGGTTCGTACGTTCAACATATGTGGCTCTCCAGAAAGGTCTAGGAACTGTAGTGTTTTTTCTACAGGCTTCTTGTGAGTAGACCCCAGACCTCCAGAACACGAGGGAAACACTTTGAGCATCTGGGGTACAACGCCATCCAGCGATCGCTCTGCCGATTCGCTGAACACAAGGTAATCATCAACGTAACTATAAATCTCCATCCTGTTGTCGTTCCCCAGCCTCTCGGCAACGTTGTTGTCACATTAATTTAAGAAAATATCGGATAGCACCGGTGCGACACACGACCCGATGCAAATGCCCTTCTTTTGGACGTACATAGCACATTGAAAGAAAACATACATGTGCGATAGATAGAAAGATAACAGCTCCAAACAGCTCTCCGCACTGATGCCGCCCGAGTTGGCAAACGACACTTCGCCGTTCTGCTCTTTGCATTTTCTAACCGGCGAAAAATTACGGTCGTGCGGGATAAAATAAAAAAAGAAAGAAAAAAAAATCCAAAGAATAATAATAATAATTGGGTTGTGTGTGTGTTTATACAGCCTAGAACTTGGTCTGCCTCACAGGGGCGACGAGTCTCCCAGCTGTAGATGAGAAATTTAGCCAGTGCGGTACAACCGCTAGCCTGGGGTTTTTAACGTGCATCACGCAGTAGTGATACACGACCGCACGCCGGTACGATGCTCATCCAGATCGAAACGGGCAGGGGTGGGGCTCGAACCCAGGATCCCTGGGTTCTGCAGCGCGAGCTTTCGCTCCACGTGCTCCGAGCTGGTGTGCGCTAGACCACTCGGCCACCGATCCCCCTCATCCAAAGAAAAAGCTCTGCGGATCCCACGAGCGTCCCCCTTCAATTAATCAATAATCCTTTCCGAATATTTAACCAAGGAAGGTTCGTGTAGTTCCAAGCACGACAGTGTTTGGCAAGAAAGCCGGACAGCTGGGATTGCCATGATCCCCTTTCGTTAACACTCGCTCTAAAAGGAATACCTATCTTATGCGTCTTGGCAGAAAAGAAAATGTCTAAATGGAGTCCCTTGCTAGATTGAACATATTTCCGAAAACCCGGAAGGTTCATTTCACTGCAAAGTTATTTAATGCGTGTCTTAAGTTTGGTCAAAGGTCGCGGACTCACTTTCTTGAAGTCATTGAGAACAGCCTGTTGAGCCTTCTCAAGGTACAAGTCCCGCGGAGTCAACACAAAGCCATCCTCCTTGTCTCACGTAAGCAGTTTTAAGTCTTGGTCTTTAAAGTAGTCTACGATCTGCAACGTTTTCCAGCACCTAATAGCTCGCCCCGAAGTACGCAAGAGCACATCAACTCCGTCCGCCACGCACCTTCCCTTGTATTCAGGACTTGCTTTTCCCGCTATACCTCTTAAGAGTGCCAGTTTGGCAACAGGCCGCCGCTTGGGCTCCTGGCTGAACTTGGGTCCCTCGTCCATTGCTGACTTGGTGTTAGGGGGAAGCACAATATACCCGAGTGTAGCAACCTGTTGTTCCCGTGGTTCCCCTCGTTTTTGAACCTTGGGAAGCGTCAGCCTCGTCTGCTGCCAAAAGAATTCTGTATATTGAGCGGCAGTCCGTACGTGATCCCTGTAGGCTCCCTCAGCCGGCTCTCGTGCTGCACCCCTTTGAAAGCAGCAGACCCAAAGGCACTGTCTGTACCTGTCTACCTGCTTCTATGCTTCGGATTGAAGAATTTCGCAGATTCCTTTGGCTTGACCGGTGGAAGGTTCTGCACCAAGGAAGAGAGCATTGACGTCATCTGCACTGTTAGCAAGTCCCGTGTATTTGGCGAATATTTGCGGTGAAAAACACGCTATTTACACAAATTACCATAAATTTACACGATGAGTAACGGATAATTCGTTCAGAAATCATGCGAGGTTGTAAAAAACGTGTTTTGGTTCGGTCATACACGCATAACCGTGTACCCGACCTCGATAACACGCATCGCCCCCGGCGACGACCGCGGCATTGCCGGCTATCGAAGCACCGGAATGCTTGGGGACACACTTAGAAAGGACCGTCGAGACAAATGCCGCGGAAAGAAACATGTCTCGGAGACAGATATGCACCAAAAGCAATTGCGGCATGTCGCAGGACGTTGGCGAAATCCGCGCTTACCGTGCTCGCCACCATCTTCTGGTCGATGGCAATGCGGCTTCCCTCATGTCGCCCATGTTTGTATTTAGTTTAGGGGTCCTGATAACAGTTTCTTAGACACCACAAATAAAGTTATGGGTCTAATTATTCGCTCCAAACAGTTAAAATGGATATAAAAAGCGTGTCCTCGATGTGAACACGTGACATTGCAGTTGGTTTCGTTTTTGCTTCAACCTTCAACTGCAAGCGATCTGGCCACGGCGCAAGCGCAACGCCGATGTACGCTGGAAGCAAGCGCCGGTTGGCTTTCGTTGTTTTTGTTTGACCGGAGAAAATCTGGCAAGTACGCATGGCGCCGCTACTGTTTTGGTTTGACGGAATGCGAGAAGCTTCGCATAGAGCTTCGGAGTTTGCGAGCACATAGTGAAGACGTGACCGGAGAATTGCCCCTGTGATGTTCCTGGAAGACGGAAAGTAGCATTCGTAATCGTCGTGTGTGCTTTGAAAGCGAAGGGAGTCACAGGGTCCACGAGTTCGCAACCACAAGCCAAGGTTCATGACAGCGCGGCGTTGACTTCGGCGATCTCGTTCTGTTTGGTGCAACCCGGCGATGCGAAAAAGAGCTGAAACATTCGTCGTGTGTGGTGCGGTGCTTTGTATTCCGGGTCTGTTTGAACCACGCTTTTAACAAGGAGCGCAAATTGTTTGTTGCGTGGTGGAGGTTCAACGGGTACAGTCCCGTCGTCGTCAGCTGATCCGGTCCAGCTGGTCTGGGAGGACGCAGCGAGCGTTTTTAAAAGTAAATCTTCCTTCGTTCCGTTTCAAACCGTGGAAGTATCCCGACACATACCGTGAGTAAGAAGCAGCGGGCGTTTTCAACAAAATTACGTTGTTTTAACTGAATAATGGACTCGGGATTGTTGTCTTTAATCTGCAGTTTTTTATGCTTCGTGTTGGACTGCGTTTGCATAGCGACGCACACCGCTCGAGTAGATGATTCGGTCCTGCAACGAGTTTGTTGCGCCAATCATGCGGCGTGAATAAATTAGGGCAAGGTTTCCTACCTGCCCACAGATGCGTGTACTGAGACCATTTTTATGTTGTGAACGTAGTGCTCTTTCTTTATTTTGGAAGACGCGTTGGTGCATTTAATATGGTACAATCACTTGAGAGTTGAGAAATTGGAGAGCGAGCAAGCTTTCTCAACTTTGTCTCTTTCTCTCTGGCACTGCCCTGTTTCAGTTTCAGTAGGCATATCTACTAGCAGGGACAAACTGCTCTAAAGCAGGTAAAAAGCGGGAAGCTTAGGACGGTGCGGACTCCGTGTTTCGCGCTTTTCGCAAGGTGACAGGGTAAATGCTTTTGTGAGATATGCGGAATGTGCATGCGATTTTGTTATGCTCGTCGTTTGCGTCTCTCCAGCAAAACGAATAAGATGATCTACTACAAAGGCGCAATCACAAGACAAGATTTAAGATAGCAGTCGCTTGCTTCGGTGATCCGTGTAGCTGTATTTTACCCTGCTCTCTGCAACACCGTGTCATGACGAAGAGCTGGAATGGTCACGGTTTGTGCTGGCCTCCCGGTTGACAGAAACCCGCGTCGCCGGCATCGGCACCGAGTGCGCTTGGCTTGTTGATGCTCAAGCCTTTCATCCGCGGCTTGTCGCCAGCTCATCCTGCTGCTCAACGGTGAGGAAGCGGCGAAAGTAACCTCGGAAGTGAATGTAAATCCTCGTTCATTCAGTTATCCGGTGTCAAAGTGTGGAAGATGTCCAACTTGTACTGAGGGCGGGAACTACGAGCGTTTTGTCTTGCTTTTATAACCGGAACCAGACCAACGAGATAACTGCCTTGCGTACTCTAAAATGACGGAAGCAATAAGTTTCAACAGGTCGAGTACGTCACCGGGGATGTAGGCGAGACGGTGCACACTGTTTAAACGCTTGCAGTATCCACGAGTGGTACCAGGAAAGCGACGTCAACAGAGAAGGAGCTCGCGATTCAGCATAATGCACTGCTACGGGCCCGTGTATCTTCAAAATTTGGGGTGGTGGCAGTATAAAAAAAAGACGCATCAGCGCCCCACACTCGTGTTCACGAATAACACCGGTCACAAACAGCCAAGCCCCACCGCTCTTCTCGACACCGACACGACATACGACAACAAACTGCATCAAAACGCGCCAAAAGTGAAGGCGTCTGCTCCCGTACTGCAACTGCTGCAACTAGCGGAAGTGAAGTGTTGGGCGGATGTCCGGATGTCCTTCACAAAAATATATAAAAAATGCTTTGCGCAAGGATCATTTTCATCTATTTTTGTATACGTAATGACAAAATCCCAATAATTTGCTTTCCTATCTGATTCAAGCTAGTCGGACTGCTCATAACACTGGTCAAGCAAAAAAATAACAAAAATTTGAACTTTTTCATGACCGGTTTAAGATTTATTGTTAACGTATCGTTATTTATTGCAACGGACTAACAATATAGATTTTGCCTCTATACTTTTTACATCCAAACAGTTCTAACACACGGCTGTCCATTGCGCCGTGTTTTGTGTATTCTTCTATAAATCTGTAATGGTCACCGACCAAAGAGCTCACCCGCACATGTCAAGCTGATATGCGCCGCGGGGAGAAATGGATATCGAGTAGGAAGTGTCGGGCGTAGTGTCGGTTGTTGTGTTTGTGTACATGTCGGTGCTGTGTAGCTGTGTGCTGTGTTGCCTGCGTTGTATGTAGGGTTGCTGTGTAGTCGTGGTCGTTCGCAGTGTTAACGGACTCGTCTTTTTTTTTTTTTAAAACAGGCTGCTAGAAATCTCGATAGGTGGCGCAAGTTACCGCCCGATTCTAAATAGTTTGCTCAAGTTATTTATTCATGTAAATTCGGCACTCGTTTTTTTTTTGTTTTTTTTTTTTTGTTTAGCGGCTTGTTGAAGCTACCGACGCCGCCGACCGCCGACAACGCACGTACGTACCTTTGCAAGTAGCTACGTTCGCCGCTTGGAGACTTTACTGTGTATAAAAGACATCGAACGAGAACTAACGCGCCCTGTGTGCTTTCAATTCGGCTGAAAGGCGCGCGGCTCGCTGGGCTCGTCTCTCGCCTGTTCTCGGCCGCTGGCCGCCATGTTTCATAAGGAACACGGTCGAAACGGTTTTGCGGAAGGCAGACACGGTGTAGCGTGTTAAGTTTACACAGCACCTCATGTGTACACGAAAAACACAGATGGCCTCGTGTAAAACGAACACGTTTCGACGTGTCCGCTATGGGACAACGGTTTACACGTCTGGGCGTGTTATTTTTGCTAACAGTGTGGGTAGCATCTGTGCCGAATGGCATAAGAATAAATCCTGGAGTGGCAGCACGTAATGGCGATGAGGTTGATTAAGGGGTACACCAATTGATGGTAGGTGGGAGAACATAAAAAAGAGTACGTTACACAAACGAACTGCAGCAAAGTGGAAATTTGGGCCAGTTGCTTCATGTTCAGAATATAAAGCGCCAAAAAGACGACAGGACAAAGAGGAGAGTAAACAAGACGAGGCGCACTCGCAACAAAAGTTCATGAAAAAACACATAATATATAGACCGTTAGAAACGCCTATTAATCACATCAACCGGTCAGACCCCTTGATAAATTCAAACACTTTCCCTGAGAGGGCAAGGGAAGGTTCACTAACGGATTCGTCTGCCTTTGGGTTAATCTTTAGTTGCGGGTGCGCCTCGTCTTGTTTTGCCATAAACTTTTGTTGCGAGTGCGCCTCGTCTTGTTTACTCTCCTCTTTGTCCTGTCGTTTTTTTGCGCTTTATATTCTGAATGAAGAGAGCAAGTTGCAAGTAATACCGTGAAATTAGCAGTTATTTTAAAGGTACATTACTTTCAAGGAAATGTAATTTTAAATTTAATTTATACGAAGTTAGTCTGGAGTAATTTAAAGAGTTCTAGCTTTATTTGTAAGGTCTACAAGTATGGGTATTTTAACTTCCTTCAAGTGGAAACTATACGCTGCAAATAACAATATGCGGAGAGCAAGTCGACTGCTACTTGCGGAGTAGTTGTGACGACGTCAGAACAATGCCAAGCTTTGATTGGCCTTGATTTAAAGGATAGTGGGTAGACCTCAATACTGCCTTGAGGTTTACCCGCTATTTTTCTTTCAATCAACCAATAAACGTTCGACGTTCTGTCGCCCTTGCAACACCTGTGCAAAAAGTAGAACAACATTCGTTTCCATGGCTTTCCTTTTTTTGTTATATGAATTTAAAAACTGTACATCTCAAGCTATGACTCTCATTGAAAATCGCAGTATTGCTAAAAGATGTACGACATCTCATGCGTGAGACCGCAAGACCGAACCGAGGCTGAGCCATCAACTTCCCATCCGGCAGAAACGCTGCCACACCGGATGCACGTGGCTGCACCCAGGAAAAATAAATCCCAGCTGCGGTAAAGCCTACATGTGCTGAAGTCAGAGGCAAAGCCAACGGAACCAAAGAAGCGTGCGTTACGTGGGCGACGAGGGGAGTTTTTTCCAGCTGCTGTCGGCAGGATTCGACGCTTGGAGAAATTGATAGGCGTCTATTGTGACTTATAAGGACTAAATAGCGCTTTAACATGAATTTTGTCTTTGCAGAGCCATAGATTTAATTTAAAAAAATGTTTTGGTGAGATTGATACAGGACAGTTATTATTTTGTTAGGTTATAGCAGTCACAGTTTTAAAACTGCACTAAAATATATGTCATTCTTATTCTGTTCACTTTAGTCGTTCCTAGGTATTTGTATTTTTTCTTGTGAACCTTTACCATCATCACGAGCACAACAGTTATATTATTAATATTTTCTGTGCTGCAAATAATAACTTGTGCGCGGTAATTTGAGAAGCGCAACAATTTGTTTGGATTACAACATTGCCAGATTTGCCCGAGAATATCCACCAATTTAACTGCCATAAAATTAAGATCTGTGGTTCACTTCATTGTCCCCTTAAAGGGGAATTAGCCGCTCGCTACTCAATGGGCGAATTTCGCTACACAAGCCAGAGTCTTAGGAATGCACCAGAGTATTGATTCTTTTTTTTTTTTTTTGGGGGGGGGGGGGTGTCAATTATAACGAAGCAATGGAGGTCGTAAGATGTAATAAGGTCGTACAACCCCTAAGAATGCTGTCATTTTTTAATAAAATCCAGAAATATGGCAGTTTTGATTGTTTTAGGCGAATTTTGACGCAATTTGGAAATTTATTTATTTATTTATTTATTTATTTATTTATTTACCCTCAAGGTACAGAGTACATTATAGAGGGGAGTGAGCAAACAATAAATAAACGTAATTAATCAACCAAGGGTGCTGTTAATAAGTGATTGCTTAAAGAGTGAAATATCATTAATATCTGCAATAGAAGCGGGAAGGTGGTTCCAGTCAGTCGATGTGCGAGGTATGAACGAGGTGCTGAATTTGAAGGTGTTAAAATTAGGTATGCCTACCTTGTGAATATGGTCGAGACGGGATGATAAAATTTAAATCTAAATTTACTTAGATGATAAAAGTGACAAGACGAATGGTAGCACTTACTATCGGTGATTTCTATCTTAATTGTAAAACCCTGACAGGAAGCCTCAATGTCTTCGATCGTACTTTCGTACTTGTATGCATAAACTTGATGGGACATTTTTCGCTAGATTTTTTTTTTTCCCATAGATTTCAGCGAAATGGCAAAACCAGCAACAAGTTCTCCAAGCCAGAGCCCTTGTTTTTGTTGCTGTTTTCATGAGCTTGCACGTACGGGGACTCACGGCACGAGTCCTTTGCTTGACACCGCTGAGATCGGTTTTGCCGCGTTGTCGGAAAATGGTCTCTGTGAGATTTCTGCCTGCTGCAGCAGACAGAAATAGCACCGATAAGAAGCAACGCACCTATGACGTAGTGATGCTATGGCAACGCGCTGTGTCTCGCCGCCACACGACGTGCTTTTTCCTTCAATTTTTGAGTGGCCGCGGCCCGTGCCACCACCTACGCAGTCATTCTAGTTGTAAGAACGGGCCACGTAACCTCGCGCTCCGCGAGTCCCTAAGTCACTCTGAAGACTCCCATGCTTTCAATAAAGCCGCTTAATGTGTTTGCTTGTTTTTAAGTGGCATCGAATGATTAAATACGCCAATACACGACATCATGCCTCGTGCGACGCTTGGAAGCACATGGAGTCGCACACTAAAATGAGTGGCTAAAGAGCGGCCCCTGAAAGAAAACACCGGTGCGTCTCTTGATTTTAGTTTCGTGGTACGCGTCTCTCGCGTTTGGGAACAATGGTTTCCGGTACTTCACAGAAAAGCCAAGCGTAATTTTATTCAGGAACTTCAGCTGAAAGCAGTGATCTGGCTTCCGTGGCTTCTATCGCCCGATTTTCATCTCGGTCACTTCCTGGCCCATTTTATATGCGCAAAAAAATGCGTTGTGGCGTATCCCAACGTGAGAGTTCAGGCCATATTACATTTAATTACCTTCCTGTGTAGCAATGTCATACTTTTCACATTTTGTGTTTGCGTGAACCAAGGCGGAGGTTGATGATGATCCCGTTACACGGTGGAAGAAATAAATTTAGGTTATTGTTGTGTATGTATAAAGCAATGTCACAGGTTCCTATTCTCACCACCAGGATGCGCTGGTCTTTGCTCTGTAAAATGTGTCTTCGCCATATTAAATTGGTTCTTTGTGTGCTGCTGCTCTGCGTGGTAGCGTCTGTTCTTTGGCGCTTTGGCGCGACACAACAATGGCGACGAGGCTCGGATGGAAGATCGAACGAACCGAGTAACAACGTGGCAAACAGCACAATGCCGAAGTTCACGGAGTTCAAGCCGGAGGAGGACGACGTCGACGAATATCTCGAACGCTTCGAGATTTTCCTTCGAGTGAACGCTGTCAAGACGGAAGACAAGGCCGTGACGCTGCTGAACTACATCGGGAAAGCGTCGTACCAGGTTCTGAAAACCTTGCTCGTCCCAGACTCGCCGGTATCGAAATCGTACGACGTACTTTCCGAGGTGCTGAAACGCCACTACGCGCCCAAGCGCTTAGTGATTGCAGAGCGCACGAAGTTCCATTGGAGAAATCAAGAGGTCGGCGAGAGCCTAGCGGACTTCTCCTTGGCTATCAAGAAGCTCGCCCAGACATGCGCTTTCAAGGACTACCTCGACCAGGCTCTTCGGGACCGGCTCGTGGCGGGGTGTCGCGACCCTGAGGTACAGCGGACACTCATCCAGCTCGACGACGATTACTTCGAGGAAGTTCTAAAGGTGGGCCTGGCCAAAGAACTTTCTCTGCGCAAAACGGACGAGATACGGCAGCCCGGCGTTCCGGACTCAATGGACGTGCACCGCGTTCAAGGTGATGGTGGAGGACACTCCGGGTGTCCACCTTCCGCCACTGCATCGCCACAGGTCCAGTATCAGCGTACGGTAGGCCCTTGTTTTAGATGCGCTAGTACCGTGCATGCTTCCGAGAAGTGTCCGTTTTCGAAAGCAAAGTGTTTCAAATGCGGGAAGCAGGGGCACACTAAGGCGGTGTGTAGGGCCAAGCCTAAGCCTACTTCGAACACCAAGCGTGGACCTTGGAGCGTAACCTGTATGTGGAAGAATGACGCGTCTGCGGCATTCCAGAAGGTTTTGGAAATCGAAGGAAAACCGGTGACGATGGAAATCGACACTGGTTCAGCAGTTACTTTGATGCCAGAAAGAATGTATGTGAATTTTTTTTCTCACGTGCCCCTTGAGGCGAGTGACATGCGTCTCCGAACGTACACCGGGGCTCTAGTGCCAATCAAGGGTGTAGCGAGCGTTAATGTAAAAAACGGGGAGCTACCTAGCGAAAAGTTACCTTTGATTGTGGTAAAGTCCGCGAATGCCCAGCTACCAGCTCTTCTAGGCAGAGACTGGATCGAGCAGTTAGAAATTAACTGGTCGGGCGTAGGTCGTATTGAGAACGAGACGATGACAGACTCACTGAAAAGGTCGTTCCCTAGCGTCTTTGAGGGTCCAGTGGGGCCGATAAAAGGTTTTCAGGCAAGGATTGTACTGAAAGAAAACT
Source organism: Ixodes scapularis (assembly GCF_016920785.2). Lineage (NCBI taxonomy): Eukaryota > Metazoa > Arthropoda > Arachnida > Ixodida > Ixodidae > Ixodes > Ixodes scapularis. Next base: position 137,115,202 of record NW_024609857.1, read on the forward strand.
CTCAACCGGTGTTTTGTAAACACAGAGTGGTGCCATACGCATTTAGAGAGCAAGTAGAGAGTGAGCTTGAGAAAATGGTGGCGCAGGGCATTTTGAGGCCTGTAAAAAGTAGTGAATGGGCAACACCCCTTGTTGTGGTTCCCAAGCCAGGGGGTAAAGTTCGCATCTGTGGTGACTACAGTGTGTCCGTAAACCCACAGGTGACGGTGGAGCACTACCCATTACCGAGGGTAGATGAGGTGTTCAACAACTTTCGGGGGTGTGGCATCTTTGCTATTTTGGATCTAAAGACTGCATACTTGCAGTTATCCCTTGACGAAGCGTCACGGAAACTGCTCGCAGTGACCACTCACCTAGGATTGTTTGAGTTTTTACGTATGCCTTACGGAGTCTCGAGCGCACCAGCAATTTTCCAGAGTGTAATGGATAAGATTTTGTTGGGCCTAACCAAGGTAGCGTGCTATCTTGATGATGTACTGGTGGGTGGCGTAGACCAAAATGACTGCAACCAGAGAGTCTTGGAAGTGTTGAAACGCTTTCAGGAACATGGCCTTTGTGTGAATCAGGACAAGTGTCAATTTTTTGTACGCGAAGTGCGTTACTTGGGATACTTGTTGAGTGACCAGGGTTTAAAGCCATGCCCTGAGAAGGTAGAGGCTATCAAAAAGGCACCCGCACCGAGTAACGTGACGGAGGTTAAGGCATTTGTGGGGCTGCTAGCTTTTTATGCTCGTTTCCTCCCAGACTTAGCTGCCACACTGGGACCTTTGTATGAACTCTTAAAGAAAGACAAGAAGTGGCATTGGTCAGAAGAATGCCAACAGGCTGTAGACAGAAGCAAAGATCAGTTGTGCAGTGCTGGGGTAATTGTCCTCTACGACCCTAGTCTACCACTTCGAGTGACGGCCGACGCATCCAGCTACGGCCTCGGAGCAGTCTTAACACAAGACATGGGAAACGGGGACTACAGACCTGTGGAGTTTGCGTCTAGGACGCTTACTGTGGCTGAAAAGAACTACGCACAAGTGGAAAGAGAGGCCTTGGCACTCATATTTGCGGTCAAGAAATTCCACCGGTATCTCTTTGGGCGTTCGTTCACCCTCGTAACCGACCACTACCCGCTAACGTCGATCCTGGGACCTAAGTATTCTACCACAGCCATAGCTGCTGCGAGGATCCAGAGGTGGCGCTTGTTACTTGCAGAGTACAGCTTCAATATCCTGTACCACAAGGGCGGGGAGCTCGGGGATGCTGATGCCCTATCGAGACTTCCTCTGAAAACAACTGTAGGAGAGGAAAGTATGTTGAAATATTTTTCACCCACAGAGCAACCGCTTCTTTCAAGTTCTGATGTGGGGAAAGAGACCCTCAGCGACCCCTTGCTGCAACGTGTCCTTGAACACACCAAGAGAGGTTGGCCAACATCCGTGCAAGATCCAGGGTTGCAACCCTTCTGGCACAGGCGGGAGACGCTGTCAACGGACCAAGATTGCCTACTCTGGGGGATTAGAGTCGTGATTCCACAGGCACTACAGGCTGCGGTCCTCAAGAGCCTGCATGAAGAACATCCAGGAATGGTGCGTATGAAACAACTTGCGAGAGGGCATGTGTGGTGGCCCGGAATCGATGCCATGATCGAGAACAAGGTGCAGTCATGCGAGATCTGCCAAGCGGTCCAAAACGACGTTCTTCCAGTACCACTCCAGCCATGGAAGATGACCTCGCGGGTCTTTGAACGTGTTCATTTGGACTTTGCAACCAAGTCGGGAACCAACCTGTTTGTTTTGGTTGACGGTTTTTCTAAATGGGTTGAGGTACTGCCCATGTCTTCCACAACCGCACCCCAGACAGTCGAGAAACTTATGGCTGTCTTCGCACAGTTTGGACTACCCGAAGAAGTGGTGACTGATGGAGGCCCCCAGTTTCGAAGTGAGGAGTTCAAGAACTTCTTGAAGGATCAAGGAGTGGTGCACACCATGACGCCACCCTAACACCCGGCTTCAAATGGCGCCGCGGAGAGGGCTGTGCAAACAGTCAAGCGAGCGCTGCTCAAGCAGGTACTTGAAGACGACCTCCAAGGGAAGAGAAGGAATATCCATGAGAAGTTGTCGTGTTTCCTACTTGCCTACCGGACGACACCACACACAAGTACTGGAAAGGCACCTGCAGAGCTCTTCCTGGGACGGCTTCCGCGGACCCGACTGTCGCAGCTCAAGCCAGGTGCAACGTCCCTTCCACGACGAGAGAAGCAAAACAAGAAAAAGGAGCTGGCTGACAAGCGCAGAGGTCCAACGAAACTCTTTCAAGTGGGCGACAGAGTTTGGGTCAGAAATGTGAGGGGGGAGAGAGTAAACTGGACCAAAGGCATTTTAAAGAGAGTAATCAGTCCGGTTACATACCTGGTGCGGGTGGCTAGCCAGATCCGTTATGTGCATGCGGATCACTTGCGCTTTCGAAGTGAGGGCTCGTCCCGATCAGCCTCTTCAGAAAGTGGATCGAGTGACAGTGAGAGTGTTGGTGAACCGGGCGAATGTGAGGTGCCTATGCCACTGAATGCTGGCAGTGGCCTAGCTGCTCAGGAAGTTCGACGGTCGAGCAGAGCTCGACGCCCTCCAAATAGACTGGTGTACTAGTGTTCCTTTATGTAAGTGTGGAGGAGTGTTGTGTATGTATAAAGCAATGTCACAGGTTCCTATTCTCACCACCAGGATGCGCTGGTCTTTGCTCTGTAAAATGGTTCTTCGCCATAATAAATTGGTTCTTTGTGTGCTGCTGCTCTGCGTGGTAGCGTCTGTTCTTTGGCGCTTCGGCGCGACACAACAGTTATGACTCTGGCCGCTCTTCCCGCGGGGAGCAACCGACCAAATCGTGTTCAGAGCTAGCCTCGAAGCAGGTGTAATTAGTTTCGCGTCGCCGCAGAGGGCGCTGAGCTATGAGCACCGTGTGTATGAGGTCCGTCCTCGGCGGCCACGGTGTCGACACTGTAGCGTGCTCGCCTTTTTCGCGGTGTGGTGGTATGGTGGTGATGTGCGGCTAGTGGCTGGCCTCGTGTTTTACTTTGGCGCTGTGCCGATCACAGGTGCCACCATCCTGCACGAAGCTGGGCCTTATCCCGAAAGAGAAGTTATGCTATAAGTATGGGGAAGATGTGCTTGGTTCCCAACTGCAATTCGGGGTACCGGAACTGTGCAGAGCGAGTGTCCTTGTTTAAAGCTCCATCTTATGACGCTCGCCTAAAGCAGTGGCGTCGTGCAATCCCGAGGGCCGATCGCAAGTTACTACCTAGTGCTCATGTTTGTGCCGAGCATTTCCCTGACGAACTGATATTGAAATAGTATCATGCGAAGTTCGGTGGGAGAGTTCTCCTCCAGGTTGCAAAGAAGTCCGTGCTATCTGTAGACGCTGTACCGAGCATTTTCCCTGGTTCCCGAAGTACCTCACACGTCACCTGTCTGTAATACCTGTGAGACATGTAAGACAAGGTGACACCATATTGTGAGTGTACAGATGAAAGTTTATTTATGTCTTATCACCACTACAGCAGTTTGATTTTCAGTCACTTTGTCATCATTTCAGTCAGTATGTCATCATTCTGTTGCATCATTTCAGTCTCTATGTTATCAGAAATAAAAAGTTTTCTGCTCACATGGTTTGAATGTACCACACTACCAGCTGATATCGTATGTATAAACCATTTGTAATGCTAACACTTTTCTGCGCATGTAAAGAATTATTCATGCTCCACTATATATAACATTATTAGAATTTATTTTTTTCAATAAGAAGGTAGGAGCAGGGTGGAAAAAATCCCCTGACCACCTCTAAAGCCACGCAATATGTGTAGTTTACGGAAGTTACCAAACATGATGTCGAACAAAATATGCGAACACGACCCAGCTGTTCAACGAAATTATTTTAGGTTACTCTAAATTATTGAAGGCCCAGTACATAATGTCGGGAAGTTTTGTATTTATACAAGTTTTTTTGTCACGTTGAGTCATCATAGGGCTGTTCTCGTTTAATAAACAACAACTGCATGGGCGAAAAGGCAATCAGAGCCCATGCGCCAACATAAATCCATAATAGCACCACACAGTACAGAGGAACCGAGTAAAGGATGCATAATTTCCTTCACAAGCTGGGGGAGTCGAGGCAAACCATTTTGAGTCGAATGCTTGCTTGTTGGTGCCGCAGCGTTGTGCGTTGAGCTGGCACATGGCACGGCAGGACCTGAATGAGACCGCCATATTTGCCCGATAGTGGCGTCCCCTATAGGTCGCTGGAGTCGCGAATATTTTCTACTGTGTCCCGTGACAGCCATAAATGTGGTCATCCAACTCAGCTCTTTGATTCTACGGCATCGCCTAGCTGAAATTTAAAGAAGACGCGAGTTCGGCCGAATTAGCGCAATACATGACTTGCACGTAACGTCCTTGCAACACCCTCGTGTGCATTCTACTTCTTTTTGCAAATAAATAAAGTACAGAGTGCGTGAGGTAATTCACCTCTCGTGTCAGTTTGGCCGACACGAGGAAATAGAAAGAAGTGAATAAAGAGTTTTTTGCGTACCCTACTCCATGTTGAAAGCTTTAACTTTTTCCACATCGAGCAATGTGTCAGAAGTGGGATTGGGATATTACCGGTCTTAACTCATCAGCTCGCGAAACAACCGGCTCCTCTTCAGGTGCCGAAGCGACTGCTAAAGCAGCTGCTACGGGGAATGTCTTCGGGTCATACTCAAGGTACAAAATCGGACATCAGGTACGCCATGGCATCGTTTCAAATAGATCCACCTGAGCCCTTTACCTTCGCCACTCTAAATGAATGGCCGTCATGAAAGAAAGTTTTTTCTTCGGTACCTCACAGCCTCTGGATTGCAAGCTGCAGCCGAAGATATACAAGTTTACGCGCTCGTCTATTTGATGGGCACTCAAGTCGAAGAGATCTTCAACACTTTCAAGCTAAGTCCAGAAAACGCCAAGAAGTTCGATGTCGCGCTAGCCCACTACGAAGCCTACTTCGTTCCAAAGCGCAACATAATCTATGAAAGGGCACAATTCAACACCCGAACACAAGGAGGAAGTTAAACAGTGGAGTAATTTTGAACGGCCCTGCACAGGTTAGCCGACACGTGCAACTTCGGCGAACTCAGAGAAGACCTACTCAGAGACCACTCGGTAGTAGGCCTGCGGGACAGAAAATTTCAGAAAAACTACAGTTGGACTCGTCGTTAGACTTGATGAAGGCGCTCATGATCGCCCGTCAACATGAAACATTTTGATAACAACAGAAAGAGCTATGTTCCACGGAAATCGCGTTCAGCGCTGGATTATGCATGGGTGGCCAGATAACAAACAACCTGACGAGTTTAAACCCTATGTAAGAAAGAGAGGCCCCACAGGGGGCACCTGTCAAAGCAAGTGTTTGGAGAGTGGCGACTCCACGGACCCCGAGCCCCGCAGGGGGCACCTGCACCTTAGGTGCTACGTGCTTGGTGAGTAGCGTCACCACGGACCCCAGCCACGTGGGCCACCATACCCGCACGCAGGGGGTACCTACTTTAGTAGGTGCTTGGTGGGTGGCGTCATTACGAACCCCGAGCCATGTGCGTTCGCCCAACCACGTCTGGCTATGCGTGGCGTACCCGTGTCCGGGGAAAAGGGGACCCTGGTGGTTGAGCTGAGCCCGGGGTATGTTTCGACCCTTCGGGGCCGCCCGGGCGAGGCAATACACCGCTTCGGCCCCTGCTTCTCGTAGACGGGTGTCCTGGCTTGGCCCGACCAGAATGATTCAGTCAGTCGCCTCTTCTACCCTATTCTTCCTTCTTTCACTTTTCCTCCCACCTCTTTCTCTTTTCTTCTACACTCTCTTCCTTCCTTTTTCACCTCTTTAGGCGACAAGGTCCAACCTTGTGTGGAAACAGGACTTATCTCTGCAACCGCACTAGGGTATAGTGCCCGGGCAGCACTGGTAGAGTAATTGTGTCAGCCAAGCCTTTCTTGCTATGGCACATTACCTACCCCCTTGTTGGGCTCCGTGGTGGGCGGTGCAGCCTGGCACTGAACTTCTTTTCCCATTTCTATTGGTTCCAAGCACAACAAAACTTCTGATCGGTCCCTGAAAAGGGTCCGCACCGAAGCTCTGTCCAATTTCCTTAGTATAAATGACTCAAGTGACCACTTTACAAAATTCTTCGTCTTGCACTCTGAAGAAAACTCCAAACCACTCTCTAGGCTTTCTCCATTCATTGTTGCGAAGGTGGTTCAAGGCATCTTGGGAGCTAAATTCGAAGCGAAAAAGCTCTTTTCAGGTGATCTCCTCGTACATGTGAATGAAAAATACCCAGCTACGGCCTTAGTCAACCTTGAAACCATCCAAGATATCAAGGTCACCGTGTCCGCCCATCGTATACTGAACACCGTACGCGGTGTGATCTCGGAGGATGACCTAATAGACAGTCCTGAAAATTGAAATTCAGGAGGGCCTTCAATCCCAAGAGGTTGGGGCTGCAAAACGCATTAATATCCGAAGGGACGGCAAGGAACAACCCACCAAGCACGTTGTATTGACTTTCGAAAGGAACATTTTGCCACCTTCTGTTAAGGCCGGTTACATCAAATGTAAGGTGCGGCCCTATGTCCCAAATCCTCTTCGTTGCTTTCGTTGCCAGCGGTACGGACATGGTTCGCCCACTTGCCGTGGTCGCGAGGCATGCCCCAGGTGTAGCGGCACCGAGCACACCGCTGACGACTGCAACGCAGATTACAAATGTGCAAATTGCAATGTCAACCATCCAGCCTATTCGAAAACATGCGACCAATTTAAAAAAAAACAAAAAGAAATTCTCGCACTTAAGGTCAAAGAAAACATATCCTATCATGATGCAAAGCGTCGCCTCTCCGCTTTTCAAAAAGGCATTTATGCCAAGGCGGTGTCCAGCAGGGGACCTGCACCGCCTAAGATATCAGTGGCGACCCAGGTGTCCCTTGGGAACCCTGCGAAACCACTCCAGTCCTCGACGCCCAGGTTGAAGCTCTCTCTTCCTAGGCATTCCCTCTCGGCTGCGACAGCAGCTAAGGCACCCAGTCATGCCAAAGACTCGGGTGCAACAGAGGCGATGGATGTAACTCCATCGCCCACTCCTCACAGGTCGTCCTCCCAAGAGGGTCGAGCCCCCCGCTCCTCCTCTCAGAGGAGGACTTCCTCACCACGGAAACAGCACTTTCCACGTGCAGCGCCTGCAGTATCTGTAGAACCTGACCAGATGGACGGATCGGTGGTTCGGCCTTGCACGTCGACCACTCGCCCTAAAGTGTTAGGCAAAGGCCGGGGTCTGCCCCCCAAAAGCACCGACTATTCGAGGTCTTCTGACAGGCTTGCTGACAAGAAAACATTGAATACAGAAGCAGCGGCAGACGGTGAAGAACTTTCTGCCCCTGACACAGACCTCAAGGACATGGAGGTTCAGACCCCAAACCAAAAAGCTAAAAAGCCAGTCACTCCACCTTGATAATACCCTACAGGAGCAAGGCTTTTCATACTCCTACACAACCACAACAAAATATGTGGGACTCCTCCATGCAGCTAAGATAGCCAAGAGCAATTATTAGCTTGGCTAACCTTATGAGCATCATACAGTGGAATTTTCGAGGACTACTTTGTAACTGTGATGATGTCTACAATTTGTTGGAGGAACACAACCCTATAGCTCTTTGCCTTCAGGATACGTACCTAAAAGAAAGCCACTCAAACCTACTAAAGCGCTTCCAGCTATTCCGGAAGGATAGGCCATATGGATCCAACGCTTCTGGTGGCGTTCCCATGATAGTCCAGAGATCAACGCCTTGTGTTGAGGTGTGCCTGAACACCAAACTGGAAGCAGTTGCTGCAAAAGTTTTAACTTATCGTGCAATAACTATATGTTCATTATATATACCTCCCAATTATTCATTGAAATATAAACAACTTGAAGCTTTTGTTAGACAACTTCCCCATCCATTTCTTATCCTTGGTGACCTAAATGCCCACAATCCCTTGTGGGGCTGTAACAGATGGGACACGCGGGGAGTAACAATAGAACGATTCCTGCTCTCATCAGGTTTATGCTTGATGAATAAAAAAGAACCTACTCACTACAGCTTTTTGTCAAACCCTTTTACATGTATTGATCTTGCGATAGCAGATCCCAGCTTATGCCCTCTCTTTACGTGGTGGGTTATACAGAACCCGTATGGAAGCGATCACTTTCCAGTTCTCCTTGAGCGTTGCCTCCCGCCTCCAACACTGTCATTAAGAGAACCGCGGTGGAAATTCGACAAAGTTAATTGGGAAGGTTTTACCCAGTCTAGTTTGCACATCATTTGACCAGTTCTCAATTGACGAGCTAAACGAACTACTCACACAACATATCCTTGCCGCGGCCACGCGCAACATACCTATAACATCCACGCGCCTCCCCAGGCGCCCGAAACCCTGGTGGAATCAGGATTGCCGCGAGGCAAGGACGAACCAAAACCGAGCGTGGGGTAAACTTAGACGTTATCCTACTCCAAGTAATGTAATTAAATTTAAGAAGATGAAAGCCCAAGCTAGATGTATCCACAGGCGATCAAACGTCAGTTTTCAGAAGTATGCCTCCTCAATTAACAGTACCAAAACACTCAAAGAAATGTGGGACAGAATCCATAAAGTGAATGGCACCTATCGTGCTTTCTCTGTTCCCCTTTTGAGCAGAAATGGGTACTGCCCTGCAAATTTGGAGGAGTAGGCCGATATTCTGGGGGAGCACTTTCAAGTTGTCTCCAGCTCTCAACATTACCCAGCTGTATTCCAACGACATAAGCACCAAGCAGAAAGACAAATTGTAACAACATCTGGAGGTGAGAGGGAACATTACAATTCCCCTTTCACATTGCATGAACTCCAGCTGGTATTGAAGCATACTAAACTTTCAGCTGCTGGTCCTGATGGCATCCATTATTGAATGCTGAAACATCTTCACCTTTCTACACTAGAACTAATTTTATACCTTTTTAACCAAATCTGGAGTGAAGGATTTTTTCCACTTCAGTGGAAGTTAGCCAACACAATTCTTTTACTAAAACCTGGAAAGGACCCCTCTAAGGTAACCATTTACAGACCTATAGCCTTAACAAGTTGTCTGGGAAAAACCCTGGAACGAATGATCAACCGAAGTCTAACATATGTCCTTGGAGGAAAAAACTTACTTGCAAAATATTAATGTGGTGGCCGTTCCTCTAGGTCCACTCTTGACCATCTTGTTAGGCTTGAAGCGACTGTACGAGAGGCCTTTGTAAATAGACAGTTTTGTTTGTCAGTGTTTTTTTTTTATTTAGAAAAAGCATATGACTCAACTTGGCGATATGGCATTATAAATGATCTATATAACTTTGGCAGTCCTGGTCGAATTCTGGGTGCTATTCAGGACTATTTAGAAAGACGCACATTTCATGTCAAGTTGGGAGCTACTCTTTCTAGAGAATTTGTGCAAGAAAATGGCGTACCCGAAGGTGGTGTCCTCAGTGCTCCTCTTTTTCTAATAAAAATAAATTCCATTTCGCAAGTAATTCCCCCCGCAGTCCAATATTCCTTGTATGTCGACGACCTTTAAATTTCTATGTCATCTTGCACTTCTTCTATTTGTGAAAGCAGAGTTCGGTTAACAATTAACAATATGGTAGAGTGGGCAAATAGTAATGGGTTTACGTTTTCCACCAAGAAAACATCTTGTGTCCTCTTTTCTTGAAGACGTGGACCTGCCCCAGAGCCCGCCTTGACCATGTATAACGTTCCCATCCAGAACAAAGCGATGCAGAAATTTCTTGGCCTTACCTTTGATAGCAAATTGTCCTTCAGCTTTCATATAATCGATCTAAAGAGAAAATGCCATAAAGTACTGAACGTCCTGAAGGTCCTTTCTCACAAGTCATGGGGTTCTGATCGCGTATGTCTATTGAGAATCTACCGCTCACTTGTACGATCCCGACTTGATTATGGAAGTATAGTGTATGGATCGGCAAGAGCATCAACATTAAAGATGTTAGATCCTGTTCACCATAAGGGAATAGGCCTCGCCACTGGTGCTTTCCGCACATCCCCGGTGTTGAGCCTTTATGCTGAAGCCAATTAGCTATCTCTTGAAAAAAGGGGATTTTCTTTAGGCTTCATGTACGCACTTATAATTCGTTCGGTGCCGCAACATCCATGTCGGGGAGCTGTAGAACAATCACGTTTCGAAAGAACTTTCCTAAATAAACTCTCAATCATTCCTCCTTTTTCAATGATAAATAAATCGGAAGCCGTCTCGACAGGTCTTGACATCAACCTACCTGTTGCTTCGGTTTTAAGAACAATAGCTCCATGGCAATGTTGGCCTGTTGTAGACCTGTCTTTGACCGAATACAATAAGAAAAACACCTCCCATGAAGTGTTAAGGCAAGAATTCTTTCAACTGCAAGAGAGTATAACAACTACATCAGCTTTTACACTGATGGCACAAAAAGTAACTCCTCGGTCGGTTGTCCGCAATCGGTCCTTCATATGAATGTGTGTGGAAAATTAATAGCAACGCGACAATTTTAACGGTAGGGCTTTGTGGTTTACTTCTTGCCACAAATCACATCACAAAAAATAGACTTCCATGCTCCATAGTTTGCACTGGCTCCCTCAGTGCTCTTAGAGCACTTGCATCGCTTGACGCAACAAAAAGATCCTTTTGTTATTGATTTACAGTTCAAAGTGAGTACTGCATTGGAAAACAATATTCAAATAGTCTTCTGCTGGGTTCCAAGCCACGTAGGAATTGCCGGACATGAAGAGGCTGACCGTGCTGCAAACATATGTAGTGAAAGAAATGTGGATATTGAAAACCTACCATACAGAGACTACCGTGCAGCCCTAAGGAAACACATCAGATAAAAATGGCAACTAGAATGGAACAGTGAAGTCAACAACAAACTCTATTTTGTAAAGCCTATTTTACAGAAATGGGCGTGTGCCCGGCACCGGGAACGCGTCTTCGAGGTAATCCTGTGCCGGTTAAGAATTGGCCACACTCATCTCACGCATGGGTATTTGCTTCGTCAAGAGGATCCACCCATGTGTGAGCACTGTACTCAACCCCTAAGCGTGGTGCGCATTCTCCTTGAATGCCCTGCATATGACAGTAATCGCCGATTTCACTTCTTCCAGTTTTATAGAGCCCGCCTCCCTTTACACATTGCTTTGTTGCTTGGAGACAAACCTTTCATTAACCATACTCACGTTTTTAATTTCCTAACAGACCTCGGCCTTTTACACCGACTGTAGTTTAGGCCATAATTTTTATATTATCACTTACATAATTATACACACCGTGTCATGCTCATCGTTTTATTCGTTCATCAGCTACTAAAGCTCTTTTCCTCCATCTAAACCTTTTCCTACAATAGTACGATGTTTGGCGCTCTATGGCCTAAGGTGCCTTTGTGCCAATAAACCCCAATCAATCAATCAATCAACAAAGAGAGGTGAATTATAAGCTTACAAAGGATGCATCCTTTGGAAAAGCAGACTTGTGATACCCAAGGAGGCTCAAGGCACTATACTCTACGTTCTGCACACAAACCACCCAGGCATTGTAAGTATAAAGGCATTGGCACGAAGTACAGTCTAGTGGCCTGGAATCTACCACGACATCGAAGATAAAGCGGCGTTTTGTTCCGCGTGCCAAGAGAACAGACCGTTCGATTCCACGGGCCCCAATGCATTCCTGGGAGACTGCTCAAAATCCCTGGTAACGGCTACACGTTAATTTTGCTGGGCCATTCAAGAGAAAGGTTTTTCTGGTCCTGGTGGATTCATTTTCAAAATGGCTAGAGGTATTTATCATGAATTCAATGCTGTTCTCAGCAGTCATTAAGAAACAACGGGTGCTATTCGTCACGCATGGAGTGCCGGACGTAATTGTAAGTAATAATGGCACAGCCTTTGTTTCAACCGAATTTACTGAATTCGTCAACCGCAACCAGATCCAACACGTCGCCGTAGCACCTTACAACCCTTCATCGAATGGGCAGGCGGAAAGGATGGTAAGAAAGACAAAGGAGGCACTCACTCGCATGGATTCAGGTGACGTAAATCTCGATTTGGCACGTTTTCTTTTCCGTCAGCACACACTGCCACATTCTACGACGGGCAGGAGTCCTGCGAAACTTCTAATGAATCGACGACTAAAGACTGCATCGGACCACTTGCACCCTGACTCACAGTTCCATTCATCATGGAAACAAGAAGACAAGTTTCTTCAGAAAGGGAAGAAGGCGCGTACGTTTTGCGTAGGAGATGTCTACGCAAGGAATTACTCATCTGGCGCCAAATGGTTGCATGGAGTAGTCACAGCTGTGACTGGTTCATTGTTCTACCGCATTGAGACTGAACATGGACGAACCTGGCGTCGTCATGTTGACCAGCTGCGCAGATGGTCGGCTGCAGGACCAGAAGGGAAGTCTTTATTAGACAAGTTTCGCGGTGGTTGTAGGCGACGCGCGAGACAGGGAAGCAAGGTCCGACTGCAGCGCCGCTAGTTAACGTGAGCGCCACCTGGTCCACTCGCCTCTGCAGGCGAGAATAGGGAGTATTCACTGGTGGCCATAGCTGTGTGCGCGAATGGTGAGCGCGTGCTGATGGCGAGCTTCCACAGTTCTTTTGCAACGTGCATTCCCCACCATCAGGAGTGCCGGTCTTAGCAGCCTATTGATGTGAGCTCGTTCTGAGCATGCGCTCTAAATAGCACCCACAAATATGGCGTCCAGTGAATACTCCCGATAGGGAGCTGCGAAGCTGAGCTTGCTCCAGTAACGTTGCTCCGTGCGCTTGCTAGAGTTAGAGTGTACTAGAGTCATTAATAAATCTACGCTTTCAGATTACCGAAACTCCAAATCTACACGTCTGAAGCACGTCAGGCACCGCCATCTTGGGTCCACGCGCAGGTGGAGGAGTGACTCTAGCCGAGCCAAGCCGACCTGAAGCCGTCGCCTGCGCCAGCTGCCGTAGCCGCAGTTGTGGCAGCGAATCAAGGTCGTGTTGTTTGTATCTCGACGTAACATGAAAAACGCGCGTGCTGAGCGACTGACTCCAGCGTGCGCGCGCAGTAAACAGTAAACAGCAGCGGGCAGAGGATCGCTGGACCCAAGATGGTGGCGTTGAGAAAGCGCTATAATGATGAAAGCGACTCACGTGACTGCCGTTGTCCAATGACGCCGCATAAAAGGAATGCGGTACTCTGAAAGCGTAGCTTATTTAGTGACTCTAGAGTGTACTAGAAAGGACGAGTGGGACCACCAGAGTGCTATTTTTGCACCTCCACATGTGGATGAAAACGGCTAATCCAAGCCACTTCGCTCGTAACGCTCTTTCGGGCACAACGAGCGAGGTGGTTTGAATTAGCCGTAATTTTTATGAAAAACGCGTTGCGTTCAAACGCCAAGCTAGACTTGTATACTGTTCAAGGTCATAGAAAGAGCAGAACGCCGGGCTATATATTTCATACAACCTGGACGTCAGGCGTCACGTCAATACATAACGTCACCGCAACCTGACTTATCGTCACAACGCCATGGGACATAACAACGACGCATGGACGTGAACGTCGTCATCGACGTTGGCAACACGCGTTACACGACCTCAAGACTGCGTACTGACGTTATATTAGTCGAAAACGACGTCGATGTCAACGTTGACGTTGACAACGACGACGTCACGCGACGTCAAGATGACGGCGTCTTTGTCAATGCGACGTCATAAAGACGCTTGGTGTCAGGTCGTCCATTCCGATGTCGGCATGACGCAACTCGACATCCCGACGACGTCGACGTCGACGTCCTCGTCAACGACGACGACGTTACACAACGTCAACACTTCTCGTGACGGCGCGTCGGCGTTGATTGTAGCGAAGTCGACGACATTGCACGTTGTCAAGGCTTCGACGTGAAGTCGTTGTGACGTTAACATTTACGACGACGTTAGCGTGACGTCATAGCAATGTTTAACGTTGCGTGGGTCGTCGACATCAACGTCGGTATCCACGACCACGTCCACGTCGTCCACGACGCGGCGCGACGTCACGACCGCGTTACACCGGCGACTTGATGTCGCGTAACGGCGTCGAACTTAACGCGACTCGATGTCACGACCGCCTTACAACGGCTACTTGATGTCGCGAAACGGCGTCGTCCACGACGCGACACGATGTCACATCGGCCTTACGACAGCATCTTGGCGACGTCTAACGTCGCAGTCGACGGTGACGTTGTGGCGTCGTCGTAACGTCACATCGTCGTGACGTGTTGTTTTGGCGTTACCCCTGATGTCAAAATCATAAAAAATACAATATAGTTCCCAAGGGGTTATATTGATTATATGCCCTTGACCTGTGTCATCGCTCGCTTCGATCGCACCGAAGGTGGCGCTGCGATCCAAGTGGCCTGGTTGCACCTAGTCGCACCCGATTGCTTTCCACATTTTGAGGTACAACTGAAAGCATGAGCGGAGCCTGTAATGCCCGTGCCACACGGGCAACTCGAATGCCATTTACAACGAATGACATTCGTGTGATCGACGAATTGGCTCGCTACCTGTCGCGCGTGGAGCGCACCACGCTCGGAGTGTCGTGCGCTGATTAGCCGATCGTTCAAATGTCATTCGTTGTACATGGCATTCGACTTGCCCGTGTGGCACGGGCATAACTCCCTCACTCAGTGGTTTCTAGTGCACTTTACTAGAGTGGGCCGTTTATAACAAAAATACAGCCATCAGGCTCCAAATGAAAACGTCCGATTCTCATTTGCGAATATTGTAGGTCATATTCAGCCTGCTCTTGAACACGACGGGTATATTTCAACTTTTATTGAAGTATCCCTTTAAAACTGAACGGAACAATTTCAATATTTACAAGAAAATGGATGGTGCCATGGAGAAGTTTTTCAATGTTTACATGTCCTTAGCCCAGCGTGCGATCTCCTAAGCCCAGGAGGCGCATGTTAGTCGTTCCGGAAAGCGAGCAAATTACGCGCCATACGCACGACCACTAAAAATGGAACCGGCCAGGAGCCCTTTTTTTGAAACGCCCATTTCGGGAGGAGATCAAGAAGTCACGTCTCTTGCGGTGCACTTCAGCTGTGGGGACAACAAACTGTGTTTTTGTGCTTGTTTTTGATCCGAGAAATCGAAGATGACGATTTGAAGGCCACTCCTCGTGCAACTAAAGCATAAGTCAGAGCGAAGAGCTCGTGCCCAGACCTTGTTCAGTTCAGAAAGCGTTTATAGGCCATATGATAGGGGTAACCGTTCATTCACACTGGAGGCGGATCCGCGTTCGCAAAGCGGTTGCGAACGCGGTTGTATAAAGATCCAGTACAGTTGCACGCGCACTTGATGTCATTGAGTGCGCGTGCAATTGTACTGGATCGTTATACAACCGCTTTCTCAACCGCTTTCTCAACCGCTTTGCGAACGAGGGGTGAGTGCGTCGGCGGCTGCGAGTTCTGGACGCTGGCAAAAAAAAAGAAAGGATTAAAACTAGGCTAAATGAAGATACCCAGCTTCGCCTCGTAGATGAAATCTATGAGACTGCGAAGGATGCTTCTCGTGTTGTCCTCTTCGCTCGGCGGGTGTGTCCAACATTCCAGAGAAGCGATGTTACTCGATCGATGCTTGGACCTGGTGGTCTTGTATTTGGGGCATTTCCACAACAAGTGAAAAGTTTCCGCCTTGGCGCCCATCTCGCAGTTGGTGTAGGTGCCGGATCTCTTCCCGCGGCTCCAAGATGCTATACGCGTTGGTGCTAATGTTGCGCTCCTCCTGATCCTGGTCAGGAGAACCTTGGCCCTTCTTCGGAACCATGATGGCAGAGGAGAGTTAGGTGTTGGGGGAAGTTTCTCCCAGAGTGTTGATTGGTATTCTTGCCTGATTAGGGCACGTTCCTCTCCTGGATCGTACCCTCCATCGTTGTAGTCTTTCTCTCGTGCTCGACTAGCGGGTGCCCGATCGCGGACGGGAGCGTAACCGAGGTCCTGGTCCTGCAATGAAGGTGTATCGTCTCGGACACGGGGAGCGAGAAGGGACGCGCGGGCGAGTCGATGCACCTCTTCGTTGCCGGGAATTCCTGCGCGCGCTGGAACACAGGCTATAGGGAGTATTCACTGGACGCCATATTTGTGGGTGCTGTTTAGAGCGCATGATCAGAACGAGCTCACATCAATAGGCTGCTAAGACCGGCACTCTTGATGGTGCGGAATGCACGTTGCAAAATAACTGTGGAAGCTCACCCTCAGCACGCGCTCAGCATTCGCGCCCACAGCTATGGCCGAAAGTGAATACTCCCTATTCTCGTAGTTGTGCCTCATGCCAGTAGCAGTGAGGAGACGTTTTTTTTATATTACGCACTTCTACGCTGGGGCTTCTTTGTTTTCTGCATTCTTTTACCGGTTCCCGGAAGTCCGTAAATGTCCGGAGATACTCAGGTGGTGGTTCAGGTAATGCAAGGGCCGTCTCGAGGGCAAGACAGACGGCTGCAAGTTCTCCCTCTTTCACCGAGGTGCGGGCACGAAGGTTCTTGGTTGAGTGTCGGAAAAATAACGGCTGCAGTCTTTAGAGTGACTGGGCCGTCTGTCGAAGCAGTGTCCGTGTATACAGCCACGATCCCGCTCGTTCCTTGTTCCCACGCTTCCGTCATCTTCTTGTGTGCCCTGGCATGGCGGTCCTGTTGCTCTCTGTAGCCCTTCCGCGCGCTTGGTTTGTTGTCAATGATTTCTGCATGATCTTGCCATGGCGGGAGTTCCTGCGGTAGCTTGGGTAGGTCTCCAGTACATCTTAATAAGAGTTCGAGGATCCTTTTCCCTTGTCGTGCGTGGTTAAGTCTTTCCCCGTGTGTGACCGTGCGGGAAAAACGGTTTTGTGTAGGGAGTTAATCTGAGCGTGTTTGTTCAGTTTGCTCAGGGAGCAGAACCTGGACAGGCCCGTTATTGTTTTTCTTTGCTTGGTTGTTTAAAGTTTTGACCTCTTGCCATTGCGCCTTGGTCAGCCAGTAGTGCCGAGCCCGTAGCAGACACGCGAAGCTACTAAAGCTTTGACAATTCTTCTGGCAATTTCTTCTGTCGCTCCGCCCCTTGCGTTGCAGATGCGCCGAATGGCATTAAGGGCAGAGTTGAAGTGTTTTAATGTGCCCTAGAGCCAAATGTCTGCCTTGCCGGCCGCAAAAAAAAAAAATTTGGTTTGCTTTTTATGTTTATACAGCCTTGATGGCGATGCGCCCCAACGGGTAAACGGTCTCTTAGCTGTAGATGAGAAATTTAGCCAGTGCAGTACAACCGCCAACCTGGGGTTTTTAACGTGCATCACACAGTAGTGATCACACGAACGCGTGACGGTACGAAACTCATCCAGATAGAAACGGGCGGGGGCGGCGGGGATCGAGCCCAGGAGGTTCCCAGCGCAAGCTTTCGCTCCACGCTCCGAGCTGAGACGCGTTAGCCCACTCGGCCACTTCCTCCCTTCCTCCCTTCCCGTTTGCGAAGACCCTCACAATTCCACTGGAGTACCTTAATCATTTTCCCTTAAGGAATTGGGCTGCAAGTGCCCGTTGATGATTGGCGTATTCTCTGTACTTCTTGTTTTCCTCCTGTAGAGACTAGACCATGGTGTTGAGCCTGTTTAGCTCTGCCTTTGAAGAAGTTGCACGTGTTGCGCAATTCTTGTGCTTCTGCCGTTGGCGATGGTAACGGTGGTCCCCAGAGACCCTCCATGACCTTGTTGGCCCTTAGTTTCTCACTGGGCGGCAGCGGGGTCTTGACGGCTTTATTTGCTATCTCCTGTTGTTGCTGTTGCAGCTTGTGCTGTTCTCTGAAACTCTTGAGGTCTTTCCGCTTGCGTTTGTTGGTTTCCTGCCATGTGGGGCATTAGCGGTTGGTTCCGAGGTGGCCCTTCTTTTCGCATCCCTGGCAGTAGGGTGTAGTGTCGGTACACCCAGGTCAATGGG
Organism: Ixodes scapularis; assembly: GCF_016920785.2. Classification (NCBI taxonomy): domain Eukaryota; kingdom Metazoa; phylum Arthropoda; class Arachnida; order Ixodida; family Ixodidae; genus Ixodes; species Ixodes scapularis. Next base: position 137,133,236 of record NW_024609857.1, read on the forward strand.
TTCGGTCCGTTGATCTTGGATGGACGGTTCCGCGTATAGGGCACTCTGCCGTATTAGGGCATATATCGAACTTGTGTCCTAGACAGCGGCAGTGCCCACAGGTTGCTGCTTTTGGTTTGAACGGAAATACCCGCATGTACCTCTTGCTGTAAAGAACGAATCGAGGCGTTTTCTCTCCATCAAACGTGAGGACCGCCGTGTTTGACTTGCCAAGTCTTCGAGCGGTCACCACTTCAGGCTCTTCTGACTTAATTTTCGAATTGAAGACGTCGTCTTGCGGGTCCTCTTCCTTGCAATATATGTCATAAATGGCACCCTTGGTATGTGTGTTCCCATAAGTCATGAAGACTTGTATGGGTATCTTGCCTGTTTCTTCTCTTCCGATCTCTGTGATCTTCTCAAGAGTCTCGGTTGACTCTTTCGAACCTGTGTGGACTGATATCATGTTAGCCTTTTCTATGAGATGCATTGTGTAGGCCGTGGAGATGTGAGTGCCCGTGAGGTGGTGCATTTTGAGTAGTGGAAGTAGGGGCTTGATCGAAATTTGTGAACGCGCCAAACGGATCTTATACTGGTACTGTCAGCGCCGGGTTGACTTGGCTTCCTCGGAAGTTTGCTGTGCTGGGTCCCTTCGAACCCGTTCCCTTTTTTTCTTATACGTCACTTGGGTCCAGCCAACGTGTCCTCAGGTTCCTCTTGTGTAGCAGGGAGCATCTCGCTCACTGCGTTCGTTGGTGGTGCGGTGCCGACGACAGCCGGCACTTCTTGCGTTTGTTTTGTACCTAGAGGGTTTATCTTAGCTTTGTTTGAAGCCGATTTCTTCCTCTTCGTTTTGGTTGGCACAATTTCGTGGAATTTACAAGCATGTCTTTGAATATGTCTAAAACGTTTTCTCTCGGGGTACTCGCGAAACGGGACCTTAAAGCTTGTTCAACTGAAAAAGTTGTGTTTGGAATCGTTGAGGGGTCACCAAAGCATACAACGGCGGCGCACTCCATCGTTGGCTTTTTCAGTGTCGTTGTGGCAAGACTTGCCGGTCTCGTCTCGATAGCTTCGAACTGGCCGCTTACATTGGCGGCTGGAACGTTGCTCGAAGTAGTGGGCCTTTCTCTTGGTCCTCCTGGTGAGAAAACTGATCTAGGAAGGCCGAATAATGAGCCCGAAATTTGCAGCTCGGTTCTGGTCGTTTTGTACGAAGAGCTCAGAAAATCGCGTCACATCTCGTCGGTAGCTTCTTCTTTATCCTCCCCAGACCTTGCTAGGCGAGGCTCAATTTCTTCGTTATGGTGTGTTATTAAACACCAGCTTGTGATGACAACAGGTAACAACAAGCGCGATAAAGTGCCCTCTATAGTTTGATCTCCTGCCGATATTGTATTTGGTACACGATCAACTCAATAGAGAGGATACCATGACGGCCGGAAATGTGACTTAAATGGGAGCGTGGCATTAGCGGTCAATTTGTAGTAAAATTATATATCTTTGTGGGCTATAAACGCAGTTATGCAGAACCCCAAAGTAGACTCTCACTCAATAGATCTATGTGAATATTGTCGGGGCTAACGTTGGTCAGGGCTATACAGATTCACGTTTGTTGTGGATATGTACATTTTCTTCTTTTTTGTCTCTAGAGAGAAGAAAGACAACGAAGAGTTCTCTCGAAGCTCGGGACCTTGTTCACTGGGATAACACCAACTCCGGTCGAGGACATTTTTCCCAAGCCGGCATTTATAATGGGAGGTGAGTGTTCAAAACTCCGCTGAAACTGTCCAATTTCCCGGCTTGTTCTAGTTCAGCGTTAAATGATAATTACATATCAACCAGACTGTACACGCAAGCTCAAACAAGAAAACGAGTTAAATAGACCCGTGCTGCTCTAAAGCACATCACGTAAAAGCTAAGCACCTTCAGCAGCATACCCTAAAATTATAGGTAGTGTCTATTTTCCCGGAATTGGAGAGAGTAGTTTTCATATTGAAAAACAGCGCGAATAACACACGGACAAGAAGGAGAGAACACACAGGACGAGGACCAGCGCCTCGTCCTGTGTGTTCTCTCCTTCTTGTCCGTGTGTTATTCGCGCTGTTTTTCAAAGTGGATTCATACCAACCCGCCCAACTTTCCATTCTAGAGTAGTTTTCCTGAAATTCTATCGGGAGTCACCTCAAATTGATGCATCAACAGCTTAGATTAGATTTTTCTGTAATGAGCCGCCCCAGACTGTCGCCGCGACGCGGCGTGACCGAATGGGGCAGGTCGAGTGAGATTTTGTAGCGTAAGCTACTCTGGCCGAGGTTGAGCAGTTTCGCGTGGCTCCTGGAGAGCCGTGCTAGAGTGTACTAGAAAGTATGAGTGGGACGAGCTACAGGCTCCGCTCATGCTTTCAGTTGCACCTTAATATGTGGAAAGCGATCAGGTGAAACCAAGCCACTTCGATCGCAGCGCCACCTTCGCTGCGTGCGATCGAGCAATGCCACAGGTCAAGGTCACATAGGAAATTGCCTCTTAGGGACTATATTGCATTTTTTATGATTTTGACGTCAGAGGTAACGTCAAAGTACCACGACAGGACGACGTTACGCGACGCCAAGATGCTGTCGTAAGGCCGTCGTGACATCCCGTCGCGGCGAGGACGACGACGTTTCGCGACATCAAGTGCCGTTGTATAGCAGTCGTGACATCGCGTTGAGGACAACGACGTTACGCGACATCAAGTCGCCGAAGTGACGCGGCCGTGACATCGCATCGCGTTAAGAACGACGCCGTTACGCGACATCCAGTCGCCGTTGCAACGCGGTCCTAACGTCGCGCACCGCGTCCAGGACGACATGGACGTGGCCGTCGATGCCGACGTTGACGTGGAAGACCCACGCAACGTCAAACATCGCTATGACGTCATGTTAACGTCGCCCTGACGTCATCGGTAACGTCAACGTCAAAATGAAGCCTTGACGGCGTGTAACGTCGTCTCCTTCGCCAGCACCAACGTCGACGCGCAGTCACGACGAAGCCTTGGCGTCATGTAACGTCGTTAAGACTTCATCGATGATGACGTCGACGACGTCGACGGACTGACACCGAGCGTCCTTATGACGTCGCATTGACAAGGACGCCGTCATCTTGACGTCCCGTGACGTCGTTGTCGTCATCAATGTCAACGTTGACATAGTCGTCGTTGTCAACGCAATATGACGTCGGAATGCAGTCTTGATGTCGTGTAATGCACTTTGTCAACGTCGATGACGACGTTGATGTCAAGGCGTCGTCCTGATGTCACATGACGTTGTGACGACAAGTCTGGTAGCGGTGACTTTATGTACGTGACGTCTGACGTCTAGGTTGTATAAAAATATAGTCCAGCGTTCTATTGCTTCAATGACCTTGACCGGTGTGCCGGTCGAGCTTGCTCGGGTTTGGAACGAAACACATTTTTCATTAAAAAAACGGCTAATTCAAACCACTTCGCTCGTAGCGCCCTGTCGGGCGTTATGAGCGAAGTGGCTTGTGCTAGCCGTTTTTTTCCACATGCGGAGGTACCTAAATAGCACTTCGGTGGCCCCACTCGTCCTTTCTACTGCACTCTAGCCGTGCTGCGCATGCGCGAGGAGCAGTGACGGAACGGGCAGGACTGGTATGGCGCCTAGGTCAGTCCCCGATGCACGCGCCGCGCGCACACACCCGCTCGAGATCATGGCTCGCGCTGTTCGGTTGTTCTGGGCGGCAGCTTGGTTGCCTGATACCTGATACTTAAAGGGCCTCTGACACACCAAAAAATTAATTTTTTTCATGCCAGGCGTTGAAATGGCATATCAGGACATTACAAAAACATTGTTTCACTATAGAGTTGCGTGGTTTTTTTTATAAAAAATAGAAATACTAGGCCCACTTCAAAGTTCCCGCCGTGCACTGTGACGTAACCGTGTACCGCAAGGTGTCGGGGCGGTCAGAAGGGAGGCATCGACCTACGTCACTAAAAGTGGGTTCACCGGAAGTCACGTGAGCTTCACTCCTCGTGCTGTCCGCGACCGTGCCTAAGATTTTTTTTTATTCTGCTTTTTGTACGAGCGATCGTAGAAAACGAAGTTTCAGTTCCACTAGCTCTTTATCGTTGCACCGTTGGTTAGTTTGCGTGCTGTAATATTTGAGGACGAAGAGTCAGTGGATCGACGTGATGGAGGTCAATGATGAAAGCGTTGCGAGTACAAGCCAGTGTACGAGTGCATGCCGTCAGTCCGATGATACAGGGCTATACTGGGCGCAAAACAAGCTATCAAATTATGAAAAAAAAAATTAGAACGCTCGCAGAAATTAGGATTGCTAGCTTACGACATGCTCGATCGCATTGCTGAAGGTTCAGACACCGAGGTCGTTGAATCATCGGATACTTTCCAGGCTAAAGATTCCTGCCGTGTAAAGAATACGAACTGGTTTGTGTACCAAGTACAAGTAAGCGTCGAGCACAAAGTACGTATTTTGTCTAGAACATGAATAGAACTTTTTTACTAGGTGCACTTGCGGCCGATGTATGTCTCTCGGAAATGCATGCAGGGTGATCTCTTCTTCAGTTGCTGAAATACCGGGACAGTCCCTCACACAGCACCTTCTAGGCATTGTAGTTGATCACGTCAGTTCACTGACTCCGCTTCTTCTACCTTTACAGCAACATTAAAGGGGCCGTGCAATTAATTTTCGGTTGGGATGAATGATTTTAAATTGGGACTTGACTTATCGCATATCGTTTAGTTGGCCAAAAGAAAGAGGCTAGAAAGTCAAAAGCCAGCTTTTCGGTACGAACATTTGAAAATATAGCGGACTATTTTGTACCTTCTTGCCTTCGAAAGTTCTCCGCCTTTTCAGTATGACACATCCGCGGTTCCAAAAGCGCGTCACCGGCGCCAAACTGACGTCAGCAGAGCCCAGCTCACGCATTGGGCCCCAGAACTGCGTCACTCGGATGTATGCGCTCGTCAACAATCAATCCGTCGACGAATATTTGGATTCGCGTTCGTGGCCAATGAGTGCCCTGACGGAACGTATTGCCACTGGGGAATGACAGGTTCTATGGTGTGCGTAAAAAGCACGGTGGAAGCTAGGATCATCGCACCGGTGCCGAAGGAATGTCACGACCACGTGATTTAACAATTCGCAATTGAGTTGAGCATTAAAGCTAAGGAGGAAGAAAAGGGGAAAACCGTTTCATGACCATGGCGATGAAAAGCAAATAAAAAAACCTTGTCTGCTTGGATCGCTCGTGGAAATGCGGAGAATAACAAAAATATTTTAAAAAAATATTACACGCGCTCGCGGTAAGCACGAGGAGGGATACAACTCACGTGACTTCCGGCGATGCCTCCCTTCTGACCGCCCCGACACCTTGCGGTACACTTACGTCACAATGCACGGCGGGAACTTTCAATTGGGCATCCTATTTATATTTTCTATAAAAAGCTACGCAACTCACTAGTGAAATAAGTTTTTTAATTTTTTTTAATTATTTCTTTGCTTTCTCAAATGTTACGCTAGGAGAGTGCTGTGCACTACCAAGCTGCTGCCATGTAATAAGGGCCCCAGACCCAGTCAAGCTGTCTCAACAGCTTTTTGTCTGGGACTCCTTCCAGTGTTTCTGGAAAATAAAGCTTTGATTTTGATTTGATTTGATTCGATTTAATCTCCATTTCAACGCCTAGCATGAAAAAAATGTTTTTCTTTTTTTTGGCGTGTCAGAGGTTCTTTAACAACACAGCGCACAGCTGGCCAAACCAACGACGGGCATCTTGCACGCTCCAGCGGAGGACTGAGGATTAATTTGGACCACCTGGGGATCTTATGACGCGCAACCGAAAGCTCGGTTACACGGCGCCTCCTCCTTAATAAAAAGAGCGGAGAAGCTTAACCCATCGGATCCCGAAGTAGTCACATAAAGGGCATACCGTGTGTGTTTCAGTGAAGCAGCAGTAAGCATGATAATCAAGCTAATCCTAGACATCCTGGAAAGCTAAGAATAACCAGCTGAACCTAAGCTTACGCTACATATAACCTGGAATAGCCGAGCTAAGCCACTGCAATTTTTTTTTTATTAAGCCGCCGCGGGCTTTTACTTTAAGTGTAGTGAACGGGGTGAACGGGTGGGATGTAACACGCGACCCAGCGGTACACGCGTAACGTAATATTCCTACAGCGTTCAATCCACGTAACGAGTGTCTATGAAACTTTAGTGTCGACGAAAGTTGTGTCAAGGAGACTTATATCCAAAAACAAAATTTAATATGGATTTGTGTCGCGATGTAGGCGAGTGGATTCATGGTAAACGGAAATAAACAGGGCGCCGTAATAGACAAGGACGAAGGGAAGGTGCGAACTACACAAGCGCTGGACTCACAACTATACTTCGTTTCACCATACACTGTAAAAAATTTACGTCAATTTGACGTGTCTTTCCCTCGTCAAAAAAGACGGGCACGCTCATCATTTCAAAATACGATGATGCCCTCATTATTTATTTGGCGCGAGAGCCGAGCCTTCCAGAAAAGCCGAAATCCCAGGAGTGCAAGCATGCGCAGATGGCGAGGAGTTGAATGCCCCGCCGCGCAGCGCGCAGCCCCGCAGCTCTTTCGCGGCCCTCCTCTATCGCAGAATGGCGGTGTTGGTGCGTTGTTGCCGTTGTTGCGGTCGTTGCAACACCCATCTCTGTTGTTTTGCGGTTTTGCTCCGAGTCGTGCGCCCGTGCCGCGCAGGCGCAAACAGAGGTTGCAGCAGCTATCGCCATGCTATCGCTCTTCGGGCGTTCGTCGAACTCGCCTCGGTGGCTGTTGACATCGTGGTCAGTGTAGTGTTCTGTGATGCATCAGGGCCTCATCAGCTCATCGACGACTAAATCGCCCACTTCAAGGTATGCAATGTGACTTTATCCTTGCAATGTCTTGCTTACGTATTGTAATCGAATATTTCTCCATGTTCGCGGTTCGAGTGCTTTCGGTTGAAGACGGAAAGCGCTCGAGCGTGTTCGAAATCCGCGGTCTGAGAACACGGGCGTCCACCGACACATCGTGCTTTTGGTGTTTCTTTTTCAGCACGTTATGTTTCCGTTATAATATGCAGGTGTTTATTTATCCGTGCTGCAGCGGCGGCGCCTTTACTCAGAGCCCTGCGCCTTATCTCTTAGGAGAACTCGTGAGTACGAGCTTTTATGGAAGCTTAGTTTCTGTGTTTGTTTTTGCAACAACATTCATGCAGCCAGACAACATAAGCGAGCGGCTAACGTCTTTGTAACGATGCAATGTCATTGAACGACGTTTTAGCGGCTTCGAAAACGGAAGTTTCCAGTGCACTCGATTCACGAGTCTCTAAGACGTACACAAAATTATTGGCCGCCCTCGTAATTTGACGGGAAATTTCTCAAGCAGTTTGGAGGGTTAATTATTGTAAACATCCACTCTACAGCTCGCTGCTGGTTCTGACTTTATATTTAACACTGTGCTTATTTTTTATCATATTTTCCGGGCTATAGTCCAAGGTCTATACATGTTTAAAAGTTGAAATTTTAGGCTGTGCGGACTCTCTACGCGTGCGGTATACACGAATTTTGTTTTTCAAGATCGTTCATTATGAGGAGATGTGACGGATTTTGTGAGTGAAAGAGTATGTTAATGATGATTTATGTATATTATAGGCAGGCACGTAGCCAGGGGGAAGGCCCATGGGCCCCCGTCCCCCCCCCCCCCCCCCCCCGAAATCTTCCGTTTTGCTGGGACCTCCCCTCCCCCCTCCCCCACATACAGCATTTTGTCATAGGACCCCCCCCCCTCCCCCCCCCCCCCCCCCCAAAACCAAATTTTGGCTACGTGCCTGATTGTAGGCTTCTTTGTGTGCTTAGAAAGCAGACATGTGTCAAGGTGTGCCGTCTATAAGAAGATTTTCGTTCCGACTATGCACGGCACGCGGACTATACACCGGGTGCGGACTATCTAAGTATCTAAGCAAGAACTTTTACTTTGGACCCCCAATTTGCCCCAGCGGACTATACACCGGGTACGGACTATAGCCCGAAAAATACGGTACATATATTTTAGGTTTTTGCATGTCCTATATTCCGTTCACGCCTACGCTGACAGTGCGGTGCAAGCTACTTGTTCGCCAGCTATTAAAGCCTCTTATCGCTTGACCTCGCTCTCCCCGCGTGAGTATGCGGAGAGGCGGTGACCACGTTGTGCAGAATCGACAGTCGACTGGTCAAACGAACATGCAGCTTCCACCGCACTGTCTGTTTAGGGGCGAACATCTCGCAAAATCGTAATAATTAGCTCAGCATACCCAACGGCTGATCGGCATCGCAGAAGTTTATATTTTATTTATTTTTCTGCGCTTTCTTGTTTTATTTCTCATTGATGAGTACTGTTCATTCATTTGCACACCTGAGTCATTAGACAGCTGAAATGACGTCGAAAGCTTCTTGTGATATAGCTTTTTTTTTTTTTGTAAGCTTGAACGGATTGTAAAGGAAAATGAAGGTGATATATATGTGGATGCCGTCCTCACTGTATAATTGTTGGGCTCGGCGGACATTAGACAGGCGGATAAACGTCAAAATATGTTTACTAATTAACCAAAAATTGTAAAGTCACTGTTTAATTACATAGCTTTTTACTTTTCTTCTCTTATTTCACTGTAGATTACACTTGTGCAGCTTCAGACACCCCGGCCGTGACACTTCCCCTTTGGACTCGGTTTAATGAATTTGTGTTTAGTATAGTTGCGTTATTTGTGTTTAGTATAGTTACATTTATTATCATTAGTGCATGATTTTTTTCAACAAGGTTATAATTGCTTCCTCTTTTTTACAGTGGCTATTTTCAAATTTAACATTGCATTTGCATATGTTGGTGTGCGTGTGCATGGTGTGTGTCTGCGTCAAACTGTGTCACATGACACCTGTGACATCCTAATGACGTCTGCATATAGTTGTTTCACTTTGCACTCGGGCTCAAAGTATAGCTATGTTGGACTGTTAATTTCAGGGCGGCATATCCCACAAGCCTCATGTTGGCTTTGATGTGCCCGTCATGCTAACTGATGTGTGCTAGATACAATAAATGTATTATATTATTATTATGAATATTATTATTATTATTTAGTGGTTTAATGGGCCTCTTCGCAATTGCAATTTTAAAGAGACCAATGTAACCCCAAAACTCTAACCGGCGATTTCCGAAAAACATGGATTACCTCAAAACTTGCTGCTTTTTCACAAAATTGTTTCATTTAGGTTGGGCTTTAATAATGTGTCCGTTTAAAATTGCAATCGCAGCATAGCCCATTATACCAATACTTAAGAAGGTAGTTAACATATTTTGGTTAGTAAACATAGTTTTATGTTTATTCACTTATCTAACGTTTGTCATTGCTGTGGTATTGCTGGCTACTGCAGTGTGTGACCCAATTGTTATATGTTTGTTGTAGGTACTTTGGCCAGATAAACCTCAAAAGAGGTACCAGGTGTGCACCATGCCACACCGCAAAGAGCGGCATTTATCCGAAAGTGCTCAGGCTCATCAAGGAAGGGAAATGAACCCGTAGGTACTATCCAAAGATTGCCAGCCGCTCTCTTCAAGCCGCATGGAGAGCTCTATGAGTTCGGCAAGCGTTCCTAGTGGTCCTTGAGATATTTCATGCTGGAGGTTTATGTAATATTGGTCTTATCTTTGTAACTTTGTGGGTATAAGGCAAGCTGTATTAAATTTATTGCAGGTTCCAGTTGCACCAAGCAGGTGCACTCACCCTCAGGTTGCAAGCCGCTCTCTTCAAGTTGCATGGGGTGCTTTATGAGGTGAGCAAGCATTTCTAGCAATCCTTTGGACATGCCGTGCTTTAGACTTATGTATAACTGGCCTTGTCTTTGTTACATTGTGGTATATGGCAAGCTGTACTAAATTTATTGCAGGTCCCAGCTGCACCAAACAGGTGCACGCACCAATACAGATTGCAAGCCGTTCTCTTTAAGCCACATGAAATGTTCCATGAGGTGAGCGTGCATTTGTAGTGGTCCTTGGGACATGTGCTGTAGGCTTATGTATTACTGGCTTTGTCTTCGTGGTATACGGCAGGCTGTATTAAATATATTGCAGGTCCCAGCGACAAAATTGCAAGCCGCTCTCTTCAAGCCGCGTGGAGTGCTCTTTGAGGTGAGCAATGATTTCTGGTGGTTCTTGGTACATCCCCTTCTGGGGGTTTATGTAATACTGACCTTGTCTTTGTTATTTTCTGGTATATGGCAAGCTGCATTAACTTTCTCGCAGTTCCCATCTACACCAAGCGGGTTGACCCACCATCAGACCGCAAGCCGCTGTCTTCAAGCCGCACAAAGTGTTTATGAGGTGAGCAATCATTTCTGGCTGTCTTTTGCGCATGCCATGCTGGGGGTTTATGTAATACTGATCTTGTCTTTGTTACTTTCTGGTAGATGGCAAGCTGCATTAATTTTCTCGCAGTTCCCATCTACACCAAACGGGTTGACCCACCTTCAGACCGCAAGCCGCACAAAGTGTTCTATCAGGTGAGAAATCATTTCTGGCTGTCTTTGGTGCATGCCATGCTGGGGGTTTATGTAATACTGACCTTGTCTTTGTTATTTTCTGGTATATGGCAAGCTGCATTAACTTTCTCGCAGTTCCCATATACACCAAACGGGTTGACCCACCTTCAGACCGCAAGCCGCACAAAGTGTTCTAAAAGGTGAGCAATCATTTCTGGCTGTCTTTGGTGCATGCCATGCTGGGGGTTTATGTAATACTGACCTTGTCTTTGTTATTTTCTGGTATATGGCAAGCTGCATTAACTTTCTCGCAGTTCCCATCTACACCAAGCGGGTTGACCCACCGTCAGACCGCAAGCCGCTGTCTTTAAGCCACACAGAGTGTTCAGTGAGGTGAGCAATCATTTCTGGCGGTCTTTGGTGCATGCCTGCTGGGGGTTTATGTAATACTAGCCTTGTCTTTGTTACTCTCTGGTATATGGCAAGCTGCATTAACTTTCTTGCAGGTCCCAGCTGCACCAGGCGGGTAGACCCACTGTCAAAGACCGCAAGCCGCTTTCTTCAAGCCGCACAGAGTGTTCTGAGGTGAGCAATCATTTCTGGCGGCCCTTGGTACATACCATGCTGGGGGTTTATGTAAAACTGGCCTTCTCCAGTTTGATCCAGTTTTACCTAAGGAAAAGGTGGACCTCTATAGTGGGATGGACATGCATTCAATATTTTTATATACATGTATACAAAGCTGTCTATTTTGATTCAAACGAAATTAAAAAAAAAACCGGCACGAGTTACTTAAATAATTCCCTCACTGTCTGTTTGTGAGGCTTGGAGGACATTAGATAAGGGGATAACCGTTGCAGTATGTTAATCAAAACTAATGAACACATTTTTTTATAATGTTTTTAATTAATTGTTTTATAAGATACATTTCAATTCTAGTTTCAAAGGCAGTAAATATTAGACTAACAGAATTTCTGTATAGCATCAAGGTTCAAGACATGACGAAAATAATCCCTGGAGAAGGGGAACAAGAGGGAGAAAGGACAAACAGAAATCTCCGAACACAGCTAGGTGACTTGTGCGCGACCGAAAAAATCCGCCTGGTCCGGGTATCGAACCCGGGACCTCTCCATTACAGGTGGAGCGCTCTACCAACTGAGCTAACCAGGGGTTAGACGTCAGTAGAGCAAACAGGTTTTATCAGCCGCCACCAGTCTAACACCAACAAGGGTGAAGCTTGCAATTTAAGGTTATAATTATAATGCAATTAAATGCAAAGTTGCAAGCGAGCTGGACAAGAATGACGAAAATAATCCCTGGAGAAGAAGAACAAGAGGGACAAAGGACAAAGAGAAATCTCCGAGCACAGCTAGGTGACTTGTGCGCGACCGAAAAAATTCGCCTGGTCCGGGTATCGAACCCGGGACCTCTCCATTACAGGTGGATCGCTCTACCAACTGAGCTAACCAGGGGTTAGACGTCAGTAGAGCAAACAGGTTTTATCAGCCGCCACCAGTCTAACACCAACAAGGGTGAAGCTTGCAATTTAAGGTTATAATTATAATGCAATTAAATGCAAAGGTGCAAGCGAGCTGGACAAGAATGACGAAAATAATCCCTAGAGAAGGGGAACAAGAGGGACAAAGGACAAACAGAAATCTCCGAACACAGCTAGGTGGCTTGTGCGCGACCGAAAAAATCCGCCTGGTCCGGGTATCGAACCCGGGACCTCTCCATTACAGGTGGAGCGCTCTACCAGCTGTGTTCGGAGATTTCTGTTTGTCCTTTGTCCCTCTTGTTCCCCTTCTCCAGGGATTATTTTCGTCATTCTTGTCCAGCTCGCTTGCACCTTTGCATTTAATTGCATTATAATTATAACCTTAAATTGCAAGCTTCACCCTTGTTGGTGTTAGACTGGTGGCGGCTGATAAAACATGTTTGCTCTACTGACGTCTAACCCCTGGTTAGCTCAGTTAGTAGAGCGCTCCACCTGTAATGGAGAGGTCCCGGGTTCGATACCCGGACCAGGCGGATTTTTTCGGTCGCGCACAAGTCACCTAGCCGTGTTCGGAGATTTCTGTTTGTCCTTTGTCCCTCTTGTTCCCCCTCTCCAGGGATTATTTTCGTCATTCTTGTCCAGCTCGCTTGCACCTTTGCATTTAATTGCATTATAATTATAATTCAAGATATGGAATGCTAAAAATTAGCTTTTCTTGTCACCCGATTCAAAAATTGCGCACTCGGGGAAGACCTCAGGATGTTGTGCGGACGTGGTTGCCTCGGACGCACCTTTTTTATCTTGGAAGTATGACGCGGATGCATCTAGCAAGGACACACTGTTGAGATAGTGACGATGTGCCCAGTATGACTATGTCACTCTTCCACCCACCATTAACGGCACAAATTCTTGAGCTCCTGAGTGCGGTTTTTGCATCCAACATTAAAACACAAAAGTTGGACAATGAATATGTGGAAGCCGTTTGACATTTCGTGAATTGTTTAAGTCGAGATAGCCTTTAATATTGGCTGGCTTTTAACACTGCTGTTGCAGCATGGCCCATAACGCCATTAGTTACAAAGCTAACAAATTTTCATCAATTAGTGAACATACTATGACGGTTATCCCCTTTACTGATGTCCACACAGTCCCACGAACGCGCAATGAAGAAGACATTCCCATAACTCTCGCAACCTTTTTTGAAAATTCTGTTAGCTTTGATATAGAATGATGTGTATACATGTAAAACGACTTGCAGAATGTAATCATGCACATGATTCTGTTACAAGGCTTTGTTTTTCACCCAATTAAGTAGTGCATTTTTTATCGCAACCTTCCAAAAATAAGCAAAGCATCCAGTTTGGTATTCAAATTGTATTCTATTTCGGTAATAAATCAACGGACTACTACTTGGTTCGCCTTTGGCTTCATACTGAGAATAATAGGCATGTGCAAATCATGAATTTTGGGCTTAAAGTGGATAATGACTTGAGCTTATTAACTTTTCAGTTGCATATCACAGTGTCTGCACCTCTCTCCAAGCCTGTTACTTAGTGCCGTCACGCTAGCCTCGGGCATCCTGACAGTGTTGGTATCACTTGTTTAGCTGTAGGCTGCTTTGATTACTTTAGTACATATGTTTTCAAAATGCAGTAATATGTCAGTGAAGGAGCATGATCGTGCACGAATAGTAACTTTAGGTATGGTACAAAAAAATACCTAATATCAGGGGCAGATAGTCATCCACTGAAATAAAGTTAGAAGTGAATAATTTTGATTACCAAACTGAATGCTCTCTTAAAATTCTCAAGGATCAGCTTAAGCTGCACAGTTGTAATCGAGGCAGCAAGCAAAGCTTGTCATTTATTTATGCTTGTCAGCAGCATGCTGCATGGGCATATAGATTTATAAGCGTACATAATCAGCATGAGGGCAATACATATACTTTTTAATGAAATTCTAATTGATCTCGTTATCATCGCCCCACTGCCAAAGCTCGGTTAGTTCTGATCCAAATTATGTAGTGGCTCTGGCTATCATCAGGTCAAGGCCCACATAGAGGTTGTGAGTATAAATATATGATTTGATGGCCTTCTCGCCATGCTCATCCTTCAATTTCAAATTAGAACTGTTGCTGCAATGTCGTGACATAGCATGTTAGGACATTGCAGCCTAATACATATTCTTGATAACAGAATAGCTACAGTGTTATTTGTTTTCTAAATTTGACTTTGAGGGGAGTACTGACATCCATCAGATGCATAAACATTCACGTAACCATTTTTACATTTGTTTCTTAATTCCTCCTGTGTGCATGTCAAAACCTCTCCGCTATGGAGGTGTGCATTTCCCACCAAAGTATGAGTCTGCACTGCGACAAAGCGAGATTCTTGCGACCGGGGTGTTACACCACCACCTAGATAAGCAGAAGGCCTCCGCACCGTCATCACAGCCAGATCGATTGAGGCCCGAGATTGGGCACGAGTGCTGCGTCAGTGTTCGGCCGGGGCTCGTGTTCCATCAGCGCGCCGAAGGTTGGACTCGGGCCCAGTAGCCGAGTTAGCGCCATCCGACTGATGACGTTTCATGAAGGGAGAGGAGGCGATGCCGAGGCTTTGAATATTCTAGATGGTGTTGGGTGTTAGCGCGATTAATGCGATTGCGGAGTCTGCTCCATGGGTTTCGCTTCTCCGCAGCGCAGTGCACATGCGGAGAAGCGCACTGAACAAAGCCAATTCATTGCAATGGTGACTTTACGAGCGCTTTGAAATGTTCGACTGGCGTAAACAACTTTATTTTCGCGAGCTTGATATTTCACACATTTTGTGAAGTGTCAGTTTTGGAAATACTTTGCGGGAGCAAAATTTCACATTCAGGAGTAATGTTCAATGTATTCGTAGCCATGGGGTTACTTATTTGCATGACCAATTTGAAGCAAGTTCGATAAACTCGCAAAAACTAAGCCTTTGCAAAAATTAAGCCGTTTACAGTAGTACGAACGATTAATGTTGAAACCAACATCAAATACCGTATAATACTAAACTGCTATACGAAAATTTTAATATTAGCACAGCCCTGAAAAATGGCCATTGGCAGATGTTTTTGCTGTGGCCTTCATCAATCCATACGGGCTTTAAATGTAGCAGCTGCAACCTTGAATCTGGAAAAGGCTATTGTTTGTCACACATTTTCTTTATGGTGCCTAAGGTTTGATGTAATAAATGTTGTGCCCTGCAGTGAACACTATTACCTGTAGCATAGCCCTGGGCATGCAAAGAAGGCACAACAGCAATGTCTGACATATCAGACTTTCAGAAATGCTATTGTCCGATTTTCCTCACCCTTTTGTCAGGATGAAGCTGTTACTATCTTTCTTGCTTTCCTCTCGTAGTGGTCCTTTGAGCGAGTTATGCGACGTTATATCATAGGGTGGCATAGGGTAATTTTCTCTTCTCTTTTCCCACAGGATGTAATGACACACCATCATCACCAAGGAGAGTGTACAGTGAGGAAGCTCAGAAACTTGAATAAAGTGATAAGTAATCTTTCAATTTTTGTCTTTATAATTACGTGAAGAACACTGATCATAATGACTGTATGCTACACATACATACTTTCAGCTGAAAAATGCAATCCACCTTTTCTTTATTGCTTTTCTCACACAGTTTCAGAAGACGCTGGTACGTCATTTTCACGAGGAATGTTTGGAAATAGAGCTGCCAAAGATTTCCTCGTAATTTTCACGTACAAAGCCGCAAATAAAAATGACGACTTTCCTAGTCAATTTAGAAAAACGACAGTACGTTATTTTCACGGGGGAAGATTTGAAAACGATTCAATCGTCATTTTCACGTCTATGCTCGTAAACTAAGAATGCGGTGCCTCGTTTTGTTGACAACTTTTCCCACATAATTTCAAAAAAATTATTGTACGTTATTTTGACGGGAAATATTTGGAAATAGAGCTGCCAGAACTTTCCTCGTAAATTTCACGACTCATTTTTAAGAGTGTAGGTCCGAGCGTGGCCGATGTTACGAGCGGAAGGGCGAATCACACAACGCAAAATGCGCAACGTAATGGCGTGCTCTCTCCGCTTGATATGGCTAGCCGGCAGAGGAGAACGCACAGAGAGACAGCGAATACTGGCTAGTCGTATCAACTGCAGAGAGCACTCCATGATGTTGTGCCTCTTTCACTGTTTGACTGGCCCTTCGGCTCATAACATCTGCCGCGCTCGCACCTAAGCTGCAACGAAGTGTAAACATTTCTTGAAAAAACACCAACGAAGTAAACCACACTATCGCTTCAGCACGTGTGAAGATAAGCAATTTCTTTTTTTTTTTTTGGGGGGGGGGGGGGGGGAAGAAAAACCGATTTTTCCCGACGCGTGCACCTTGCCCCTCTTTTGTTACTGCATACGCTTCTAATTATTATCTCTTGGTTTTATTGGCGCCCCTCCCGACTATCGTGTTGCTGTTGATTTTGGGCTGGCATTTACAAGCAGCACAATGAGGTGACCCCCAGCGGTCGACCGAAGTGACCAGTCATGTTCACGCGCCCTGTCATTAATACATTGGCCAAACTGGTCAGTGCATTAATGATTGCAGGCGAAATTCCTAAAAGTGAATTCTCCGGCAGGTGGAAGAATATAAGCTGCCATAAATATAGCGGTCATAGAACGCACAGATGAAAATTCAGCACAGAATCGCCTGATTTGCGTATGTACTGTACTACTTTATGAGTTTCTTTTTTATTGTGGTTTAGAATCTTGCCCCACAAGAAAACGTAATCACAAACAATTGTATTAATTCAGGTGATATTTTCAGGGATAGTAAACAGTTGTACTTTTAAATTGTCATAAACAGTGATATCCAAAGTTTTACGAATAGCGAACACTATTTTCCAAACATATTCACCGCTTCAGCCGGATATTTTATTCGTGAATTTGTGCACAAAAATTGCAACTGTAGATTATTTTCGATATGTTTGGCTCAGAACCAAATTCAATAACATTACAAGTAGGCGAAGGAAGTTTCCGGCGAACAAACATTTGCACTTAAAACGCAAGGATTATAGACCAACAGTTCATCCATCTGCTCACAATAACTTACGCTGTTAATCGGTAGCCACTGAACGCCATATTTGAGAGCGCTACTCACTGCTAACTAACATCGACTCACTGCTCGCGTTCAGATTGCTTTCACAACTACAGGCAGCAAGACCGGCAAACTTGATGGTGTGGAATGCACGTTGCAAAAGCAGCGTGGAAGCTCGACCTCATATCACGCTCAGCGGTTACGGACTCTGGCCGCCAGTGAATACTCTCTCTTGTTGCTGAGATTCTCAGTTCTACCGCGTATTTTCTGCATATATTTTACGCAATGCATATTGTCGATTCGAATAAGCCGAAGTTGGTTCTGAAAATGGGGGATCGATGGCCGAGTGGGCTAGCCCACAGAAGCTTGGAGCACGTGGAGCAAAAGCTGGCGCTGCAGAACCCAGGGATCCTGGGTTCAATACCCACCTCCGCCCGTTTCCATCTGGATGAGTATCGCAGCAGCGCGATGACGTATATCCCTGCTTCGTGATGCACGTTATAGACGTCAGGCTAGCAGTTGTACCGCAATGGCTGATGTTCCCATCTACAGCTGAGAGAGAAGTCTCCCGGGCATACTACGTTGAGGCTTTATAAACATACAAACACCCCAGTTTTTTTACGGCTCTGCAAACATATGTTGTGCAACATCTGGCTCTCGTAGAGTCCATTTCACTTAATGTGCGACCGAATCCAAAGCTAGAAGTACGAGCACACTGCCCTGACAGAGGCTTGCACTCAAAAGCGCGCCTGCTTAGCAAGGATACTGAAGGACCAGAGCTTGTACTTGTAGCCTCTGCTACGCTCGTACTCAAAGATATATGGACAAGCGGCAGAGTGGGTTAATGTACCGCCGCAGGGAGCACGTTGAGTAAAAGCGTTTCCAGAGTCACAAGTCTTGTTAAACAAATGTTATTTGTGTCATGACACAATGGGAGGAGGAGCCAAAATATTGTCGCGAAGTTTTCATTTCTCACAAACCCGCATATCCGTTCATCTTCGTGACGTTTTTCATTGAAGGGTCGAAAATTCTCTTACATTCCCTAGGCGCCGAGCACGAACAGCCCGAGAGAGCGCGCGGAGACGACCGTGATTCCCACGTGTGACGCAACTACAAATATTATTAACTCTGACCAACATGTTTGATGGTCTCTCAAAACGCGGCGGAATCTTGGGGCAATTACATACTAAAAGCAACTCCGTCGAAGCTCACATTCGGTTATCATTCCTGTTCTAGCCGTTAAAACAGAATTTACTGGAAGACGTCCCTGCCTTTCCGATTTGCTCTTTCTCGTGTGAATTAAAGCATGGTGCCACTAATGTGCAAATAGCCCCTACTCAATTACGGTTTTGAAATTTAGGGTGGGTTTTGCAGTATTCGCGAAATGAAACATGCACGCTATCTCCTCAAAGTAACCACTTATAGCAGTATGAGATTTAAAGTGGTCATAAACTGATATCAGGCTGCAATGTTCATGACTCTACAGAGTAGTACTGGTCCTTCTCTGGCATAAGTATACTCGCACGGACCGCAACTGAATCTGAAGCTTTTTGGTCGCTCTGAAATTTCGAAGATAAAAGGCGACTATTTATTTCAGTCTTGCGTTCGTAAAGCATGATGACGTAATTTCGGGGTCGAAACAACCAGAGTTTTTAGATTAGTGTCAGTTGGAAAAGAGCGCGGGCGCGCCATGACACCGGAGCGCGCAGTAGCCGGTGAAACGGTGGCGCTGCGGTTCCGATAGGATCGGTCCTTTGCGCGTCGTCGGCTCGTCTGTTAGCCTGCTGCTCTGAAAGGCGTTGGCGCGCGGCCAACCAAGCCGCCGTAGGACTTGTCAAGCGAATAATTACCGCTGAACAAAGTGTATTTAAAGATAGCATGCGCATCAAAGTAAAAAAGTAAAGTGCTCGAATATTGTACAATGTTTCCTCGCCACGAAGTGCATCTACCTGTGGTTTTAGCGCTTTTCTCTGTAGCATGCCTGAAAGCATCGGTCAAATGACGAAACTTTCTGCTCCCGCACCCGGTCAGTAAAGTAGGTCGCAGGAACATTTGGGTATTTTAGTAAAAAAATTTACCGTGTTCCGCATACCAAGTGTTGTAGAGGTGACCGAAAAAAAAAGTAGCGAAACATGCTACTTCGTACGGTCAAAATAGAAGAACGCGTTACGGATCTACGTTACCTCAAAATAAAAGAAACGCGTTACAGTTACTGATAAAGGGAACGCACGTTAATTTTGCGTTACTTTTTATTTAAAAATTCACGTTAATACGGTTTTTTTTTCGACTGATTTTTTAGACATTTGGGACAAAGGTCGTGCCCCTTGGGGTTTTTCTAGAGCAGAATGTTTTGCGTGGGGAAAGGACGGGCAAACGTTTGAAGGTATGTGGTATGAGTGCAATAATTAATGACCTGACGCATATACGTTTTCTTAGCTTAAGTCCAGACGTAGTCAACACCACGAAGGAAGGGGACCAATCAAGCAGCATAAAGAGCGCAAGTCACTGGGTCTTTTGTGTTTATGATTGGTTCAGCGATGATCGACCAGGATACAAAAACATGACAATACTATGATCGTGCCCTTTTGACACTGTCTGATCGGTCTTATCACCTCGTTGAGTCGGCTGCGTCTGGACTTAAGGTGAAACGAAATATATAAATAAGAAAAAAAATTGTACTTCAAGAAGTACAATTTTTTTTTTTTTTTTGAGCCTGTGAGAAGATGTAACGAGGAACGTAACTACATCACCCGTTACTTGGAATAAGTGATGTAATTTACCCATTACTGTTTTGAAAAAAAGCAAAGGGTACGTTGTTACTGGAAAAAGTAACCCGTTACCTGTAACAATGTTAAGGGATGTTCATACTTCGACTTTGAGCGCAGTAAACGCAGCGTAGCGCAGAACGAGCGCCTTTCATTAGCCGGCAACCAGGAACTGGATATCTGAGACCAATCAGTATCTGTGCGCGCTGCGCTACGCCACGCCCTTCGACGTTACGTTGGAGTATAAACGTACCTTGACTTGAAACACTTTAATGCCAACACGGCGTACCGCACTATCGGAGCCTTTGAAGCATGCTTTTAAGTGTGCGCCCGGGTGATACCATGACCGCGGGCACCCGCTTAGATCGCAACGAAACGCCAACGCCGTCTCTTGGAAGCGCTACACAATGCAGCCGCCGCCACCCGAGAGTTGTCCAACTGACCATAATTTAAAAACGATGGAAACAACCCACCTGACGACGGTCGAGTTCTGTTAATGGCTTGGAGACGAGAACTGCGTGAGCACTCGACTCGGGCTCGCAACAATCAATGCCTCAGGTGACACTCAGTAGTGGCTCGTGTCCAACCACTGCGGCGATGAGAATAACCAAACTGTAACAATGCCTGGAGCTCAGCCCGCGTTTTAAACTTTGCTGAACCCGGCGCGTTGCTATGATTAACATTGGCGGCAAAAAATAGGCACAAGCCGAAGTGGCCACTTGTTCTGGCTCCGAGTTGAGGGGATGAACGATGCTCATATTTCTCAAATTTATTTGCCGACTGCGATTGCTGAGGAAGAAAAAACTAGGGCAAGTTTATTCGTTCGTTAACGTTGGGGAGTGATCCGAGTTTTATTTAGGGAAAGTAAAAAAAAAAATCCTGCCATGAACCATAAAGCGCCATGAACGATTTTTCCACTTTTTCAAACTAGTTCTTCGAGTCACTCCTTAACGTTAATAACTAAAAAAACTTGTCTTAAGCTTTGGTCGTCGCAGTCGCCAATAAATTTGAGAAGCATGAGCATCCTTCATCCCCTCAATTCAGAGACAGAACAAGCGGCCATTTGGCGTGGTGCCAATCCTATGGTGCCAACGTTAATCATAGCCACGTGCTGGGTTTGGCAAAGTAGAGAACGCGTGTTGTGCTCCAGGCATTGTTAGAGTTTGGCTATTCTCATCACGGGAATGGTTGGACACGAGCAACTTCCCGAGTGTCTCCCCAGGCACTGTTTTTAACGAGCCGAAGCAGTGTGCTCTTGCAGTTCTCGTGTTCAGCCCATGAGCCAGCCTAGACTGTCCACATGCGGGTGGTTTCGATCCCATATTACGTCATCAAGGCTTGCGAAGACAAGACTGAAAAAAAATATTCCCTCTGTATCCCTACCATATGACCACGACAAAGAAGCTTGTGAATCAATTGTTGTCTGAGTATAATTGGGCCACACTAGGACCAGTACGTCTCCAAAGTGATGAACGTTCCAATCCGATATCGTTTCATGAATTCATTAATTCACTCTTAAGATAAAAAAAATTGTCAGTAAAAAAATAGAAGATATATGTGAACCCGGGGCGTGCCGGTGCTACCAGATAGATTGCCCCACTGAGTTTGCTGCAAAACTAAAAAAGGCGAGTGGGGGGTATTTAATATCACTGGGATCCCTGAAAAATAACACCATTACCCTCCCTGCCTTCGAGCCGATCACAAAAAATACTAACATGCAGACGTCCAAAACCTCGGAAGACGGTTGTAACATGCGGAATCGGCTAACTGTGAAAGCTCGGTTACTATGGAAATCGACATTTCGGCCCTTCAAATTATCAAAGCAAAGGAAGGTCGCTCTGATCCAGT
Source organism: Ixodes scapularis (assembly GCF_016920785.2). Taxonomy (NCBI): domain Eukaryota; kingdom Metazoa; phylum Arthropoda; class Arachnida; order Ixodida; family Ixodidae; genus Ixodes; species Ixodes scapularis. The sequence continues at coordinate 137,154,971 of NW_024609857.1, forward strand.
CGCACCAAGATCACCATGGAGCATCATCACACTCAAAGCGTTCTTCGCCAGTGTATGCGTCTTTAGCACTGTGTATTATGCAATCAACTTATCAATCATGCCCGTCCCTACGGGTCTGTTACAATTATATTGACCTTCCGTATTGCAAAACAATAAAATTAATTTTCGATATTTCGAAACACCAACACCGCATGTGGTGGTAGTACGAAGATGTACACTTGTTTCGTCGGTGAGGGGATAACGAAATCTGTGTATACAAGAAACGTCTTTATAAAGCTACTTATCCTAAGCAAATTTAGATCGGCTCACCAAGAGGTCAAGGAGAGAGTGCTCGTTTCATGAGCCAAAATGGCGACCATGTGGTGCGCTTGGCGGTACTCTCTCAAGATCCAATCACGATAGGGTTATTTACTGGACGACCTGTTTGGGAGCGAGGTTTAGAGCGCATGCCCAGAACGAGCTCCCATTAATAGGCTGCCGAGGCCGGAAATTTTGATGGCGCGGAGTGCACCTTGTGAAAGAACTGTGGAAGCTCGCCATCAGCACGAGCTCAGTAGTCGCGCACATAGCTATGGCAACAAGGTGCAGCGTGAGCGTGAACATAGCTTTGGCAAGCTTTTCAATTTCCTGGGCTTAGGTGTACGAGCAGATACCTGGTGACGGCCACTCACCTTGCTTGCAATCGTCTATAGACCGACCTCACCGGCCCCAGAGAGCGAGAATTTGGTTAATGGGACGAGCGGACAGAGCTATGGCGTGCACCAGACGCAGAAAGGAGGCTTGGCAAGCTCTCTTATCCAGCCAGAAGCCGAGAAGAATCCTCTAGCTCTGGTATAGCGAGAAACCGTTTTAATATGAGCATATGGGTTAAATGTGGGAAATCCTTAGGGCTGCAAATATGGTGCACGTGATGTTTAGATTATGATCATGCAAAATGATGTAAGAAACGAATGTGCCGCTCAAACTCTGTTTCACTCGGACAGAGTGTGACCGCTCGGACAGCAGATTCCAGGCCCTCGGCACCTGGCGTACGGATTATGTCGATCGTTCCGTTAGTCGCGCTCTTCCACCATGATTTTTAATGAACGTGATTGTAACATCACTTGTCCCACATTTTCACTCACCAAGAGTTGCTCCGACGCACTTATTAATTTCGTTTCTCGCGACCACCGCAAGAGTAATATTTCCGTCTTCTGGTTGGCCACATTCGAATATGTGAAGACGTACTGGAACGCGCCCAACTAGCTTTCGGTCAATGGCGCCGCGGCATTTGCCTCCTATACTTTCTAACGAATGGCCATACACTCTACATGTACGGCTCTGACAAGCCTGTTTGACTGCGCCTCCGCTGCCTCAATTCATCGAGGAAAATTGTCTTTCAGCAAGTGCGGCAACCTCGCTCAAGCTCTGCGCATGTGGAGCACGAGACGTCACGATTCCTCTCGTGTATTGCCGTCTGCCTCCTGCGTACTAAAGTGATGGCGGCGCCACGTATGCGCTAAACGTTTAGTGAGTCATGGCTTTCTGGGTATAATCAAAGTGTAGTTCGTTTTGGCTAGGTCAGATTCAGCCTGTACTCGCGGACATCTTTTTATGGCATTTCAGAAGAAGCGAAGAGTGCGCGTCCACTGCTTGAATCTGATGTCAGTCGCTAAACAAAACTTGTTGTTATTTATTTTCGAAAGACTAAAATCGTGAGAAACAAGACGTGCAAAAAGGGAGGGGAAAGGAAACAAAGCGACTTTTGGGCCTCACGCCCTTCGTCAGACTATGGGAAACTAACGGAAGCCAAGGAGAAGAACGCGAAAACGGTCGCAACCTGACGCCAAAAACAAAACGAAAATGGGCACAGCCGTAAACGACCACTAACGACACCCCTCTCTCTCTCTCACTTTTTCCCCGAAGGTCGGGAACAGAGTCAAAACTGTTACGAACTGAAGAGAACGGGGGGACAAACAAAAAAGGGAGAGGGGGTTGACTTAAGAAACAATTTAAGAAAAACTAAAAAAAAAAAAAGCGAGGGCTGTCGGCACATCATTAGGATCACGAACGAACCAAAGACGAGGAGGGCACAACATCGAAACTACAACCGGATGTGGAGACGAGGGTCTGAAAGAAATTTCGTGAGGGTTAAGACGGATAACGACGGGGAACGAGGAAGAAGGGGTCGACTTCAGAGGAAATAGTGAAAGTATTACTAGCCGAAGATGAGTCTTGTTTAAGCCATTATGTGTTCAAATTAAAGATCAGGTGGTTTTCTTCCTTTTTGCGAGAGCGGAAGCAAATGAAGCCAGAGTTCATGACGCTGACGGGGATATTGAATTCAATGTGTCCACTTTCGACGAAGCGACGGGAAATGTGCGAGGAGAGGTCAGGATCTAGTTTATTAGTGAGTTTCAAGGTTACGATGCGGCGGTATTCGCGGAAACGTTCATAAAGCTGGCAATCGGTTTCGCCAATATAACAAGGGTCGTGGCATGCGGTACAGGAAATTACTTAAATTATCTTAGCAGATTCGCAGGTATGCTTTTCAGAAGTTTTATGTTCGAAATGAGGGGGCGGAGGAGCGATATGCTTGTAGGTAAGGCATCTGTGGCGTTACATGGTCTGGTACCGAGTGACTGTTGCGTGGGGGTTTAGGAGTGATGGGCTGGAAACAGCTCTCCACCAAAAGAAATCGGAAATTTAGAGGGCAGCGGTAGGTGACAGTCGGAGCTTTAGAAATGTGTTTGTAAGAGTTGAAGTTGCCAGCGGCAGAAAATCCTGATGGGTGAGTTTAAGGAGAGAAGGGTGGTGTGTCAGGACAAGAGGGTCTATCCGTATTTTGGGTCTGAGTGGAGAGAAAAGTGCGGCGGAATGGGCGATGTGCTAAACGCGGGCTAATGCATTGACAAGAATCAAACAAGGGTATCCACGGGTCAAATAAAAATGTCTACATAGAGGGACATAGAAAGTGCCTGATTATGGAAATTATCATTGCCACTGCAAAAGCGTCTAATACGGAGAAATTGTGAGAACGGAATGGGGTTGATTTGGTGCTCGGGGTGGCAAGAAGAGTAGGGAATGTAGCTGTGTGAGTCGGTAGGCTTGTAATGAACAGACATTTTAAAGCGGTTGTTGTCAATAGAGATGCTGAGGTCAAGAAAGGTGGTAGGGGTAGCAAATGAGGAGGTTAATTTCATAAAAAAATTTACGTTTTCTAGTTTCTTTTTTTTTTATTTGCTGCCTCCATTGCCCGTTCGGCCTTACATTAGGAGGGAATAAAATATTTATACAAAAGCGGACATATAGTGGAACAAGCAACAAAAAATAACAAATTGTACCGGAGATTCTCTCCAATATATACTACAATAATATGAGTACATGGTCACCAGCAGCAAGCTATTTGTCAAATGATAGATTTGACCACCTGCGGCGGCCCGAATACGAGGATGTCATCGATATAGCGTCAGTAGGAGTCTGGATGGAGGAGGTGGAGTGTGTCGAAGAGTGACTTTTCAAAGAAGCACACAAAGAGGATAGCAAATTAGGGACCCATCTTATTGCCCATGGCGACACCACAATTTTGTGCGTAAAAATAATGGCAAATTGGAAGACGTTACGGGTGAGGACGAGTCCAGCGAGGTGGATGATAGTGTGGAATTGGGGGTGGAGGGGAGGGGGGGGGGGGGGGGTCGGGAGCCCGTCGTTGATCAAGGAAAAAATAAAACAACACATAACGCAATCCTTCTACCTTTTAACCAAAATCCGCAAAACCCGCTGCTCTGGTCGACCGATCGTCTCCGCTTTCCCTTGTCTCACGTCGCACATTCCCGCTTTCGTAGACTCAAGCCTCGAACCCCTGGTTCAGAACATGCCAGCTACACCAACGCACGACCCCCGACGCCTACATCACCGCATCCCTCATTCCGATACTCTGCCTTTAAGCAAGAACATCACGTCCTTATATATTGTAATTCCCGACCATGATGCAATAGTTGCCCTCCAATACTTCCTCGATCAGCGATCGACTCCCGAACCCCCTCTCACACTATCATCCGCCCTCTCAAACTCGTCCTCTCTTTTAACGCCTTCGAATTTGACAACTGTTTCACTGATAAAAATGTGCTGTCGCCACGGGCCCTGCGATGTGTCCCTCCTATGCTCCGTTTTAGCAGATCGGAATGGATTTACTCGGACCTTCCCCAGCGTCGGCGTCGGAGAATCGCTGAAAATTCATCGCCACAGATTACCTAACTCGCTACGCCAAGGCAAAGGCCCTTCCCTTTATTACTGGTGCCGAGGTCGCGAAGTATTTCGTAGATTTCATTGTTCTTCACCGTGGCGTCCCCGAGGTCCTGATAACTGGCCAAGTGTCAGCGTTAATTACCCAGCTGATTCGGAAGATTCTTTGTCTAAGCCACACTAGCCATCGTTGAATCATTGCGTACCATTTACGGACCAACGGACTGACAAAACGGCTCAATACGACCATCACCGATATTGTCTTAAAGCACGTGGAAGTAGATCACAAGATGTGGGACGATGTGTCACGTTCGCCTATAACACGACGAGTCAAGAAACCACCGGAGTCACCCCATTTCAGCTGGTGCACGGCAAAAAGGTGACGACGAGGCTCGACCCGATGCTCCCAGCCCCGCAGACGACAGTAGCGAAGACTCCCAGTTGGTCACCGAGTGGGCAGAAGAGCTACGCCAGTTACAAGCCTTTGGGTCCACTTCCAACAACGCCTCGATGCCGGCCGGCATTGAGGTGGTGCTGGAGGTAACTTCGAGTCCGAAGTTGTGAGGTAACTTCGAGTCCGATGACAGAGTGTCGGTTTGGGCGCCCAATCGCCGTCGCGGCCTCAGCGAGAAGCTTTTAAAACGCTACTTTGGACCCTACTAGGTTATTCGCCGCCTATATACTCGAGTTACTGTGTGCTCTCCGACGGAACACGACTACCAGTACGCCGTTAGCAACGACCCAAATGGGTGCACGTTGTGTGTCAGCCATACTCTACTCGACAGGACTTAGGACTCATCATTGTTCACACAGCTCCGCAGATTACGGTGGAGAGTCATTTGGTTTAGCTTTGCTATTTTATTTAAAGTGCATCGGGACGATGCTTTTTTTATCGGGGGGGGGGGGGGGAGGAGTAATGCTGAGTGAATGGACGAACGGTGCTCCGTACTTCTAGAAGGTTCGCGTTTACTTTTACCACAAATGGCTCGACCTTTCATTCGAATGTTCGAGATACCTTATTTAATGATAAGTTGGCCAAAATGACGTTGCCGAGTCAGTCTCACTCAATATATCGAACATTTTAGGCCGAATATTTGAGATATTGACGGTAACAGACAAAGATCCTAGCGCGGCCTTGCCGACTCAGAGAATCTTGCACCCTCGCACTAGCCAGCTGACACGCCGCCGCATCGACGCTTTCTGCTGGCGCTTTCGACGCTCGCTGATGCTTTCTCGAAGATCGTTCTTTCTTTTGTTTCTGGGATAACTTCGCCTATTGAATCTTTTTTTCAGTTCTAGGATTGTCGATTCTTTTTCCATCCGAGACAGTGTAGCTGTAACAAATATAACTACTCAAGTCAAATATTCGCCGTCTTATCGACTTTATTAGTGTTTTGTCTGCATACAGTATGATATATAATGGTCGTAGTATATGGTGACTAAGTCATTTATGCATTATAATAAAATCAAGGGCCCTATAATTGACGCTTGAGGTATACCATATTACATCTGGCTCAACTTTGATTAGATAGCCATTTATAACTGGGTATTACAACCGCTTTAATAAGTAGCTAGGGATTCATTGGAAGGGAATACCTCTTATTCGCTAAAATAGCAGGTCTGTTTCTGAAAAATAACATCATGTTTTACAGAATCGAAGGCGTTTTGAAACAAGATCAACCTCTGTATTGACTTTTTTTAAATATTTTTATTCTAATTCAAATGCACGTTTTATTAACCCAATTGCCACTTCGGTCAATTTTGTTTCGTCATACTCCATGTGGGACATGCAGCTATTCTTATTCTGACTTAGATATAAAACAAGTTGGCAGTTTTGAAAACAATAACATAACCGACAATGCTTTATTGAAATCATGCACACCTTTATGCACCAAATATACTCTAGCGACTTTGATTTAAATCGAAGCTTTCCTGGGGATAGGAAAACGTTGGCCGCCATTATCCCATTCAAAATACTCAAATGTTGATTCCGATTTTTGGATAATGTATTAGTTCATTTTGAACCTCTGGTGACTGGTTTCAACAGCTTGCGCCATATTTGGACAGAGAGTGAGCATTTGACGACGCGCAGTTATTTTTTCTTGCTGCTAGGAAAACACGACTCGCCTCTCTTCCCAACACCCGGAATAATATTTACAACGATAGGAAATACCCACGCACGGCAGACATAATTCGACGTCGTCAATGATAAGCTAAAAACGTTTAAAATAGAATTAGATAAGAAGCAGAAAATTGTGTTAGTTTCACATGTAGCACGCAAGAGAGACGCTCAATTTGGAAAAGCTTGGCAAACCTAAGGGACTAACTTGGGCCTAATACGGTTTTGCCTCAAAGAATTAGACTGAAATACCTTTTTAATTTGGGGCGCGGGGGGGGGGGGGGGGCAAGGGATGGGGGGTTATGCGTCTTTTTTGTGACTCGCCGCGTAATTGCCGACTGTCACTCTTGAGTCAAAGTGCCACGTATGAACCGAATAACTGGATGACAACAAAACAACCAGCAATAAAGCCGGACTTTGTCACTTAATTGGCTAGTTGGGGCCAATATTTACAGACTCTGGCCAAAGAAGGTCGTGCTTGATTCTTGTGTCTTCTTCGGGATTTTTAAAGCCTAAATTTCTAGAAAGTAAAATATTTGTCTCGAAGAACAGTGGTATCAGGGTAAATCATAAGCGATGCTTTGAACGTAATTGTTTTTCACTTGAGCTCATATTTGTGAATATGAGGATGTAAATTACCGTATTACCTAATCTTGAAGTCATGTACTATCGTTCCAGACGAAGAATCCCCAGCGCCCATGGGTAAGCAACTTCCAAATGTCCACGAAAATAGTTATGGGGGATTTGAAGAACATAAACAAGAATGTCGAGCAAGTCTCGCAGTGACTGCTAGATTATATTTCCGTTTAGATATGCGTGTTTCTATGTGAAACCAGAAACACGGCCGCTTGATTACTAGCTGCCGCTTCGCCATGGCCGCTCGTTTCCTTATAAAAAGCACCGAAACAGAGGTCCAGCTGAGTTTCCTTAGCTCGTTGCTGGAGGCACGGCCTAGTGCACACGAGCAATGATTTTCCCATGCTCGGCCCTCGCGACGCCAGTTCGCCACCAGTTGCCGTGGTCACCGGTCAGAGCAAACCATTCTCAATAACACTCACCGTGGCAGGCCTCAGAACTGTCTTTTCCCCGACAAAAAGATAAACTCGGTAGACCGTTCCTAGGGGAGCGGGAGCTAAAATGGAACGGCCATACCCAGTCTTTGCCTTTTTAGAACTCAGCTCTTAGGCGCCCGTTTCCGGCTTGAGCGGCGTCGGCGTCGGCATCGCCGTCGACGTAACCGCGTGGTGCATTATGGAAAACGTCCCATAATGCATCAGGGTGACGCGCGCGTTGCATTAGGGACGCTTCCCATAATGCATTGCGAGGGAGGGAGGAGGAGAAGAGGAAGGAGAAGGGAGGAGGAGGGGATGGAGGGGGAGGGAGGAAGATGAAGGAGGAGGATGTAGGAGGATGGAGAGGAGGAGGGAAGAGCAGAGAGGATGACGATAAGGGGGGACGAGGAGAAAGAGGAAGATGGAAGTGTGAAGAGTAGAGGGTGAGGATGAGGAGGGAGTTGGAAGAGAGGAGAAGGAGGAGGCGAGGAGCATGGAAGGAATAGATGAGGAGGGCGGAGGAGAGGGTACGGATGAGGAGGAGGGACATACCGTCCCCTCCTTCCCCTCCCCTCCTCCTCCTCAAGAGCTGCGCTCTAATTCGGCATTACTGGGAGCTGTAAACGTCTTTAATTTTTTTATATGGGTGATTTCATCCAAACTCGGGCGGGCTAAGTGCCTAAATATTTTTAATTTCGCAAAAAAAAAAAATGTTATGGTGGAATTTTCAGAAAGGATGGAAGACACACACCGCGAGTTTTCCATGTTTTCTGTTCTCGAGTTATGGAGCGTAGAAGATGCTGCGGAGGAAATTGGCCTCTTTTCCTGCCGTTGTAGGCCGTATGTTGCACACCCTCTGTTACCGTTGATTCTGTTTACCTCCTTAAAAAGGTTCTTTATTATCATTAAGTAGGTAATATAAAGACACGAGTATAATAACACTTTATACATTTTTTTTAATTTTTTAACAAAGCGTAAAGCTCACATTTTAGGCTGATACTTGGTCAAATTTGACGGACTTCTATGTTGGTTAAACTTAAAGGCCGACGACCAGACTCGAGATTCTGCAAGGCAGAAGACCCTCCTCTCCAGGCCTTCGGGCGAGGGAAGCGAAGGATGGAAAGAAGGGACCAAGAGGGGCGGGCGTGGGTGGAAAGGGTAGGAGGGAGAGGAGGAAGCGGGCGAAAAGTGGAAAGCGCGAACTGCTCGTCGGTCTTTAACGTAACTTAGTTTTTTTTTTTATCTGTACAAAGCCCATAACATGCTGATTATACATATAATATTGAAATTTAGATCTGCTAAAAAGGCATCTCACTATCGTCACATCAGCATTGTATGATGTAACGAAATTTGCAAGTTTAAAGATAACTCTCAAAAACCAATTTTTTTAATTTTTAGAATTTCGAATTTTTTTAGATGCGATAGTGGACTATAAAAACAATTGTACAAGTCATATTTTTGTTGTAGGTCCTCTAGTTCAGCCGCAATCTTGTGAAATATGCGTTCTTTTGGATAAACACCAAGCATACTTACCAACCTCATGCGTCTTTGATTTCCAATAGACATTTTTATTTTTGTCTACGTTTTGAGACACTAGCAAAGGTAGTCGATCATCGAGCGACTTGACCTAGCAATGTCAGTTGAAAGAGGTCTCACAAAGCCACTTCATGTCAGAAAGATCAGACATAAACTCGCAGGTGAATATCCGTAGGTTAGCTTTCAATCATATTTTCTTGATAAAATTAACCTTACTGTGGAGTGCACGCATACTTGAACCGACATCTGTTGGAGTATAATCGAGTCGTATTTTTTCTTGAGGCTCCTAAGAGTTCTCGACGTAACTACTACATTCACTCTTTCATTTGCTAACGCAAAAGTACATTCCCTGTAGACTTGTGATCCTGCGGATTTGTTAGAACTTGAGCTTTCCGACATTATCGCGAGCGGCCGCCACCCCACCTCTATTTCCAGGAAGTGGTGATGATGAAGCCTCCCTTCTTTTTAGGGGCTTGTGACGCCCGGAACGACTCCGGGGATGGGGGCCACAAGTAGATTGTACGTTAACGTTTCGTGTACTTGGCTTCACAATTTTGTCTGCCTTTCACCGCAGGCCATTGACTTTTCTTCAGACGGATTCCCCATGATGACGTTCGAAGTGAACAGGACGATGCCAAAGCGATCAATTATCAGCCCTTTGAGAAAATTCAAGAGGACGATACTTAGTTGTTTTGAAATAGCCTTTCAACCCACTTAATAATGTTAGGGATTTTCGGCTTCCTCCATTTCGCGAAATTTATTACCCCAATATGAACAAAAAGTCAATTTGGACCAAATACGCGAACCAAGATAAAGCAAGAAAGAGCGTCGTTTAGAGTAATTATTTTTCTGCTGCCACACCATCTCTCTTTCGAATGGTGTAAAACTATTTGCTGCTTCAAAAATAAAAATAAATAAAAAAGTTTTGCTTTTATGTTGAACATTAACTCTATACGCTGCAATGCATGACGCCTCAAACAGTTGGAATTCTGAATGCTAATGCCTAACTCCTTTCATCCAGCATCTTGCCTAATCAGCGCGCCGCCTTTAGGTCGCTGGAGTCGCCAAGATTTGCTGCCTATCTGTGTCGGATCAGGTGTAACACAGAATGGTCCCGGACAAAGTGATTTCTGTCAAAACGGTGCAGCATGAGAATTTCCCAAATGCGAAGCCCCCCAAAAAATGGTGGCATGTTAACCTTACCACAACTAAAATCGCTCTTTAATCGTTTAACCAGTTGCTACTCCGAAGGTCTCTTAAACACCGATCAAATGTATCCAAGCATACCTTTCAATATAGATTCTTAGGAAACCACTATGTAAACTATAGGATCAAAACGAGGAAGAGGCCTTTTATTTGTCCCCGCTTCAAGGGCGAAATTCCTACCTTAGTTAACACGTCAACGTCTCATGAGCTTTGAGCCTGCAGGTGCAGCCAAAGGAAGAGCTTTAGTCAACGAGCACGTGCTGGAGGCCGGGCTTTCAAAAGAAACGCCCTGCCATTATTATCCTGCTTGTGACTATTGTGCAGCCAACGATCAATTGCTAATATTTTATATAACAGCCTCCTCTATACTCACAAAGCCTGGCAGTTCGACGACAGATCCATAGAGTGCCCGGTCGCAGATTTGGAGCGCGAGGATCTGGTAGCACAGAGCATTAAAGAGGCATTTCTCTGAGAACCTGGACGTCAGCGCACAGCTTTTGCAGCGGCGAGGACCCGAAACACACTTGCTAGCTCGGGAGAAGTGTGTTTCGGCGCCTCGCCGCAGCGGGGCGCCAGTCACGTGGCTCTCCTCTCATTCTTTGTCTGCCACTCCACCTTTTCCATTTCGGCGGCCGCTTCTTGTGGCGATCTGTCCGGCTTTGTCAGTATATAGGAGGCTATGCTTACATTCAACTTAATGTTCATAAATTCCTACTTTTCAACATGACATTTCCTTATCGGTCAGGTTGGAGTCTAAACAACTGGAAAGTACACAAAGAGAAACAAACACGCTAAACACGAGAGGTCCAGGCGCACAATCCGCGCTTGCTTGGGCTAGACGGTGGTGAAACGCAGAAAGAAAGTGGATGCACACCAGGACGTTTTGCTTTAGGCACTGCTTGATTAGTGATATTGGCTTGTGGAAATAGGTGCGCTCTGATTCACAGAGAAACTTGTACTCAAGAAGTCGGAGTCAGATAGTCACTTCTTTTGAACATATTTTTCTAAGGCTGAAATCAGAGCAATGAAGCTTAAAGAACATGTCCAAAAGCAAGCGGATTTATTACACACATACTGATGTTTTGCTGGGATTTTATGAAACTCCATTATTGGTCCCATGCTGGTATTTTGCAAAGCACATACTGTCTATTTTCTCTATAAGTTTTTTTCCTATTCTTCTTGGTTCAGCTACTGGCCGCAGTACGTATTAAGTTAAATATACAGCGAAGCCAAAAACTTTAAAATAAAAATAAAAAAAAATTTGGCAATTGTGTTGCACGTGAAACTTATTACTTATACGCTCTCGGCACTCTTCATCGGCTAGTTTAGCGACTGGCCTAAACCGTGGCATGTACTGTCTAGATCGCGGGAAGGGTGCGCTCCGGACTGCGCGTGCGACATCTGCCGGCGGACGCTGGGGCCGAGATAGCGTGCCTCTGAGCTTGACCTAAAAACTTCCAAATCCACGGGGCCGGACGAAATTCCAAATTCTTTTCTAAAGCGATATGCAGAGTGGACGGCAATGTATCTGCACTTAATTTTTAATAAGTCGATTATGACTAGCACTGTACCCTATGACTGGAAACTCAGTAAGATAATTCCAATACTGAAAAGTGGAGATGCTATGTCAGTATGCAATTATAGACCTATCGCGCTAACGTCTACATCGTGCAAAGTTCTTGAGCATATTGTTTCTAAACATATCCGGCAATTTCTTTTATCGAATAACGTTCTCAGCCAGTACCAGCACGGTTTCCGCAAGGGGCTGTCAACGGTCACGCAACTAGTAGAGACCATGCATTATTTTTGTGAGGTATCGGATCGTAAGGGACAAACAGACATCATATTTTTAGACTTTAAGAAGGCGTTCGACAGAGTTAATCATAGAAAGCTCTTAATTAAATTGATTTCCATCTTGGGAGATAATAAGATTGTTCGGTGGATTGAGGCCTTTCTAAATGATCGTCGACAGTTTGTAAGTATTGATGGGGTTAGCTCGGACGAATGTGATGTGAACTCGGGTGTTCCACACGATTCTGTCCTGGGTCCCCTGCTGTTTTTGATTTTTGTTAATGACCTTACCCAAGATTCACCTGTAAAAGCCATATTATTTGCCGACGATTGTATTATTTATACTGAAGTGACGTCCGTTAATGATCAAATTATGCTAAACGAATATTTGTCTCAGATCAATGAATGGTGTGTTAAGTGGCAAATGTCGATAAACTTAGACAAGACAGTATGTATGACGATCACTCATAAACGACAGCCGTTAGAGTATATATATATGCTGCAAGGAACGGCCTTAAGCCGAGTTTCAGAGTTTAGATACCTCGGTCTTACAATGGCCTCAAACCTAAGTTGGACTCCGCACGTTAGCAATATAATCGGAAAAGCTAACAAAAGATTAGGGTACATCAGGCGCACTCTTAAACTCGCTTCCCCAGAAACAAAACTCACAGCATACAAGATGCTAATAAGGCCTTTATTAGAATACGCATGTGAAGTCTGGGACCCGCATGTTAAATATCTTATATCAAATCTGGAGCAAGTTCAACGGCGTGCGTTACGTTTTGTTTTTTCTAGCTATAGACGGCTGGACTCTGTGTCACCTCTTTATAACAGGGCAAATCTACCCCTCCTTCAGGTGCGGAGGAAGCAGAAGCGGCTTAACCTTTTTTATAACATAATGAATAACTTGGTTCTAGTAAATAAGCAACAGTATATTAAGGAGAGCATGTCGCGTATAACCCGCAGCAAGCATGCTCGGTATGTGGAAGAGCGGAAGTTTTCTAAGGACTGTTTTAGGTATTCGTTCTTCTTACAAACAGCGCGAGACTGGAACAAGCTACCCGCACATGTTGTTACCGCTGAAACTCGAGAAGAGTTTAGCTCCCTTATTTCAGAGATTTCTGACAGCAGTACCTAGAGTTGTCATTTCATCATTGTGTTAAATTCGTGTTATTAATCTGAGCATTTTGAGCGTGAGTATTTTTTTTTTGTGTTGTAAAAAATCCACTCCTATCTTGGTCCTGTGTAGGACCGATAGTATTTCAAATAAATAAATAAATAAATAAATTATGCAGCGACCTTTATGCAGACTCCACCGACCGCCAGAGGAGCGTGTTAAACATAACAGCATCTCGCGACTGGGAGAAAAGACCTGCGAGGAAAAGGAGGATCTCGTGCCATCAGAGGCCCGGGCACGCACAATTTTTTTTTCTCTGGACTGATCGTGCAACCGCTATGACGAGCTGCTCAGATTAAATCGCTTGTGAAACCAGAGGCTGTTGGAGAAAGTTTTTACAGGAACTTGATGGTGCCGAAATCCGGGAAGGCTACTTCAACGCTACAGAAAGCCAACCGAGACCTCAAGGAGCTTCGGAAGACAGCCACATGGAGCGAGTACGGACCAAGCGAACCTCTCGTCGGGCCCAGACCACTCGGCTCATCTACGAGGTCAGGGCAACTCTTGCAAATGACGATCACGATCTGAGTTCGCTCACAACACTGCTTCAGAGATTAACGACAAATATCGAAGAGCTGAAAATCTTAGATCAAGAGTTCGAATCCTTCGTAAGCGACGAACACCTTGAGCAAGACTACGAAGCGGTAATGGCCTACCAGGACAACCCAACGCAGGCATTTGCAATGCTGAGTCATCGAATTGAGATTCTGAAGAATCAAGAAGCCCGTGTGGTAGAAGTAAACAGAACACCGGCGATTCTTCCGACCACCACCGAGAACGCCAGAGCAAGACTTCCGAAATTGGAGCTGTTGAAATTTGACGGCAGCACTTCTCAGTGGCAAGCGTTCTGGGATATGTTCCAAAACACGATTGACCAGCATCCTCAACTGTGTCAGGCTGACAAGTTTCACTACCTCCGGTCCCTTCTCACCGGACCAGCATTTAGAGCCATCGCTGGCCTTCATGGGTCTAACTCCAGCTACACAGACGCGTTGGCTATACTCCGAGCGCGATTTGGAGACAAGAAACTCATCGAGCAAGACCATCTCTCAAAACTCCGAACGCTCCAGAAGGTCCCATCATCAAACGACGTTGGTGCCTTAAGAAGACTTCTCGACGCCGTTCAGCTACACATTCGTGGCTTAAAAGATCTCGGAGTTCACGCTATGTCCTACTCTGCAATGCTGAACGAGATACTAATGAAGGTTCTACCAACCGACGTCGTCATCGAATATCATCGACGAAAATCCTTCAGCGGAGCTACAGAGCCACTGACGTCAGAAGGAGATCTGGAGATGACCTTAAAATTTCTTCAGATTGAAGTGGAATGTCGAGAACGAAGTGGACAGACAACAGGGAGGACAAGTCAAGACAGTCGACCTGACACTAGGAAGTACGATTCCAGAAGAGAAGGTACAAGAAGCTCCGCAGCTGTTCTACACAGTCGGGCGAAAGAGTCAGCAGACTGCCTTTTCTGCTCTTCCAGAAAACACTCGTCGGAAGATTGCAACACGGATGCAACGATAGATGCAAAAAAGAAGAAACTCTCCGACGACATGAGATGTTTTAAATGTACCATGAAGGGGCACAGAGCGCGAGATTGCAGAAGGAGAATCGTCTGCAATACTTGCAAAGGCAGACATGCTACATCGATGTGCGACCCACGCTGGCAACGAACTAAGGAGACGGAACAAAATAGAAAAACGAAGGCACTCCATACTTACGCTCCATCAACAACACAAAAGGAGCCCCATATCCTACTTCAAACGTTTCGGGGCTGGATCGCTGGCAAAAGTGGGTACAGATACATAAGAGGAATGATAGACGGAGGAAGCCAGCGAACTTTCATCCGAGAAGATGTGTCCAAAAGGTACCAACTACGTATTCTCGGCGACATAAATATTTGCATCAACACCTTTGGATCCGAAGCTGCAACAGAACAAAGACGAAAGCCTGTGGAGGTTAGACTAAAGAGCCAGTACCACCAAGGAGAGTACATCTTCGAAGCGGTAGAAGTCCCGAAGATTTGCAGCCAAATGATGGAGCTTCCTTTGGACAACCCTTTCATAGGAGAGCTTCAAAGTCAAGAAAAGGATTTGGCTGACCTTTGCCTTTTCGATGAAACGAAAGGGGCACTCAGAATCAGCCTATTAATCGGTGCTGACCAAGTATGGAAAATCATGAAGGGTGACAACATCCGCAGTGAGTCAGCAGCTGACAGCGCTAAGCACTCGAGTTGGTTGGACGGTGCAAGGACCAACGGAGAAAAATTATTCATTGACAACACAAAACCATGTCATGGCCTGTATTCTTAATGTAGGAGTCACCACCGAAGACGAAACCAACAAATTGCCAGCGTTTTGGGACCTGGAACATCTTGGAATCACAGACAAGGAAGATCGGTCCCAGGAAACGGTGTTACAGACATTTGAAGATTCGATTTGTTGGACTGAAGGCAGGTATGAAGTCTTACTACCCTGGAAGCCCAACAAAAGAACCGAGCTCCAGGACAACAAGGAGCTGGCGACAGCAAGGTTAAACGGGTTGATGCGAAAACTCCGTAGAGATGAAAACCTGCTGAACACTTACGACAGTGTGATCCGTCAATATTTGAAGGATGAGCATGCAGAGGTGGTTCCAGATGCGAAGAAAAATACAGGACGGCAGTACTACATGCCGCACCATGCGGTAGTACGGGAGGAGGCGCTCACAACGAAGATTAGAATCGTATTTGACGCCTCATCTCACCAGCAAGGAAGTGAGAGTCTCAACGGATTTCTTGAAACGGGACCAAACGGGACCGCATCTGACGACCTATTACAGGTTCTCCTGAGGTTCCGAGTCAATAAAATAGCGATGACAGCAGATGTTCAGAAGGCATTTCTGCAAATATCAGTAAAAGAAAGAGACCGAGATGCGCTACGCTTCTGGTGGTTTGAAGAGAAGCCCACAACAACCGGTCAGTTACCACCAATACAGGAGTGGAGGATGACCCGCGTTCCGTTTGGGACGACACCCAGTCCGTTCTTGCTGACAGCTACCCTAGAGCATCATTTCCGAACAGTTCAAAACCACCCGGAGACAGCTCAGGTTCTAGCGAAATCGTTCTATGTCGACGATCTCTTGACTGGCGCCCAGAGTGAAGCAGCAGCAGTCAAGTTGTTTAACGAAACACAAGACATCATGCAACAAGCTGGCATGAATCTTCAAAAATGGGCATCCAACAGCAAGACACTGCAAAGATTGTTCCAAAAAGGAGTCCCCCAACCAACTGATATGGCGACAGACATCAATGTGCTTGGAATGCATTGGAATACAGAGGAGGACACTTTGAAGTTGTCGTTGACCTCGACGTTGAACTTCTTGAAAACGAAATTAAGTACAAAGCGATATGTCCTTCAAGCTGCCAATAGAATCTACGACATCATGGGATTGCTATCACCTTTCATCATCCGAGTCAAGATTATGTTCCAAAAACTGTGGGAATTAAAGATAGGCTGGGACAATAGTCTTCCTGAGAACATACAACAAGAGTGGAACAAGTGGTGCAACGAGATTCCACAGCTTCAAGTTATATCCATATCTCGATTCTTGTTCGAGGAACTCCGAGACACTACGCTGTTTTACGAACTACATGTCTTCACTGACGCCAGTCCGAAGGCTTACGGCTCAGTTGTCTACCTAAGAACATCTGACTCTGAGAACACAGTAGAAATACATCTACTACTTGCAAAGGCGCGAGTAGCACCTCTTAAAAAGCTGACACTCCCTCGCTTAGAGCTGATGGGAGCTCTCATCAATTCTAGATTACTGCGCTATGTAGAAAAGACGTTGTCGCTTCAAGACCACGAAGTATACTTGTGGACAGACTCTACCATAACGTGGAAGTGGATACAAGGTCAAAGTCACCGGTGGGAGACATTTGTTGCTAATAGAGTGAGGGAAATCCAAAACAACACGCCTACAGCTCGCTGGAGATTCTGCCCGGGTAAAGAAAACCCGGCAGATTGCCTAACAAGAGAACTCTCCGCGTCAAACCTAGAGTCAAACAACTTGTGGTGGAGTGGCCCTTCTTGGCTCAAGAAACCGTCACCAGAATGGCCACAGGCGCATCCCGAACGAGACGACCTAGACGACATGAAAGACAATGACATCAAAACCAATGTACTGCAAGTAACAACTGCCGTAGACAATCCTGTACTTGACTTGCAACGCTACAGCGAGCTCTCAAGGGTCCTACGCGTCACTGCTTGGATTTACCGTTTCAAAGAAAACACTGGCGCACTGAAGGAATTGTCTAACTACCTTTTAAAGGCAGAACTCAAAAGAGCGGTACAATACTGGATAAAGGTCACACAAAAAAATGAATTCTCGGGAGAACTTCAGAGCATACAAAATGGAAGGCCGCTGAGAAAGTCATCGAAACTAAAAGATTTGACACCTTTCACCTTTGACATCGGAGTTTTACGCGTAGGCCGTCGTCTCCAACAACTAAATGCATCAGAAGACCTTAAACACCCCATCATACTCCCCAACGCACATCGCTTCACCGAGTTACTTATATGCAGCGCACATCAGCGGGTGCTTCACGGAGGAGTAGCAGATACTTCAACTGAATTGCGCGAACAGTATTGGATTGTACGCGGAAGACAAGCTGTAAAGAAGTCTCTGCGAAACTGCACCAAGTGTGCAAGGACACACTTGAGGGCCGCATCAGCTCCTATGGCACCACTGCCAAAAGAACGCATTGAGGCGACGCACCCATTCAAGGTCGTGGGTATTGATTTTGCTGGTCCACTTTACACAAAGGAACAAAAGAACGAGAAGTCATATATCGCCATCTTCACATGCGCAGTCACACGAGCAGTTCACCTCGAGCTCACAACGAGCACATCTGCTCAGTCCTTCTTGATGGCTCTACGTCGGTTCGTTTCCAGAAGAGGACTGCCAGACCTACTTTATTCAGACAACGCTTTGGCGTTTAAGACAATTGCAAGAGATATATCAGCTGTCTGGGAACTGCTCCGACATCAGGATGTACAAGACTATGTCGCCCACTTCCGCATAACCTGGAAATTTAGCGCCGAAAGAGCCGCATCGTGGGGAGGTTTCTGGGAGAGAATGATACGGACAGTGAAGACCTCCCTCAGGAAGGTTCTAGCACGAAGCTATCTTAATTTTGAAGAGTTGTCGACGGTGTTACAGGAAGTAGAAGCCGCCGTGAACTCGCGTCCTTTAACATTTCTTTACTCAGATCAACGGGAACCAACAATTTTAACACCTGCACATTTCCTAGTAGGAAAACGACTTCTGTCGTTGCCGACAATGAAGCAAATGAGCTCCAACCCGCAGACATTGCGTGAACTAAGACGGCGATGGAGCTACCGAGAACTAATTTCACAGCAGTTTTGGAAGAGGTGGATGAAGGAGTATCTTTTGCAGCTTCGCTCTGCCCACCACACTCCGCCCAAGAAGACAAAGCCTATTGCTGTCGGGGACGTGGTAATTATTCACGATGCGAGACGACCAAGAGCAACGTGGAAGGTGGGACGAATAACAGAAGTGCACCCTGGACGAGACAATATCATTCGCTCGTGTGAAGTACGACTGCCGGACGGACGAACTTTTAGGAGACCAGTCCAACTTCTTTACCCACTGGAGGTCTGCAACAAGTCCGCGGTGGGAGCCTGTTAAAGGGATACGGAATCTAAACTTGAAATATAGAGAAAACATCAAGAAATGAGTTCAATATGATCAGCTAAGCCTGTAATAAATAATCGCACGGTCGTATTTTGAGCAGATGGCTATATTTTATGCTCTAAATGCCGCGATTTTGGCGAGCGCTTCAAAATCAGCCATGGAGGAGCGCGATGCATCTCGGGAGATCCGGCAGACGTCTTGACGTCATCATGCCTCGGACGACCAAGCGTACCGTAGTGACGAGTTTTGCCACTTGGAGGCGTCAACGCGTTACAATCTCGCTTTGTCGAAGTACCCAAGTGCTGTAGATATCGCGGGGCCAGCACGCGCACCAAACCTGAGAACAACCGAAGCACGCGTTTGCACGTCGCGCGAGAGCTGAAACCAAGGTGGCTCACTTCGTTTTGGCTCTTTCCATCAAGACGCCTCGGTATTGCGTTCAGGCCTAGGCAATCTATACCAGTGAGCGGACATACCGCTGCGGCGCTGCTTTCAGAGGCATGTTGTCGTCACGACATTCCATTGAAGCTTCATAACCAATTACCAGGTGGTTTTTGATTATCGTTTAATTCACTTTAAAATATGTTTTCTTGCGTTTTCTAGCGCAATATTTATGTTTCTGTGGTTGTGCTGCTACCTGCGTCGTGTTGAAACAAAGAAATGAGCTCCAGAATTTGGTTTCCGTACCCCTTTAAACATAACAGCATCTCGCGACTGGGAGAAAAGACCTGCGAGGAAAAGGAGGATCTCGTGCCATCAGAGGCCCGGGCACGCACAATTTTTTTTTTCTCTGGACTGATCGTGCAACCGCTATGACGAGCTGCTCAGATTAAATCACTTGTGAAAACAGAGGCTGTTGGAGGAAGTTTTTACAGAGCACTCGGCATTTCCAGGCTACGAAATGAAGGCGCTCGGGGTGGCGGCCCAAGCACCTGCACTATCATGCGTTCTTCTGAGAGCAGTGCAGCCGCTGAACTTGCAGGCTTGCTTCCGTACTAGCGCGAAACCGCTCATGGGGTGCGCGGGAAGCTACATATTTTTTTGTGTGTGTGCAATGCTGTCTCGACGCTACCAATTCAGGTGCTTGTTATCTCTGTAGCATTTTCTTTATTAAAACCTACAATTCAATCATCTCACTGCCATTTCTTGTTTGCAAACGACTCAGAGACTAATAAATGACCAACTTACATTATTTTAGGTAATAAAAGCAGGCAAACCACACCCACGTCATACGCAATGGGACTCTGAAGAACGGCTGTTTTATGGGTTTGCTCTTTTGAAGCCAGAATGTGTAACCCCTATCGCTGCTTGAGAGTAATATGCGGATAACTTAATGCCTGATCTAGAAGTCCAAGCCGCATGAAAGAACTGTAAAATATTAGCGACTTTCATTTTCAGCATAGCTTGAAGTGAAAGTCGCACAAGTGACGCTGGAAATTGCCGAAAGCCTTCGAAGAATTGGCAAATCACTATACTCGTGGATAACTTTATGCTGCAATGAAGAAGATGGTAGAGGAGAAAGTGCGCCATTCACTTTGCGCCCACTTTCCCCCTCTTTTTGCTTCGCCACAGCAAGTTTTCCTTGAGTATAACCACGTTAAAGTTTGAATTTTCCTTTTCGATAATAAGCGTTTCTTTAAGCAATCCCTGCCCGCCTCCTCCTGGTTTATGTGCTCAGACGTTGTGGCGTTTCAAGTGCGCTTCATTGGACCATATACTTCATATTGCCCTACGCTGTACTGAGAGCCAAAGTTACAAGCAGGCCGGTCAAATGGCGCGCCAGTTAGAATCCACGTGATAGATTGCTCCGACATACGTATCTTGGGAGCAACGTACCACGTGATTTACACTTAGCCCATAATTGGACCTGCTGGCTCGTAGCTTTGACGTATATCGAAGGGTCAGACGGAGTATGGTTGTCTTCATCTTGTCCTCATCGCGAGGGTCTGCTCTGTTACCGGACTACTGTTGGCGTGATAAGCTGTTCGGCGTTTACTTTGTAATGCTCGCTGTCGTATCGTCAGAAAGAAAAGCGTATATTCTGTCCAATTTATGACGCTGGCGGCGAAACAGGCGCAGACATCACTAATATATTTTCTTCTAACACTTAAAAAAAATAAAGCATAGAGGGGTGTGCCACCACTACCTCCTGATATAATCAAACAGAATCAGGGCCGCAGCAGATTCGTAGCGGAATCGGGAGCATAAAGGTGTAAATACCGAACTCTATAATTTTTTTTATTACACAATGGCTCCCCGTTTTACACCCAATGAGCGAAGAGCTATTGCTTTAATGGGGCGTAGCATGTCTCACAGAGCATTATGTCAGTTCACAGGGAACCCTTTGGCTATAGTTAGCAGAGTTCTGCAAGCTCATTACTGAGAGGTCCGCATAGCTGATCTTCCGCGTGGTGGGCGACGAAGAGCGGCGTCGACGGAAGAGGAGAAGTCGATTGCCGCGGCATGCGTCGTAGACCCTCTTCTGAGCGCACGAGAGATAAGGGACGAACTTGAGCTAGAAAATGTCAGCGTCTCAGCCATTCGGAAAAGACTGCACGATGCATTGATTGCTGCAATGATCTTCACGCGGGTATGATAATGGCTTTATATCGGACGTGCATTCCAGCGGCCGCTCGTGCGTTCACGTTTGGGGCGCCATCAGCCACGACGGCCTCGGTCACCTGCACAGGATATGTTGATGGAAGACGTCAGGAAACTATTCGGATATCGTGGAGCAAGTCTTGCTACCATATGTATTGGATGGGCCTTTCGCAGATGGCATCTTTCTACTCCAGCAGGACGGTGCACCTATCCACACGGCGAGATCAGGAACCTATATTCTCGACAGATTGGGAGTCATGAGGCTCGATTGACCAGCGAGGTCTCCATACCTTAATATAATTGAAAATGTCTTGAATAGGATAAAAAAAAACTTTTTCTAAGAAGCGACGGCTTCCAACGGTGACCACAGAACAGCTATGGGAGGCCTCGAAACTCAAATGGGAAAACTTGCGCCAAGATCGACTCTTCGTTGACTCTTTGTATAATTCGCTTCCGACGAGGAGTCGTCAGCAAGGAAGCGGCTCAAGGCGGTCCTATCCGCTACTGAGTCAGGTGCCACATCACATGCTTCAGCATGAACACGTGAAATATCTTCTCTCCAGATTTGTTTCTTTCTTTTCCTTCAGCACGTTTTCTTTTTTTTATGGCTTTGCTTTAAATCGAAGTTAAGTGGATTGAAATATTTGCGTAAAATCCCGAGCGTCTGGAGACATGCTAAATATTGGAAGATTCAATCAGACATTAAATATTTCAATTTGTGAGTCATTAGGAGTTTGGTGCTGCTTGCTCAAGTGGCAGGACGCTTTAAGGAACGGAATAATGTTTGTGTTCGACGCACTTTCATTACCGCGGTATCACAAGCCGCGGTGTGGTTCTCATTGTGAAAGCATTTTTTTGAAAGCGCAGAGATAACATGCACCTGAATTTGTAGAGGTGAGGAAGCACTACACGCAAGCGAGAAAATGCGTAGCTTCCCGCACACCCCGTGAGCGGTTTCGCGCTAAAATAGAAGCAAGCGCGCGATTTCAGCGGCTGCACTCCTCTCAGAAGAACGCACGAAAATGCAGGCGCGTGGGCCGCCACATCGAACGCCTTGATTTTGTAGCCTGGACGTGCCGAGAGCTCCTCTGGTGGTCGGTGCAGTAGGCAGAAGGCTGTGCACAAACGTTGGCATCTGCCCAGCGCTGCATAATGGCGGTGCCATGCTCAGAGGCGCGCTATTTCGGCCCCAGCGTCCGCCGTAAGATGTCGCACGGGCCGTCCGGAGTGCACCGTTCCTGCGCTCTAGACAGGTTTGATGCAGACTGCACGCTGGATAGCATTTGTTGTACTGGAGAAACCGTCGCTAACACTGATCCCCCCCAAAAAAAAAACTGTGACACGATTTTAAGTTGCTATCTGCCGGACGCAGAGCATATGCCCCGCCGGGCTTTTCCGCCAAATGGCGCCTTAACTCACGGCAATATGTCGTGCAATGCGATTCGTCTTCCGGGTGCCGAAGCGAACGGACGCAGAATCACGAGCTCCCACAAAAGCGTTATGAACGGCTTCTGATGGCCACGGCTCTACGGTGGATTCCCGCAACGAGGGTTACCGAGTAATGCTGCCCCACTTGCCAATGGGCGTAAAAGTCCTCAATTTTATTTTTCTACAGCGTGATATCTATTGGCGGCCGTACCTTATTGAAGACTTCAGAGATTGCCTGGAAGCCGCTGCAGTTCTAAAGGATGTTGCCATATCCGGTTCACATCAAATGACCCACGCGTAAATGGTTACCTTGCATTTCCTCGCTGCCAAGCACAAGCTGGTGAGTGCAAGAAAACCTGTTGTGAAATGCAAGCGCTGCCTCGTGATAGACCCGAACAAAACCAAGGGTCGACTAAAAGTCTATTAGGTCACTTGCCATCTGGCTGAGAACAAAGTGACGACTGTTATTGAACCCTGCGGGAGAGTCGAGGAATTCTCAAGAAAGACCTGACATGTAAAAGGATCTGAAGGCGTACGAACTACAGCGAGGATAGTAAGACTGAGTGCCTACTTCACCAACTCCTTATGGCCGAAGGTACTGGTCTCGTGGTTGCCCCCGGTCAAGCTCCTCTCTGCCTGCGTTGCCGAAGGACAGGGCACATTCGAATGGAGTGGCATGTCCGGCGTTGCGAAGCTTATCAAAGCTTTGGCCACATAAAAGACGACCGCATAAAGACCTACGCGGCCGCATCCACAGCACCAGTAGACGACGTAGTCACGGTGCTCCCGATGGATTAGGACGAGGCCGACGAAGCATCGCCAGAAAGCCAAAAAGGTAGACGTCCGCCTGCGCCTTCCGAACAACCACCATCAACGCCGTCAATAATGCAGACGGGACATGGCGGCCTTGTATCTAGTGGCGAACAAGGCGACAAGCCATCGAACAACGGTGACCGTCAAACAAGAAGCAAAACCGGGAATCAATGTGAAGGTCGCCCCTGGCCGGGCTCCTTTTCCTAATCCATCGGGAGCACCATGACTACGTCGTCTACTGGTGCTGTGGCTGCGGCCGCGTAGGTCTTTATGCAGTCGTCTTTTATGTGGCCAAAGCTTTGATATGGTTCGCAACGCCGGACATGCCACTCCATTCGAATGTGCCCTGTCCTTCGGCAACGCAGTACCTTCGGCCATACGGCCCTTATTGTCAAGGTGGACGACGGAAAGAACAATACCGAGAGGGTGGAGTGTTCCGGCAGTTCCAATAAGCGAACCCCACCTGCGACGCAGCGCGCGATCGGCGAAGGAAAGTCTCCTAGAACGGATTGTAGAGCGGAGCTTACGGTGGGGCCCCCAAGAGACTCCAACCGATCTCAAAACCACGCATCGTGCCGACTGACTCAATGCAAAATCTCTCAGTGTTGGGCTGATAGGTCAGACCACTAGTGTTCCAAGAAAATAGAAAGGCAAGTAATTACGACAAAAGTTCATAGAATTTATGGGGAACACGGCTGCACAGAATATTCGTAATAGGCACACTTTCAGCATTCTGCCATGTTTGTTCACAACACAAATTCACTATGTCTTGTATCATTACATATCCTCGGTCTGAATGCAAGAAAGAAAAAAATCAGTTACAAGTACCACTTACTGCTGAAGGACTGTATGTTTTAGCCCTACAAAGGAACAAGATATGCCAAATTAAGGATGCAGCCGATTTGCGAGCTTTTCTTTTTGAGCAGGAAGTCTGCGGAAAGCACGCAGTGGAGGTGCTTGTATGGTGTTTTTTTTTTTTATTCCTAAGGAAAAGTGTACCTCTTTCAAACGTCATAGTACGAATAGAAATTCAAGGTCGTTCCATAATCTGCGA
Organism: Ixodes scapularis; assembly: GCF_016920785.2. Classification (NCBI taxonomy): domain Eukaryota; kingdom Metazoa; phylum Arthropoda; class Arachnida; order Ixodida; family Ixodidae; genus Ixodes; species Ixodes scapularis. Next base: position 137,179,672 of record NW_024609857.1, read on the forward strand.
CTTTTCCTTTACGATACGGAATGTAGAATAGCTTGCGTCTACGCCCATAACAACCCCAAGAAAACAGGTGCCTTTCTAGCGGCATTCAAAGTTACTTCGCATGCAGTAAAGTGGTCGTTTTTCTCGGTGATTTCAACTGCGTCTGCAAAAAGGATGATACCTTTCTGTTGTCAGCGATGAGCGATAAGAGTGCAGCGGTACCGGCAAAGATAATCGAGTGTAGCAGGTTGGTAGACGTGGGTGATTAATACGCGTGCCACACGGGCAACTCGAATGCCATTTACAACGAATGACATTTGAACGACCGGCCTATCAGCGCGCGACACTCTGAGCGTGGGGCGTTCCACGCCCGACAGATCGCGAGCCGATTCGTCGATTACACGAATGTCATTCGTTGTAAATGGCATTCGAGTTGCCCATGTGGCACGGGTATAAAAATGCGACACGTTAGAATGCGATGTACTCATTTTCAGGCAGCGTCACGGGCGCGCTTTAATATAATGTTGTGTTTTACTTGCGTTAGCGCGGCACCTGCATGGGTACCAAATAAAGCTTCTCTTTTTCTTCGATAAAGACCTTGGCGACACGCCGGCATCTGTAGGTTGTGTGTGCATGTACCCTCCTGATAACAGGAAAGCACTGATTTGCCGTATGCGCATGCACTCGTAAGCCTAGTCTCCATTCGAAGTGTCTCAACAAACATTCGCACGATGACCCATATATTTTATGCGTGACGGTGCAAGCATTTCCAAATGTGGGGAGTGGAATATACGAACTTCTCCCGATGCATGCCTCGTGAACAATCAAGGGGCGTCCTCAAAGGACTATACGGATTCGTCTGAACCGTTCTGGATCAGGCAGCTATGTCGGCAGAACTCGTCAGCCTTCGGAATGCACTTGCGAAAGTCGACAACCTGACATCAAAAGTGAAATCATTGTAGGCAGAAAACGTATCTATGAAGAATTACCTGTCCAAGACGAACGATCTGCTTTTGAGGCAGGGGGACGAGGTTACTTCAACCGTCGCCAATCAGTTGTGAGGCTCTTTCGAAGCCGCCAAACATGACCTCAACAACTCCGATATAGCTCAGAGGCATGTCCATGCACCCTGTCGTGGTGCCGTCCAGTCAAAGGTACGGACCGTCTTGTCTGCGTTACACTGCCACACTGCCCCTCCAGCTGATGGACCACTAGCTAATTTGCCTAATAGAGGTGGCGCGCCTTCGCCGTCTCCTTTTTCAGGGCCTGGATGGACCAGAGTGGGAAGGGCTGGAATCGGTACGCCCTTGTGGGCTTGAACAAGTTGACCAAGCTTTTAAGTGTCGCGTGTGGACCCGCCAAAAATGCAATTTTTAGGGGCGAAGCTCCTTAGGGTCTAGCTTGTCCGGCGTCCGTGCTCACGTCGATTGCCATCCCATCTGTCTTCTTAAAAAAATGTTTACGCAGTCGACAGGATTCGAACCTGTGCGGGAAGACCGCAATGGATTTCTAGTCCATCGCCTGAACCACTCGGTCACGACTGCGGGACGAGTACGGGGCTCTGCGATGTGGTAGTAACTCAAAAGCTGGGATGTCATGGATGAAACGTTGCAAGTAGCCGCTCAACGTTTATACAAGAGAGGGCGCTGCAATCAAATGCGTGTATAATCGCGTTAATCTTTCCATGATTGCCTCAACATTTATAGACGAGGGGACGCTGAGGTCAAATGCTCAAATGCGCATATAACCACGTTCCATACCACACATTCTCTTTCTGACATGGATGGAAACGAACGAAAAGCTCGGCATGCCGCGGCTCAGTGTCTACGCGGACAGATTGATTGATTGATTGATTGATTGGGGTTTCATGGCGCAAGGGCTACTAAGGCCAAAATGCGCCAAGAGTGGAACTATTGTATAAGCAAAGGTTTGGCAGAAGAAAGAGCTATAGTGCCAGATGATGTAATAAAACTATGTATATGAGATTGTATAATTGTATACAGGATGAAGGCGAGTTCGGATTACTAATTAAAATCATAGTCGGTGTATAAGGCCGATGTCCTTAAGAAAATTAAACACACAAGCATGCGGAATCAACGGCTGTTCGCCAAGTAAAATAACTAAGTGCAGTGGAGTGTGTTCTTGGTATATTTGCGAAAACTTTTTGAAACGATCTTGGTCATACTTCGGGCACTCAAGTAGGATGTGTGATATTGAGAGAGGAATTTTGCAACGTTCACACTCTGGAGCATCCTGTCCACGCAAGAGATGCCCATGGGTGAGATGTGTATGACCAATCCGTAGGCGGCACAATACCACCTCATAAAAGCGTTCCCAATGCCGGGCGCTCTCCCACTCACTTAGAAAAGGTTTTACAGCACGCAGTTTGTTATGCGTTTCATTATTCCATTCGCGTTGCCACTTAGCTCGAATGCAACACTTCAAAAAAAATTTGGTAGTCTTGTATGGTATTTTTTGCAGGTCTATTTGTCTCTCATTTCCAGAATTTACAGCACTATCGGCCTTTTCATTACCTGGGATGGCGACATGGCTTGGGACCCAGCAGAAAATTATCTCAATCTGCTTTTACGAGGCAGCGATAACTCTATTTTGTAATTTTAGAACAAGTGGATGTCTAATGCGCTTCAGTGGTGTAAGTGCTCTTAATGAGCTCAAGGAATCTGTGTAAACAATGGAGTGGCAAAGCCTTTTTTTCGTTGCATAATCAACAGCTAACAGCAGGCCATAGAGCTCAGCTGTCAGTATGGTGGCTGCATTTTGGATTCTCTTGGTCTGTTTCACAGATGGCCCTATCATAGCACAGTCAACCACAGAGTCTGTTTTAGCCCCATCTGTATACAGACCAACGTACTGTTCATATTGATTTTGTAGCTGAAAGAATTCCTGCCTCAAGACTTCACTTGGTGCATCTTTTTTGGAATGTTTAGTCAGTGTAAGATCACAATTAATGGTATGGTAATCCCACGGGGCTATGGTGGTTAAGCATTGAACTACTGGAGGCCTGGGGTCTAGTTCTACAGATGCAGCATTATTCATATTCGTAATTGCAAAAGGAGGAACAACGGTTTGTTTGTTTTCAGACGTTCTCTAGAACCTGATGTTTTCGAGGTTATCGCGGGTAGGGTGCTGAGGGACAGAGCGAACTCGAATAGAATACCTAAACCCCAGAGCAAACCTCCTACTTTCAAGGGATGGCTCATTAGCTTCTACATACAGACTAAGTACCGGGGAGGTGCGAAATGCTCCAGTAGCCAATCACAGTCCCTGGTGGTGAATGCGGTCCAACATCTTTAGGACTGGTGCTCGGCCAGAGCCATACACAATGCTCCCATAATCAAGCCTGGAGCGAACCGCCCGGTATATGCGTAACAGACATAGTCTATCGGAGCCCCATGATACATGTTATAGAACCTTAAGTATATTCAGCGATTTGAGACATTTAAGTTTTAAGTTCCTAATATGTGAAACAAAAGTCAATTTCGAATCAAATACGAGTCCCAGAAACTTATGTTTACTTTTTGTCGCTATTGGTATGCCATACATTTGTAAAGAAGGCTCTTGCAGAACTCCACGCCGGCGAGATAAACACACACGGGCAGTTTTTTCTGGCGAAAATTTAAAACCGTTTCTGTCAGCCCATTTTTGTAACTTGTTAATTGCCAGTTGGACCCGACGTTCACATATTGAAGGGTTACAGGACGAGACAGAAATTTGAATATCGTCTACATATGTAGAATATTGCACAAAAGGAGGTACAGCACGGACTATAGAATTCATTTTTACAATGAAAAGGGTTTCGCTAAGGACACATCCCTGGGGAACTCCATTTTCTTGAAAAAAACTTCTTGGAAAGGGTTGTTCCCAATCTTACATAAAAAGTGCGACATTGCAAGTAACTTTGAATAGCACCTAGCATTCTACCTCGGATACCAAGACTAAACAAATCTTGCAAAATTCCAAAACGCCAGGCCGTATCATTAGCCTTCTCTAAATCAAAAAAGACAGAAACACAGTGTTGCTTATTTACAAATGCTTCCCGCAGAGTGGTCTCAAATCGAACCAGGTGATCAAGCGTGGATCGAAACGAACGGAAGCCGCACTGATATTTGTCTAGAAGATTGCTTTTTTCTAGGTAATACATAAGTCTTTTGTTTATCATTCTCTCCAATGTTTTTGAGAGACAACTGGTTAGTGCTATCGGTCTGTAACTGGAAGCGCATGAAGCATCCTTGCCTGGCTTAAGCAAGGGAATGACAGTGGCCACCTTCCAAGACGACGGGAAATGACCCTCCGACCAAACACGGTTGAATAAGTACAAAATGGGATCAAGCGTTGAGGGGTGTAGGTGGCATAGCATAGTGTAGTGAATACCATCAGGGCCAGGGGCAGTCTGCTTGGGACTATGTAGTACTGCCTCAAGTTCATGTAGTGTAAATGGTACATTATAAGGTTCTTGATTGGCTCCTGAGGTACTTATAGATACTTTCTCGGCATGGAGATTGTGCCGAATGAAAGTGGCGTATAGTGATCAGAGCTTGAGACAGACTCAAAATGCTCTCCTAGTAGATTAGCTTGCTCCTCAATACTTTCGGGGCAGATTCCATGTCTAGTCAAAAGAGGGATAGAATATGCAAGGTAGCAGCCATTGATCTTATGCACTCGGTTCCATACCTCTTTGCACGAAACACTGCTGTTTATGGAAGACGTGTATCCCTTGAAGCTATCTCGCTTAGACTTCCTGCGAATCGACCGAGCGCGAGATTTCATTATCCTAAAGGTGATGAGATTAGTTTGTGTAGGGTATCGGCGGAAAATTCCCCAAGCTTTGTTCTGTTTCTTTTTTGCCATGCGGCAGTCGTTATTCCACCACGGTTTTGGTTTTTTGGGAAGATGTGTTGATGTCATGGGTATGGCCATGATTGATGCTTCTAAAATATGCTTGCTGATATGCTCAGTTATGCGATCAATGGAAAGCTCATAGAGAGATGTACACGCTAAAAGGGATGCTTGTTTAAAAACCGACCAGTTTGCTTCGTCAAACTCCCAATGAGGAGTTCGCATTGGAAGTGTAACCGGTCGCCCAATGCGATATAAAATTAGGGGAAATGGTCACTTCCAAAAGGGTTAGGATTGACCCCTATGAGAAGAGAGGGAACAATGTTGGGTTATAAAGCGACAGGTCATAGGAGGTGAATGAGCGGGTTGGAGCACTAAAATATGTAGCCTGCGAGTTGTTGAGCAAGCATAATCCCGTAGAAGAAATAAATCGTTCAATCATTGATCCTCGCGTATCACATCTTCCACTACCCCATATAGGGTTATGAGCATTAAAATCTCCAAGGATTAAAACTGGTTGTGGGAGATGGTCATACAGATATTGAAGTTCGTCCCGAGTTCGAGGATGATTAGGAGGTATGTAAATGGAGCAAACTGTCATCAAGCGGTCAGACAAAACACGAACTGCCACAGCCTCCAATGTAGTATTAAGGGGTACCTCAATACATGGAGTAGATCGCTGAACTATTATTGCTACCCCACCTGAGGTGTGGGAAGAATGGAGACGGTCTTTTCGAACGACATCAAAGTGCCTTAAAAATACAGAATGGGGGGGATTCAAATGGGTGTCTTGAAGGCAAACGATTAATGGGTGACGATGGTCTAACAAATAGCACACATCATCATAGTTATGTAGCAGTCCTCGACAGTTCCATTAGAGGAGGACTTCTTCAATCATATGTAAGGTGGTATTTTTCAGCAACTGTCTAGCTAAACTTTGTAGTCGATTTTAATTCGAGGTGCATTTTTCTTTTTGGACGTATCTTTCGGCCTACCTGTAGTATCACAGGTGGCCGAGGGTAAGGACTCTGAACTAGAATGGGGCCTGTCCTCTTGGGACTGGGGCCCGCTCTCGTCCATCGGTTCATCTGGAGCCGCTGCTGGAAGGCCCTTAGGGTTCACCAGCCCAGGCGGCTGACCAGGTATACGGGAGCCACCAGTGGCACGAGAGAGACCACGGCCTTTAGGTGGCTGGGCTGCAGGGGGTGCACAAGGCACAGTCCGCTGTGGTTGGTTTTTAGTAGATCCCGACGGACCGGCACCCACCTTTCGGTCCGAGGGCGGAGCTGCTAGCACCGCTCCTGCTGAGGTTGAGGGGGACAAAAAAGGGTCACACAAACCGTCCAAGGACGTCTGTGTTCCCGTTGTAGCTGTTGGCCGTGCAGGTTCCCGGCGCATGGCATCAGCACAGGAGCCCAAAAATTGAAACGAGTAGCGTTTCTTGGCCTCTGGGTAGCTGACGTTTTCTTTTGTTTTGATGGTCAAGATCTCTTTCTCCTGCTTCCACAGAGGGCATGCACGTGAGTATGCTGGATGGGGTCCTTTACAGTTTGCACAACACAGTGAGCTCTCGCACACATCAGCTAGATTTTGCGCATGTGCTACATTACATTTTGCGCATGTGTTTTTCCACGGCAGCTGCGCGAGCCGTGCCCAAACCGCTGGCACCTAAAGCACCTTTGGGGGTTTGGGATATGCGGCCGGACGCGACAGTTTATGTAGCCAGCCTTTACAGGAGCAGAAAGACAGTGACGCTCAAAGGTGACTATGAGATGATCCTCTTTAGGGCAACTACTCCAGAAGAGCGGAGGCCTTCAAGGATCTCTTCGCTGCCGTGCAGGAGAGTAGTAGGAAACATGTACCTGTTTGGCCAACAGTTAAACAAACGTGCGACGCGCACGTGACTTCACACCTACACCGAGCACGTGACTCGAGGGCGGGGCCAAACCCGATCCGACCAATCACACCGCAGGAGGGCGGGGCCAAACCCAATCCAACCAATCACAGCGCAGTAGGGCGGGGCCCTTTCCCTCTCTCCCATCCCAGTGACCAATGCCAGGCAGTGGGCATCAATGACCCCGCCCACGGGGCATTAGCCAGTGACCAATCGGAGCTCAGCGAGGTCCCGCCCTCGAGTCACGTGCTCGGTGTAGGTGTGGAGTCACGTGCGCGTCGCGTGTCAGGCGCGTGCCACTTACCATGACCGCAGACCGCAAACCTCAAACCACAAGCTTGTGGTTGACCAGGCTTCCCTATTGGAAAACCCCAATATAAACAGCGTATTATGGATATTGGTAAACAATATCTTTTTATTGTATTGCAATACAATATAGACAGTGTATTGGAAAATATTACATTTATTGTATTGTATTACAATAAGGATTTCTAATGGGATTCCAATATCCATAATACCCTGAAAATATTGGAATCCAATACCGTATAAACCCTTATTGGATCCCCATGTGTCGTATGGGGATCCAATAAGGGTTTACGATCCCAATATACTCAGCGTATTATAGATATTGGAATCCAATATATTATATCGGCTACCAATAAAACTATATGCGAGTTGGAATATCACGTTCAGCACGACATTTCTTTGCAACGCAGTCTCTTCTTGTGTGTATTTCTGAGTGATAAAATAAAAAGTGTTGTTGTCAAATTACGAATAAAGAAGCAAAACACTGGGCTTATCCATACCAAATATATTTAACATATTCCTGAACTGGAGGATCTGGCATTTACTGCAAAAGAAAGTTAATTGTTTAGGACCCTCATTCAAAAACTTGCTGTTTGAAAACAGAATGTGAAATCCTCACCTTTAATGAAAGCAGCACCTGCTAGCTGTAGCCATATAGAAACTGCAAAATAAAAATTAGTGATTAGTTCGCAACAAGTAGCAATCCTTCACTAAGCCGGATAGATTCAAAATTATGTCTGCGTTTGATTGTGGAAAAATAAGCTTCCATTCCACTGCCACGGATCATTCTGAGCTCCGTCAATTAAATAAACCTATCGGCTCGTCTGGCTTCACAGTTCCTGCTTTGCACCTAACTAAAGTATCTGGAATGCTCACCTTTGAGGAAAAACAAACTGGTGCTTGCTTGCTTGTAGGCCATGGAAACTGGAAGAGAGATTTGCGATTAGTTGCGTTCAAGTAGCAATTACATTGAGTAGCCTCGTAAAGTACACTAAAAAGTCAAATTTGGGGGTTTTACGTGCCAAACCTACGACGGGCATCTGGCACGCCCCAGCGAAGGACTGAGGATTAATTTCGACCACCTGGAGATCTTTTGACGTGCAACCGAAAGCTCGGTTACACGGCGCCTTCTCCGCAATAAGCCAAGTACACTAAGTCGAAAAGATTAAAACAATTACATGCGCAGGACATAGATAACCTCTTGCAACGTAACTGGGCATACGTCAATGTCGCTCGCCTGTATTACAGAAAAATAAGCTTCAATGCACGAGCCCCCAGTCGTTCCGAGCTCTGTCAATTAAAAATGCTGTACCGGTCGTCTGGCTTCAGTATTCCTGCTTCGGGAATCTGGAATTCTCACCTCTGAGGAGAAGCAAACTGGGACCTGCTGGCTCTTAAGCCTTTGAAACTGTCAGAAAGATTTGCGATTAGCTGCGTCCAAGTACCAATTTCTTTGACCAGCCACCTACAGCACACTAAGCCAGATAAAATCAAAATTACATGTGCGTGACATAATATGCCTCTTGTGACAAAACTGGGCACATGTTTTGTCGCCTACAGCAACACTGAAGCCAGACAGACAAGCGATACGGCATATTTAATTGACGGAGCTCAGAACGACTGGGGACGCTTTCACTGAAGCTTGTTTTGCTACAATACACGCGTGCATTGCAGCAAAACAAGCTTCAGTGAAAGCATCCCCAGTCGTTCTAAGTTCCGTCAATTAAATATGCCGTACCGCTTGTTTGGCTTCAGTATTGCTGCTTCAGGGCAAACTAGAAAATTTGGAATCCCCACCTTTGAACGAGAGCGAACTGGCACCTGCTGGCTTGTGGGCCGTGGAAACTGCAAGAGAGATTTTTATTAGTTACGTACAAGTAACGATTTTTTTCGAGTAGCTGCCTACAGCATATTCAAATTACATGCACGGGACATAGATGCCTCATTTGACGGACCACCTTTTTCCTTGTTTTCCATTAACTCTGCTCACCTTCACCACCCGCCTCCAATTTCTGCGCTACTTCTTTTATCTCGATTCCCTGGTTCCTAAAGGCCATGCCATGGCTTGTGCCAGTCACAGCTCTGTCAGCTCTGCAACTGGCGCCATTGTGGCAAAGACGCCAAAGCACCTGGCGCTTGATGTGCTCTTTTAGTATTTTGAGCATTGCTGAAAACAGGTGGATGGGTGTCTGGTATGCCCTTTGATTAGTTGCGGATCGTTTCGAATCAGAGGGTAGGCGCTTCTGCGATCTGAGCGCATGCTCGGTATTTAACAATAGTTGGAATTGAACTCTGCAGGAATCTTCAATCATAACAAACATAATGTGCACGCCAAAAGGCTTAGCAATTGAAACACCCACCATCTATCTATTTTCGTTTCTTGTCCGCAAGAAGCTGTCGTATATGCAGCCTCCCTTGCTTAAAGGGGTAGTGAAACGAAATTTTAGCGCCAATCTTGTTGCATAAATATTGGCTAGGGACAGGCACCACCTCGGAAATATAAATATTGCGCTGTAAAACACAGGAGAACTAATTTTAAACATAATTAAACGATTTCAAATTCTCATCTGGTGGATGGGGGGAAGTTCTCGTGACATCACTTGTGCCAAAATAGCAGCGCCGTTCTGCGGCAATACGGCGTGCCGGCAGAATTCGCCTAGGCCTGAACGCGTTCGCAAAGCCTTGGCGGAGAAAGCCAAAGCGTAGTTGGCCACAGTGAGCTCGTTCTCGTTGCGGCTCTTTGCACGACACGGCCCGACCATGCTTCTGGCACGGCCGGTATTAGTTGCTGCGAGTCGCGAGCTGCAAGCCGACGTTAAAAAGGATATGTTTGAACTACGAGGGTGTCAGCAAGAGCCACGCAAATGCCAAATACCTGTTCACACTCGGAGCGGACACGCGCGTTTGATCGAAGTGCTGGATTCGCTCTGTTAGACCGCGTTTCGGTAAGCGCTTCTGGACCGATCTTTTACGATTGCAACTCGATACTGACATGACACTCGGCAAAGAAAGGTTAGACCGACATCGCGTAGCTCCCACGAACTGCTATAGCTCGACACTGACGTAGCGTCGAGTCAGAATAAAAATGGCATACTAATAAGAGTGTACATACCGAGTTGCCAAGGTAATCCGTATGGCGTTTATTTGAGCTCTATATCACACAAAACAAGGAGATAGAATCAATGAGAGTCCCTTTTCGACGACAGCGTTCGTCACCGCTGTCTCGGAAAACAAGGAGATCGAGATGACAAGGGGAAAATATTGACCTCTGAAATTTAGTTCAGGGATCAAACTACTCATCCGGTAAGGGTCCACAAGGGTCGCGTGGGCATATTCCATTCAGCAGGCCAGCCGGTCATGGACAGACGGTCTTGGCCAAGGACCGCCGGAGCAACGGTGCGCCGAGTCGATGTTGCTGCTAGGCCTACTATATTCTGCCGAGCTCGCTCGGTCGGCAGAATCGTGGCTGTTGTAGCTCTTCTCGTGTGTTTGTGGATCCTGCGTTCTTGATCGTGGTCTGTTTTAAGTACTCCTTCCTTTTTTCTTGCTGGTTGAAGTCGGGACGCACGAGAAGAGCACGAAGAAAAATAAATGTCCGTTGGTGGCCGATACCAAGTAACTGAGCGACGCTGTCGGCCTTGTTGATTTGATCGCAAAAAGTGCGTAAGACAGCTTCGGAGCTGTCGTAGGATTCTGTCGTAACCTGCGCAACGGTTACGACAATTTTGTTTCGAGAGCACGGGTTTTCTCTCAAATTTGTCGTACGCACTTTTTTCGTCGTGAATTTGCTTTGAGAATCCGGCCTCAGAGCTGGTTTTGTCAGTGCTGCCGTGGTTGCCGACTTGCCGTGGTCCCGTGGTGCAGCGTGCGTGCAGCCCTTGCACATCTCAAACCTCTCAAACGGCCACGTTGTCACAGGTCGTAAATCGTCGACGCGCCACCAAGTGGCAACGCTCGTAACCACAACATTCACGCCGTAGCCTTTCCCGACCGGCACAAGTGACGTCACGAATGCGCCCAATATCCCAAGACGCATCGCGCTCTCCGATGGCCGATTTTTGAGCGCGCGCCCAATCGGGCCCATCAGGGTGAAAAATATAGCCATCCGTTCAAAATACAAACGCGCGATTATGATTTATGAATATCATTGATCATATTGAACCTATTTCTGACCATAATAGGTGTATTTCAAGTTTCGCTTCAGTATCCCTTTAAGCCGTTCCTCCATAGTGTCCCGGTTGGGTCTCGTCCTGATGAATCGTCGGTGGAGACCTGAGGTGCAGTCAACATCAGATTAGACCTTTTGAGACAGAACCATATACTTGCTGGGAGGAAGTACACCCAAACGAATTTTAGCCATGTCATTCATAGGGAGTTTTAAAATGAAAGGCCTGACGTAAAATGAGACGTCAATACTGACGCACCCCTATTGCGAACCTAAAATTTTGAAGGCCTTGTCCTTCTAGCTAGGTGGACAAGGCACATGAATCCCGGCATGTGGATGAAATTTTTACCTTAAGATCCTGACTCAATGCCCATCCCCGAATATTCGACCACCATACTTTTAGAAAAAGATAACTTTTTAGAAAACACCAAGTCATCGACCACCCCTACAAAAGCCTGAACCAAGCCTACTCGTACCATGGCTTGTTTGCTCCGTGCCGCCTTGAGTTAATTCGGGCTGACAATTTTTTTTTCAAATGGAACCCAGATTCTTAGTTTTGGTTTCACTTGTAGAGGCAGGTGGATACTTTTGTAAAGCTTCCTCCCTATGCGCTTCTGAGTCAACATTTTTGCAATGGCCAACCCCCGGGCTGTGATTTTTGCGCTCCTTGACAAATGCTGAAACTCATATAGCAGTGACGTGATTGGCCTAAGCCGTTTTGGAGAAGAAAAAGTGGCCTTGGAGCAGCCAAAACAGTGTTTTGGAGCAGCAAAAGTAGCTTTTAAAGCAGATATTCTAATAAAAATAAAAATATTTGTTTTAAATGCTGGACACGCGAAGAGAATCATGCTCGCCGAAATAAACCAATTATGGTGAAGTTTGGCCACCTGGGAGTCTTTCAAGATGTAACTCAAATGCCAATGACATGACACATTTGTTTTTGCTTTTCGAAACATTCTGCAAGGCTGGAGCAAGCTTTACTTTAGCTTAGGGTAGTAATGAATGTCCAATTTCAATGTCTCCAAAGAAATATTGCGACATCCCACAAGTGTACAGTGCTGTAGGCATTGCCAAGCAATTCCGAAAAACTGCTTGCCACCGTTTTACTGGTTGCCGACGTGCCAGATTTTCGTCAAAACTAATTAAATGTAAAACAATGAATTGCAAGCGTCCCGGCTGGTGCCTCTGTTGTGCAATTATGTTCGCATCGTTGGTTCACATGCACGTGAGGGCAACTCCTGCAGGCTTGCAGGTCACGTGCTTCGTCGCGCGAGCGAAACGGCTGTTCGATCGAAACCGAAACCATGCCTTTCCGCTCTGCCGCCAACTGGTTGCCAAAAGTCTATGCAAAATGTAACTGCACAGCATGCGACAAAAAAGAGTCCAGCGCCGCGTGCTTGCAAGGCCGGCAGGTGAGGTTAGAGCCACTCGATATGGCAGCGTAGCTGCCAGAGTAGCGCCACGCTTTTCCCTGTGCCGCCTCTCACCGCGATTGGTCACACGCGGTACCATAGCAACGAGCTGAGCTGGCTCGGTTTCCGTAGCAACCGAGTGACGACTCGTCACGTGACCTCTCAAGAGCCGTGATGTCATCGGTAAGATGGCAGCGCCCACAGCTGGTGGATGGGAGTTTGTTCGGTGCAAGGAGTCGTGATGTGCCGCAGCTTGCCGACAATTTAGGGCTTCTTCGTGCTTTCTGACGCAGGTATAACGTGAAGATATGAGAGAATGATACTTTATACCCTTTCTGTGCAAGATCGCTCTGGATATTAGCACCTGTGCGACAGCATCAGTAATATCGCCTTGGCGCTACTCGGGTTTCCGGATGTGTTTGAGGATCGATAAGACATTTAACATGCAATTTTCGCATTCTCTTAGCTTTATTTGAACGTTGGAGTGTCTGAAAATCGATGCGAAATCTATGCGTCGCATGTTGGGCCTTGGGGAATTTGTTTTTGCCCCAGGTAACCGCATGATCACAAACTTTTAGCGAGGAAACACCTGCGATGTTTACGTTTTGTACTAATCAACCAGGGAACCTGGGTTCAATCGCCACCCCTGCCCGTTTTATCTGGATGAGCGTCGCACCGGCCTGCGGTTGTGTATCACTACTGTGTGATGCACGTTAAAGACCTATAGACCCCAGGCTAGCGGTTATACTGCATTGGCTAAATTGCTTATCTACAGCGAGTGACTCGTCGCAGCTTTGAAATGGCTGACCAACTACACGCTGTATAAATATTCACACAACTCCCAAGTATACTAATCAGCGATTTTACGATATTCGCAGCGCAAGTTCGTCTGCTTCTTTTAGTAGGGGTTGTGTTGACGTCAGAACGCCGAGCTCTGATTGGTTCTGAATAAAGAATAGTGAGTAAACCTCAGAGTAAGCTTCCTTGAGGTCTACCCACTATCCTTCAATCGGAGCCACTCAGATCTCGGCGTTCTGACATCACCACGACCCCTGCAAAAAGAAGCAGACGAACTTGCGCTGCACATGGCTTTTAGGATAATTTTTTTGCATTTTTCTAGCTTCCTTTGAAAGTCAAAATTTCTGAGAATCATAACGAAAGGTATACGGCGCGTTTAGGACCTAGGGGAAATTGTTTCAGCCCTGGGTCACCGAATAATCACAGCATTTTTTAGCGAGGAAGCTCCTGCGATCTTTAACCTTTTTTACTAATCGCCAATTTTACGATTTGGCTGTTCTGAAGAGTTTTATATAAATTGCTTTCGTTGCAATAGCTTGCATTTGATCGCAGTGTTTTTTGGTTTATTTTCCAAGTGAAAAACGCGTTTGCTCAAGTGACGTACATGAAATGTCCTGCTATATAACAATGCATCAACACATACTATTAAACTTAGATGCTCAGAGGTGTGTTCGTCTTTGTAATTAACAAGTTACAGACGTATTTATTTCTTACGAGTATATTTATTTTCTGTAGCTGGACCCGTTTTGTGCTCCTTAATGTCAGTGTGCTATGACGTTATCATCATGTGTGTATGGTTCTAAATATCCTCTTTACAATGCCTACAAAGGCCAAAATGACGTCAGCCGACCCCAACTCACGCATTGAACACGAAAACTGCGTCGCTCGGATGTATGCGCTCGTCAGCAATCAATTCGTCGATGGATATTTGAATTCGCGTTTCTGGCCAATGAGTGTTCTGACAAAACTTATCATCACTTGCGAATGCCAAGTTCGACGGTGTGCTTAAAAAGAACGGTGAAAGCTTGGGGTCATCGCACCGGTGCCCTATCATGTCACGACTGCGTGATTTCACAGTTCTCTTATGAGTTGAGGATTGCAGGTAAGGAAGACGAAGTTTAAAAATAATTTCGTGGCCCCCTTAACGCGGATATGTGTGCTACACCAGATAAAAATATTGACTTTTTGAATGCCGGTAAACTTCCGAACGACCATTTGGCCTGTCGGCAGGAACACCTCATATCGGCGTCCGTCTCTTTTGATGGCGTCAACAATTCCCTAGAGACCACCATGCCGTCCTTCTTGGTTAAACCCCGTCGACGTCGCTCCTCACCAGTCGGTGAGAACATCTCATCTTGGAGGGATGATCGGGTCTTGAAGAAGTATGATGCTAAACATATACTCGCTCACTATGGGGCAGTCGAACAGCAGTCATGTCCCGAGCCAATCGTCCTGTCTTGGCCGGCGTAATCGGATTTTGTTCCATCGGAGCGAAGTCCGAAAGTACTAGGACGGTACGTTCGTCCCACGAAGCGGCCGGCATCCCGGCGGCGTCGAAAACAACTCGCCTTGTCCGTGCACGTTCGATACCATAGCAGCTCTCGTCGCCGACAGTCCCCGGGCTGCAAATCGTCTCACTTTTCAGAAAAAACAGGCACCGTTCGTCCAGAGGTTCTTGCCGTACCGCGATGCCAAGCGTCTTATACCACTTTTCAATGAACGAATGGAGATATCAACTAGACTACCAAGGTTGCCGCCCGGCGTCGCTAGAAGCACGGTTACCATGGCAACCTCCCAGGCCCAAAATGGAGATCACTATCAGCGCTTCTGACGTCGTGCATCTAGATAATTTTGCGTCGTGTCGCTACTCTGGCAGCTACGCTGCCATATAGAGTGGCTCTAGGTGAGGTATGAGATAAACACAGAAAAAAAGAACCTGAGCGCATTGATGCAAGACATCGCGAGCCAGGGTCGCTTTGTGCAACGACTAAACTCGAGACAAACAAGCGCGCTCTGTGGGTTCAGCGTGCAGACATTCCCTTCTTTGCTTCAGCTCACTTCAACTTTTCTTCGCGACACATTTTTCACGTACCAGGGTCCCTCTCGAAAGAAAGCCCACCAAGAGAAACCTAGGTAATCAATACTTCGACACAGCTGTCTTCGAGCTAGAGAGGGATTTTGTAGCAGCGTATGTTATAAACAAGAACATGAATGTTGATGAACATGCGGCGGTCCTTATGTTTCAGTTTAGGAAGCTCCATATCTCCAACGTCTTGCGGCCGTTGATTTCAGGAGCGAGAGCTTCAGCTCGAAAAGTAACTCCCGCCGCGCCATAACATAGTTTCGCTTCACAGCGTCACGTCATGGCTGGTACCCAGCACGCTAGCGTCGCAGCACACACACACACGCCGGCAACTATCGTTAAAAAAAAAAAAAAACGAGACGAGACTTACGCTTACGAGACGACGAGACATGAAAATAGAGACGGCATGGCGGAAAAAACCATGCAAAAAATCATGGACGATGGATGCAGGGTATTTTGTGTCGGGCGGCCGTTTGCGCCGCCTAGCTCATGCATGCTCAGTTACGGTACTTAGTTTAGTTTCAGTTATAAAAGGCGACCAAAATTGGCCCTTTGGCGCAGATTACCCATATGTTGGCAAAATGTAGCAGGATGTAGCAGGGTTAGCCCCTTGGCGCAGTTTGGCGCAATTGGCGCAGCCATCACATCACTGATATAGGCGGGCAATAGCTCGCCTTGAAAACACTTGCTCTTGGTGGCCGAGAACAAACTCGTGTTCCTGATTGGCAGCCATTTGCTGCGAAGAATACCTGCACATATCCTAAAGAACCCAGTCTTAGTCTAACACAGATGCTTTGGCCGGACAGAGACACAAAAGTCTGATACAAACCACAAAAAGCAGGAAATAGTGTCTGCGAGAGATGAAAACAGACCGAGGTGGAGAGGCTCGTTCTGTTTCACCTTAGTCAAAAAGTGTAGCTCATTTTGCTAAAACAATGCATATTTGCTAAAAAATGTATAATATATATTTTGCCCCACTTAGCAGAGTTTACTGCCAAGGGTACCTGCAAACCAGAATAAGTCAGACTTAGTCAGTTTTTTTTTTCTTTTGATGAGCGACAACAGAATCCTAAACGGGTGATGAAACAAAATATAAGCCTACCAAGCCAGACTAGTTTGCCTTGATGCAAGTACAGTGCCTCGGCCGACAAATGAGTTTCTATTCTTGGTCACTTGCCATATTTGATGGGAATAGTAAAGTAAATGAAAATAAGGCTATCTCTCTTGCAGCCGACAGCTGCAAACGAAATTCATATACCTCCATAAACGACCTAAAAATAAAATTGGGTGGTGGCCAAGTGGTTTATGGTGTCAAATTTCAGATTTACAGACTGTGTAGTTCTGGTTTAAGTCCTCCTGGTGTAAATTTTTATCCTTATTAATTTTATTTAAATTTTTTTTGAGGCACTAGCACATAATTTATATGCTAATTCAACTTTAGAAGCGTTTTAAGAATACTCCACGGCTTAATAGTGCTCGTAATAATTTCTCATGAAGAGCGGCTTTCAATTTTTTTCTTGCTCTCGCTGCTGCTTGCTTCCTCACCCTTAAAATGCTGACAACTCGACACAAAAGTAATAAAAAAATGTGCTTCAAATGTGATGAAGATGAGCATTTCCAAGTTGCACCCCTGCTTCATGCCCTGACCATGCTACCATACCATAGCTGAGCACAGCGACGAATGGTTCCAGGTGCTGTGACCCGACCGTATATAGCCTTACGGTGTGGCGCAACTCATGCAGCCCCTATGCTTGATGATGGAGCCAGTGTGCGAGGTGCGACCTGCTTGAGCTGTGCAAGCCACAGCTTTACAGCCTGCAAAGGGTGGGAAGATGCCCCTCCCCTTGCAGAGCTTGCAATAGCTCAGCAAGAAGCTATTGCAAGCACTAGGGAGCCAGTGTGTGAATAAAAGCACTTCTGAATGTGAATTAGTGTGTAAATTATGCGTCTATACGTTAAAACTTAAAAAAAGTATTATTTATAAATATAAATATATATATATATATATATATATATATATATATACATATATACTGTAAACGACTAAATTTTCGCGAGGAACTAATTTTCGCGAATTTCGCGAATCGCCTACAAACGCGAAAAATACGTCCCGCGAACAACTCGGGCAATATGTGAACACTACGGAAGCTAAGCTCGGTTCGTGAAAATTAGAACCCGCGAATAATTTCAAATTTTCAGCTTTGGCCCGATTCGCAAAAATTTGAGTCCGCGAAAATG
The DNA here is from genome assembly GCF_016920785.2 of Ixodes scapularis. NCBI lineage: Eukaryota > Metazoa > Arthropoda > Arachnida > Ixodida > Ixodidae > Ixodes > Ixodes scapularis. Next base: position 137,197,404 of record NW_024609857.1, read on the forward strand.
AAGTCGTTAACAGTATACTAAAAAAAGGCAAAAAGAAAAGAAACGTCTCCAGGTGGGTTTGAACCCAGAGCTCCACTGCCCTTGATTTCAGTTCCCTAAGGACCACTTCAGACGGGGCAACGTTTCTAGCAATTTTGAGGTTGCTGGCGGGTTGTTCCCTAGGTTTTCCCAGATCAGCACGAATTTCTGAGATCAGGTTCGGATCAAAACAGACAAGCAACTCTAACAAACTGGAGAAGTTTGCAGCGGCAGCAGCCAATCAGGGACGCAATATTTTCACGTGACACCCCTGTGGTGGTGAGGATGACAGCTGAAGACTTGGTCCTGGTTTGAAATGGATCATTTTGGAAATAAACTTTTTCAGAAACATGAGTGAGTATTCTCAACGCCACTCAAAGATATAAAAACACATTTTTAGCACGTAGTTGTGCGTCTATATAGTGCAAGAAAAATCCAAATTCATGATGATGGCAAGTCATAGCAATTCAGTTGCAGCGTGTGAACGCAGGCGACCCGTGTTGCTGGTGTTGCGACGTCAAGTTGCTGGGGGCAATTGCCCCGTCTGAAGTGGGCCTTAGGCTCGCTTCCACCGTTCACGCTCAGCGAGCAAGCCTGCTTCAACCGTTCACACCTCAAGGCAAGCTGGACAGCTACAAGCCACCTAAATGTCTACCGCCGCATCCCCGGCCAGGTCGTGACGCGACATAACTTATTAAAAGTCTTGCTGTCACTGCCACGACCGGCCAGAGTGAAGTCGAGAAAGAATCATATAAATCATTTCATAGCTTTCTTGGAACGACCCCCCTCAAGGGAGAGTCGTCCCTCCGCCCTTCGTCGATTGTTGGACTGACGCAAAGCAACTAGCCGTCTTCGCCCAGCAGTTACAAATAATAGTGCTCATTAACTCGCCTGCCAGCATTCCAGGTGCCAACCGCAATTTCCGCCAGTTTACCCGACACCCGCTGACAATCTTGTCTGCCAGTGTTCCCGGTGTCAACTGCCATTTCTGCAATCTTTCCAACACCCACTGACAAAAACCCATCTGTACTCCAGGCCTCGACAAGCGCTTACTTGCCTACCGCATCACCCCAAGCCTAAATCCTAAATCTGCAATGAGTCCTGGCTGTTTCCCTTCCAGCCACTCGTTATCCTGCCTTCCAGCAAACATGCCGTGACTCTCCTCTGCCTCTGAAGACAACTTTCTTACATCTTAAACGCGCTCCCCGTCTCTTGCCAACCACTAATCTGGGGTACCCGAGAAAGCGGGTCTGCAACCTCGTTCTTCGAGCCCTTTAGGTACTCGATTCGAGGAGACACCTGCTGAGCTCTGCCGTGAGACAAGTCGCCAAAATTCCAACATATTTGTCTCAACGGGCATTGTTAGCGTTAGTGAACAACCCGCTTGACGAATCCGTGAGACTCCCTGGGGACGACTAGAAGCAGAGGCATACCGAACGAGCCCCACGTTGGATTTTCCATTTTAATGTTGGTTTCTTTATGGAGTTCGCTTAGCTACTAATAATCACCGCCCAATCGGTATGCGCTCCGCCTGTCACCCAGGGAGTGACATACAGCAACGGGAAGACAGCGAATAAGTTGACTGTACCTCACGGTTGCCCGTCGTTCGGAGCCGGCAGTCCAGGCACGCCGACCCTTGTTGTCGCCCTTTGATCAGAGCTCACAGTCGGAGTCAGTGTACAGGCCTGCGGATCGTCCTTGCCACGCCAGCGCTGCGTAGACTGGCTGTCCCGGGCTATCACTGCCCGAGTCTCGCTGTGGAATCACCCCGGGATCGTCATGGCCTAGGCTAGATTGCCAGGACTCGCTGTTTCTACCGGGCCGGACTTCGAACCTCGCTGGTGGACCGCTCCGGGGTTCGGCATGGGCCAGGCCAGGCAGCCCGGCTCCGATGTTCCTGCCCAGCTCCAGCCTCGCTCAGCACGCACTGTCTCGCGCCAGCTCGTGACTTCTCCGCCGACCGCCTGTCATGCCCTCTGCCTAGTCTTTCACCCTTGGCTCCCAGAAAGTTAAGGAAAGGAAATGTACCATTATGTTCAGTGAAGTTCGGTGAGAAGAGCCAGGACTCGGACAAGAATGCCGTTATCCTTGGTGTGACCCTATGAGACTCTCTTGCTGCCTTTGCTGGGGTTTATCTAACTGATGTACTTGTCTGAAAAGTAGAAGAAACATATGTGCGTAACACTCATTATTCGCAAGAAAATTTGTCAACATCCAAAATGACCCACGGAGAAAATTATGCGAGGAATTTGTCGGCCACGTTGGCCGAGTTACCCCTCGTGGCCAATGCTTCATTGCAACTTTATTTGTAGTAGACAGTCATAAGGTATATTACAAAGTGCAATTTGGTTTTGTACGAACCTACAACACACAAAACAGCACTCTAATACAGTATGTAGAGGTACCTCTAAACAAATTCCAGGGTTTCATGGAGCCTCCTTCAGATAACTGATGTTGAACATAAAATATGTGCACCAAGGAGTGAGCAAACAGTGACTTCCAATTAGTCTCAAGCACCAGCGACATGTCGACAAGGACTGCAATGTGTAGAATGTCGTCTAGAAATGTGCAGCCAAGATGAAAAGGCGAGATATAACGATATCAGAATAAGATCACACCAAAAAGGTTCCGTTACAATCTAGGCACAGTAATGAGTCAACCGACGTTCAGCCGCGATTCACTTTGCGTTGAGGTGAAACATGGCCAACAAAATATAAAAAACGCGTTTTTTTTTTTTTTTTTTTCTGTACATTATTTGCTTTGCGCCGTTGATAGAAGCACAGTTGGGCGGCGTCACAAAGTCACTCGCTAGCGTTTTTCAAATTCGTTCATCGGCACTCATGGTCTACCCGGGAGGAGAAAAGTACGAGCTCAGAGCCGAGCCGCCGAGCGTCGATTGCGACTTTCCTAAAGAGAAGCTCCGGTAACACTTCGGCGACTCGTCAGCTTCAAACAACGCCTCTTCGAACCAGCTTCGAACCAGAACGGCTCTGCTTCGAACGAGCCTGACGCGCCCGCGAATCCAATGCACCGAACGGTCGCGGCAGAAAGCACGCCTGGCACGCCGGAAGGAAGGGGGCTGGAGGCTGAGTATCCGAAAGAGACGCGGCGCTGGTTTCTACGTCTATTCCGCACATGAGATAACAAACTGGCAAGGCTAGCCGAGTGTGAACAGTGACTGACGTTACATTGGAGCACACGCAGTCGAAAGGACGCCTGCAACAGAGCACAGCTAGAGGTTTTCAACAGGGGACACATGCGTTCAAAAAGGCCGCGATTTAAAAACTTCACGTCTCCTTTCTGTCCTTCGGTGTTTACTTTGATCCGCGTACACTAAAGCACTCAATGCTGCAAGTAATAAAGTCGTGTATACGTACCTTTCGAAGCAATTGAAAGTGTGTAGGTTTCGCTCGATGCCCACGAGCACAGAGTGCGACGAACGCCAATCCCACCGGCAGCGCGACGGCGCCGGGTCAGCCGGGTCGCGCAACCGACACCCGCCCAGCCCGCCCGCTGCGCACTGCGCATGCTCGGCTTCTCGGCTCTCTCAGCTCTCTCGGCCGCTCTGCTGGCTCGGCAGCACGCCGACTCGCGGGCTCGCCGGGCTCGCTCCCTTCGAAGTTCGAACAGTTCGAACAGTTCGAAGTTCAAACTGCTTCCAAAGCGCGAGCTTGCGCGCGCGCGCGCGGGTTGGCAATGGAAACTATCTTCTCGAAAAACGAGGCTGTAACGTATCGTTTGATGGCGCAAATGCACGTATTTTTCACGTCGTTTTTTGTACAGTGTGTGAATCTCGCGAAACAGGCGACGAAAAGTGCTGGGTGAAATGTGCTCGCATGTCGTCGTGGATTTTGTGTACCACGTAGGATTACCCAAAAAGGTGGGTCAATATCGATAAATGTGCGCGTAAGAAGCAACTACATGCACGTGACCTGTCAAACCTATTCACCCTCATTATTTTATCGTGCGAACCGACATTGCCACGTATCGTGTTCGATTTCGGTCCCAACACCGGTAACTTCGAACATATCGTGTTTGATGTTGTGTTTCTCGCCGTCGGTAACTTCGTATTGATATCGTATTCGGTCTGGTGGTTGTATCTCAACACCGATGGTTTCTTGTTGTATTGCGATGTTGTGTTGCAACATCGAATTGTATCCCAGTACGTTGGGTTTATCGTTTGGCGATCAACTTTTGTTGCATTACAACTGCAATAAACATTTGTTGGAAAACAATCACTCCAATGAGCACGTCGTTATTGGGCTTTGTCATTAAAAGGTAGGTCGCGGCGGGTGTTCCGGCTATAGTTATTCTGAATGGTTTGGTGGTTGTCTAGTTTAAAACGCGCGAGGCTGTGTGTACTGTGTGCCGTACTAACAGCTGTACATACTTGCACTGTCGATCAATGTTAATGTGTTCGCAACGCAGAACGTTTATGTTATGTGTGTATCCACACCCAATATATTTCGCGCGTATTGCCGTCTGGATATGCCAACGTAATTCATGTTGGTAACTTGGTATCCGCGTTCTGAGATTTATGCGCGCGATATCATATTGCATTCTCCTTTGGTCCCATGATCGACGACCGATATTTGTATATCGTGTGGCCGTACAGTATGTCCATGTCGGTCACCACTATGCACGCGATGTCGTATTCTGTTCCAATAACCGTGTATGATATCGGGGTATTGTGCTCCGATATCGTGTTGTATACCAATAACCGCAAGTTATATCGAGATATTGTGCTCCAATATCCTGTTGTATACCAATAACCGCATACTATATCGGGATATTGTGCTCCGATATGAATTCCCATCGTGCTTATTGGGTTAATCGGATAACAATACGTTTTTATTGGTTTCCATCATCTTCATTGGAATACAATATTTCCAATAAGCCGACTTCATATTGGCCTTTTTCAATAGTGTTGACAGCTGCGGTCATCACCTGATAACAACCACGTGATGTCACAGGGTCCGAGCTTCGTTCGACAGAGGGCGCTATAGGACTTCAATTATGGCGCGTCTCACGTGTGATGTCACAGGGTCCGAGCTTCGTTCGACAGAGGGCGCTATAGGCTTTGAATTGCGGCGCGTCTCACGAGTGATGCGCTGCGTTCGACAGAGGGCGCTCACGTGATGTCGCACACGGTTTGTGCAGCATCCGAAAGAGGGCGCTCCGCTCCGATCACATGACGGTCACGTGTTTTGAATTTGAATCGCTGCGCGGTAAATGCCCCTTTTATTCGATAAAATTGGGGAAGTGCTAAGGACCAGGAGGGAGGAACGGCGGGTGTTCCCGCTGCCCCACGGGGATTTGGTTAGGGAGGATGCCGTGCTGTTGCGGCAGTTGCAGGTGGAGTGCGTGTTTACTCCTGTGGTGGGGCGCTATGTGGCGCCTGAGGTGTACTCAAGTGATAAGTGCGTGCTGTGTGGTGCGCGGGCAACTGCGGAGCACGTGTTGTGGGACTGTGAAACTCGGCCGGCGGAGGCGGCCACGTCGAGTGGGCTTCCGCCGGACATCAAAGCCGGGGTGATGGCTAGTCGACTGGACCTCCAGGCAGCGGTCGTCCAGCAGGCCCGGCGTCTACTGCGCAGGCAGGTCCGACCTCGGGCCCCCTGCCTGCGCAGGGGGCCCGAGCTGCTCATGAGACCAGGGAGCGAGAAGCGTCAAAAACGCCAAGCGGACCGGAGTTGAGAGCTTGGGAACCGGCGGCAAAGCGCCAACGCCGACAGCCAGCTGCTAGCCCGGAGACGAGAGCTCAGGAAGTGGCGGCTAAACGCCAGAAGCGGTGCCTGCCGGAGACGGTAGGCGCCGATGCTCGGTTCAAGCGCGATTTCCTCGACGGACGCTTCGGGCGCAGCTGCAAGGTATGTGATCGCATCTGGTTCGACCATGCGTTGATCAAAATCGGTAACATAAGAAACGAACAGTTGCGAGCCAAAGCCATTGCAGTGCTGCAGCAAGAGTTCTCAGGTGGTGGTGATCACAGTGAGTACCTGGTTTTCTCGACGTGCAAAGAATCCTTGGTAGACGGAAAGGTCCCTGCAATGAGTGTAACGCACGGTTACCGCTACCCGCCCAAACCAGAGCACCTGCCAGCGTTGAACCCCGTAGAAGAACGATTAATCGCTCCGCGGCTCTCGTTTATGAGCATCAGGCGTTTGACGCACGGCAACGGGCAGTACGGAATCAAAGCTCAAGTGGTTAACGTTCAGATAGATGCGCAGGAAACGGTGTAATGCCTTCTTAGAAACATACGCGGCGACGCAGCCACCGACGTGCACATAAAGCGAAAGCGGATGAGCAAGCCCTCGTTCAAGTCCGGGTTAATAAAGAAACGAAACCTGCACGCCTGGTTAAAGTACCTGGAAGACTCACCTCTCTACAAGTGCCTAAACATAAAGGTCAATTGGAGTCTCCTCGCGCAGTTTGACGACGACGACGTACCTTGCAACGACGACGAGATCGAACTAGTGCCCGATATCACCGATCTCGAGGACCCCATGCAAATGGTCATTGCTCTGAACGCCACGAGTCACACGATGGTGTATGACGAAAGCGCTAAACGGGGCTTACTGGATTTTACGTGCACATAAAGCGAAAGCGGATGAGCAAGCCCTCGTTCAAGTCCGGGTTGGTCAAGAAACGAAACCTGCACGCGTGGTTAAAGTACCTGGAAGACTCACCTCTCTACAAGTGCCTAAACATAAAGGTCAATTGGAGTCTCCTCGCGCAGTTTGACGACGACGACGTACCTTGCAACGACGACGAGATCGAACTAGTGCTCGAAATCACCGATCTCGAGGACCCCATGCAAATGGTCATTGCTCTGAACGCCACGAGTCACACGATGGTGTATGACGAAAGCGCTAAACGGGGCTTACTGGATTTTACGCATAGTGTCCACATGGCTCCCGGCGAAGGCAAAACGCCCATATCGTTGCTCTTTGACGAGTAGGCCGAGGAACTCTCGTTGCCGCCAATATACCTCGCCGCGCCTCGCAAAATCACGGGACCGAGATCGACGCCGTTTATCAAGACCAGCAGCGAGATACGAAGAACGGATCGCCGGGCAGCGTGCCCAGAGCACGTGCTGTACATGGCGATGAAGGTCATGCGATACAACGTATCCCAGACAACGATAACTTTCAGAACGAACTCCATCACCAGCAAGATCACTCGCAAGCAACTCGAAACAGCCAGAACCGCGTTTATGGACGAAGTGGTCAACAGAGATTTGGCGTTCATACGCGGCATTTCATACACGGTGCAGTACTGGCAAGACAGACACAAGGAACTCATCGCCATGATTAGACAGCTCGGCAGACCGCACGCGTTCGTGACGCTCTCGGCCGCAGAAATTCATTGGCACAGACTGGTCGAAACGCTGGAACGGTTGCGGGTGGATCCGGAAGGGATTGCACGGGCGTTGCACGAGCTCAACAGTATGCAGACAGTCAAGCTCTGCAACAACGATCCGGTTGCGTGCGCCATTTACTCGCAAAGAATCTTTGGAGTAATCATGAACATTCTCAAAGACAAACGGGTCTGTCCGTTACGACCATACGTGGTGCTAGACTATTTCAAGCGCGTCGAGTTTCAGCAACGCAGGAGTCCGCACATTCACGTCATTCTCTGGTTAGACAATGCTCCCGAAGAAGAGCTCTGCAGAGACATGCCCGAAACCCTGCGAATGGTAAAGTCCTTGCTCTCGGTAGACACGAATCTACTGAAGCGACTGCGCACCCAGATACACGCACACACGCACACTTGCTTCAAGGGCGGAAGATCAAAATTTAGGCTCGGCGCACCGTTCATGCCAAGCAACGAAACAAAGAGGGTGATGCCGTTCCCTCCGACGGAAGACGAAGCGGAGAAAGCGCAGCGAGAGAAGCTGCGAAAGCGTTGGAAAGGGCAGAGTTCACCCCCACCGCAGAGTTTACCCCCCCCCCCCCCCCCCCCCCCCCCGATACAGCACGCAAGGGCGCTTTGAGCGCGCCCTTGCGTGCTGCATCGGCGGACGCCAGAGCAAAAGTTTGTCAATGCGTTCAACCATTAGATCGCAAAGGTGCTAGATTCCGACATGAATTTGCAGGTCATACTTGACCACTATGCATGCGCTACCTACGTGGTCGACTACGGCAACAAATAGGATTGAGAAATGTCAAACCTCCACAAAGCGATACTGGAAATTATCCAAGAGAATCCCGACATGGACTATGCCGGGGTGATGCGCATGCTGGGGGTTACCATGCTCAAGGCGGTAGAGATGTCGTCGCAGGAGGCGGCCTGATTTCTGCTCAGACAAGAAATGTCGGAAAAAAGTCGAAATTCGTTTACGTTCCCACGTGCTTCCCCGAAGAACGCATTCGGGTGCGCAAGACCGAAGAGGAGCTTGCGAAGCTCAGTGAATCGTCTACCGATGTCTGGAACCTAAACTTAGTGCATAAGTATGAAAAGAGGACGACCGAATTGCAACACGTATGCTTGGCAGATTTCGTCAGCGAGTACAGGTACGACGCTCGAACTAAGACATACATCCTTCGTGACAGACCCGTCGTCATCCGGTACCGTCATTAGTCGCTGGAATCTATCAACGATTATAAACGAGAGCAAGTGCTGCTATACGTGCCGTTCGCAAACGGGCTAGTAGATGTACTAGACAACAACAAGCACATGCAGCTTTACGACGAAAACAGAAAGGTGATTGCTGCCAAGCAACGAGAATATTCTCGAGACGGTGACATCATTGCTGAGTTGGTAGAAGAGATCAATCAACAGCAACAACAACAACAACAGGAGGAACCTCGTGAAGATACAGCCCACGCGGTACATCTCGAACACCAGGATGCTGATATCATTCCGAGCGAAGACTTGATGTGTCTCGTCAAAGAAACGAGTCCCTGTGCTGCCGTGCACAAGCGACAGGACATTATAGATACGGCCGAGTATAATGAGCTCATGCGTACGATAAATCCCGAGTAGCACGAACTGCTGAGAGAAATCATTCACAGGCGAACGAAGGTCGGAGCGCCTCCGCTGCGCGTCTTCCTGACGGGACCGGCTGGGTGTGGTAAAACTTTTGTCCTCAAGTTGGCAATGGACACGTAGAACCGTTACAACCATTCTAGCCCCTACAACGCGTACATAATCTGCGCCAGCACGGGGAAAGCGGCAGTGGCCGTCGAAGGAACCAAGGTTTATTCGGCGTTTAAGCTCTCGCGCAAAAGCAAAGACTCGGGACTAAATGAGAGCGAACTCAACACGTTCCGCGTTGCCTTTAGAAAAGTGAACTGCGTCATTATCGACGAAGTGAGCATGCTGTGCTCGGACAACTTGAACGCAACTACATTCGGCTCAGGCAAATTACGCAACGACTGGACGAACCGTTCGGAGGTCTGGACATGATCTTGTGCGGCGATTTGCGTCAATTGCCGCCGGTCAGAGCAAATGAGGTGTACAAGAGGTGTCGAGAAAGTGGAAGTCTCTTTAGATCCGCGATCAAGTGGTACTACCTGGACTACTTTTCGTTAGTCACGGTGGTCAGGCAAGCGGACGCTTTTTTCTCTGCGCTGCTCACAAAGATCCGAGACGGAAAAGCGTTCCTTCCAGAAGAAGTAGAATTGCTGGAAAGCAGGTTCGTTACCGCGGAAGAAGCGTTACATCTTGCCCACGCTCGGGAATAAGACTCTTCTACTCGAACGAAGAGGTGAATGCCTTCAACACGTTCGTTGCCAATACCGAACAGGGAGACGTGATTCGGCTCATCGCGCAAGACACGTACTTGAGTTGCATAAATCAAGTTACTCTGCCTAAAGCGCGAGACAAGGTTGCGCGAATGTCCCACACCGAATTCGCCAACCTTCCTCGAGAGATAATGCTCGAGCTAAATAAGCCATACATGATCACTGCAACCATCGATGTCATAGATGGATTACTTAACCGGGCAGTGGGAACTCTTAAAATGTGTGAGCAAGGGGTAGGCGACGAGTTTTCGAAACGACTCTGGTTACAGTTCGACGTACTCACGAGCGGAAAGCTCACTCGGCTTTGTTCGAGCCGAATGACATGCAAGGTTAAACAAACCGGACATGATGTGGACTCCACGTAGATACCGATCGAACCGCGCGTTGCTACCTTAAGGTTGGATCGCAAGGCGGTCGCTGCGTGCAGACGAAAGCAGTTTCCACTGGTTCAAGCGAGTGCAGTGACCGTGCACAAATCACAAGAAGAGACGTACTCGTCCGTCGTCTATGGCTATAATATAAGCCACCCGCAAAAGTTAGTTTGCGCTGCTCTTAGTCGCTGCACGGGCATAAAACAGCTCTACCTCACCAACGCCAGGGGGATTATAGTTTCTACCACAAATGCAGCGACGAAGACAAGAACATGGCGGACGAATTTAAACGTCTCGAGCAACACAGGCTGCCGACGTGAACGCAACAGTACCTCGCGGCTTTCGAAGACCCTTCGGCAGAGTTCACCCTAGCCTTGCTGAACGCTCGCTCTCTCAACGCCCACGCAAAAGACATCCAACGAGATGTAATACTAACGAAAGCTAACGTCCTCTGCTTTACCGAAACGTGGAACGCCGCGACACCGTACATCCGTGGATTCGATGCAGTCGTGTGCACAGAAAAAGCAGAGCGTTCGGCGGGTGGTGTTGCAATCTACGTGAAATTGCCAGAGACCGCGGTGGATCTCAAACTACCGTTAACAAGCCAATCTCACAATGGCGAACACGCTGCAATACAACTTTCCGATGAAACCGTCGTCATGACAATGTACCCCGAGGCAACGTAGTAAAGTACATCAACCTAGCCATGCGCGATTACGAAGCAAAGTACCAGAACAACCCCTTCGTGCTTGTGGGAGATTTCAACGTAGACATCACGGTCGACGACTTGCTCATGCAGCTTATGATGTCTCCATACGCTATGCGGTGCATCTCTTACGACTACAAGCAACCAACGACCTCGAGGGGAACGTGCATAGACCTAGTCTTTGCGAACTTCGGGATGGATCCCCTAGAAAAGCCGCTGGCTCTGCATTTCACCGACCATAAAGCTGTAATAATGAAGTCAAACCGCAACCCGGAACTCAGCACTACCTATGAGCAATAAAAAAAAATCAGCGGCCTCCTTTGTTCTGTCTCGACGTCACTTGGACCAAGTGGAAAGTTGGGCCAGTTGGTTCATGGTTCTTTAAATAATTAAAAGCGCCGAAAAGACAAGGACAAAGAAGTGGAACGACACAAGGCGCAGTGCATGTTATTCCATCCTTTCATCGATTGACCTGGCAGGCGCCGAAGAAGGTCGACGCCATCCGCGACGTACCTCTCTTTGTCCTCAGGGGTGGCTTTTTCCGCCATCCCTCTCACCAAGGACAGCTTGGCTACAGGACTCAGTTTGGATTCTCTGCAGAACTTTGGACCTTTTTCCAAGGCTGCCTCGATGTTTTGTGGAAGGACCGCACCTCCGAGAAGAGACACCTGTGGTTGTCGTATGTTGCCGCGTTTTGGGGCTCTTGGTATCGACGCTCTTGCCTGCTGCCACAAAACTTCAGTGTACTCTGCTGCTGTCCGCAGTTGACCCTTGTAGGCCCTCCGCCTTGTATCGTTCCACTTCTTTGTCCTCGTCTTTTTCGGCGCTTTTAATTATTTAAAGCGTCAATTGGACACAACCGAGAACGACATAACCGACTTTCAGAGTGGCGTGGCGATCTGCTATGAACTGGCCTGTACCAGGCTAAGAAGCAAGTGTTCATCATATGCGTCTTTCCCCATTTCTGTAAGCGCCGTCAGGTTTGACCTCATCAACGACCCATCAGTATAGCCTAAAGGCTGTTTGTTCCGTATTTTTCGCGGTATCCTGAGGAACAAAGAGCACGCACATACATCTGATGAGTGAAAAGCTGACTTTTTATTATCAAAACCTTTGTGGACTGCGCACGAAATCAAATTGCTTTTTTCAATGTGGCGGGACCTCAGACTTTGATGTATACTGTGATACCAAAATGTGGCTTCGTGATGAAATCGTTTCCGTATATTATTGGTCCTGATGACTACAATATGTTTCGAGGCGACAGAGACCACAAAGTCGTCGGTCAGCGACATATGATGGAGCGGTTTTGATTGCTGTAAACGAGGCAGTACCAGCTCTACGCCGTTTTGATCTTGAAATGTAGAACGAGTGTGTCTGAATAGAAATGAAGGTCGCAGGTTGCAAGCATTTGTTACTAGGAAACTACTATTTGCTTCTTCCACCTCTAGTGCCGAGTTTTGTGGCGTTCTCCTTGACGTATCGGGCAAGCTTGATCCTGAATAGTACGAAATCGTTATTTTGTGTGATTTTAATGTTCCTGGTAGATGCTGGTTCCTGGTAGATGCTGCACATGAAACGGACCTAGCAAGGCGTTGCACCTCGTTACCTTCTTGAGTTCCAATGCGTTTGAGCTGGACGATTTACCGGAATATGACGGTAATATATTGGAGGTATTGTTTGCTAACATGTTCAAATATTCAATTGTGCCAGTCATCAAACTGTTCGTGTCATTTAATGCTTGGCACGCCCCGTTTGGTGTTAATCTAAATATTTCTAAACATGTTGTGCGGCATATATCAATTGATATATTCGACTACTGCAGAGGCGATTACATTAATCATTTTTCAGTGTCTGAAGGTTGGCAGTTGGGAGGGCGTTTATAGCGCTGGCTCTGTTCATTAGACAGTTTTTGAACTCTTACCGAGGAAAGTATGTCACTCTCGGAAATATCTCGCGTGGTGTTCCTCTGAGCTTAGACGAGTGCTACTAAAGGAACTTCACCTACACAGCTTGTCAAGTGGATCGCACGCCGGCATTGGGCGTAAAAAATAGTGAGAATACAGAGCCCAGGCCGAACATCCTATCAATCGTGACAGAGAGGCCTACCATTCCTTTGTCCAGCAGCACGTTACTCGGCGTCCTGAAGAGTTCTGGCACTTCGCGCGCAGTAGCACTAAGCATAAACGCAGTGGACATAACCTCGCCTTGCTATACGATACAGAGGATATTTCTGATCCCGATGATGTCTGTAATCTCTTCGCCAGTCATTTTTGTCTGTCTATTTATCGCCTAAAATCCAACATATAATTGCATCCCTCCATCATTTTTTTTTTTTGTAATTTGGATTACTTGTTTTTAGGCTTGACGACGTTTTAGTTTCCATAAAGAAGGTTCCCCAAAGAAGACTTGTGGCCACGATGTATCCCCTTGTTCATTGTAAAAGGTTGTGTAGATATTGTTTCTCCTTCGCTTCCCTACTGAAAAAAACCATTTGAAATTCAAACGGGTGGCAAACTGGTAAATCAAACGGGTGCAAACTTGTCAACCCGTTTGGATCAAACGTGATTATGGGATACGGGTAGCCGTTTGAAACGGTAACCGCTCGAAACGGTACCCATTTGATACAGGTGCCCGTTTGATACAGGTGCCCGTTCGACCTTGCACGTGACCACACGTTTGAACGTGCCATTCGAATCGGGAAATTATGCGCTAGCCCTAAACGGGGATCGTCTGGTAGGTTGGTTATCTTAAACTTATTTAATACGTTCGGAAACTCATAAACCTATTTATAACATGGAGGAAACACGTAGAACAAAAGTGCTCACGTAGGTGCTTTCAAATGAACAGGAAAACAGACTCAAAATATTTTTTTCAATTCTCCTGAAAGTTTATTACGTCTTCTGTAGACAAGTACAAACGTGCAAGCGATCTGTGAAATGTGAGAGGCACTCTAAGCTTTTATACAACTGAGAAGATAGCAAACCAAACAAGAACCGAGGTAATTCTAGATTATGAAGGTCGACTTTCGGGAAATTATTCGCCCGGCTGCCGCGAGAATAGTGGCTGCATAATTATAGAGATAATCTGGAAGAGTACGAGTAGAAGAACGGTCAATCGTTGCCAAGAAGTAGGTTGCAGTGCACTTACCATAAAAATAGCGGACTTGAAAGATGTAATCCGTGATATTTGTCGACACGGTCAAAGCAGGACAACCACACAAACATAAATGACAGGGAACGGCTTCTTGGAAGTTTCAACACGATGTGGCGCACAAGCTGTCAGTTGCCAAACCCAACCAAACCGCAATAATTCCTGACATCTTTGATGAATCGCTTGTTGCCGATATAGACGTAGGACTTTTCGAACACTGAAAGCTTTGGTGCACATCCAATAGGAACCGTGCGCCTCTAATTCAAGCCCCGACCAGGGCGCCCCTAGCGGCAAACGGGTCCATCGCATCGGGAAGCTTCTGCCAGTCGCTGCGTTGGTTGTGCCTTGTAGTGGGTTAGCGTTGTAATTTCTGAGATGGCTATTCCTCACCAAGAAAGCCGCAACAATTGCTGCGTGGTCGGCTGCAACAGTACGTCGAAGATCGCACACGGCACGAAGTACTACATCGTCCCTTCGAGGCCGTACGAGGCAGAGTACTGCGCGACCAGGCTGCAGGTGCGACTTGTGCGTCCATACAGGTTAGTGGCGTTTCTTACCTTTCTGTTCGCGCTTTGTTTAAGCTGCTGACGAATAATACAATTAACTTTTTTTTATTCTAGCGACGATGGAACAGCATCGACACCGACGGGAAACTCTAAAGTGTGCGGCAAATACTTCACCGGAATCGAGAAGCGGAGAGCGGTCGCCCACCTAAGCCTACACTTGGATGTTTCCATCAGTCTACAGGAAGATAGTAGTGGGAATCGCGGAACGGCGCGAGAAAAATCGCCCAGTTATTGTCAAGCTGATTCAGAAATAAACGTACATAATTACCATGGTCCACTCAACGCCAACTACATTTTTTTGCGGGCACGCTTAATTTTGTTACCAGAGTACGGCGCTCCGTGACATCCACTTGTCCGTCGAAACGGACCTCCTTCACGTCGTACACGTGGTCAGGTTCACGAAGGAGTATCTCTTCTTTATATTGGTACCACGGAAGAAGCTTTCTAGATTCGTAACCGCCTTAAACCCCGTCGTAATCACCCCGGGAACACTGTCCACTGTGCGGCTCATCGCCATTGCTTCCCCCCGATGATTCTGCACCGGTTACCGAAGAAGTTTTCCGGATTCCTAATTGCCCTCTGTCCTCTGTGGTGTTCGTTGCTATTACTTCCCGATGATTCTGCGCCGACGGCACCGGCTACAGAAGGAACTTTCCGAATTCGTAACTGCCTTAAATTCCTTCGTAATCACGACGGGGACACTGTCTGCCGTGCTGTTCGTCGCCATTGCTCCCCGATGCTCCTGCGGCGGCTACCGCTAGGTCGCGGCGAACAATAGGCGACCGCCGCGACACGGCCAGCGTGCTCGCTTCCTATACGTTGTCGAGAGACATCCTAATAAGACCACAGGGTTAGGCGACAGATCGAAGCAGGTGGACGCGCGAAGTTCGAGCTGGAACTGACAACAAGCAGACAAAGAAAAAAGCGGCTGCTAGGCGCACCCTTCCGGATCTCGATGCTTATCAGCGTGTAGCTCGCGCGTGGCTGCGAGTCACGTGACGGGTGACAAGAGAGGAGGGAGGGGCCGAGGACCACAGGGACAGTCCCTCTCCCTCTCCCCAGGCGTTCCAGTGAGATTTGTTTTTGTAACCTCGAAAAAAAACAAAAAAAACACGCCCGAGCGCATTTTAGCACGCTCGAACCTTGGAAATGGCGGCGGGGCGGCCAGAAGCTCGGCTTGCGCCCGAGCGAAGAAAGTACTCAGCGCGAGCTCGTAGTTTGACTGCTGCAACGGCGGGCGCGCTCTCGCAATGCTCGATGTTCTTGCGGGTACCGTTTCAAACGGCTACCCGTATCCCATAATCACGTTTGATCCAAACGGGTCGACCAGTTTGCACCCGTTTGATTTACCAGTTTGCCACCCGTTTGAATTTCAAATGGTTTTTTTCAGTAGGGACGGCTGAAACGCTAGGCGTGCCCACGCCGCCGATCTGTACATTCAGTATCAAACGGGCTCCGGAGAGCCGTTTGATTAAACCGTTACAGTTTGCAACATGGTCACCGGTTTGAGCAAACGTGCGACAACTTTGCCCAAACGAGTCGCCCATTTGCCCAGACGAGAGACCCGTTTGCCAAAGGAGTGACCTGTTTGTCCAAATAGGTGACCATTATGAATCATACGGGGGACCCCCTTGAGCCATACGGGCGACCCCTTTGACGAACTGGTGACCGGTATGGTTAAACTGTTACCGGTATGGACCCGTTTCTTTTCATATAGGCGCCAAATGGCTTTTTTTCAGTAGGGCTGTTCCCATATTTACATTGCTCTTTAAACAATCTGTGCCCCCAAGCGCGTGTAAAAAATTCGTTTTCATTCCTTTACTAAAATTTGAAAACCCTGCCTCTCTGGCTAAGTACTAACTCATTCCTTTGTTACAGGCATTTTAAAAGGTGTTTGAAAAATATTGTTCACATTCATATGTCCAGCATCTTCAAACGGACCGTTGTTCAAAATCAGGACGGCTTAATGAGCGGCCGCTCCGTTGCAACTAGCCTTGTCACTTTCCTAACTGCCTTGGCACCGACCGTTTCCTGTCGAAAACAAACTGATACAGTCTATTTTGATATCAGTAAGGTCTTCGATCGCGTCAGTCATGAAACGTTAATAAGGTGATAATCATTTCACGGATTAAGTTTCCATCACTGCTAGTGGTTTTCTATATATCTCCAAGACAGACTAAACTGCGTCTCCCACGGAGGCGCCAAGTCGCAATTTTTTTTTTCGGTTCCGTCCGGAGTGTCGCGGGAATCAAATCTATGTTCTTTGCTTTTTAACGTGTTTGTAAACGATTTTCAGGTGATACAGCACTCCACCTTGTCCAAGTTTGCTGACGATATAAAGCTATATCGCAAAGTGAAAATATTTTATGACTGTGTCATAACAACAACGCCATTAACGCTACCTCAGGTCACCTAGGCATGCATTGCAGAGATTGAAGATGCTCTCCCCTTCTAAACAATTGCACGGTACTAAGACTGAGCAAAAACAAAACTGACTAGAGAAATTATCGAAGCTGCTAGCATAGACCTGCTAGATGGATTAAGTGTTAGTACCCCGTCGAATACTTTATCCGAAAGAGTTAGATTACTTAGGAAGACCTCCTTAGTGACTTTTACTGTAGTCGGACTTTATCCCCTCCTTTTTCATTTCATTCTTTCTTTCCTTTTTATTGTCATTTATTTCCTTGCGTCCTTTTTTTTCTTATCTTCTCTCCTTTTCCTTTTGTTTATATTTTTCTTTTCCTTGTTTGTTCTTCCTTAGTTAATTTTCATTTTCTTCTTTTTAGTGCGGAGGAGTAGAAACTAACGAAGATGTTTAATATATCCCAGAGTTGACAGTCAGCGCTGCGTGAGAGTTGCTTTTTTGTGTGCATGTATTTTTATAGTGTGTTGTATTTTGTGCGCTGTGAAGTATTAGCATGATTCACCAACTCGTACACCACTAAGCTGCTCGCAACTGGACGCGCTATTCTCCCTTCTCCCAAAAATAGAGGAGAACACAAAGGTCTTGCTGCAAAACGCAGTCACACTCGGAGAGGTAGAGCATATGGTTAAGTCATGTTGGACCAACGTGTTCCCCGTCTCCCTATTTAGGCCTAGCACACGCAGACCGCGGGGACCGCAATGGTGGCGGTTACCCAGATACGAGGTGAGCACGCATTCCTCGACTAGGGCAGTTTCTCCCTCGGCCTGTGTGGGTGAATGTGCCTGTGGGGCACCCTTGGGAATGGTTGTGGACATGACCCATTTGGGGGCAAAGCCACACCACCTACCCCAGACGCTTCCATTTCCCGTAGGCTTGATAAGCCGTCCGTGAACGGTGGCGGTGGCTGTCTCGTTGGGGGAGGCTCTGGTTTCGAGCCTCTTTCTTTTTGTGCTTCTCCCCTCGTCCCACAAATCTGGCTAGTACGGCAGCGTGGTCCACCTCCAGGTGAATCTGTCTGATGTGACAGCGCCGACATTTTTTCGCCTTTTTAATTTATTTGTTTTGGCCGACGGGAAAAGTGTGATAACGAAAATCTAATAAAACACGTCACTATACGAACCCAGAGACATCCTGTGTTTCGACGTGGTACACCCTCAAAGGGGTAACCCACACTTACTAGCTTAATATAAAACTGGAGGCCCCGGAAGGTAAAGTTCTAAATTTTGCCGAATATTTTCAAAACAACTTTTCACAGTACCTCTAAATTTTTCTCTTTTTTTTTTGTGTGTGTGTGTGTGTGGCACATGGACAAGCGCGTTTATCCAGCTCTTTTACTCGAACTCACACAATTCTTATTTTAAAAGTTTGGGATAAATCTATAGGACGACGCCGAGTAAAAGGTCGCAAACCAATAACTCGATGTAGCGTTCACTACGAAATATTTTCCAAACTTTTAACCCTACGGGTCCAAAGTGCCTTAAGTGAACTAATCGAAACGTGTGGAATAAAAGGCCGGTCCACACAAAACGATTTCAATGTAGTGACAAGTATATTAGAAACCTGCCTAGACTTAGAAAGAAAGTTTGACATCAACCAGATTAGCCTTGCAGATGGCGTTTCATCAAGTGCGGCACGTTGTTATCTTAAAAATACTATATTATGCGAATGTAGGCACTGCTATCTTGTGTGGAAACGGCATACAAAGAGTGCTCAGTCCGATTAATTGTCAATCACGCTGTAACCAAAGGTACTTCTGTTTTATCTGCAGGGAGACAAGGTTGTCTACTTTAATCTTTGTTGCCCTCCTTGTATATAGAACCTTATTGTTTACGGGTCCAGGCTGCCCAATGTATCCGTGTCTTTGTGCTGGAATTAGCGAAAACCAAAGTTTGGGCGTGAGCTGATGACATGGAGATTTTTGTGAGGTGAGAGAGAGTGTAAACGAAGCGGTGGCTGTAACGAAATAATTTTATGAAGTTACCGGGGCTGTTATGAACTGGGGAAATATTTTTGGATTATGGTTTTGTGACTGGGCGACGATTCCTGATGATTATCAAATAATGAACTGGAGTAGCACACCGTGCATATAACTTGGGCTACAGACTGGGCTAACTAAGACCTAACTAGGAAGGCTACAGACTGGGCTAAC
Organism: Ixodes scapularis; assembly: GCF_016920785.2. Lineage (NCBI taxonomy): Eukaryota > Metazoa > Arthropoda > Arachnida > Ixodida > Ixodidae > Ixodes > Ixodes scapularis. The sequence continues at coordinate 137,216,538 of NW_024609857.1, forward strand.
TAAGACCTAACTAGGAAGGCTACAGACTGGGCTAACTAAGATCTGTCGGTATTCGTGCGAGCAACGATATACAACATATGTTTGGTTGCAAAGATATGGTATGTTTTAAAAGCATGACACGGCGCCCGCACTAAAATACTAAAAAATCGACAGGGTCTTTGCAATATTTTTCTGGAAATAAAAAAGGAATAAAATGAGGAGAGACTACATGTTCCGCGCAGTGAAAGACGGTGGTGACGGTATCTTGCGTCTCTTCGTTCGGAAACTTGTGTCTAGATTCAGATTTTTGTGAAATCAGACACACCCGTTTATACGAACAATGATTCAAACTAGGCTTCGAAACTCTCCACCGACTATCTTAGTAAGCAGCAAACCCAATTGTACACGCGCGTTTGATTGGGTTATTAAAAGGTTCGAGATGCAGCGTTCTTTTTAAATGCAAGATTTTCGCTGAACTACCTTAGTACTGCCAGAAATAAAAAAATAAAAAAAACTGTCCCGAGATGTTAACGAACTCCTGCTCCCACCACCCCTGTACCGCTGGCTGCGTAGCGACTACCCAGGGTAGGAAGTTGCCTGTTGGGTGAAAAATAAATGCGTGTTACTCCTGCTCTTAAAAAGGCTTCTTCAAACTCTACACTAACTCGCTTCAAGTAAAGACATGATTCAGGGAAAGAGGTAATTTTGTTCACCGGTCTGATAACTGCATATTGTGCAAACAGCCTTAAACTGTTGCACATGAATTCTTTCGCTGCTTGTATGCAGTATTTTCGGGGATGTCTTGCAGAAGACTTTGAAGAAAAACTTATGTATAACCCCCTACACTATTCATTACCTCCCTGAAAACAGTGCTGAACTTGTACCGTATGATCTGCTGCCTGCGTTAGGTTTGTATTCCATATAAAAATTCTCGATGGCCGCCAGGCATGCGGATGGGGACGCCAGAACTGTGAGGATGTTCTTTGCCGATGCGCAGGTCAAGACAGTGTTTTGCCGGTCCGAAATGACGGCACCCGAGTGGGGCGGAGCATACAATGACCTTCAACAGATGAAGGAACTTCAAAGCGCCAACAACATACTGGGCGACAAAGTGCTGACGTCGCATGTGTTTACAGCGAATTGTGTTTGTCCTACATCGTTCAACAAAAAAATAAATATGTCGTGAAATGATGAAAAGACACTCGCTTAGAATATTAAACGGTCTGGGTTCAAATCCCGTTTGACGCAAACGCTTTGTTTCGGCGATGGTTCCTCCCCACCCCTCCCCCCCCCCCCCCGCCCTTTTCCCCCTTCAAATCACATCATTGTAGCGGTTTCTCAGTCAGCCTTTCATCCAGGATTTACGAAACTTCAAACAACTAGTCAAAGAATGGTTCGCGTTAATGAAGAAAGCCGTGAGAGCTACTCTAATGCGCTCGGTGCAAGTGAATAATACGACCAACGGCAAATAATATGGAAGGAAACTGTCACACGTACAAAAATACATATCTATATTGAAAGAAATAACAGATTGTTTACATAACGAAAACATTTTACGCCGCTAAAAAAAAGCAAAATCGAAAGCTCGATCCAAACCAACGCATTTTTGTGCTCGCGTAGGCCGTACGATTCCCGGAAAAACGTATTTCGGGACGTCGCGCTGATTCCTTGCGCTTTCCGGGAGCGCATAAGAACGTTGGATGATTTTAAGTTTTTATAAACGCGCACAATAACGCGCTGTGACGTTGTAGCGCGCTCCTCTCCCGGCCAATCGGTGGAGGGCACTAGTTCCGGCTCCGCGTTTTTTCGGCGCCTGGCGCAGATACTCTCCACTTGCCCGAAGGCGCACGTCTTAAACAACGCGAATGGTTGTGAGTCAGAAAGCACCCCGAAAATAGCTAATACGTCAAAAAGCCCAATTTCCAAAAAACGCACGAGTTGAGCGCGCACAAAAACGCGTTGGTTGGGATCACGCTTAAATAAGTGAAGTGGTTCGTTTTTTGATGGTCCCGAAAATGCATCCAAAATCGAAACATCCGCAATGAATTTTCGCCTCTTATCCGCGTTTTTACTTCGCCAGGCTTGCGTTTATAGCACAAGTTTGAAATTTAACACAACACCGCGCTTCCCACGAGATCAAAATTTTCTAAAATTTACTGATTCGGTCCTTTTTGATGACTCTAAGCAAGTTTTTATTAGGGAAGTCGTTTATTGTCGCTAATGGGAAGGTTATTTAACACAATTTAGCGTAATATTTGATTCGCCGTAACGATTTGCCCCCTCCCCCCCCCACCCTGTTATGCAACCCTGGCCACAAAGCTCACCTAGACATACCGTATTGGTGCAGCATTCGAAAATCCGTTTAAAAACAAAATATATAAAGTAAAACAAATTACGAAACTTTAGACCAAATTCCTTTTCGTAAGTTATTGTTTAAAAATAAAATTCACCGTGTTCAGTGTGCGTACAGTACGAGCAATCATCTGGCCGGCCTACAGCAAGCAAACTGTGCTGCAAACTTTGATCTTGACAATTTTCCGCATAATGGGAAAAGCGCCCTTTTTGCCCGGAGTGTATCTGACAGGGAAACGTTTTTGCGGTAGAATTTTTGACAAGACCGTTTTGCACGGAGCCGGCGTGTCCAGATCGCTTGGGCGACCATGTTATCTACTTGCGTGTCTGAGCATTCCGGTGTATTTACTATGATTATACGTATACAAAGAGAAGTGAAGGTGAAATTATTGGCATGAAGAAACTAACAAAAAGCTTACTGTAACAGTTTCTGAAACCGTAATTTATCAACGTCTCAAGCCGTCCCTTCTCAAAAGTTGGCAAAACATAGCAAAAAAATAAACTAAACATTAAACTAAACCTTGAAGTACGATACCATTAACACAACCATAAGCTTAAGCCCTAAACACAACTTCCGTAGCAAAATACTAAACTAAACATTTACAAAGATTTTCTAAGCTCGAATAGCATGCCGGAAGTGTGGTTTAACTAGATCTACGCGCTGGTGTCTTCAGCGCGTAGGACCTAAAGCATCGTAACTCAAAACTCTAAAACAAATGGCAGTTTGATTGTGCCAGTAATTACGGCAGATCTATCTGCGTTACCAGCATGCTCGCTTATGATTGGGTAATTCAGCAAAAAATCAATGAACTTGAGAATGATTAGTTTTAGCAGGCTCATTAGAATTTCTCTTCAGTGGTCTATCGTCGTAATACTGTGTAGCAATTCGTTAAAAAGGATACGCACCGTGTGAGAAAAAGAGACAATTATATTCTAATTTATTCAGTAATGCTTGAGAGCATTTGACTTGTGTCTAAATACGTCTAGGAGTTTCCGGATGTCCGTGCATCGTATGAAGCGTGGCAAGGAATTTGAAGAGTAGCCTAAAATACGGCAAAAGAAGAATGATCGTTTCATTAACTCTAAAGTTAGCATAACTTAACCCTGTCATACACTACTCCACGAACATAAATTAACCGTATTGTTAAAAGCAGGAATTTGTCTTTAGAATAATTGCGATCTTTACATTTCGACAGCTGAGCCGCCTCCTGAGCCGCCTCAAACGGGTAAGTGACCTTGGAAAACAATTCAGGCAGTCACTTAGCACCAAACAAGTATCAATCTTAATCATTTTCGGCCTCCTTAACCATATCTGTGGTTCTGAAGATAAAGTCTGCGATGTGACACTAAGCGTGACGTGCTCAAGTGAAACATTATGCTCTTTGTCACGGATGGTCTGGCAACATCGGACCGAAGAAGCGAGCGGCACATTGCACTCCCGTTTCGATAGCCGAATGTCCCGGTTCCTGGTCTCGGAACCCCATCCAGAACTCTGAAGAGGTCTCTAACAACCTCCGACACCCCTGGATACCAGTTTCGGCAAAAACAAGTTCGAATTGTTTCCACTGTGACCAAACCTTCACTACTGCTGCACTAAGCCTAACCGCCCAGGCCAGCGAGGCTGTCTCGCCGCTCGCCGCCCGCCACCGGCCGCGGCAGCTGCGGCGCGCCCTCCCAACAACATGGACGCAGCATCATCCGACATGGAATAAAAATTCCCATTCCCGACGTTTCGCGTCGGGAATGGGAATTTTTACCGTATTTACCCACCAAGAGTTCGCACCCCACAGTGCAAGCACTGCTTTCGCATCGGCCATCAAGCTCATGTACGCCCCCACAAACAAGCTCACTGCTTCTGCAAACACTGCGGCCAACGCTTCCCACCAACGCCGGACAGCGAAATCACAGAATACGAATGCGTACTCTGCTATCTAAACTGCGGAGCCGACCACAGTGCAACGACGCCAACCTACACCACTCTCCAAGCGTATATCCAGCCATGAATTTAACACAGCCGAAGCCCACGCCAGGGGAAGCCGACGCAACCCCCTCCCTCCAGCAAGGATATCTCCCACTGGCAATCGTTTCTCGGCACTCGCCAATGAGTCTTCTACCCATCAGGCCCAGCAAGACTCTCACAAACCCCGTAATACAAGACAGAACACCCCAAAGCACCGGGCCCGGCACTACACACCGCAAGGCCGACTACGACACAAGCCAGTACAGCAACAAACACAGCAGCAAGCATCTCGACGTACTTGGCTTCAACCAAATTGACCCTCTAATCCCCAGGCCCCTCGACCGGCGCTCACCCGGACCAACACCGAAACACCACCCTTCACTAGACAGGTGAGTGACTCAGTGGCTCCTCTCCCTTCCCCCGCCCCCCCCCCCCCCCACACACACACACACATTATCACCCCCACCACAACCACCTCTCCTACGCCCTGTAACGCTCCCGCCCCCGGAGAACAATACCAATGACGTGGTATCCCTCATATGAAAAATCATCATAGATCTGATACCCACATTCACAACAATCACAACTGCTCAGCTTCAGTCGCTCATTGCACAAGAAATCAGCCATCAACTAACCGAGGCGACAGACTGTCTTCCCCGCAAACGCGCACAAACAGCATCAAATTAAATGCACTTCGACAATCATGAATAGCCACCACACAGCTACCGATTTTCCCACGATGTGACTGTGGAACTGTTGCGGCTTCCGGAAAAAAGAAAAGCTATTTTCACCCAATATATTCTCCACCATAAGTGTCCCCCGGATATCATCTTCTTCCAAGAGCCAAATGTCATTTTCTCTCACCTTGGCTACGATCATTACAGTTAGCCATCCATCTCCCAGAAATCATCCCGGCATCATCCTGCTCCCCAAGCGCCGGGCATGACAGTAACATATGTGCGTAAGCACCACCCTACAATACAATACGACACAACACACATGAACACCTTTCACATTGAACGGGTGCACACGAAAAGCCTCATTAACGGCATCAAGATACACTTCATCAACACCTACTGGTCGCCATCAAAACAACTTGACGTATTTCCTCCTCGGCACCGGTATCTGCAGCAATGGCACTCTCCAGGTCAGCACTTCCCCGTAGGAGGGGACTTCAATGCCCGCAACATAGCTTGGAGCTACAAAAGAACCAAGCCAAGATGCCGCAAACTCGAAAGTTTCATGCAACAAGAAGTCTTCACCCCCCTCAACGATTTCACGCTTCCAACGAGAACCCGGACCTCACGTGGCACAAAGGCCCAGACGAACCACAATGGGAAAATACCGAAGATTCCCTCGGAAGTGACCCCTGCTTTATTCAAATCAACCTGCAGATAGGCCTCTCACAAGTGCATTACATAGTCGTATCAGACAGAACCCCATCACTAACTGGCATAAAGCCCGCCTCGACATGGAAAGTTCACTAAACACATCGTCCTACCCGGAACGGTTATCCTCCCTCCAGAACATCGTTAAAGCCCACACAAAACATATCAGCTCCACGGAAGGCTACCCTGCGGTGGACACTCAGTTGGTCTCCTTGTGACGCGCCGGCACAATCTACTCCGCAAGTGAAAAAGGCAGAAGTATAACATCAACCTTCACCAAAGCATTCAAAACCTAAATTATGAAATCACCAGCTATGCAGAACACATGGCCACGGATCGATGGCTCTGGCATTGCGAACATCTATCCCAGCAGCTCCACAGCAGGAGGATATGGTGCATACTCCGTTCCCTCCTTGGGAGCAGTACTCAACGACATCACCTCGTCAAGCTCACGATCAAGAACAACGACACCGAAGACCAACTTATGAAAGCACTTCGGGATACCTACTATACGGAGCACCATTAACAGCCGCTCCCTTTAAAGCCAGAAGCCCCTGAAACACACGAAGGCATTCAGCCGACTTCACCCTCAGAGAACTCAAAGCGACCCTTTGAACACTTCGGCGAAATACAACTTTTGAGCCGGACAACATCTCATACACTGCACTCCGGAAACTCTCTCGTCAGGCAACCATGGACCTCTTACAACATATTAATCAAGCCTGGCGCACAGGGATCCTCCCCTCAGAATGGAAGGAAGCTAAGGTTACTTTCCTGCCCAAGCCTGATAAAGACCCCACTATTATCACAAACTTCCGTCCGATTTCCATCACCTCCTGCATAGGAAAGGTCATGGAAAAGGTGGTACTCACCAGACTTAAATGGCACATTGACCACACTCACTTCCTGCCATCAAACCGAATAGGCTTCCGACGGCACATGAGTGCCCAGAATAATGCGCTTTTGTTACAAGCCGCCACTCAAGAATACGCAAGTGCAGCGCAGCTGCGTACAATCGTAGCAGTCGATATTAAGAAAGCATTTGACAATGTCGAACATGTCAGCGTACTGCGGAACCTCCAGCAGCTTGGAATCTCCGGCTGACTATACATTTACGTTCAAGCCTCCCTCACGGAACCGATGATACGTGTACTCGACAGTGACGCGCAACTATCAGATCCCTTCCCTATCACTAGAGACACACCAGAGGGATCCATTATATCCCCTATGTAAGTCAACGTCGCGATGATGAACCTCCCCTCCCAACTCAACCGCATACCTCATATCCATCATGCCTTATACGCTGATGATATCACTATCTGGTGTAACACATGCAATCCTTGAGAACAACAAACGGCACTCTAAGAAGCTCTCGATACAATCGAAACTTATGCCAGCGGAATTGATCTATCTTGTTCCCCGAAAAATCTGAATATACTGTCATCACCGACGAACAAATCCATCTCAAAGCTAGCATTCAACGGGACCTGATCAAACTTCGCCTGCACAACAATCCCATACCCCGTAAAGCATGTATCCGCGTCCTCGGCTTCCTATGGCAAGAGGATAATCGGCACACAATATGGCTCCACAATACCCTTCGAACTATTCATCAGATCAAGAACATCCTCCAACGCATTACCCCCCGGAACATAGGAATGACTGAATCTGCCCTTCGAAGAATATCGGAGGCCCTAATCTACACCCGAGTACTCTACGCATTACCGTACGCCCGGCTGACAACCACAGGACGCAAGAAGTTAGAAGCAGCACTCCGTCAGTGTCTTCGAACGGAATTAGGTATGCCCAAAAATGCACCGAATCACCTCATAGAAGGCACAGCCCTCAATAACTACCTCCAAGACAGAGTCTCCGTCCACCTTGAAGCACAAAATCTCCGCCTCAGAAGCACAAAACAAGGACGAGTTTTCCTTCAAGAACTAGGCCACGCTGTACCCCCAGTGTCATCCCCCCTCATCTTCCACCCTGGCAAATGATACCACGACTAACGGTGGCGCCAATACCCGAAAATATGAATCCCGTCAGCCACTCTGCCGTCGCCAGATGAGAGTCATCCAATATGACCAAAACAGCCCTGGCATATACTAGACCGATGCCAATTTCCACGAAGGCACGGCATACACAGCCGTTCACTGTACAACGAGAACGATCAACCACAAGCATACCTATGTCCCCACGGCAACAGACGCAGAAGAACAAGCAATTCTCGTAGCCATCACGCTGCACGAGCACCCCACCACGAACGTGGTGGGGTGCTCGTGCTCTCCGTGCTCGCACGGACAGCCAGGAATCTCTGGTTGTTATTAAGCTCAACACATACCCCCCCCCCCCCTATCACTGCAAAGCTGCAGCGCCACCTACACCTCTATCCGCTCATCCATATTCGCTTAGAATGGATACCAGGCCATCAAGGCATCACTGGGAATGAAGCAACTCATTCCACAACCCGAGACAATCAAGATCCGGGTCCCGGCCGCCCCTGGCCATCGGCTCTTACTACTCAAGCTCTTGCACGACAACAGCGGCAAGAACGCCATTCACGTCTTCGCGCGCTGCGGCATAACACTCGCTCTCTACCCCTCATCCCGCATTCCACATCTCGAGTGGACGCAAGCATCTTAAGACAGGCACGAACTGCAACTCCCTCCCCTGGGACCTCTTTCTCAATCATATCACCCAACAACAGGGCTATCCTCAATGCAATGTCTCCGGGAGCTATCCCACTCCCGAGCACACCTACTGGACATGCCCGCGAGCAGCTAAGCATTTCAATAACATATCCTTCCCTCCTAACATTCACCTCCCCTCCTCCTGGGAGCACTGGGTCACTGCACCACCTGAACTTCAGGCCATCTATTCGCCATGATTGCTACAACACATTAAAACCATCCACGATAAGACCTCGCAACGTCCGAAGGACATCCCGACTCGGGATCAATTCCAATTTGTCTTGCTATTAATAAAGTATTCTCTCTCTCGCTCTCTTTGTCACATTGCAGACTTAATTTTTGATCCAAACTTGTTTTCGACCTGTTCATTTTCCCAGCTCAATGTGGTAATCGCAGTCACTGGTTTTTTGAGTGCTCTTTAGGAAAGTACATTCAAGGTTTTTTTATAAGTGTGGTTTGTTCTTGGAGAGTTATGCGAGAAACTAAACAAGAGGCTGTTTAAACCGCTATTACGTCAAAACACAAAGAGACGAGGCATTGAATCTCCTCTATAATAGTGAAATTTCTAAATTCAGTTCAAAAACTAAAATTTATAGCTTTTTAGCTTTTTTGTTTCGCGCAAACAGCCCTTCATTTCAGGCTTCTCTGTAGGTTGCGAAATTAGATGATTGCCATCAATATCCAAGGCATATTTACCTTGTCTGAAGAAAAATATTTCTATGAGAAAAATTTTCACGTGTTTCTCGCTTTTTGATTGTGTTATTTATGGCCTTGGCTTCCTGTTTTTTTTTTGGTAATATTTCGTCTCGTTTTTTATTTGCCATTCCAAAAGCCCTCAAGACTATTATCGAAGAATGGTTAAATTATCCTGATACTATAGCAGTCTAGTCACGACCATCATATATTCTGATAGTTAATGTAGAGACGGCTTCTGTGGCCAGTCTAGTGTTGTTCTCCAGATCATTTTCATCAAATACAGATGAACGGGCAAAAGTGAATGGAGACGGTGCATTTTCACACCCGCCTTACTACGAATTTTTGTAAATTTTAGGATCAAAAGCGAGTGAAGACCAAAGTAAGCAAGTATATGACTAAACAAGAACGTGTCAGTCAGTCATGCTGAGCGACCGTAAAACTGAAAGCGACTTTAATAAATGAACCAATTTTCCCAGTCTTAACTTGTTTGGTGATTTATGAGTGCAATATAATGTTGGGTACTAACCTTAGAAACCCTATATTATATAGTTACCGTAGCACAGCCTATCACTGCGTTTGACGCTATTGTGACTGAAGCTTGCCTTACTCGCACGGTGAACTTTATGAGCAGTGCATGCTTTCTCTGTAAGCGCCCTTGTGTGAGTTCTACGGAGGTAGATTCCGCACAAGTTAATTTTACCTTCATATTTACTTTAGATTCGAATCAAATAAGATGTTAGGACGCTTAGCTTATATAAAAGCTTTTAAATGAAACTCATCAAATTATTTATAACCTGGCCTCAAAACCACGAGAACAAATTCAATAAAACTAAGAATACCACGCTCTTAAGTCTCTTAATGGGAAGTATAATTAACGAATAATATGTAATCAAAGCATAATTAAAACGCAGCTAAATTTAAAGATAACTTTGTTGTTGAAGACATCCATGATGGCTTCAAAGAGCAGGACAAAATATAATAACTAAGTTGAAAAATTTAATAACTAAGTTGATATTTTGTATCCAATACTGGGTGATCAAATGTAGGAACTGTTTTAGGCAGCATAAAAAAGTGGACTTATCAATTCTAAAACAACTCGCTAGAGCAACCGAAATAGTTCCATCATGTATAATTTCGAATTTAATTTGGGCCTATTACAGTATGCATGTCCTGCTCCTTGCTATTTTGTATTCACTATTTTGAAATAATAATACGAAGGACCAATAGTTCGTTGCAGATCTATTATTCCACTAATACTTTACCGCTCAGGGTGTTCTAAACAAACAACGCTGCACTGTATAGAAAACAAGCCGCCACTGCACTGAGAATGGACAACTATTTCCGCATAAAATTTATATCGCAAAAAAAGCCTACTTAGTTGTATACGATATGTAAAACTTTATCATACGCTGAGTATTTATTGTACTTCACTGTTCTAGATATGACAAATAGCACTCAAGACTGGGGTTCCTTCCACAAGACTAGAGAATTTCAGGATATATACGTATTGCATTTGTTAGAGAGGCATAATATTATTTTATTAGATGCAACCTGCGTAATAAGAATACTGTTCCAATTCAGAACCGATTACCAGACGATATTTTCGCCCTCATCTTTCTGGATTTGTGTTTTAAATTTAAAGCCCCACAGTGGATCAAGCAACGTGTTCTATTTAGAGCAAAGTTATTCAATATGTTTGTCCACTCAAAGAGGCCTGATGTACGTCTGTTAATTTTAGACAAAGCGGGGTAAGTACACAGCCTTGCTCTTTTCGGTTCACGGTTTGTTATTAAGAGTTAAAGTAAACATTTCAAGAATACTCTATACCGCGTTTTATTTGAAGTTCGAGCATGGTCAAAAGCTGGTTCCAACATGTACACAAGCTGAAAATGCCATGTGAAACGCATTCTTTGTGATCGCTTTGATTAGTTGACGCACTCAGAAAATAAAAAAAAGCCGTGATTTGGCACTTTCTGAGAAGCTTGTGATTGGCCGCGGTGGGTCGTAGCTCTGGTAGCACTCGTAGGTGACATGAGGGCCAGTATTAGGCGTGGAAGTTCATCTGCTCGTTGCGCACCTCGGGTTACTCAAAATATGAAGCGCATAGGGACACACAAGGAAACTGAGTAGTCAGGACAGCGCTATTGTTATTTATTGTCTTTGATAATTCAATTTTTTACGGCGAAGTTGTTTATGGCTAGGGTTCCGTGATTTTTTTGTGTGCGTTTACAAAAAGTTCAAATTCCGCGGTAAATTTATCGGAAAACTTTTTCCCGGCACATTTAGCGGAAAAATTTCTACGCTAAATGTAGCGGAAGAAAAATTTCCCCGACAAGTTTAGCGGAAAACTTTTCCCGCCAAATTTAGCAGAAAATTTTCCCGACAAATTTAGCGGAAAACATTTCCCGGTAAATTTAGAGGGTAATTTTCCCGCTAAATATAGAGGGAAAATTAGCGGGAAGGAGGAGGAGAAGTGAAGCACATCGCGTTTTTTTTGCCGTCGTTCCAAGGCGCTTGCGTGCCTAGTTACCTTTCCTTCAGCCGGGTGGCGGCACCATCGCGCGTGTCTAGTGTCCTCCGGCTCCTCGGGGTGGCGATAGTCCTCGACATGTGTGTGCGTACCTTTCGTCACGATGAGCACCGATCAAGGCAATAAATGTGTTCGCACCTTAGTTCAAAATTCTGTGTCACGTCTGTGTCGTGTGCTAAAGAGGTTCGCTGGCCATCCACCTTCGCAGAGTGAAATGGCTCATGATTTTTGTCATTTATTGGTACATTTCATATGCTTTGTCGCGTTTCTCCAAGTTCTTCCTCGCGTTTTTATTCTTTTTATATTTCATACACTTTCTATCCCTTATTCCTCCCCTTATGTTTTGGAATTAAAACCCTAGCTGTGAAATAGCGCTGTCCCGTCTTATTCGAGTACTTATGAATGCCCTATGCGCTTTATATTTTTAGTATGTTGAAACAAAGAGTCCACCGCGATAGTTTAGTACGCACCGTGGGTTTGTTTACCAGCCAAAAGCACTCACGTGTGTTTGTTTCCGCCAAACTCAACCGATGACGGCGTGCGTCCAGGTGCCTCGTCATCGCGCGATCCCTCCGCTCTCCATATGCTGCCATTTGATTGGCGGCGGTGCCGCTCGTTGCGTTTCGATGCACCCCAGTTGCATTTTGGAACACAAGCTCTCCACAGAGAATTTGCTTTGAATAGACGCAGGAGTCACTTGCTGACGAATGATTCGGTGGGTTTTAGAGCGCCACGATTAAAGTTGTTTGCCATTTTCTACTTCATTCGTCCCCGTGTTGAAGCGCCCACTATTAAATAAGGTTATCTCTTTCTCCCCCTTCTTCCGCCACACCCGCACTTTCCTTTTACTGACCAAGGTGTTGGTCCCTCCTGGGACACCTAAAGTCACTGCATCTGGGAAAGTAGCGCCATTGCCTTTCTAAACAAATAGGAACATACAGACGACAAAACCTCTCAAGGTGATTGGCCCATCGCTGTCGGTTGCCATGGTGATCGCCATTTTGAACCCCTCCAAACCTTTGGAGCTTCGTAAGTGTCGTTAAAACCAGTCGTACCAATATCGTCATGGAGCATCATCGTACTTAAAAGCGTTCCTCGGCCAATATGAGCGTCTTTGACTCTGCGCATGCAGTGAACTTATCACCATGCTTATTTCCCCAGATATCTTACTGTTGAGGTGCTCTTCTTTTGTGTTTCAAGACAGAAAAATTATTTTTCAATTCTCCTAAGCACCGACGTCGTGTGTGATGCCGTACATCTTAATACCACCATCACAGGCAACATCAGTGCTTGAAAGCACAAGCAGGTAGAGGGTCTTAAAGCCATAAACTGGTGTCCCGTTCGCCAGGCAAAACTGACCCCCAGTTGGCTGCCACCATAATGTACACTTTTGACCTCTAGACACGTGACCGTACCAAATCTTGGGGATTTTACGAAAAGCAGAGTCGATATTTTTTTGCGATCGCTGTAAAAAAGGAACACCCTGAACTATTTTTTCCACACTGTTAGCTCCGGAGATCAAATCCGATAAAAGTACAAAATACAGCGCCGCGGCCCATTTTGGGCTCAAAACAAATGAAAGATAACTTACCTCGTCCTATTAACGATCAATAAGCAATTATTTGTGAGCGGCACTTCGTTACAATCTAGACGTAAAACTATACGGTCTCGCGTCTAATGGTCAAAAATGTGCAACATGGCGGCGGCCAATGGAGGGTCATTTTCAGTTGCCAGTTTATCACTCAAAGGCCCTCTACCTCGTTCGTTCGCTGCCCCTGGCTATACAAATCACGCGTAGAAAAGAGCGCGGGATCACGGCGCGTTCACTCTGCAGAGATTGCTTTAGCCTCTGATAACAAACGCACAAAAATAGCGAGCACCGTCGCGATGCTGTTTTCGTGCTCCGTGATTGGCACCTTTGGATTGCAACGTCGTCTGCGGTCGGACTTAATCCGGGACCACACTGCTCACACATCATACAAAGGACGGTCTGCATACAGATCCGAACGCGAGTCACTGCCAGATCCGTGATTCGAATGCTGCGCGGCTGAGTTTTAGGAGAAAACTTGGCACACGGCGTTTGAAGCATGGACATTGCAATGACTCGTGTATGCAGACTGTCTTTTGTCTGATGTACGATAAGAGGGACCCGGGCTTTAGTGGGAACCAATACTAAATTTCGAAACACTGTTGTGCGCGGTGTAGATTTCTCGAGTTTATATCATTGAATCACGAAAAACCAGATACTATACTTCGTTTCAGCATCGGTCCGAGCGCGGTCGATATTATGAGCCGAAGGGCCAATCAAACACCGCAAAAAGCGCAGCGTCATGACGTGCTCTCTGCTTTTGATACGACTAGCCGGCGGAGGAGCACGCACAGAGAGACGGCGAATACCGGCTGGTCCTGTCAACTGCAGAGAGCAGGCCATGACGTTTCGCTTTTTGCGCTGTTTGATTGGCCCTTCTGCTCATAACATCGGCCGCGCTCGGACCGAAGCTGAAACGAAGTATAGAGATCAGGTTGTTGTTTTATTTCCCCCTCCGGACCTCGATGGTGAACCTTGAACTACCGTCTGGTACCCGGAGGGGAGATCGTGGAAGATGTGGTCCGGATGTTGGTAGGAGTTGGAGACTTCTTGCTTCTTCTTGTGGCCGACGGCGGAGAGTCAATATTCTGGGAGGCGAAGTTGTAATGAATACAACTGATTAATAAAAATTTATCTTCAACAAAAAAAATCAATTACACAAAATGAAATGACACTACAACCAACTGCCGCGCACGGCTTATGTAGTTAAGCAGTTACAAGAGCGGACGGACGCTTCGGCGTCAGGAGTCCTCCCGCGCACGGTGAGTACGGCGGCTAAGCCTCAGAGGCTGTCGCGCACGACAGAAGTAACGCGGCGAACCGCGGGAGGAAAATGCCACACGGGCCCGTTCAAACTCGAGACTCACACGCTCGGTCCGGGCTTAAGGCAGTGCGCCGGAACCCGCTTTGTCTAATGGGGGTATAATTTGAACCCGATTGGGGTGCAGGTCACGACACACTCCCGACCAATCGCAGCAGAGGTCTATGCTGTTGCTGGGGGTCCATTAAGATCGGGCCCCGCGGTTGAGTGTCTAAAGCGCGGTTTAAACAGACCCGGAATACAAACCCGGGAGCCGAAACCCGTAGTGACGTCAGCGCTCCCTCCGTACGGGCGGTGACGTAATTACGGCTTCCGGCACCCGGGCTGAAGAGTTGAAAAATTTTCATCTTTCTCCTTCCCGGGTTGTGACGTAGGTTTCCGTATTTTCTCCGTGGCCAATCAGCGCGGCGCGCTTCCCTTCTCCGCCCTCCTTGCCACCGGCGTTCACGTCGTTCCGCGTGCAAATGCCTCAGACGCAGACGCTCCGTGCTTGCTTGCGAGAAAGGCTGCGACGATAACCTTCCCGCCCGTCTCCGACGCGAGGAAAGCTGCTAAAGCTGCGCAGAAGAGTGCCGCTGCCGCGAAGAGGGCTGAAGTTGCCGATAGATTAATTCAGCTAGTTCAGCGGTACCCCTGGATCTACGACAGGTATCGCAGCGACCACAAGGACCGGGACAAGTGAAAGAACTCGATACTGCTTTTGATAATTTATTCACATGGTTTCCGAGACACGGAAGGTGGTTGCAACCCGATCAAACGGCATCTTCAATGCAAATATGAGCGGCCTTTCGAAAGGCCGTTTTTAGAGGCAGGCAGTGAGTGGCTTGCTGGCTGCAAAGAGACCGGAAAGGCAGTGGGATGTTATTAATAAGCAAATGTGCTCCGCTTCCAGCTTTGAGGTCATGCTTGTTCACTACAATTGTAATGAAGCAACTCATTTGTTCATTTTTTTTATACACCATGAGTTACCAGCCTCAGGCACTCTGCGACCGACAAAATCCCCCCCCCCCCCCCCCCCCCCCGAAACAAAATCCTGGCTACGTGCCTAGCTGCAACCATTGTGCGTGCGAGCTACATCCGGCACTTAAAAAGGTAAACGACACCGGTACGCGCTGTAGATCAGAGTTTTGAGGCAGCACTGTACGACCGCTAGCCTAGGGTCTTTAACACCTGTCACGCAGTAGTGAAACACGAACTTCTGCTGGTACGATGCTCATCCAGATTGTAACGGGCAGGGGTGGGGATTGAACCCAAGATCCCTGGGTTTTGCAGCGCGAGCTTTTGTGCAGAATTCACTCAAAAGCAGCTTGTAAGCACACATCCTAGCTAGCACAAAGGACAAGGAAGCACAACGGGCTTCCGTCATACATGCACTCAAAGGAGCACAACACCGTGACCAGATTTAGTGAACAGAAAGAGTGTGTCGTATGAGCTGCACGTGTGCGTGCCAATGCTATTTTTTTATAGCACAGACACAGAAAAAAATCTGACAAGCGTGTGACTGTTATGACAGCTGCTCTCGCGATCTGCCGCGTTAAAAATTATATAAACGTGGTTTCAGTGCGGAAGCGCACGCTCCACGCGAGTATTCCTGCGAGCGGCGCGCGGCCCCACGTTGAACGCCACTTGACATACAAGGTTTGCTTTCGAAGGTATGCTGGCACCAAATATGCTTTAAAAACTGACAGGTGAAGACGAAGAAGCGTGGAGGGTTGTTTCAACTCATATTGCCCGCGAAGCGGTATTACATACGCACAGCCCTCAACCAGCATAATGGCACGAAGCCAGAGGGCAACAAAACGGACCAGCGTGAGAGGAATTCCATCATCCTCTTTGCAATATCATAAAAAAGTTTTTCTAATACTTTTTGTCCTTCGCAAAGCTGTTTTTACGAAATTTTGGTGCAAAATGAAAAAAAGATCATTCTTGCACTTGAAACATGTACGGTTTAGTAAAAGTACATAAGCTTATCTTAAAAGCACACCCAAATTTGTTGTCGCCATCGGACCACTCAGATGATCTCCACTGGTTGGAGTGTTACCATTAAGCGTGCTTCCCCCTGGCGGGCTCCTCTCTTCTAAACTATCTTTTTTTATCTGGCTTTTCCAATGTTTCACCTAAAGTTGTCAAAGTGGCGGCTCGCAGCTACACTTTTTTTTTTAGTTGACCGCCAGTGCTTTCAGTTTTTTAGTGTCATGAGGAATATGCTTTACCGAATTTTATCAAATTTTCTGGGAATAGTGTTCCCCAAACCATGGCTCCAAAGAGTGAAGAATTCCACCAGGTCTAGACAAACTGGCGGTGAATTTTACCATGTGGCAATACTGGAATAAAATTCTATGCTCCTTTTTAAAAAGTGTATGGTCATCATATACAATATGTTTTTAGGGCTTTGTCAGTTTGTTTTAAGCAGCCGTAAAGGTTACAGTAAGGCGGTCTGCTCAGGTCAGCTATGCGGCAAGGAGGACACAATATGGAGGGCGAATTGCCACGATAAGTCGAATAATCAAGTAATTAATGTTAATGAGCTTTTATTTGGTAAAAATAAGCACATTGTTTTCTTTAGAAACTAGCTGAGCGTCATAGAAAACAACTTTTCTTTTTTTGTAATATTTGGGGCGCATGGAAGCGGTGCGATTGTGCTAAACTTAGAACTCGTACAACAGGCTCAAGGCTAGTTTTGCGAAAACACGCCCGCGCAGTTTTTTCGTTTTGTTTTATCCGCGTTTTGGCAGCCCTAGCATTGCACCTGTTGTACAAACGAGAAAACTTAGAGCACCACTGCGTTTTCTACGTGGCCGTGAAAGCTTTACAAAATTTACTTATTTAGTGGTTTTTAATGACGATTATCAAAATTATAATTACGATTATGATTATTTACCCTAAATAAATAGTTGATTAATATTTTGGAGTTAATTATCCTACTTGTCGTGACCACTAGCCCTGTATATTATGTCCTCCCCCCAAAAAAAATACATAATAAGGTTGAACTCAAATGCTCAGACCATATTACTATGACTTCCACAGTATTAAAACAAATGTCATGTCTAAAATTGATAACTTCCGCTGAAACAGTTTTTTTTTTTTACCCCAGGGTAGTTTTTGTTAAAGCGAATAAAAATCTGATCCTGTTTTCTGTGAAATGTAGTGAATGCGAATCGTCCGCAGGGTCGGTGGTCAAGGAGCCGGAAACCTGCCCGGTTTAGTTGGATTGGCTGTCCTAACGATCACCATCGTCGCAATCATACTCGTCGTTCTCCTAGGTAAGCTGTTATCATCTATCTGTGCTGACTACAGCATTACCTAGTAAAAAATAAGAAAAACTCGTCATCAAACGCTACTTGTGAACCTGATGAACATCACAGTCACCGTCTTTCTATCTACGCGCGTAACGGGGGTTAATTTTGGCAGGCGTACCATCGCTCAGCTTATGTCTGTATCACTTAGCATTTAAGTAGAACATGACCCCCTCTGGGAATGGCAGGCCAAAGCACCGGAACTTTCGCAGTGAAGGTCGGCGCTACACCCCCCCAAAAAAAACTGAATATACTTTTTTTTCTTGCGTAATAATGAATAAAACACGAACGCTACAAAAATGCAATTCTCACAAACAATATTCTCCGTATTTCGGTCGCGAGAGTGATGTTAGGTATGGCGAAATGCTTCTATTTGATGATTTCATTTCGGTACGACCTGCCAACCGAGAAGCATGTTTCGGAATCTCTCCTCCCCTAAAATGAGTCTCGATGCTTCAATACTGCGTTACCTCTTTCACGGCGGTAACGCTTAGTGCTCCTTTTCGGCGAAATCAGGCGACATCCTTACGCAAAAACCCACCTGATCACGGGACGCGCAGCACCCCGTTGCCACTATAGTTCCTGGACTACGTTCCTCCTTAAGTCCAGACGCAGCCGACTCTACGAGCTGACGGAACCAATCAGAGAGCCTCAAATATGCATTATTCTGGTGTTCGTCATGTGTTCTACCATCACTGAATCAATCACGAACAGAGGCCCAGTGATTTGTCCTTCTGACGCTGCTTGATTAGTCCCATCAGCTCAAAGCGGCGGCTGCGTCCGGACTTCAGCTCAGACGAATTATACATAGGCTCCCCGAAGGGGCGCCAGAGTCAGCCTCACCGACGAGTCAGCCTCATCAACCCAAAAGAAGGGGTTTGCACGTGATCGAAATCGGAAAACAGCGGCGCGGCGGCGCTACGAGCGCAGACGCCCCTTCAGGGTGCCTGTCGCCTATAATAAACTGGACACCTTCTATGATAAGCTGGACGCCACCTTTTCTGTGTAAGGGGTCTCAGAATTTGTGATAACCAACCGCTGCACAACCCCATATACAAGGGGCAAGCCTTGTCGCCTTTTATATGTCTTCCTTTTCTTTTCTTTCTCTTTCAGCATTCCTTTGACGCACAAAAGAAAAGTGGAATCGCTTTCCCGTACCAACAGCTTTGATAGAAGACCTCGAACTAATAAAGAACGCCATAGCTAATGTTGTATACACGAACGCCACTGTCTTCTACTTAAAGTTTTTTTTTACTTCATCATCGTTTATACTTGAAACCACTCTCCACTTAAATGCCCAAGGCCCTTATGGTATATGTAATAAATAAAAAAGAAAAACAAATAGTCAGCAAAACAAAAAACACAAAACTAAAGTGAAAAGGAAGGTGGGCCAAAGAGCACTCATTTGCAAGAATAACAGGATAAGCTCCTCTCAGAACGCTCTTCTGCCACAGAGGCGCTGTCAGGGCCCTGTTCGGCCGAATCGAACCCTGTTCTGCAGTGAACGTGCGTCTTAAATTCAGACACACCTTTACCGCAAAACAGGGTTAATTTCGGCAGACGTCTTTCCTCAAGCACGGCAAGTCGTTTTGGGTCTCGAGTCTAGTACCTATCTGTGCCACTGGGGGCGACAATGTTTTAGGGGCATTCGGGATGGTAGCTGAGAACATATGAAAAGCTTGACGTAAGGGAAGGTGCATAAACTGACGAAAACGTAAGGAATAGTTTTCATGTCATTTGCATTCGCCTAGAACTGCACCCGCCGTACCAGCCACTGCTCGGTACAACAAACAGGAACCTGTATTTGTATTGCGGAATACCTTTTTGTTATTTTTTGCGCAAATATCTCAAGGATATTTCATTATGCTCAGGGCAAATGTATCTCAGTATCTGTATCTTGGCTATAAAACACGTGTATCTCATTATTTTTATTTCAGAATACTTTTTTTAGTATCACTGTTAAGTGCTGTTTTCTAGTATCTTAGTTCACGTGGGTGGATGCGTGTTGCGGCACCGTTTCTTTACGCGTGCTTATGTTTGTGCCGGGGCAGGCAACAAGCGGGCGGCGGGAAGGTCGGAAGACCCCCACTGGCCTGATTTGGCTCGCGGGCCAGGGTTCGGAGACCCCTGCACTAAAGTATATTGCCTTTGAAATCTAAGTCAGATTTGTCAATTTTCTAAGTAAAGTTATGGCGCGAAAGATTGGTAATCAGAATAAACCTTAACAATAGCACGTCCTTCACAATCACAAACAAAAGAAAACAAACTCCGTATAAATATAAAATTATCATTGACCTCGTAGCAACAGCAGACCATTTTAATTTGTTGGGAGTTACAATATCAGAGAATTTAACTCGGGAACGCCTAATCGACATTTTGTGCAATTCACATAGAACAAAGTTATGGCACTTAGACCCCAAATATTTGTGCCTTCGCATGCTTGCGCCATCTCTTGCCGGGTTATGGCAGCACTCCCATAGAGACCCATAATTTTCATGAACAAATATGGCCACGACGCCGAAACGTTACGCTTTGAAGAATTCGTCATGCTAGTACTCTTTTCTATTATACAACGCTATTCTCGTTCCAAAATGTCAAGATGATGATGTGTAAACTCCAGGTTTTTCAGTCGAATAAACTTTTTTCATGTGCTGTCACTACGGATAGTATCAAATATAATCAGTCAACGGTTTATGCTTGGGTATATGCAAATCGTTTCGATTGTATAAATTAAATAGGATCCCTCCCCAATATTACTGCAAAACCTGTAATGTCTAAGATGTCCATTATATACATGGTAAAATATATTTCAGAGGTAGCTTACACCAATGATTGAAAAACAACTAAGTTCAAACGAACACATTTTGTAAATAAAAAAAAATACAAGATTGGCCATTCGATACAGTAAATCACAAAAATCGATAATGTGCTGGGCACTTTTTTTTAAAGATTATTTTCTCTGGTTTTTGATACCATTTCGACAAATAAGGTGGATTTGTTCACCTTCAGACGTTTACGATTATTTTCAATATTTTCCTACCGACATGCATAAGCCAGAAAATAAAAACCACTGTTTGCATTCCGACAACATAATTTTTTTTAAAGTTTTCAAAAAAAAATGTATTTATAAAAGGATGATCGTTCTTGTGAACTTTACATTCCAATGTCAAAAGGAATACTTAGGCAACTACTACATAAATATATTAAATAAATTCTCCCGATCGCCCGAGACATAAACACCAAAAAAAGTAAAACAAAGTCGGGAAGACAGCGTATTGAAATATTCCACTTGATATCCTATTCTTCGAAGAGTGTTGACGCCCATGATTTTGCAAGGCCAGAGGCTTGCATTCCGCAGACTTAAAGTTTGTATTTCGTCATCAGTTGAAAATGCGGTCGATCTTAAAAAGTTCCTGGATGAGGCGCGAAAGTCCGAATTTGAAATGATGAACGAACGCTTAAAAGCAGTCAAACCATGTGCACTTCGAGACAAGCTTGTTCATATATGGCTCATTTAAGACGATTGGCCATAACATCAGATAGCAGTCAAGATTCGTAAATTGCGTATGTTTGTACAGTTAATAAGAAATTGGCCGATCTAAATAAGTTCCTGCATGAGGCGCGGATGCCAGATTTCCAAATGATGAACGAATGCCTGAAAATAGTAGAGGCATGTCCACTTCGCGACATGTTTTATACAATTATGGCTCATTTTAGAGCATTTACCATGGTAGCAGCTCATAGTCAGAGGAGGTAATTTTTGTATTTCATTGTCAGTTAACCTCTCGGTGAACCTCAGAATGTTGCTAGACGAGAAGCGTTTGCCTAAATTTCAAAAGATGAGCGAATGCGTATAAACCCCCGAACCGTCCCGATTTTGAAACCGGTTTTCTCAAAAAGAATTCGTTTTTCAGTATTTGCTAGAGTACCAGGATGGGCTCGAGGGCTTGACTTTGATATTCTGTGTTTAACTTGGAACTGGGCTGTTCTCAAAATGTTCCCTGGCGAAGCTCGTTTGACGAAATTTCAAAAGATAAACAAATTCATAAAATCAGCCGAACCATCCCCACTATAAGTCCGGTTTTTTAGAAAAAAATTTCATTGAAGTATTTTCCGTAACACCAGAATGGGCTCGATGGCTCTAAATTTTATAGTCTGTCTTTAGCTGGGAACTGGGTTGTCCTTAAAAAGTTCCCTGGTGAGGCGCGGTTGAGCCCAAACTTCAAATAATGAACTAATGCCAAAAAGCAACCGAACCATTCCCAATTTCAGGTCGGTTTTCTCAAAAAGGATTCGTTTTGGAGTATTTGCCATGGTACCAGCATTGGCTTGAGGGCTCTAAATCTTACATGACAACCTTAGCTAAGGATTGGGTTGTTCTTTGAAAAGTTCCCTGGCGAGTCGCGAGTGCCTAAATTTCAAAGGATGAACGAATGCGTATAAGCTACCGAACCATTCCCAGTTTGAGGAGTTATTTTTTAAAGGATTCGTTTTTGAGTATTTGTAATAGTACCACCATTGGCTACACTACATTTTATATTCCACCTTTAGCTGGGGACTGGGTTGTTTTTAAAAAGTTCCCTGGCAATCCGGAAGCGCCCGAATTTCAAAGGATGAACGAAAGCGTAAAAACTACCGAACCATTCCCAGTTTGAGGCCGTTGTTTTCTTAAAGGATTCGTTTTTGAGTATTTGTCATAGTATCATCATTGGCTCCTCTACATTTTATATTCCACCATTAGCTGGGGACTGGGTTGTTCTCAAAAAGTTTCATGGTGAGGCGCGAGTGCCCAAATTTCAGATGCTGAACGAATGCGTAAAAACTACCGAACCATTCCCAATTTGAGACCTGTTTCCATAAAAAAAATTCAGGATAGGCTCAAGGGCTCTAAAATATATATTTTGCTTTCAGCTAGGAGTCAGGTTTTCCTCAGGAAGTTCCCTCTGTAAGGTTGCTGTAAGGTTGCTGGATATGGATTTGACTTTTTGAGTATGGTGGTCGTAATGAGCGTCTCATGACGCTGGTTGTGAATATTATTTCAGTCGTCCGTGGAGCCCCCGAACTGCAGCTGTAAAGAGAAAAGAAAATCTTTGGAAGGAACAGTGCAACGATGTTCAGTTACAATGTTTTTTTCACTTTACACAAGCTTACTGGCACTAATTGGAAAGAGAAGCCTCAAGTTCCTCCGGTACGGAGTCAGACTGCCAGAATGTAGTGGAAGCGAATGCGTCAAAATGAAACGAAATAGAAAAAACGCAACAAATGTTCAACCTAAATATTCCCATTCGATACTTGTCAATCTGAACAGCTTGCAAGCACTACACGTCCTCCCTTGACGTAATAAAAAGAAAGCCTCTGCGTTGACTTATTTTTTGCACTATTCCAAAATAAAACAAGAAAAAACGTCGGTCAAGAAAGGATTCACTTTATTATTAATAAACCAAAGCAGCTTGTTTTTTTACTGATGCTGTTGATCTTTTTTAAGATCGTAACGCAAGTGGTACAGCTTGCAGCAATATGATTGCACAGGGCAATACAAGCCATTGCAGTAAAAAGGCCATTATGGAAGCCCCTGGTGCATCAATAAGTTAAAAGGAATGTTTGAATGAACTGTGGCTTTTCCTTGTTTCAATAAAGTTTAAGCTAAACAAAAATTAAAGCAATTTTTCAAATGACTATCGGTACTTCAACATCACTTACGAAAGGTCCCGTTTATCTACGCAAAAATATTCGCATGCGGGTAGTCATTTGAAAAAGATATACCCGCCACGCACCTCCCCCCCCCCCCACACACACACAGACATACGCATAGCGCTCTTTCTCGAACATTGCTTGTAATCCAACTGCAGTGACAGCTCCAGTTTTCTTTTTTTCCAAGTAAGTTGACGGCGTTTAAGGCTCTACATAAGCTCACTCGTTTCTGTAGCATCGCGATGTTCTGAAGAGCGTGGCTCACATTAGACTAGAAGTTCTTCCGCAGCCACAACCACGCCGTCGTGAAGTCGAGGATGACTGGTCATGAGCAGCTTTTTCTGAACTATGCAATTGAATATATCACGGACAAGCAAAAGAAACAGACGCGATCAAGCCACGAAAGGCAGGTCTGGCGCGCTTGCTCTAGCCAAAGCATAGCCACGGCATTCCCTACCCTGGGCAATGCTTGTTGAAATAAATCGCTCTCAAGCTAGCATTTGGATCCCTGTCAAGTTATTCGTTTATCCAAAATGGGTACCGTCTAGAAGGTTGGATATCTCAAACGTATTTAAGACGACCGAACTGAATTAATCTATTTAAAAGATGAAGGAAACCCGTAAAGAAAATGTAATCACACAGGGGTAACAGGGAGGAAAACAGACACAAACGATCGTTTTCAAATCTCCTAAAAGTTTATTGCACACAGCATATTTTGTAAACAAGCACAAACGTGCAAGCGATCTGCGAAATGTAAACAGGCACCGCTAAGCTTTTATACTGGTGAATAGATTGCAAATAAAACATGAACCGGCGTAATTCTAAGATATATCGTTTATTCTCCCGGCATCTGGGAAAATAATTTTCCCCGAATTCTACCGGCACACGCCCCTCATGGTCGCTGGCAATCAGTTCATAGTACTACGTTTTATCGACATAGTGTTTTACATAGAGCTATGATTAGCTTTTTTTTTTTGTAACAAATCACCCCAGATTGTTGCCGCGAATGGCTTGTATGTGTGCAACGTGGGTTAATATTTTTGTAATGACAGCCGCAGAGTGTTGCCGCGGAGCTGCGTAGTCGGGTCTGCCGGCCAGTGACACACCCTGCTGCGTTCAATTCTCGTAACGAGTGTCATTGATATGTTAGTGTCGACGAAACGTTTCCATGCAACCTGTATCCGCAAAACGTTTTCTATAAAACGTACTTCCGCGAAATGACTGGAGGACAAGGAAGTCAATATTTCACTGGCAGTAGTCGCATGATTTCAGACAGCCAATGAGGCCACTGCCGGTAGAATTTCGAGGAAATTATTGTGCCGGCTGCCAGGTGATAGACACTGCCTGATTCTACAACTAATTTGGAAGAGTACGCGTAGAAGAACTGTCAATTGTCGCCAAGTAGGTTGCAGGGCACTTACATTGAAAATTCAAGACTTGAAAGATGTCATCCGAGATATATTTCGACACGGGCAATGCAGAACAACCACTCAAACACAAAAATGAGAAGGGAGGAATCCGTGAAGATTCAACACGATGTAGCACAAGATGTCATTCGCCGAACCGAACACTAAACGCATCCCAAGATTATCATGGGCTTCTTTAAAAAAAAAAAAACTCTCGTTGCTGACATACTTGTAGGACTTTCTCAACGAGATAGCATCTACCACAGGAAGGAAATTCACAGCAGCTCCGCAGGCAAAACTAGGTCCGCAAGCAGCAATTCTGGGATTGTCAACGGCTAATGCGTCATTCGTCAAACGACGTGATCACGCTTCTGACGTGAACCGCGCTCAGAGAGCGGAGTCAAGCAATAAAAAGTCTACGGCTGATTGGTCTGGCGAGTGCAAACCTTCTACCACGCTTTCAGCTTAGGGAGAAAGGGAAAAAAAGAGAAGTAGAAAAGCTCAGCTCATTCAAGGCCAGAACGGGGTGAGCTCAAAAAGGCTAATCTTCAGGGGCATCCAACAATGACCACAACGAGAGTATTTGTCTCTTGTACCAAGATTTATAGTGTGGTGGATGCTATGTGTGGCCTTGGGCTTCGGGCAGGTGCCGTGTTTTGCCTTATTTTCATTTTCGAGACTGTAGTCACGCGACCCTAACCGGAGACACTATTGGCTTAAAACACGCACAGCGTCTACTGCTGTCAATACTGAGTGCAGAGGACGGCTGCAGCAGCAACACTTTCTCCTTCACGCTGCCTCCCAGAAGCTCTCGGTCGTCGCCGCGGCTCGAAAGCACCACCAGCTTCGTATAAGGGTGGTTTCTTGCGCATTTGTCTGTTGCGCACCACTTTCCCTTATCCGTTCCTCCAGGCTCCTGCTCGCACACCATTTTAGGTTGGTGCTTCTTGATAGCGTTCCGCATCCGCTGCTTCAACTCCGCAACTTCCTCCTGGTGGGCCTTCGCCAGCGACGCTCTCAGCTGCTCGATGCACCGCTGCAGTTTTCCCACTGGTGCCACGCGTACCGCTCGCTTCTCTTCGCCCTAGTGTTGGCGGGCACCTTCCACCTAACGTCACTGGATAAATTTGCAAGTAGCGCATTCCTTCTCCCTTCGTCGCTCGCCTTCGCAATCGCCAATCCCGGTCACATGGACTGAATTGCGCCATGGAGCGTCGTGCTACACCAGCGCAACTCACTTCCGTGTTGCCACACTTCCATGGAGCGTCCTACTACACCAACGCAATTTACTTCCGTGTTTCCACAGTTCCATGTGAATCAATGGGATCGAGCGATAATGCAATAATGTCTGGGATCAATTGAGTACAGCCCAAGAAATGTCACCCTCGAACTGTCGCATTTTCGAAAGCGAAACTGATTTTACTTCATGTAGGCATGTTTAGACAACAAGCTGTGGTGCTACACTCTGCAGGGGCTAATTTGAAACGCAGATTAAAACGTATCACAGCCAATTCAGGTTTGTGGGCACCCTGGCAGCTTCCCAGCGCAGTTGCCCGACTGCGAGGCAAAGGTGCCGAACTTTTCCCACGTGGCGGGGATGTCACGCCAGCCACGCGCACATCGCGTGCGCCGCCTTGATAAGGCGCATCAGAGGCGGCGCACAGGGAGTCGCTGCCTGGACTCAGGCGCCGCTGGTAACCATGTTGATCGTCTCGTCCATGTGCCATTAAATGTAGTTTCTTGTTGTTGAATCCGTTGGCTCCGTGTTAGCCCTCCGGGTCGGGTATGCAGCAAGGCAAACCGACCACAGGTTGTATCTAAGGCGCTTGTGCCCGGCACTCTTCGGGTCGTTGGACCCAAGCCACGAGCTTCCGATATCAACACAAGCTCACCGTTGAACCGTTGTCGTTTCCCGAAGCGGCGCCAACCGAGGTCCGCGTGCGGGCGGTTTAGATCAACGATCAAGAAAGCAATTTTCTTTGTGACGCGACATATCTCTAGAATCTTGATAGCGTCTTTGCAATTTTGGTCCGCCGTAACGTCAAACACATCCCGCGAACGAGCACGCTTCCTGGCGGCCCTGTTGCCGCCCAAAAGCAATAATAGCACGAAACTGCTTTCGTACTCCGTTCTTTGTGCTTCTCGGCAACGATTCTTTCCTTTTTATTGAACACATTTAGCAAATGCACGAAACACGTGAATTCGCAAATACAAACAGCACACTTCACAGAGCAGCACGGCTGGTCACCTCGTCGTCTCCAGCGCTGGACGAAACATGAAAATTTTGCGCAGCGTTGCCAGACTCTCTTCGGATTGCTGTGCTTTGAAAACCTATCCAGTGACACTACCTACACCGGGTCCATCGTGCCATCTCGTGCTCTAGCTGCGTGGACATCTCCTTCTCGAAGTCGCTTCCCTTCTACTATTGCCCTCGGACGTGCTGTTGGTACTTACGTTTTAGCTCCGTCTGCTTTTGGAGTTATTTACGCTGGAGGCGCATTCGCTCCGCATCCAGCCTGCCGCTCCACGTCTCCTCGAGACAACAGGTTCCCTCCTGGTGCTTCGTCTGCTGGTGCTCTCGCTCGCCGGCGACTTTCTTGTTCAACGCTGCCGTGGCTTCGTCTCAAGGCATACTATTAAGCAGGCGGTCCCTCAGCTCCACGGTTTCCTGCCAAAATGTCTCCTGCAGATGTGAAGGAAGGCACTCCGGCTCCTCCATGTGCTGGTGCAGCCTATGCACGTCCGTCAATGACTTCTGCTTCAGTTCGAAGTCCTCCTGCTCCATCTCCTCTAGGTTGCCATGCACCTCTTCAAAGTCCTTGCCAGCTTCACCTGGCTTGCGTTTAGACTCCGGATTCCTTTCTCGTGGATCTTGCAGGTTGCCCGAAAGTCATCGAGTTCCACGGTCGTCTCCATGGCTTCCTCGTGGTGGTGGTCAACTTTGGAAAGGGCTTTCTCCAGCCTGGCTATCGTTTTCTTCACACCCAAGCGTCCTTCTGCCGTTGAGATGCGGGACAAACGCAAGGCAATCGATCGGCAGGCCACCGGTAGTGCCAGAACCTCAACTTATCGTTCCATTTCGGTATCTTGATCACTGATTGAACCGCTTGTAGAGGAGCCCACAAACAGCAAAAATTCTACACTCGACCTTTTTGCTTGCTCTCTTTAATCTTTAGGTTCTGGGTCGTTGACCCGCTCTATCCTTAAAGATACACTCAGTTCGAGATCGGCGATGAGGTCGCCTCGTCTGCTGTCCACGCCCCTTACTGCATGCGCTTTCTTCGTTGACGTCATTAGTGCTCTCCTCGAATGTGTCCAGCGTTCCTTGTCTTTCCAGTATGTCATGTTGTGCCTCTTGTACTAGCTCTTTCCTCTTCTGCGCGCGACATGTTATCAACTCTTTCTCGGGTGCTTTATTAAGGCCATACACGAGTCATGTGCCTTTTGACACAAGGGCCTCAACAATTTAACCATCGGCCTACTTTCCCTTGACGCGTTCGTTCTCTTCCTTCCAGCAGCAGCGGTAATGAGATGGGTGAACCTTCTGCCGTTTCCATAAAGGTCATTCTCTTGGAGGAACCTCGCTCCACCGGATAGTCCCCCTGTGCACAGTGCTACAACGTACTCTTCGGGCTTTTCGTCTGGCCCCCTTCCCAAGGTTCGCACCGATATCTGTTCCTTCACGAGGGGACGGACCACCGTACCTTTCAACATGTTGATGTTGGTCTCCGACTTGAGTCGCTGTCCTGGAGACACAAGCGAGTCGTCGACAAGCGTAATAGTGCTGCCGGTGTCCCGGAAGCCATCCATTACCATAATGTGTCATTGATCATCACCGGCCAACAAAACTACGCATATGAATCGCTTCGGAAAACTCTACTTTTCGCAGCCAGGTTGGGGTGCCCCGCATCTGACAGTCGTACATCTGAGTCACTTCTCTTAATCTAGGAGCGGCCCCTCAGGTTTGTTTTTGACAGTACCTGCTTTTCCACAGTCGAAACAAGTCTGCGCGAACGTGCACTCCAGTTTTACTCGACAAACCAGGCCGCAACTAAAACAACTAACTTAGCCGGGTTGTGGGTCACTATTGGCTCGTAAATGCGTGGGGGACCTCAACACTTTGCGTAGAGCCTGGGCGTCATGAGATCTCCGGTTCTCTTGGTACCGATCAACAAGCTTCGCAAACTTATCATGAGTCTCCCGGCAGCGATCTCGAACCCAAGTGACTGCACCCCAGCGGTAGGGCATTCTCCATTCTTTCCATTACAATAAAAATCTTTATTCGTGCAATGTCCTCTGCGACTTCTGCCTTCATCCACCGGTCATAAAAGCGGCAAATCTTGGTTGTCCACTTCGTACAGAACTCGCCCGGATTCCACCTGGTGTTTCTAAATTTTCTCCGGTATGCTTCGCCATTTTTGTGGTAGGGGACCAGAGGCTCCGTATTTACATCTGCATAGTCTCTTGCACTTACAACAGGAAACTCCGAGTAGGCCTCGAAGGCGATTCCCAACACAACCAACGCTAAGACGCAAGCCTGCAGCTCAAGCGGAAACTGATGAATCTGGCCGAATGTTTTGAAAGTATATATATATATATATATATATATATATATATATATATATACAGGGTGTTTTTTTAAGCTTAACAGAATTTTTTTTCAAAAACCATGGAAACTAGAATAATGCGGTCTTCGCAAGTGAGTTACACGGCCAGGGGGACATAATATAGGAGGCTAATCAAAACAATCAGCAGGATAATTAGTTAAAATTTGTTAATTAACTTTTTAAATAATTAAAATAGACATATAGTTTTAATTAGAAACTTGTTGGGCGTCATCGAAAACCCCTAAATCCGTCATTTTCAGAAAGACTTTGAGCATGTGAGAAGCGTAGTAGTGCACTAAACTTAGCACTCGTGGAGCACGTACAAAGCTAGCTGTCGTGATAAGGCGCCCGCCCAATTTTTCCGTCTCTTATCTAGCCCCAGCCTTGTACCTGCTCCACGAATGGTAACTTTAGTACAATACTACACTTCTCATGCGCTCAAATTCTTTCTGAAAATTACTGATTTAGTGGTTTTCAACGACGCTGAGGAAGTTTATAATTGGAACTATATGTCTATTTTCATTAATTAAAAAGTTAATTAACAAATTTTACTTAATTAGCCGACTGATCCTTACGATTAGCCGCCTATACTATGTCCCCCTGGCCGTATAACTCACCTGCGCAGACCGCATTATCCTAGCGTTCATGGCTTCTTTTTAAAGATTCTGTTAAGCTTAAATATATATATATATATATATATATATATATATATATATATATATATATATATATATATATATGTATATATATATATATATATCAGTTTTCTCTTCAAATAGTGGTAGGAGCTTGACATAGCGCCGCACGTTCCCGCGACTTTCCTCTCCCGAACTCGGTCCGGATCTTGACATGGACTGGTTCGCGTCGCTCAATTCTCCAGCCTTCTTCCGCAGCATCTCTGACTCCAGTTCCTGTGAGCAGATCTTGAGCTCACATTCATCATTACCCGGGAAGTGTCTTGCATGCTCAGTCACACTATGCCAGGATACTTCACGGTGATTCGTTACGCGCTTTACATGCTCACTCAAATTGGGCGGGGACACTTCGGGTAACCCGGCCCGACGTTCACTCTTACCGCCACTTGCGTCCCCATCAACCTGTTTATCAAAATGCGTTGCAGAACCGCGGCTTTCGTCCATGGCCCAACGCTCTCAATTCCGAGCTCTGAACATCTCGCTCTCAGCTGCCTCTTGGTCTGAACCCGCAAAACTGCCTGCGATCTCTCGTCCATGATAATGTCTATTGATCACCGTTCAGAGTTTTTAGGGTCCCGCAGTTCTTGATTCGTGCACTTCACGTTCACGCACTCTGGTCTCTTGTGCTGGAAGGCAATGTCCTCCTCGTCTGTCATGTGTCCCCGATGCTCCGTCGCACAGACTTGACGAATCCCACCGCTACCACCATGTAAAATTGTCATTTATTATATGTTATTTCTTGGCACGCTGATGCTGTGTTGTTGGTCGGAGGTTCTTTTCTTGGTCCTTGACGTGACGATTGTGCTGCTTGAGCAAAATCAATCAGTCAAATACGTCTTCAAGGTGTAGAGTGTCATTCGCTTGCCACTCGTTTTCCTCTAATAAATATGGCTCAGGTCACTGTCCTGCGGTCAGCCCGGTTAAAGCACTCTCGGCACCACATTCTCACATCCCTGGCCGACCATCCCGCTCTTGCGACCCCCGCACACTTTGTTTTTTTCTATACCCCCGAACGTGCCTCATTTCTCTGCTCGGCCGCTATTTTCCCACATGCACACTGCATTACGCAACGCGACCATAGATTTCTTTTTCTAATGGAACCCCCCCCCCCCCCCAATCTGCACTGTTGTTGTTGGAGTTCCTCCTCTATCGGCAACACAGCTCACGACTCTGTGAAGGAAGACCGCCTCCCCGAGCGCCGAACACAGAGTAAATATAATAATATAGAACGAAAGGCCTCATATATTTCGGCCGCTTCGGAAAGGCGGACGCGGATATCGGTGGTCCCAGTTGGGTGTCCCTATAGGCCCATATCATTCGCGGTGCTTTAATATGCAGAAAGAAGTAGCAAATCATTGCCCGTAACGCCTGTACCTCTAGTTCTCTGTCTAGCTTAATTTTGAAGCAATGACCGGAATCGAGCATTTAATAAAAATAAATAAGGTTGACACGTGCTCAAGCAACTTCAACTCCTCGCAAAGAAACGAACACGCCTCACATTTCGTCTGCTTTCTTTTCCTACTCGCTTGTCGCTTCCTTTCTCGTTTTCTCTGGGTACCGTAAATGTCAGCGGTCCGGAATAGACGTATTGCTGTATTACACGAAAATCAAGGAGAATGCAGGGATTGGTGTTTCACGCGCCACACGTGCACGCCTTCCCCGTATAAAAACTTCGAACTAAATAGCCAAAATAAAGCGTTGACGAACAGGCGTGCAAGATGCCATTTGTTTTAGCTATTTGCTTTAGAAAAGTTACTACTGGTGACGCCAGCACGTGCGGCGCGTGGAACACCAATCCCTGCATTCTCTTTGATGCCTGAGGAATATAGCAATAGGTCTATTGTGCTTTATAATCCCGCCTTCAGCCCCCCCTGGTGGTGACGGACGGCTATTACACTGCCACCGGGATCGCCTGTACATATCAAAACTACGACACAAAACATTTCCCGAGATACGAAAAAGGATTTCAAACGATATTAAATTGGAGATCGTTGCAGATAAAGACTATTGAAAGGTTAATTTATTGCGCATAGCCGAACAACCTCACTATGAGGAGAAACCCTGTCAGTGCGATGAATAGTCACTGCGATCTACTAATGGCTCATTCAGAGGGGTGGGACATTCCCAGCCAGATGTGCGCTCGTGAAATTGCCGTATTGTGAGGTATATTTCCGCTACCCGAACGTCAACCCCTTTGGCACACAGACGTGAAGACATAAGTGCTTTGGCACAAACAAACGCCTTTGACCAAAATCTCATGAGGCTCAACATGGAGGTAGGAAGCCTCAGGAGGCGACGTGAGGCCACCGTAGTTGAAGCGAGAAGTGTGGAGGGACAGGCCGCCGATGATGACCAAAAACCAAGAGACGCGATTGGACGAAAAGGAGAGCTGACTTGGTGCCAACAGCAGCTATGGTAACCCTCGGTGTCCGGGGGCTCCGAGGTTTACCATAAGAGCTATTGCGTCCGCCCTCCTTTTCGTCCAACAGTGGCTCTTGGTTTTTGGTCCTCGTGAGGGACGAGCGCCTCCACACTTCCGGCTTCACCTCTGGTGGCTTCATGTCACCTCGAGGAGCTTCCTACCCCAATGAGTGTCAAGTTAGGTCCCCTAGTATGCCAAACTGAGGCAAAGATAGGTTCCTTGTGTCGCGAAATCTGGGTTTGCACGTGCACAACGTCTCGTGGATCAAGCTTATTCCAACTTCTAATCAATCTTCTAATTATACCTTCGTAAGCAACGCAAGCAACGTGCTCTTTTTTGCTTTTGTTAATTTCGATTTTTATTTTTCATCTTCAGCTCCCCAAAAAACAAAAACAAATACTATTGGGCCCGGCGAGGAGAAGATCTCAAACAAGATGACACCCGTCGAGGAGAAGGTCTCGAACAAAATCACACCCGGAGAAGACGTTACAGAATTTACCCCTGCCGCCGAAGGAAGCCTCTTCAAGAGTAAGACACCTTACTCGAAGTCTGCAACCTATAAGTTTTAGCATTTTTTTATTCTAAATCGCAGATAGAAATGCAGTTATATATATATATATATATATGTATATATATATATTGTAAAAAGGAGGTAAATGCTTTAAAACATATTTATTGGACGACGTTCCGAGCGGGGACCGCTCTTCATCAGGTCCTAATGTTGCAGTGAAAGTTGGAAGCCCGCCACTTTAACACAGCGGAAAAAGAAAAAAAAAACAAGAAACATTGAGGAAAGGCGAAAAAACAACTTCTCGGGACCGACCATGGGTAGACGAAGACCGCGGCCACGGAAGGGGCCCGCATGCATCCCCAAACAACCTCCCGCTAGGCGCCTTTGGGGCTCGGCAGTGTCCACAACGAAACAAGGGAATAAAACAAAATCAAGTGAACTCAAAAGCGCGCCCAGGTGGCCAAGAAGAGCCAGCAGAGACACAGGAGCAGCTCGGGTGCGAACCGAGACGCGCGATGGTTCATGTTACACACCCAAACACCCCTCTGCACGCCCTCGCCCCCACCCCCCCCCCCCCCCCACCACACACACACACAGATACCCACACACTCACGTTCAAGCATGCTCCCCCCCTCTCTTTTTTTCTTCTTCCATTTTCCTTATTTTTATTTTTCTCACCGGCCCCTCCCCATCTCGCACCCGAAAGCGAAGACATTCCTCGAGGTCGTAATGATCTCCAGCCCAGGGTGAACTGTAAGCAGGGGACTCCGTCTGTTCGTTTTCCCGTCAACCTGGGGGTTCCGAGGAGGTGAACCGTTCAAGATGTAAGCAGCTAAGCAGGCGGGCGCTCTCGTTAATGCCCACTCGAAGCGTGTTAAACTTTTTAATTAGGTACGATCCCTTTGCTCCCTTTCGCGTGCTGTACTGAATCCCGATTGAAGTATAGTTACAAATATTTTGTTGATGTGCTCTTGATCGAGACGCATATGTTTGGAGAGCGGGAGTTTGGGGAGTGTGTTAAGGTGGGACTTGTGATTGTTAAATTTTTGACGGAAGGGGAGATCGGTCTGTCTAATATACTGCATGTTGCATACCCGGCAGTGCAACAGATAGACGACATTAGCTGAGTTACAGTTATAATTTCCGTTTATCCTAAAGGTGAAGTCCGAATTTGTACTTTTTGTTTCCACGGATTCCGTCATATGGCTACACACTTTGCACCGCGGCACCTGGCATGGCCGAGATCCCAGGAACTCCTCATGTGTGGTTTTGTATCGTACTAGCATGTCTTTAAGGCTTTTTCCTCGACGGTAGACGACGCGTGGAGCCTGCGGAATGACAGACTGGAGGCGTTGGGTTTGTGAGAGAATATTAAAATTTTCGCGTAGGATGTTGTTGATGTTGGGAAGGTTATTTGCGTAGGTTAGCACTAAATTATAATGATTATTCGCTAAGTTTCGAACGCTTGTTCTGTTGATGGCTGTCGTGCGGTCTAGTCTTCTAGCCTTTTCTATAGCACTGTTGATGACGTCTGGCGGATAATTTTGCCTAATGAGTGCTGTCGTTAGATTATCTGCCTTTTGTTTGAAGTCTTGCTCGTTGCTGCATATTCGTTTGTACCTATGCGCCTGAGAATAGGACACACTATTTTTGCAGTGGCGGGGTTGTCAGCTGTCGTAGTTAAGATATTGTTGCTTGTCCGTGGGATTTTCTGTAGAGTTTAGTGGAAAGTTTGTTATCCTGAATTACGACGGTAACGTCCAAGAAACTAATTGTCCGCTGCGATACGTTGTAGGTGAACCGAATAGAGGAATGAGCCGAATTGTATTCCGAAATAAATGTGTTGAGTTCGTCCTGGGTGTCTGTCCATATTATAAAGATATCGTCAATATACCTTTTATAGAAATATAGCTGAATCGGGCGATCTGCGAGGAACTGACCCTCCAACTCCGTCATGAAAATGTTGGCATAATTTGGGGCCATTTTTGTGCCCATGGCGGTTCCGCTAATTTGGAGGTAATGTTCATCTTCAAAATCAAAATGGTTTCATTCAAGCACGATTCGTAACAATTTTTTTAAGGATTGACAAACGAGAATTGAAGGGTTTTGGGTGTTCACATACGCTCCAATTACCGCTGCGATGCCGTCATCGTGTGGAATGTTGGTGTACAGCGCAGTTACGTCCAATGTTACCAGAAATGAACCTGTGGGTATGGTTAGCTGGGATATATCCTGGATGAAATGGTTCTTGTCCCTCAAGAATGGCGGAAAGGTTGGGGGATTTCCTTAATTATAGTGTCAATAAAACTTGATATTTGTTCGGTTACTGTTTCTATGCCAGACACTTTTGGCCCTCCAGGGTTTTTCGCCTTGTGTACCTTAGGTAGCGTGTAGAATCGCCCAGGCCTAGGATGCCAGGGCTTAATATATATATATATATATATATATATATATATATAAAATGCGCCGGTTTTGTGGTTTTCCTGCATTGACGCTTACTCGGGTACCCATAAGATTTCCTAAGTCACTACTGAATACCCTTGCATGTGTGCGCTAAACACGCTCCTCATTAACTTTTCGTAGGTTCCTTTTTGTTTACTGTTTTCAGTTTATATTTAACAATTAAAAAAATATGCTAAAAAAACAAGCATCAGAAGGCTGTTTAGAGTCGCTTAACATAATTCAATATACATGATACGTTGTCTGCATAGCACAGTCAAAATATTTATACTTTTCGAGTTATTCATGCGCAAAAGGACATATATCGACAAGCCAGTTAGTTTTCGAAAATGGCGAAACGTTTTCCGGAGGGACCCTTTGGCCCTGAAGATAGAGTTTCTGAAACTTTGAAAAAAATCGGACATTTTGAAATAATTTGGTTAGTTTTGGAACACTTCTATATCAACATAATAAGCAGCTTAGTTACCGACGAGAAATGGTAAGAACCGCGTTCAGTACAAATATGTACCCTCAGACAATGAGCTAGGTTTAATAACATCTAACTTGGCGACATATTCAAATTTATATGTATTCACATGCAGTTAAAAAAAAAAAGTTTACATAATTGACTAGAATAGCGTTTTGGGGTTCTTTTGCGAGGTATTTCGTTTCCTAGCTATGGCTGTTTTAGCTCAACGTTTGATTGAATTGCACGAAAATATTTTTTTCAGAAAATCATTCAATAAATATTTATTACCTTTAGAAATCATTTTCAGGTATTACGTGAGAAAATGTTTAAATTCAATAACCCGATTAAAAAAACACTAGAAATATCAATGCATGGCACAGGCATCTAATTGAGACAACGGCTGGTTTACGTTTCCGACTAGAGATCTTAATTTCATTACTTGTTTACTAAGGATAGTAATAAACACGCCACATTTTGAGTTGTTATTTATTTATTTATTTATTTATTTATTTATTTATTTATTTATTTATTAATTTATTTTCCTTTAAAAACTGCAATTCTTTGGTGACATTTTACCACTGTGGGCCATAGTGGTGGTATTATCACACCAGCATGTTAAAATATGAAAACTGCATGTAGAACAGGAAAACAATCCACACTTGTAGTAAAATAGGGGTTATATAGGATGGTATTCGAATAGTCACAAACAATGCTACAAAACAACATAAATAACAACGTTATTCCCGTCAGTTAATTTTCTTGGACAAATAATTCTCTAACCAATTAATCGGCGAGCGAACGGAAATTGAAATCAGTGCATGCCAAAATTTAGTGGCATATCTTGATTACAAAATAATTAAAAATTGCCTACTTTGCAGTGAACTTTAACCAATTGTTACAAGTTAAGTCGAAAATGCAATCTTTTCTTACAAAAGACCGGTCTGTAGTTGTACCATGGGTTACACCGATGTAGAATGAACCGCATGTCGTTTTGTGCGGATGAGTCACTATTATGCATAATCTTTCAATAAATTTGCTGAACCATTCGCTAATAGTTGAAGTGAACGAGACATACAGAAAGATCGGTGATGTGGACGAGAAAAAGAAGAATTTCGAGCACGTTCCCTGAAGGAATGCCTATGTTGCGTTTGACTTAGATGACATTCATTCATCTACGATCGGATCTACCAGAGATAACAAGGGTAGTCCAGGGGACCTATGTTGGACTTTCGAGAAACTAGAAACAGAAATGACGTAGTGGCAGGAGACGCGTAACCAAGCAACGGCGCACACCGCGAAACCGCCCTCTTTGACGCCGTGACGACATGGCAAGATTGGCGTCTGTCACTCATTTGAGAGGCGTCAAGAGCAAACTACCGAAGAGCGGAAGTAGCTACGCTGTCCCGCTGCCGTACCTACGCTTTCCCGGCGTTACCTATCTGGAATCTAGTCCCTACGCAAGCGTCCGTTTCTCCGGCAACCGGAAAGGCATTTTCTGCTTTTAGTCGACGATGGCAGCCAATCCCTTGCGGCGGCGACCTTCACATCGGCTCTTTTTTAAAGAAACTTGTCAAACTAAAAAAATACACGTGTTCTATTGAAATGAACCACTGATTTTGTAGCGGTTACAGAAAATATTAGATGGAGTAGACTCGCATAAAAGGTTAGAACAACATGTGGGATGCGGATGAGCGCCTAGTTCAAATTACTGGCGCCCATGACTGCTCAAGAAACGGGAAAATGTGGCCTCTCTGGTACGCGGCGCAACTGAGCTGAGCCCGGCGCTGTCCAGAGACGACAAAGTTCGCCTCTGGAACGAGCTAACCTCCCGGCTCAACTTCCTCGGGCCTACAAGGAAGGAGCCGGAAGGTTGGAAACGCTACTGGGCCATGCGGGTGTCGAAGGCGCGGGCGCGGGCTACGGAGCTGGCGAAACAGGCGAGGTAATTTGCGTAGTCTATTCATAGTGTGGACCAAGCTACTGAATTACTTCCTTTACCCGCAGGCAAACAAGGGTCGGAGGCGCCCGTGTGCGCTCACTGGCGTCATCATACTCACGTATTTTGACGCTGGTGTGCGAGGACTCCGCCCTGGGCGCTCCGGGGTTTTCCTTATTTGAAACCAAGAGGCCTGCACTCTAGCCACAACTTGGCACCCGCCTGAAACTGGCCTCCGCGTTTGTCATTTTTCTTTTATCGCAATAAAGTGGAGATTTGGGCAGTTCGTTCATTGCAAACAAAAAAAGCGACGAAAAAAACACAGGGACGCGGCCGAAGGGAAACAGGACAAGGTGCACTCTCAACTGAATTATAATGCAATTAAACGCAAAGGTGCAAGCGAGCTGGACAAGAATGACGAAAATAATCCCTGGAGAAGGGGAACAAGAGGGACAAAGGACCAACACAAACCTCCAAACACAGCTAGGTGACTGGTGCGCGACCGAAAAAATCCGCCTGGTCCGGGTATCGAACCCGGGACCTCTCCATTACAGGTGGAGCGCTCTACCAATTGAGCTAACCAGGTGTTAGACATCAGTAGAGCAAACGGGTTTTATCAGCCGCCACCAGTCTAACACCAACAAGGGTGAAGCTTGCAATTTAAGGTAATGATTATAATGCAATTAAACGCAAAGGTGCAAGCGAGCTGGACAAGAATGACGAAAATAATCCTTGGAGAAGGGGAACAAGAGCTCTTGTTCCCCTTTTTTCTGATTTTTTCGCTCGCGCACCAGTCACCTAGCTGTGTTTGGAGGTTTGTGTTTGTCCTTTGTCCCTCTTGTTCCCCTTCTCCAGGGATTATTTTCGTCATTCTTGTCCAGCTCGCTTGCACCTTTGCGTTTAATCGCGTTATAATCATTACCTTAAATTGCAAGCTTCACCCTTGTTGGTGTTAGACTGGTGGCGGCTGATAAAACCCGTTCGCTCTACTGATGTCTAACACCTGGTTAGCTCATTGGTAGAGCGCTCCACCTGTAATGGAGAGGTCCCGGGTTCGATACCCGGACCAGGCATATTTTTTCGGTCGCGCACCAGTCACCTAGCTGTGTTTGGAGGTTTGTGTTTGTTCTTTGTCCCTCTTGTTCCCCTTCTCCAGGGATTATTTTCGTCATTCTTGTCCAGCTCGCTTGCACCTTTGCGTTTAATTGCATTATAATCATTATCTTAAATTGCAAGCTTCACCCTTGTTGGTGTTAGACTGGTGGCGGCTGATAAAACCCGTTTGCTCTACTGATGTCTAACACCTGGTTAGCTCATTGGTAGAGCGCTCCACCTGTAATGGAAAGGTCCCGGGTTCGATATCCGGACCAGGCGTATTTTTTCGGTCGCGCACCAGTCACCTAGCTGTGTTTGGAGGTTTGTGTTTGTCCTTTGTCCCTCTTGTTCCTCTTCTCCAGGGATTATTTTCGTCATTCTTGTCCAGCTCGCTTGCACCTTTGCGTTTAATTGCATTATAATCATTACCTTAAATTGCAAGCTTCACCCTTGTTGGTGTTAGACTGGTGGCGGCTGATAAAACCCGTTTGCTCTACTGATGTCTAACATCTGGTTAGCTCAATTGGTAGAGCGCTCCACCTGTAATGGAGAGGTCCCGGGTTCGATACCCGGACCAGGCGGATTTTTTCGGTCGCGCACCAGTCACCTAGCTGTGTTTGGAGGTTTGTGTTTGTCCTTTGTCCCTCTTGTTCCCCTTCTCCAGGGATTATTTTCGTCACTCTCAACTAAAGTTGAATTTCCAATAAACTTCAGTTGAGAGTGCATCTTGTCCTGTTTCCTTCGTCTGTGTCCCTGTGTTTTTTGTTTGTTTTCTTATATCATCGTTGATCTCAACATGCCTCAACTATGGAATCTATCATGCTTCCATGTGTGACAAAACAAACGAAATGGCAGTGTGCTGAATTAAGTGAAGTGTGAAATAATGTCTGTGATATATCCTGGATAATGACAAAGAATTTATATGGTGTTTACTAGCCCATGCTCAATTTCACTTTAAAGAAAGTATTGCAACCTCTGTTTCCAAACATGTTTATTTTTCACGTTACGGCATTGTTACAAAAAAAAAAGAACGCACTTTCAAAGACAAGCTGCTTGTTGTCTAATTTATACATTTCAACTGACACAAATCCAATATGCGATTATCGATACACCTGGCTCTGTGGTAGCCATAATAGATTGTAAAATGAAGCAGGGCATTGAAAGTGTAGAGAAAATGAATCAATGTCCGAACCCGATACAAACAATATATTGCAGTAAAATAAGCAAAACGGGTCTCACCAGTAGCCTCATTGAGTTCTCCCTTTCCTACAAGGGCGAGCCAGATGCCCCGTTGGCTAGCTAAATAACCCTACAAAACCTTCTGTTATTGTCCGACGCATTTTATGCACCCTGCATGCAAATTAAAAAAAGGCTCTATCAACATCACCGGGATGCACCGAATAGCTTTTCGAAGGCACTTCTAGATGTCCGTAAAGGTAACACGGTGGTTGTGCGATGAACTGTGCAAAGCGTTGGAGTTGGCACTGCCACGGGGGGGGGGGGGGCTTCTCTGGTGGCGAGGGTGTCAGTCGAGGTGAGGACGACGAAGGGTTTGCTGTCGCCGGTGGCGTCCCTGATGGGCGGGACCTCCGTTGTGGCGAAGGAGTCCTTGGCGCTGGTGGTGTCCCTGGTGTGCGCGACTGCCACCATGGCTTGCGTGGGGCTCCAGGGAGGCACGGCTGTGGCGGGTTCCGAACTGGGCAACAAGGCGCTGCCTCAGAGCCCTGCCCCTGTCCGAGGGGCTGACCCGAGGGTGGGCAGGAGCCAGGCTCTCGTCATCCGCGACTGACCCCTCCGTGCTCGGCTCAGACTCCAACCCTGGCTCGTCAGGGTCACAGGCTGGCTCCGGTTTTAGCTCCCTCGATGAAAGGCAGATATTGTGGAGCACTGCACACGCCGATGTAATGACGGTGGCTGTTGTTGGATGATAATACAGAGTCCGATGCCTTTGCAGACAATGGAATCTGCTTTTCAACAGCCCAATGCAGCGCTCCACAACGGACCTTATCGAAGAATGTGCCTTATTAAAATGGCCGGAAGCGGTGGAGGTCATGTGGAATCCAGGGACAGGGGTGATGAGCCAAGGCTCCAAGGCATAGCCGCTGTCATCTGCAGAGTCAGAGGAGGAAATGTATGATATTAACGCTGTTCTCTTTAAAAGAATACTTCAACGATAGTTGAAATATACCCGTCGTGTTCAGAAATAGGCTGAATATGATCCACAATACCCGTAAATGACAATTGCACATTTGTATTCTGAGCCTGATGGCTGTATATTTCCATATAAACAGCCCACACTGGCAAGCGCTCGGAGAGCAGCCAGCTGAGAGCACGTCACATCCGGTGCATTGGTGATGTAGTTTATCTCGGGATGAGCAAAGCTGTGGTGAGGCAGACGTCGTCAGGACGCCCTAGCTGTTCCAGCGACCAAAGCGGTCGAAGCACGCCAGCGATCGGGCCACCGCAACTAACCCCAAAGCGGCTTTGTGTGAATTTTGAGCGAAGGGTTAATCTTCTATCATCTTGGGACACACAAAAGAGATTCCCGTTGAGTGTGGAGTTCCTCGCTTCACTTTTGTGCTGGCCGCACAGCTGTCCGTATGACGTCAGGTTCAAAGCATGTATAGTTCTAGGTAAGACAGTTATCATCACCACCTGTCAAGGTTCCTATAGTCCGTTGCAACCTAAGAACGAAGGGCGAGGGTAAGACGGGCCGGGGAGGAGGAAGCGGACGGAACGCTGGAGAAGAGAGGGGGAAACCTCCTTCTCTTTTTTGCGTTCCGTCTGCTTCCTCCTCCCCGGCCCGTCTTACCCTCGCCCTTCGTTCTTAGGTTGCAACGGACTATAGACGGGCATTACAAACGGCTTTAGCGACATCTAGAAATTGCTCTTTGCTAATTGCCTAATTTTTTTAAAATGCCTTTTCGTGCCTTTTTTAACAAGATACGGATGTATCCGATGTGATACTGCTCTTTTGAACACGTATAGACCAAAAAATAAGCACCCAAATTTCGTTGTACTATTCCTTTGAAATTGTTGACAACTAAGCAGGTAAAACTGCTGTTTGCAACCTTTCCCCCCGTAGTTGACAGCTGCGTCAGAGTGTTTCCAAGGAGACGTGTCACAGGTATGGCCAGAGCGCATGCCAGTTATCCATGTTCGGAACAGTATATGTGATATTGTAGCTTATAAGTGGTGCAGAGCCATCATGTAAAGAACCAACAAATAAAGTATGCTTACCGAGCAGGAGCCTGCCATCGTCTATCAGCCGGCCTTGCTCGAAGTTGCTCCGGAGTCACGAGTAGCGCCACGCGAAGGAGTCGTGCAACGACCCAGGATACGGTGGGTCGATGCTCATCACCCGGCAGTCGGCGTCACACCTGCAATAGTGAGACATATGTCGACATTAATTCCACTGAATCCACAAACAGTTGATTGCACTCATTGTCATGGGGCCCTGTCAAACACTATTTACATGCTGACCGACACACCACCATAAATTATGTGGTTTACAAATTTAAAGTATTAAAACAGCGCAAAAAAACAACAAAAAAAACGACGGACTGAATGAAGGAGGACACAGAGCGCTGTCTGTGTTACAAAGATTAAAATGATATGATAAGTAGCCACTACCTTTGATCCACGTAATAGTGTAGGCAAATTTGTTTTTTTGCTTCAAAGGAGAGTTTACACTTTATCATGCAGGATAGGGACTAATGCTTAAAAGCTTAACACGACATGAAAACAAACAGAGATCGAAAGCTTTTCAGCTAACAAACCCTCACTTCCTTCGTCGAACAAATGCTTGTGCGGTGTATGAACGAGTGCTAACAATTCACAACTCTCATTTATAAAATGGCATATCCACACCGTATTAGCGTTACGCTCTTTTTTAAACCCATTCAGAACGGGCATTGACCTATAGCTAAAAGCGCGAGCTAGCTGCTTTGGATAAAGCCCCGACGGCTGCACGAGCGCTCGTGCAGCGAGTGCTCCAGTCAAGCCGTTCGCGCTTGCACTCATGCTAAGGTGAGACGTAGTATATATGTGATCGTACATACCCCCATCACGTTCAGAGCGTAAAATTGTTTGCGGCACCAATACGCCGCCTTCGTGAGGGTGGGGTCGTTCTGTGACGGGCCGACGATGGCGATCATCGTCCCGTCGACGCAACCGATGACGCCGGGTATCCTGCCGAGCCGTTGGAAGCCCCTCTAGACGTCGTCCCTCTTGCCGGGGAAAGTCGATCCAGTCGCGCCGGATCCCCAGACGCTGCACAATAGCGAGGGACACAGCCCGCACAACGATGCCGACTGTGGCCTGATTCCTCGCTATATGCTCGTCGCTCGCCACCATCCCCTGAAAGCTCCCCGCACAGTTTGCTCGCCGTGGCGTAAAAGCGAAGTGCGCACAACACTTGCTGTTCCACAGACATTACCGTCCACGAACCTCGCAGCCTCAACTCTGGCTCGTCGCGCAGTTCTTTGCACAATCAACGGACCACATTCTTGGTGAGACGGTACTGCCTCCGAAAAGCTTCCTCCGGTAGTTCAAAAGCATCGCGGTGTCGCGGTGCAGCCGGTGGAGCCTTTCCGGAGGGGAAAAAAATTGAACAATAGAAAGACTGTCGCTCTGCCTCCGAGACGCCGGGTTTCCAATTTCACTACCGCGAAGAGACCACCGACCCCATCGACAGACTCGTTCCCTTTTCAGACGAAACACCGAGGAAACGATAGGTCAGAGTGTTGTCACTTCCGGTGGGGGCGATTCGCCGTCTCCGCCCACATTTTCGTAGGGAACTTTCGTCATTCGAGCCTCAACCAATCAGACGCGATGTCGTCGCTTCCGTTTCTTTTAGGAGAAACGAAACATTTGTCCAACATAGGTCCCCAGGCTAGGGTGCCTTCATGTCCCGCTTCGCTAAGGGTGGTGCCAACTGCCGGTTCCCCTCTGCGATATCCTCTCCCGACGCCAATTTGTAACCGCTACATTTCCACTGAAACGTGCGAGCAACATTGACACTGTACGACGAGGCACAGACAACACTAGGTAGCCTCTTTCGCGAACAGACTGTAAACTTCGCTCAGTAGATAGCGCAAGCTACTACCCAATACAAAGAATAGACCCACTACTATTTGTCCACCCATCCTCGAGAGATTTCGTGGCCGTGGGTGCCGCGGCAGATGTGCGTCGCGTTGTTTACATCGTTTTCTCGATCGCTTGGTGTTTTACTGTGGCAAGGCTGGCAAGGCAAGGGTGGGTTGCTTCCGTTACATCCAACGGAACACAAGCACGTTCTGGTGACTGGTCTGAAGTTCTGCCTCTTGCACAGCAGTTAGCTACGAGCTCGCTTCGCCAACACATTTGGCTTCGCTCCCCGGTGTTGTTCGACGTGTGTTCATCAGTGTGGGTGCTTCGTCTTTTCTCGTGCGTGCCACAACGTGTGCCTCCGCGTGTATCAATCACGTGCACAGTTAGCGACCAGCAGCGTTCGTCGGCTTTAGACTCATCTGATCGGCGACTCGTAATAGTTCAACGGGGATCGGCTCGTCCGATGTTGTTCGATGTGTGTTCCTCAATGTGGGTGCTTCGTCTTCTTTCGTGCGTGCCCTAACCTGTGCCTAAGCGTGCGTCAATAAACCTCTTGCAAATTTACCCAGGCGTCAAGGAGCATACAGGAACGTTGTTATACACGCTGCGCGTTCCGGTGGTGGCAGCAGCAACATTGTAACGC
The DNA here is from genome assembly GCF_016920785.2 of Ixodes scapularis. NCBI lineage: Eukaryota > Metazoa > Arthropoda > Arachnida > Ixodida > Ixodidae > Ixodes > Ixodes scapularis. The sequence continues at coordinate 137,261,343 of NW_024609857.1, forward strand.
AAAAATTTCAAATGGCACCTCGCACCTGCGTCCGATAATGCCTTTTTATTGTGATGTATTTCGAATCATTAATACAGGTAAGTCGAGCATGCGCAGCGCGTATAACTACATTCCCTGCATGCTCTTTAAGCGCGACTACTTCGTGTAGTTCCGTTCGTACACAGACGTGCGTGTCAGTGTTTATCTGTGCCACAGTGGCGCTTTTTTGCTTTCTTGTTTCTAATTGTGCTCAGTGCTTATTTTGTATTCGGCATGTCTTCCAAGATCTGCCTGGGTGCGTATTCTGTGCGTGTCTCTATATGTGTTCTGGCGGACTGCTGTGCTCTATATTGAATGATTAGCACACAGTTTCGAATGGTCAGTGGCCCAAACTCGTCCGTGCAAAGGTGCACTCGCTTGCGAACGACAAACCCGGAAAGTGGGAGAAGCTGCACATGAAAACATATATTGCTTTTGGGACCATGACTGCCGAGTTCAGCAGCTTTGCGGATGTCTATTAACGGTGCATATCAACAATGTAAGGACTCTGACTGCCTTACAGGAAAAAAGAAGCACACTTTTCGACTTCTGGAAATGCTCGAGATCACTGACAACAGAAGCACTGCCTGTGCGTTTTCTTGTGTGTTTATTTCTACTTGTCAAGATTTTTTGTTACATTTAGTTGCTTCAATTTTTTTATGGTTTCCAAGGTTCCTGCTGCTCCTCGCCCTTCATTCCTGTTAAAAAATGGTGCCTACAAAAGTTTGTTTAATGTCTACTGAAAGTGCTGCGTGTTATCAACATTGCCAAACGTTTTAGCAGAGTTGAGGAGCTGGTCCACGCAGATCACTGCGGAGAGCCCACTTGAAATTACGTGTTCGGCAATGGTTTCTTGATGCAGGCAACAGAGAACAAGCTCTCCAAACAAATTTGTGCCTTCAGTCCTCTTAGTAAATAGACACAGCCATGTATCTTTCTGAGCTCTTTTTATTTTCTATCTAACAAACCCTTACATATAGTCAGAAGCAGTGACAATCTGGTTGCTTACTGACTCTTAAGTAGTTTGCATCTGTCAGAGAGGCTTTTTGACATCATAGCGATTTCCAAAGCAAAAACAGTGTATCTTTAATTATTTGCAGTGTATCTGGTAACATACGCAGACAATGAGTTAACCAAGTTGCCTTTCAGCAAGTACTCTGCTCGGCGGTGGGCTTTTCGACTGGTTGACTGCAGCGCAGGTCTTGCTAGAGTGGCCACTTGCACGTTTATCGAGGCGAGCCTGTTTTAGGTGAATTTTCAGACGGAAGCGCAGGTACTTGTCAAGAGGAAGCCTTTCCACGTTGCCTTTGTGTGCAGAGCACGCTTTGGACAGAAGTTAGCTGTTTTTGTTAAGAGCAGCCGCAATGGTCTTGAATGGTGAAGCAAGGCTCAAGATTTCTGTCGTGTACGTGCGGCCCTTGAACTGCTCTTCACATGCAGTGAGAAACTGCATGGCTGCATTGCTGGGGTAGGTCAAGCTCACTTCCTCGCACATACTTCTTCAGTCTGATGAAGGTGTTGTATTCGCCATTGGAGTCTGACGTGAGGGCTCCATTGCAAGTGTCGCAGTTTAAGGTTGTCATCATGGCACGGACGAGAAATAGGCCTACATATGCCAAGATGTTACCTTCTTCCTTTGTCGCCATGACGAGGAAGTCATCCATGACGTTCTCCTCCACAACTGCAGGTTCTTGGAGTGGAGCTCTTCCACTTGTTGAAAACAGGTCTGCAGGATATTTCCCGTCATCTACTGTTTAGCCGGACGTTCCGGGCGTGTGGGCGAACTGACTAACCGAGATCATTCGAAGAGCGCACTTGAATTCAAATGCTCTTGGCACAGGTTTCTTCAGGCTGACGATAGAGAACACGTTCTCAAGGCAGTCCTGATTCAGCCGACCCGTGAGCAGGTACGCATAGCCATGGTCGTTGAGCAGATCTTCTTGGAGTTGATAGACAATTGTTGTTGAAGATATGACCCCTGCTTGCGACGGCTTCCAGTGGTCCGTGCCACCCATCTTCATTTGCCTGAATGTCCGTGCAGTCAGATCAAGCGTGCGAATGGCAGTCTGATGCTGCTGGAGGTCAAGGTGACTAAGGGCCACGGCAGGATGTCTTGACGATATCAAAGTAAACCATCTGGAAACCAGCTCGCAAAACCAAGCGGTGTTTTCTGACTCGGGTGGGAGCTGGCGTTGGTCCGCCCTGTACCGAATGGCGGCTGGTGCGTCTCAAAGAAACTAGACAGCAATATTCACCTTCATTTTGGTGAAGTGCCCCTGACTTAGGTGAACATCCGAACAACCAGGTTCAACCTTAAGGTCGTTCTCTTTGTCCATATCCAATGACGTTTATAGGTACTTGAGCTTGATAGTGTCGCTGGGAAGGCCATTTTCTTTGACGATTTCCTTGCTAAGAAAAAAGGACTTGAGCGCCAAAACTGGCATCAAATGTTCTTCAGCAGGTGAGCCACATCTGCCATAAAATAAAGGCGGCGTCCTTGAGGCGACGGATGGGGAATGCTGACTACTGTATCCGCGTCTCTTGTGCTCAAAAGCTATAGCTCTCGCCGAATAGCCCGGTTCGCCGCACCCACGTCACAAGTACGTTCAACCCCGCTTTAGAAGCCAATTCCACGAGCTTCAAAACGAAGACTTTGAGAAGCTCGCCATCAAGCGACTGCCTCGTGAAATAGTAGGCCACTACCTGCTTCCACCGACTTGTAACTCCTCCCAACATGAACGCCAAAGCGCGATTTGCGGCATTAATTTTTGGTGGAAGTGTGATGGACCGAAGGAAACAGTCCTGAGCTTGGTCGCGTTGAATGCCTTCGTCAATCTCCATTTCATCTAGGAACAACACGCAGTCTCCTTCACTTTTGTGCATCATGTCGGCCTTTTCCTTCAAAACATTGAAAACCTCTTGGAGAACCCCAGGCAGAAAGATAAAACTCTGCATTCTTCTCATGAGAGTTCTGGTACTGGGAAGCGGCGAGCCGATGGTTCGGAGCAGCTCGTAGCCCGTCGTGCCACAGGCAAACTTAACTTAAAGAGCTTGCTTCACGGTCGACATAGACCATGGCATTCCCATGCTGGTTTTACTGGCGCGTACCTTTCCCTGGTCATCAGCCAGAAACTGCGGATCCTGACCAAGCATGCGAAGTTGCTGCTGTGCGCTTTTTGGTTCCTTCTTCAGGGTGCGGACTTCTCTCTTTGCAGCTTCATGATATAGTTGGAGGTTCTTGTATTTCTTGGTAATATCACTCATGGTTTTCTTTAGCCGAAGACCACAGAGGCTTCCTGATCGTGCTGACGTGCTCTTTGGTGTAGATTCTATGTCGGGTGGTAAGTCGTGGTCAGTTTGCGACGTAGATTCGACTGCACCTTTTGGCGCCAGATCCATGCGGTCATCTTCAGACACCCTGTTATCCTCGGAAATGCAGTGATCTTCAAAAATGCAGTCATCTTCAGAAAGGCAGTCATCCTCAGAGATGCGGTCGTCCTCAGAGGTGCGGTCATTTTACAAAAACGTTGCCGAAGTGGTTGCTGACGTATAAAGTTGACGTTTTGCAGGCCAGCTTGAGGAGTTTGTCGCTGGATCTTTGAGTGGTTTGTGAATTGATGGAGTAGCCAAGCCTCTTGGCACCAGATCTACAGAATCATCTTCAGGGATGAGGTCCTCTTGAACAAACGCTGCTGAAGGAGCTGCTGACATATGATGCCCTGTGGTGCTGCATTCATTTGAAGTGTTATTCAATAACTTTTTAGGAAACGTTCCATCACTCGATGCCTGGATGGGTGATTCACGAGAGGTTTCAAGCAGTCCATCGGTGCAACCTTTCTTGGAGGCAGCGCTTGGATTTAAGTTCCTGAAGAAGATTGTGTTGCTCGCAGTTGGGCTATCCTGATGTGGGTCCGTCGCTCCCGGCCCTCCAGGCGAATTCGATGAGTCCCCGGCTGGCTCGTGGGGTTGTTGCTCTGCAGCTTTCTTGCGGCTTGCGAGCTTGTACATTTTTGGAGAAGCTGGGAGAAATTGAATGGAAACATAGTAATTACAATGACTGCCATGAAAAGTAAAACCTTAACAATAAAAACCACACAAAAAGCCTGGTGAGGAAGAGGGGGAATATTGGTGGCCCTAAATATTGTTGACAGCTGAGATAAGAGTAAAATTTTATAAAGAGCTGGAACCTTTTCGTTTGTCATTGTTTTATTTTGTATATATACCAAGGGACACTAAATAACACCTATTTGGTTAAAGTAATTTCACACCAGAACAAGAGTGTTTGGGATATTCTGAAAACTTGAAAACTGCAGCACTTGGCGAGAGGACATACATACATGTTGTCTTTCGCACACCGGTCTTGCTTGTTTCAGTGAGTTGAGATTGTCACTTTACTCACCTTGGGAGGAGAACAATGTTGGCACGGCAGTCAGTTTCAGACGCTGCCACCCATCTGCTCACCTGTCCTTAAAGCAGGATTTTCGAAGTGCTCCTGAAAAGTTATGCCAGGCTCCTAAACACAGCACAGCATGAAAGAGTTCCTACGTCTGCTTAGACTCTATATGAATTGGTTTCATCAACAATATACTGGATCATATAGCAATTCGACGTTCCAGACGAATTCACTATTTGTATAGAACTAAGTAACACAGACAAGTGGTTGCACTTTTTTGACACAGTACTTTTACAATATGGCCTCACGTGACCTGCGTATTTTTATTATATATTTCTCTGCGAGACAATACAGTGAATACTTGTTCTCATGAGGCCGGTCCACTGTTATTAACGGTGCATGTATCAGAGGGAGGCCTTTCTCTATCCCGGGTGGCACATTTTCTGTAAATCACTCCTGAGTTGCTGTTCAGGAGCGATGTACAGAAAACGCGGACGGTTTTTTGGGGCAGTTGAAGGACGGCGAAGATTTCGCGTCCATCGCATTCGCAAAGTAGCGCTTATGAATGCGAGCGCACGGGCGTCGCGTCCGCAGAAAGTGGTCCCCGAGTCTCGTCATTGCCTCGACGGCCAAGATCTGGGCCGCGTTGTTTGATATATATATATATATATATATATGTATTGTGGCATTCTCGCTTACCGCTTGTCCGGAGAAAGGGTCCAAGTTATGATGGAGACATCTTTATTCCTCGAGCCTGGTGTTCGGTGGCTTGCGCCGCCATGGCTGATCTGTCCTGTCTCCCCGTCACGCTCCTCGCGCCCCATGCTTTGCCCCCGCGCTCGTTTCTCGCGCGCCGTCCGCATCGTCGCCGAAGTTCTCAGTGTCCAAAATCCCCACAATATATATATATATAAACGAATATGTGCAGATGAATGAACCGTGCTTAATCCAATGAATCGAAGAATTGAAGTTTTCAGGAACCCGCCGAAAGCCAAAAAACGGCGGAGCCAGGATTTGAACTCTGGGCCTCCCAATGTCCGGTCGGGTGTGCTTTTAAGGGTGTTTTTTTAAGCTTAACAAATTTATTTTAAAAAAGCCGTGAAAGTTACACTTATGCCGCTTGTGGAGGTGAGTTATACGGCCTACGGCCAGGGGGACATATTATAGGGGGCTAATCGTAACGATCAGTCATCAAATTAATTAAAATTCGTTGATTAACTTTTATAATTAATGAAAATAGACATATGGTTCCAATTAGAAACTTGCTCAGCGTCATCGAAAACCACTAAATCGGTCATTTTCAGAAAGACTTCCGACGCGTGAGAAGCGTAGTATTGTACTAAAGTTACCATTCGTGGAGCAGGTACAAGGCTGGGGTTAGATAAGAGACGGAAAAAACGCGGGGGAGCCTTATCGCAACCGCTAGCTTTGTACCTGCTCCACGAGCCGTAACTTTAGAGCACTACTACGCTTTCTGAAAATGAGTGATTTAGTGGTTTTCGATGACGCTGAGCAAGTTTCTAATTGGAACCATATGTCTATTTTCATGAATTAAAAAGTAAATTAACGAATTTTAGTTAATTAGTAGACTGGTTGTTACAATTAGCCCCCTATAATATGTCCCCCTGGTAGTGTAACTCACCTCCAAAAGCGGCCTACGTGTAACTTTCACGGCCTTTTTTTAACAAATCTGTTAAGCTTAAAAAAAACACCCTGTATATATATATATATATATATATATATATATATTACACGGCTAATTCTGCTATCATGAGAAATGTTATCAAATGCAAATACACCACAAAATATAGCGTTTAGAAAAGAAATACACAATTTTTTTTAAATATATTTTTGATAAATTTGAGCGTCGATGGCTTTGAACACACCAGACTGCTCAATAATAATTTATTTCGTTCATGGGTGAGTAAAGCACCAAATAACAGAAGTATCCTCCTTTCATATTTTTTAAACAAACAATATAAATGTTTAAAAAATTGTTGCGTCACTAATCAGTTGATGCTAGTCGGACTCTGTCAAAGTTAGAAGAGCCTAAGGTTTAGAAAAGCTATCTGTGTATTTTAGATTGCGTGGATAATATAGCATACTCGAATACACTCGTCGGGGTGATTATATTGATTTATTGCAATGAAATATATATAATAGCCCCAAGTCTAGGAAAAAACAATTAAGAAAAATAATGTCTTTAATTTTACAGAAAGATATTACGGGGAGCCAGTGAAAACCGAATTTTGTGCGCGATATTTGTACGAAGTTCTCTCACTTTTTATGCAAACAAAAATATCGAAGTATTTATAAAGAGGTTTCCCGTAAATCTATCGTATGCCAAGTATGTTTGTTATACCTTTGAAAAACAAGCCAAATTCCATTACGGAGGTAGAAAATGTCAAAAATTGCACCTTTGACGTTCGAATGACATATTTGGATCCATTTATCTTCATATTCTTTTAATTGGAGCTTACCAAGTACTGTCCTCAAGTAGTCCTGTCTGTAGCATACAGGTTGATAGTACGTGTGATTAATATATATTCACTAATTATATTTAATTTATTTTCAAGCTTCGTAATAATCTAAATTTGTTCATACCTTGAGGCTATTCTAATAAAAAATACTTTTTTATAATGCTTTTAAATAATTTTCAGTAGTATTGATTTTCTATTGGTGAGTTTCGAATTCCCCCTTTTTGTTGTATTTTCGCTAGAAAACGTCAAACACACATCAACACGCCCGGATCGGCCAAATGGTAGCTTCTGCAAGTTGGGTTTGTTGCAAGGTTACCTTTTACTTTTTCGCTTGAAAGACTGTAGCTTTGTGCCGCTTCAATTGGAAAACTTGTTTTGGGAGAATATTATTATTCGACTCTATTAAAGATGTATAATATTGAAATGAAACACATTTGAACTGAAAATATGTTTTAAATACCAGTATGAAAACGCAAAGTCGAGGTTTACAAGTATAAATCTGCGTTTTCAAGGTTTATTTTTGAGCCAATCTGGTGGGTGTTTATATGAGTTTATTTTCTAAGCCAAATTCCGAGTTTTAAGGAGCTTTTTTCATGGCACACGGCAATTCGGAGTTTTCGGCTTTTATCTGCATCAAATAAAAGTCAGAAAACACCAGCTTGCAAATTTTGATCAGCCGTTTTTGATACATAAGACCAAATTCGACTATTGCCATAGAGATTTGAGTACGGGTTTCGTTGGCAGAGGTCTAAAAGAAATTTTTTGGGAACGCTACGCACAAAATTTATAACAAAAAAAGCGCCAAAGTTTTCTCAAGAAAGATAATAAAATATGCGAGTTCATAGAACAGGCAGTCTTGAAATTCGAATATTTATGAATAAACTGGTATCGCCAAATTTTTTGCCGGCGAGTGCTTTTCGGAGTTCATCAGATCTATCCGAAAACACAAAACACCAGTTATAAAAAGAGTATAAGCCGATTGAAAGCATAACCTGGCATACAGAGATATCAGAAGCGTGTTCTGCCTTTGTACGCTTGTGGTCCCAGAATTAAATCTAGGATCGGACACAAGAATGTTTATTAAGAACATTAGGAACAAGAATTGGTCAATAAGAAGTTAAAATTCTAATCGAGATATGTCATAGCTGCTTATTATAATAAGTGTTTACATGAAACAAGCACACTATATTGCGGAACACGTGCTTTGTATTTTAAATAACTTTATATATAACTAACATAGTAGTTACGCACATTTCAGAACGCACTTTTCACCGTTGACGTGAAGCACAAAAGGTGCGGATATAGGTTTATTCAGTACACGAACAAGGAATAATTTACCCGATAACGATAGCAGTTACTTATTGACTCACTTCCCGTCTTTCTTGAATGCATAGTCACGCTGGGCATAGAGACGAGACGGAAAACGTCGAGCCAATATCACCTCAGGTTCTTAAACAAGAATATGAATTTGTGACCGAGCATGCGAAGAGCGTATTATCACGAATGAATGAGACGAGAGGACGAACAGTGAACTGATGATAAGGTTTAATCGGCGAACTTGTTCCAAACAATATAAAGAACAAGCGTCGAGGCAGCACGAAAGCGGACGGCAATTTTGCGGCGTAAACAGCAAGTGAGAACGAGATTGACTCGACAAGGTCCACCGCAGCTCCTTATCTACTGCGCGTGACAATCTCGAAAGTTCGGCAAAGAAGCTTCGAGCGTCCCGCGCTCGGGGCGAGTATGAACAGGCACTTTCGAGAGCAAGAAAGCTAGGTGAAAGTTACTACTGGAGCAAGAATAAATGTGAATCGTCTAGAAGTCCGTGACCAAGCGTTGCTTTTTCGGCCGTTCGGGCGGCATTATCCCCCTTTTTAAAAGCACATCGTCCCAATGCAACGCGGAAGGAAAACGAAAATGGCTAAACACACACATGAAAATACGGTGAGCCAAAATAAACATGCAGCATCACAATTCTAGCGCGCGTAAAACGGCTTGAGTCAAACTAAGTGGACCACTTTGGTTCATGGCTGGCCGAATCTTGATAGTCGGGTTTCGTCGGGGAGCACCTCGTAGTTTAAGTACCCAAGGCGGCGAATGGTCTTGTAGGGTCCGAAGTAGGGCGTTTCAATAGCTACCCGCAAAAGCCGCGGCGGCGAATGGGCGTCCATACCCCCACACCCTGTCTCCGGGCTGGAAGTGGACGTCCAGACGACGAAGGTTGTAGCGGCCAGCGTCAACACGCTGCTGGTCTTGAATTCAGAGTCAGGCGAGCTGGCGGACTTCTGCGGCCCGTTGAGCAACCAGCTGGGCGTCGTCGGTGCCGTCGTCTGTTTGGTCGAAGGGCAGCATGGCGTCTAGCTTCGTCTTCACCTTTCTGCCGTGCACCAGCTGAAAGGCTGTAATCAAAGTGGTTTCTTGAACCGCCGTGTTGTGCGCAAACGTGACGTAGGGCAACACCTCATCCCAAGTCTTGTTTCACTTCCACGTAAGTACATCCAGATTATGTAGGTGATGGTCTTGTTTAATCGCTCCGTCAGCTAAATAGTCTCTGGGTGGGACACCGTTGTACTACGGGGGTCGGTATGACTCAGGCGGAGTATCTCTTGTGTCAGTTGCGCCATGAATGATCAGCATCGTTCCGTAACCAGTATTTGGGGACCACCGTGTCGGACGACGATAGACTAAAAAAAGATCTTGGCTACTTTTACAGCGGTTCCTGATGGAAGTGCTTTTGGCTCGGCCTACAGGGTGAGATAATCAGTTATCACGATTATTCAACAATTTCCTTGCGTCAACGGTGGGAAAGGTAAAAAAAAAAGAACCATTTCAATCTGCTGAAACGGTGCGGTCGGGGGCGCGATCAGCTGCAGGGGCCTGCCGGCTTCGTCGGCGGTTTCTTCCGTGGCTGGCGCACGTGGCACGATCGGGCGAGCTGGCGGTAGAGGTGCACTCTCTTCGGCAGCCTGGGCCAGAAGTACTTCTCTCGGATCCTTGCGAGAGTCCTGCCGTAGCCAAGGTCACCTGATGTCGGGTCATCGTGGGTGGCTTGGAAAATCTCTTCTCGAAGACTTGTAGGGATTATCATGAGCCACGTAGAGTTGCTGTTCTCGAATTTCTCTTTGTAGTGAGTCCCTTGCCGGACGCCGTATGTTGGAAATGCACGTGAAAACCCTATTGAAAATAACCCATCAGCCTTGATGTGTTATGGGACCCTCTTAGCCCTTCAAACCTTTTAGACCCGTCAACCCTTTAGATCCGTCAACCCTTTAGACCCGTCAACCCTTTAGACCCATAAACCCTTTAGACCCACAAACCCATTAAATCCATCAACCCTTTAGACCTATTCACCCTTTAGACACATTAGCCCCTCAAAAATTGAATTCTCTATACTCCGTTTCATAATTAGTGTAAAACACTGTCAAGGCTACTAACACACACATGTGGCTTCATCAAGTGCAAAGGCGTGCACAAAGCTCATCATATAGTCACATGCTCGTGCCAGTAGCCTTGACAGCATTGCGTACCAAGTATGAAATGGAGTATAGGTGTTTAAAAACCTCTCGAGCCAGGAATACAGCTTTAAAAAAGCTGCATGGCAGGCCCAGATGATTTCAAACAATTGACCAAGACAAGATTTCAACGTAGGATGAAAGCAAAATTTCATTTGAATGTTATACACAGAACAAACATTTGTACTTAAGTTGTAGGTCACACAACATAAAACGTGATCATATTCTAACGAATTGTTACAGCAAGTCGAGATAGACACAGAGATTTAGTGGGAGATGCTGCACGACAATGACCTAGCTAATTATAATGTAGGTAAGAACTCGGAACTCCTACACTTTAAATTTCTGTTTGGGTTCAGTGCCACATGTTCAGAAACACACTATTTTCAGCATATTCACTACTATGCTGCAATGAGAAGGCATCATTCAGCACTGGTTTACTAAAATAATGGATATCACACTTTATGATGGCACCATCTCTTTAAAAACGATAAAAACCTAGTTTGTCATTCTGGAATCTCACTAAAAACAAATTAACATGCAAAGTACAAAACACTAAATTGTCTTCAATCAATATTAACGACATGCACATTGCTTACCAAGCTCTGTTAAAATATTCATGACTGCTGTATCACATAAATTAATTACCATTAAAGGGACATTGAAGTGATTATCACAGAAGTTTGGGCTATTTGGTATACAGACATAATTGAAAACAAAACAGTGCAAAGACAAGGACAAAGTGAAAAGTCACCGACAGGACACAACACTGACTCTCATCTAAAGATTTATGTTGGCATTCAATATAAATAGCACACATGCCATTCCAAATAAATGAATGAAAAAAATAAATACAAATCACGTGTTCAATACAAGATTGTCACTGATTTGCCCTCCTCGCTTTAAGTATTGCCGCTCTTTATTAGAGAGCACGACTAATTACAAATGTACAGTTGCAATAAAGAGGTTCATCTCACAATCAGTCCCGTTGATGGTAGGTTTGAAGTTGACCTCAGCCTTCAGGTTCTTGGTCGATATTCAAAGGTCGTCACTTCCGCACCTGGTCAGTTCACTGTCGAATTCCGTCGTTTCGGGAATTGATCAGCTCACTGTCGAGGTTCGTCGCCTCGGGAATTGGTCAGCTCACCGTCGAAGTCCGTCGCTTCGGGAATTGGTCAGCTCACCGACGAAGTTCGTCGCCTCGCGAATTGGTCAGTTCACCGTCGAAGTGCGTCGCTTCGGGAATTGGTCAGCTCACCGTCAAAGTCCGTCGCCTCGGGAATTGGTCAGCTCACCCTCAATGTCCGTACGTCGCTTCGGGAATTGGTCAGCTCACCGTCGAAGTCCGTCGCTTCGGGAATTGGTCAGCTTACCGTCGAAACTGTGGTTCAGCCCGCCGGTGCCTGCTCGAAGCATCGCCAAGTACAGCCGGTCGCTTGTTCGGATCGCAGCCAAAGAGTCCTTGCCGCGAGCTCTTCCAGCCCGAGCCTCTCCGCTCTTCTTCCACCTTTACTTCTTCAACAGCTTACAGCATGAAAACCCTTTAAGAAAGATTCTGACGTGGCCCAGAACGCATCAAGGAATCTTAAAGGGTCCTTTAAACCTTTTAAGAAATCTTTGTAGTCCCCCTTAGACCTTTCAAAAGGTTTTGACGGGCCCTTTACACTTTCTTAAAGTTTACGTCAAACCCATCAAAATGTTTTGATGGGCCCTTTAGACTCCCTTAAGGGGTACGTCAAACCTGTTAAAAATTCTTGAAGGCCCTCTCAAACCTTTTAAAAAATTTTGAAGGGCCCTTTAGACTTATTTTCAGTAGGGAAGGCTCTGGGAATCGTTCCCCCTTATCTATTCAAGGGATCGATCAGTGCGAGCAGCTCAGGATCGTCCTGTTGAAGCGCTGGTGTGCCGTTAGTGCTCACTGCGTGAAGAAATTGTACGTCGCCGTCGTCGTCTTTGGCGCAGCCGGTAGCTGGCTTGACGGGAACTCTGGAGAGGCAGTCGGTGTCGCTGAGCTTTTGGACTAACTTATAGATTACGGTGACGCCGTACTCTTGCACTCGTAGGCTCCATCGGGCGAGGCATCCTGATAATTCCTTCAGGCTCGGTAACCAGCATAGCGAGTGGTGGTGTGCGACCCCACGAAAAGGACCCCCGTATAAGTACGAGCGGAATTTCGTGATGGCCCAGACGACGGCGAGACGTTTCTTCTTGGTTTTCGAGAATTTTTATTCTGCGTTCGACAACGTCCGACGATACTTCGTGTCACTAGTTTTGTGCAGTACAGGCAAAGGCAACGCCAGGCAGAAAGAGAAAAGGGAAGCACTAGAAAGGCTGAGGCAAAGCCTCTTTACCTCTTTAACGTTCCTAGTGCTCTCTCTTTCTCCCCTCGCCATCCAGTGCCCTCCTCTCTCATTCCGCCTTCTCAGTGCTTGCCCTTCCTCTCGTGTCCTGGCGTTGCCTTCGCCTGCACTGCGCAGAACTAGTGACAAGGAGTATAGTGTAGGCGACCACGCGCTCTCTGCCCCCTTTTCGTTGGACCAGTACAGCGCCGAGTCCCGTATTGCTGGCATCCGTGTGAACTCCTGTTTCGGCTGATTGGTCGAAGTGACACACGAATGGGTGGCGAAAGGAGTCGTCACTTCTTCTCGTCGAATGCCTGTTTTTGTTATACTCCCCACTCGAAGTTCACGGTGTCCTTCATGAGGTGCGCGTGCGGCACAGGAATCCTGGCAAAATCCCGAACGAACCACCTGTAGTATGCGCAAAGTCCAAGGAATCTTCGGAGGTCCTTTTTGCCGGATTACGGTAGAAATTCCGCTACGGCGGGAATCTTCTCAGAGTCAGGACGAACACCTTCGTTGCTTACAACGTGGCCCAGGAGCTTCAGTTCGCTGTAGGCGAACCGCAACTTCGTCGGCTTGAGGGCGAGTTCGGTGGTAGGGATTGGCTGAAGAACGGCCCGAAGGCGTCGCAGGTGCTCGTCGAAGTTGGCGGAGAATACAACGACGTGGTCGAGGTAAACTAGACAGCTCTGCCATTTGAGGCCTGGCAGCACGCTGTCCATGACACGCTCTAAAGTTGCTGGCGCCGTGCATATTCCGAAGGGACTCACTTTTGAACTCGTACAGCCCATCGGGCGTGACGAAGGCAGTGTCTTCTCGGTCCCGTTCGTCGACTTCGATCTGCCAGTAGCCATATTAAGGTTCATCGACGAAAAGTATCGGGAGTGGCTCAGTCGTTCCAGTGTGTCGTCAATGCGGTGGAGCGGATACACCTCTTTCTTCGTCACCGTGTTGAGCCGCGGGTAATCTAAACCGAATCGAAGCGTTCCGTCCTTCTTTGTCACCAGTACAACCGAAGAGGCCCACGGGAATTCAAAGGCCAGATAATGTCGTTGTTGATCGTCTTTTGCACTTTTATTTATTTATTTATTCCAGTACCCTCAAGGCCCTCAGGCATTACAGAGGGGAGTGGTACAAGAAATATTTTAATACAAACACTAAACACCAGACGCTAAACATGTAAAAACAAAATTGTGAGTGGGCACGGGAGCAGCGCGACGGCCGCAATGGCTTACAAACCTTGTTTCTTCGTACCTCAGGTCCTACTACCACTCCTGGCTTACTGCGCGTCCCGGTATAATGGTTTCGCCTTCGACTTCATCACCATGGATTCGCTGCCGCAAGTTCCAGTCGGCGATTTCCGCCGACATGATGACGTAAAGCAGGCCACCTGGATCTACGATTCGCCTCGCTTTATCAAAGAAAAGCCATCGACATCGACGACGCCCGCAGCGCCAGATGTAAAAGGCTGGCACTTCAGTGAATTCTCCAGTGGGCACGGGAGCAGCGCGACGGCCGCAATGGCTTACAAACCTTGTTTCTTCGTACCTCAGGTCCTACTACCACTCCTGGCTTACTGCGCGTCCCGGTATAATGGTTTCGCCTTCGACTTCATCACCATGGATTCGCTGCCGCAAGTTCCAGTCGGCGATTTCCGCCGACATGATGACGTAAAGCAGGCCACCTGGATCTACGATTCGCCTCGCTTCATCAAAGAAAACCCATCGACATCGACGACGCCCGCAGCGCCAGATGTAAAAGGCTGGCACTTCAGTGAATTCTCCAGTGGGCACGGGAGCAGCGCGACGGCCGCAATGGCTTACAAACCTTGTTTCTTCGTACCTCAGGTGGGTATCCACATTCCTTTGAACCTAAAAAACAAAAACAAACGTTTGCTATTGCTGTTCCCGAGCCCACGGGTGTTTCTTAGTGTGATATTGGAGTACTTGAAAAATTGTCTTCTTTTATTGATGTCGGGTGACGTAGAGTCCAATCCCGGCCCTTTCACACGAACCACGTCGTCACAGTCCACCAAAGGAAAAACTAGCCAGCCCATGGTTAGTATGACAGAAGATAATACTGAGGGAGCGGTTGCACTGACCCAATCAGAGCAAAACATAGAAATTTTGCGCATGTTGCGCGATCTTCAAAAGCAATCAGCTGAAATAGCAACAGGTAATCAGGAATTAAAACAAAGCATCACTGAAATTAGAAACGGTCAACAAAACATTGAATCTACGCTTACAAATATAGGCGGTAGATTAACAGCTGTCGAAGAGAAGCTAGAGGTGCTACATAGTGTTGAAGTTGATTTGCGGAATACTTCCAACACGGTAGAAGGTCTTCAAAGACAAAACCAATTATTGCAGACTCGTATTAACGAACTAAAGGACAGGTCACGGCGTGACAATTTGATTTTCCACGGAATCCCAGATATTCAGGAAACGTGGCCACAAACAAAAGAAAAGGTATCAAACTTGTTGTCCAACTGGCTTGGTATTCAGCTAGCCTCGGTTGATATCGAACGCGCTCACCGTTTAGGAAAATTTTCCGGCTCAAGGTGCCGCCCCGTAATAATAAAATTTTCTAGTTTTAAAACTAAGGAAAAGGTACTTCAGGCCAAAGCTAAACTGAAAGAACACGACGTGAGTGTAACTGAGGATTTTTCACCCGCGACGCGCGAAGTACAGAGGAAGCTGACCGAATTTGCCAAAACGATGCCTAACAGGCCCTCCTTCCAGCTGAAATACAACAAACTGTGCGTTAATGGAAAGTTATACACGTACGACCCTGTCTCCGATAAAATTTGTGAGTCAAGAATTCCGATTTTACAATCAGCTACTACCGATACACCAACAACTGTGCCCTCGGGACAACGCGCTGCGTCATCCAGGCAACGTGATACGTCAGACACGTAGGGGTTACCGAGGGGCTGTGGTTATCGTGCATCATTATCACAAGTCTCTATTTTATTTACTAATATCAGAAGCGTTGTCAGAAACCGCACCGAAATTTCTTCTGCTATTGATTCTTGCTCTGCCGATATTGTCGTGTTAACAGAGACATGGCTTAACAGTAACATTCGTGAAAATGAAATATTCGATTTGTCCAATCAATTTCATTTCTACAGACGAGATAGGGAAACGAGGCAAGGTGGTGGTGTACTAATAGCGATTAAAAAGGAATTTGAGTCATTCGCACTTCATATTGCGTCATGCTTAGAGATTATATGGGTGTCTGTAAAACTAGCTCATTGTAGAATGGTTGTCGGGGTTTGCTATCGCCCCCCGAATGATTCCTCTACCTTTGTTACTGAGCTCTATGATGCCATAAACATCGTTATCACACGGTACCCAACATCCCCTGTATTCTTGCTGGGTGATTTTAATTATCCAGGAATCAAATGGTCAACGTCCCCCCCCCTTCACTAAATTCGTCCTCGTCTGTTTGCCAGGAATTTATCGAGTTATGTTCATACTTTCACTTTACACAGATTATTTCCGAACTAACCAGAGTTACACCGACAAGTGCGAACCTGTTAGATTTGGTATTAACTACTTGTCCCGAGTTATGCTCAGAAGTAACATACATGCCGAAAATAAGTGATCACTCTCTACTAAATTTTTCTGTGACTATTCCTGTAAAAAAGTTTTCTAATAGAACTAAAGTGATACGTAATTACCCTAATGCTGACTTTAACCAAATCAATGATGAACTGTTTTTATTTCTACAAGCGTTTCTAAACGGGTTCGAAGCACGCTCAGTTGAATATAATTGGAAGCTTCTAAAAACGAAGATGACAGAGCTTGCTAACCGTTTTATTCCAGTTCGTGTAATCTGTTATAATCCGCAAGCACCATGGTATAATTCATTTATCAGGCGCCTTTCCAATCGAAAAAAAACGCATGTATAGAAGTGCAAAAACGTCTAGTGACCAACATCGATGGTCTCTATATCGTACCTCGGCTGATGAATATAATTCTGCAGTCAAATCGGCGAAGGAAAATTTTCTAACCAACACATTACCAAATATGTTGCTGAACAATCCAAGAAAATTTTGGAATGTAGTGAACCCGGCTGATAGTTCGCGAATTGTACTAACGAATTTGGACGGTGAACCAATTGATAACAAACAGTGTTCAGATACGCTTAACAACGTGTTTTCCAGCGCTTTTTCGTGTGTTTTTTCTGACGTTTTGCCTTCATTTAGTAACCCTGAGTATTTACCCATGTATCCTGCGCAGATTGAGACTGATGGTGTTGCCAAAATTATTGACTCTCTCAAACCTTTCTCCTCCTCTGGTGTTGACTGTATTACTCCCATGTTCCTAAAAAACACGAAAGCCTATACCTCTGTCGCCCTCGCTAAAATTTTTCAGCAATCCCTCAATTCTGGTGAGCTCCCGCAGGACTGGAAAATAGGGAGGGTGGTTCCCGTGCACAAATCTGGCGACAAGCACTCACCCTACAACTACAGACCCATATCAATCACTAGCGTTCCTTGCAAAATTCTAGAACACATACTTTTCTCCCATATCGCGAACTATCTGGAATCAAATTCTTTTTTTCACCGCGCACAGCACGGCTTTCGCAAATCTTTTTCGTGCGAGACACAACTGGCTTTATTCACCCATAAGTTGCAATCTATACTCGATAACCGATCATCCGCCGACTGTATATATCTGGATTTCGCGAAAGCATTTGATAAGGTATCTCACCAGCTCCTGCTACTAAAACTAAAAAAATAGGTATTGATATTAACATACTAAAATGGCTTGAATGCTTTCTCACACATCGTCAGCAATTTGTAACCGCGAATGAAGTCAGCTCTCTCCTTCACCCTGTAATATCTGGCGTACCCCAAGGTACTGTACTTGGGCCATTACTTTTCCTTGTCTATATTAACGATCTACCAAACTGTGTATCATCTTCGATTCATCTATTCGCAGATGATTGTGTTCTTTACCGGGAAATAACCTCTATCAATGACGTGCATGCACTTCAATCTGATATTGACGCTATCACTTCTTGGTGCAAAACGTGGCACATGACACTAAATGTTAACAAGTGCAAATTCATGCGAATCTCTTGTTGTTCCGCTAACTTACCTTCATATCACCTTGATAGTAGTCTACTCGAAATTGTCGAATCATACAAGTATTTAGGCGTCCATATTACTTCTAATCTTAGCTGGCAAATTCACATCGACTCCATTACTAACAAGGCTAACCGTATGCTTGGGTACCTAAAACGCAACTTTTACTCGGCCCCTACTTCTATTAAATTACTGTTCTACAAAACAATTGTGCACTCACAACTAGAATATGCTTCAGCGATATGGGATCCTGGCATCGGAACTCTCGTTAATCAGTTGGAAATTATTCAAATTAACTCGGTTCGATTTATATATTCTAACTACCAACGAGCTGCTAGCGTATCCTCCATGAAATCTAACCTAGGTCTTTCTTCCCTAGCGTCACGACGCAAAAACGCACGACTTTGTTTGTTCCATAAAATTTTCCACCACACCACTTTACGCGGTGAACTGTTAACATCACCTTCATACATGTCGTCACGGATGGATCACCCACATAAAGTAGGAGTCATTTCATGCAACACTAATTCCTTTTTTTATTCCTTCATCCCACGTACGTCTAGTGACTGGAACCACCTTCCCTCTCTGATAGCCACTATTACTAATTATAATTTGTTTCAATCTGCCTTAAAAAATATATCTGATTGATTATTTAACTGTATTAGTAGAAGACGTTGTGTTTGCCGGTTTCAGGCTAGTGGACTATATAGTATCAAAGTGTATTATTCATTTGTAACCATGTTTTTTTTTATTTTCTTTCGTGTATGCTTTCCCAATTATATTCCATTTTACTTATTGTATTTGCTGTACCACTCCCCTCTATAATGCTTCATGCCTTGAGGGTATTTATAAATAAATAAAAATAAATAAATAAACTTTAGAAATTATAGAACAAGGCAAACAAACAGAGAAAATTATTAGCACAAGTAAGCAGTCACCGCACTTTTCAATAAGTCCAAGTACGGTATGTTTATCAATTCCGCAGGAAGGCGGTTCCACTCTGAAGTTGTTCTGGGAATAAAAGCGTTATAATAGGCTGTGATGAAAAAAAATAATTAAAGGGACTCGGAATTCCAGAAAGGTGAATATAAAAAGTTAGATATTTTTTACAGTCGTTTGAACAGGAAGTTAGAAAAAAACGGTGTGGATATATATACAAAGTCCAGTTCGACGAATCCGCTTACGGCACTGCGTTGCACGTTGGCGTTGGAATGGCGTTCGTCTTGTCCTGGAAATGCTCGGCAGGCTCGCTAGGCACAGGCGAAGGTTTCTCAGCAAGCTTGGGTGAAAGCCCCACGGGCCTGGACTCGTCCGTCCAGGCTCTTCCTTGGCTGCCGGGACCGCCGCTGTCGACCCGGGCTCCGTGTCGTGCCCGGCCTTGTCTCACGTGTCACGAGCGTGTCATCTTCCCTTTTCGTTGTCTTCTTCATTGTTTTCGGTATATCCATCTCTTGCCTTGAACTCTTCGTCTTCTAGTTATTCCCATCTTCAACACGTTCACTGTGTCTTCTTCCTTTTCCTTTGCTCACTCCAACTCACAGTTTTCACGTGCGTCATTTTTATCATTGTTGGTTCTCCCATATCATCACAATTACCCCCTTTCATTACAATGTATGAAAAACTTTTAAGCAAAGGAGATAAGACGAGTACTTAAAACAAACAATTGTTACCAACACACGCGACAACGATGAAGCGTGTTTCATACGTAGGTATAAACTATTACTTCCAACCAAACCAAAACCAGTAACTGTTGTGTGCGCATTACATACGACTTAAATAGTCAGCTCCAACATTCTGGCAGCCCTTAATGTACGGCACTTTAAAATCGTACTCGGCGAGTAATAAACTCCATCTCAATACGGAACTATTCAGACGCCTGGCAGAGTGAATGTATTCAAGCGGCTGGTGGTCGCTCTGTACAGTTAAGCGTTTGCCAAGCAAGAATATGTGGAATTTTCACACTGCCCACACGAGGGCTAGGCTTTCACGCTCAATGGTGGAATAGGTGACTTTTCGTGGTAGTAACTTCCGGCTTCCATACGCAACCGGATGTAAGACCCCTTCGTTGTCTTGCATTAGTACGGCGCCCAGAGACCTTTCAGACACGTCTGTTCATAAAATAAACTCCTTCGACAGATCTGGTGATCTTTCCTCCAAGATAACCTGGTTTGCCGCTCTTTTCCCTGTCAGCTCCGTCAGAGGGAGCGTTGTCTCGGCGTAATTGGGACCCGGTAATAGCCGGTTGGTACCAGGAAGAATCTAACTTCTGTTCTAGTCTGTGGTCTTGTTGTGCCTTCCTCGTGGGCGGCTTTACAGGTCTCTTCGAGTCTCTTGCGCAGATCAACCATGTATTCGTATATTGTCTTGGTCTCAGGGTCAATGCTCCCGTTGGTAAATAGTTCCCTCAGAACCGCCGTAAGACCGCGAACATACTTCCATAAAGAAGGTCAAACAGGGAGAACCCCAGGCTGCTCTGCTTCACTTCCCTGTATGCGAAAAGCAACGGGGTAAGATATCTATCCCAGCATCGTGGTTTCTCCTGGCGCATTCTCTTGATCATTTGTTTTAAAGTCCCATTAAATCGTTCAACCAATCCATTTCACATTGAATGGTAGGGGGTGGTCGTCAGCAGTCTGAGCGGCAATAGGCGACTGATCTCCTTCATGAGAGCCGACGTGAAGCATGATCCCCGGTCACTGACGATTTCTCGCGGCAGGCCTACTCGGGAAAACATTTGCAGTAGGCCCTCCGTTACCTCTACTGTGTCGATGCTTTTCAGAGCGACGGCATCTGGTATCTGGTAGCGAAGTCAACCATTGTCACTATATACCTGTTCCCCGTCTCTGAACTGGACGCGATAGGTGCGACGATCTCAATGCCGACTCTTTGGAAGGGAGTGTTGATGATCGGCAAGGTTCCGAGGGGTGCTCTCGGCACCATGTGCTTAGGAATGGTTCTCTGGCACATGTCGCACGACTTCGCGAATCGCTTGCTGTCCATTGCAATCCAGTAGAACTCCTGCGGGATGCAATCAGTGGTCTTCTTAGTTCCCTGATGTCCCGATATGATTCCTTTGTGCGCCCATTTCAACACGATGATTCGGAACTCTATTGGAACAACCAGTTGTTCCCATTGCTTATCTGCCGGCGTCTTGTACCTCCTGTAGATGATTTCGTCACACAACACGAATTCAGGCTCGTGTGATTTTCCTGAGATATACTTTTTGACGGCGGCAGCAAAGAATTTTCTTAATGATTCGTTATTACGCTGAGACAGTTTCAACTTCTTTTCCCGTCGGTAGGAGCGTCAGAACTGGTAGCTGAGAATTTTTTTTTCTTGCCGGCTACTCTCTCCAGCGCTATCGCAGAATTAATCTCCGGCTCCAAGACATCACAGCTCTCTTTTTTTTATTTGATTAAATACGAGTCCTTCGGCAGTCTCACTTTTTCCTGACGTCGCCTTGGATATCTGTGTCTCTTCGTTTAGTTGAGACCCACTTAGTCTTCCCTCGTCATTCCATTCTTCATCGGGATCATCGATTCCTCCCAACCCATTAACATTTCCTATCACCAAATTGTACAACGGTTTATCCATGCACTCGACTGTTAGACTGGCCGTAAAATACGAAGTTTTCATTTCTATCTCTGCCTCTGGCAGGTACTTGACAGTGCTGTCAAGGAGAAAAACCGGCATAGAGACACCAGTTAACTTATCATCTGGAACCAAATTTCTTTTTACTACAACCATGCTGCAGCCACTGCCTCTCAGTACGGTGACCGGACGACCACACACTTTTCCCCTCAGCACTGGCATGTTATCTTCCAGGAACCGTGGAGCCTTTCCGAGTGCCGCATTTACGATCGGTATCTGTTGTCCGTTTCTCAGTACGATGTATGTCTCTTCTGGATTTTCCTGTCAGCGATTGTGAACATACAGGATGCCTGAGGAGTCTTGCTACTTTTATCTTCTGGCTTCCAGCTACCCGCATCTGATTCGTGTCCTGGCTTGCCACACCTCCAGCAGGCAGGTCGGTGTTGAGCTCTGGAACTGGTCTAGCATTCTGCGGATTTATGTCCAGGCTTGTTCCAGAGGAAGCATCGACTCACTTCCTTGGTGGGAACTTTCAGTCGACTACCCTCTTTATTACGACTTCCACTCTTATGGCTTAGGTCCTCTTCTTTCGAGCTAGACAAGCTACTTTGGCCCTGCGCTTCCAAAAAGTGGTCCGCAGTTGCCACCAAACTCTCGAGGGTTTTGCAGTCTCTTTCCTTCAAAAATATAGACAGTTTTGTGCTACATCTTCTTAAGAACTGCTCTGCGACCACGCGATCTCTGAGCCCTTCGAATGTCTTAATGGTGCCCCCCGTCTCAAGCAATCGGTCGAAAGAACCGAGGAGCCGAGCTGCAAATTGTCTCCCGGTCTCGGCCTCTTCTGGCTTGCGGTGACGAACTTTTTTCCGGTAACCTTCTGTCGTGTAGCGGAACCGCTGAAGCAGGCTAAGATTTACTTTTGAATAGTCCAAAGACTCTTCGGGCGTCATCCTTCCAACGACCGTTAAGGCCTCACCGGTGAGGCAAAGACTTAAAGACATCGCCCACTTTTCTTGGGGCCATTCCTGACTGGTCGCCACTCGCTCGAAACGTCGGATGTAAGCATCTAGGTCGTCCCGTTTGTCATTAAACGGTGGGATTAATTTATGAGGGCTAGGATAACATGTTTGCCTCCCTGGGTTTTCTCCACAGCGAGTATCCTGTGGATCTTCATCTCGAGGTGAACTGTAGTTTCCTCGCAACTGAAGACACATCTGCACCGCCGCCTGTTCTTTTTGGAATCTGTGAGCTTCTTTGGCAGCCGTCTCTTGCGCCTCCTTAGCTGCCTCGCTTGCATCTTCTCTCCCCCAGCTCTCCCCCAGCTCTCTCCCGACTGATAGCAATTCATCGGGATTCATACTGTGATTCTTACAGCACCATCTGGAATTCTGCTCTCTATAAGATTTTATAAAGAGAGACTCCTGTCGCGGACGCCAGACTGTGATGAAAAAAAATAATTAATGGGACTCGGAATTCCAGAGTAGTGAATATAAGAAGGTATATATTATTTACAGTAGTACGAACAAGAAGTTAGAAAAAAAAAGGTGTGGATATATGTGCAAAGTCCAGTTCGACGAATCCGCTTACGGCACTGCGTTGCACGTCGGCGTTGGCGTGGCGTTCGTCTTGTCCTGGAAATGCTCGGCAGGCTCGCTAGGCACAGGCGGAGGTTTCTCAGCATGCTTGGTTTAAAGCCCTACGGGCCTGGACTGGTCCGTCCGGGCTCTTCCTTGGCTGTCGGGACCACCGCTGTCGAGCCGGGTTCCGTGTCGTGCCCGCCCTTCTCTCACGTGTCACGAGCGTGTCAACTTCCCTTTCCGTTGTCGTCTTCATTTTTCCGGTATATTTATTTCTTGCCTTGAACTCTTCGTCTTCTAGTTATTCGCATCTTCACCACGTTCATCGTGTTCCAACTTTAAATTGACTGTGAAATTGATGGTCTGCGCGCGGCGAGATGAAAACAATGTTTAACATTAGTTTGTTTTTTAGTGAAGTATTGGAATTATAAATTTTCTAAAAAAGACGCAAACGATATATTTTTCTTCGTAACGAAAGAGCAGGAAGTGATAAATTAGTTTTCATAGTTGAGACACTAGATGTAATAGTTAGTAAATATAAAACGGACACCGCGATTCTGCGGCTTCAAGATCATCCACCAGAGTTGAGAAACGCGGATCTCAGATTGCTGCGGTGTTGTCGAGCTTGACACGGACAACGGTTTTATACATGAGTAGTTTTAGGAACAGTAGGACACACCTAAAATTTATTTTTAGTTAACCAAGCATGGAGTTAGCGTTGGCGATAATGGGGTCAATATGCATTTTCCATGACATGTTAGAATTAATGTGCGCCCCAAGGTACTTGTAGCATAGTACAGTTTCAAGAGGAATTTCAAAAAGTGAGTTTATGGAAGATGTAGTAATTCGACAAGATATTTTCATCACTTTACATTTGTTAGTATTAAGGGACATTAGCCGCAAATAACACCAGTCAGCCACAGCTTGTAAGCAAATCAGTCACAGTGCTTAAAATCGTCTTTCGTAGGGTGAAAAAGAGTAGGTTTCTATGCATGAACCACGGTCGTGAATTTTACGGGAAATTTGTTGGCTAATATTTGAATAAGAAGGGAGTTAAATAGTATTTTGTGATTTCAAAGCAAAATGCTTCAATAGTAGAATGCGTGCAAAGAAACCTTATGAGTCGGATATATAAATCTTTCGAGCATGCAAGAACGAGCCAATTATTAGAGGTCCTTCCCGATATTGTAAAATCCTACAACTGCAGCTACCACAGGACGCTGAGAGCTCGACCCATCGACGTCACCGAGGAGAATTAAACCGATTTCTTTCTTCATCTTTTCCCTCCTCTGTCCGGAGAGCCCGGAAAACCGAAATTTCGGATCGGGGACAATGGGCGCATATCGAAAGAAAACATTCTCATAAAAAGTGCAAACTGTTGTTCACAGATGAGGCATTTATCGTCGACAGAATCCGACTAGGTATTCCCACAAGATATTGTGGAAATACCTAGATTGCCTCGTCGAGATTGTGAGGAAAGAGCTCGTTCTCGGTTCCTTTTAAGAAGATGAGTTGCAACGTGTTTCCATCCCAGGAAACAAGGCCTGGATCATCGAGAACATTTTGAGACAATGACCTACGCCTGATCTCCAGTACCTTGTGAAATTGAGAGGCTACGATTCCTCTCACAACCATTGGGTCAGGGCAGGTCATTTAAAAAAAAAATTAAAAAACGCATGCGGTCATGTTCTTTTTTGTGCATTGAGTCTTTTCGATCGACTCTGCAGATTTCTATGAGGCACACTCATACATACACACACACACACACAAACACACACACACACGAAGCGTGTTTATTACGTTTTACTCAAAAAGTCCAAGAGGCGCAAAGTTGCCTCGTGATCTAGATTTATCCCATACATCGAGGGTTTCCCTCCACCAATCGTATAATTTGATACACATTGAATGGACACCGTCGGAGATACATCTACTCACTTATATCGCAAGTGTCTTCGCACTGTAGGTCGTGTTTCCGCAATAAATGAACGTCTGCCATGTTAAAACATTGTTTTAGGTTGCGAATTTGCTTTTTCTCCAAGTTTACGCCGATTTTTTCGGGATAGTAGACTTTCATCTTTGCACGTATTCCCAAAACAGAGTCTGAACATCGATGAACTTTGATGTCTTCCGTCAAGCTTGTCTCAAGTGTGCAGTGTCAGTACGGGTTTGCTTAAGACGTGGCAAGTCCGAATACAATAGTGTAGATGATTGGAAGGGAATGCACGATGGCAGCTATTTGATTCCTGACGATCGGTCGTGTCACTTCCATAACTAATGTGCGGAGTCTTTACGGAGATCTATATACAGGGTGTTTCACGAAAAGTGGACAAATTCGATATTGCAAAAACTACGCGTCGCAACAAAAAAAAGGCTTGTGTCGTTTTTGGTCCTGGGCCACGGGGCCATGTAGGAAAATTATTGAAGCTTGGGATAAATAAGTCGTAAGTTATATTTTCGTAATTAACGTTCTCTAATATTGTGTTCAATGGTTGGTTGGGTTTAATGGTTGGGATTGGTTATTGGTGTGATCGGGTACACTTTTACTACTACTTAAACCCTTATCATTCGCCGAGGTTTTCAATTTCGACGATTAAATCCGATTAATTTTGGAAGCTATCACGAATATAAAATTACTTTCTATCGCGACGTCTAACAGCTGTGGCCGCAGCCTTGGCCTACTCCCGGAATCAGGACCCTTGCTACCCAAGACCAAGCCGAAGAAGACGACGAGGGCAAACCAGGCGCAAACCCCGGCCGCTTCTGCCAGCGTATACCTGCCCGTCGCACCCAGAACTCCGACGCCTTTCTACTGAGACGTCCACGATGCCATCGAAGACTGGCTGCAACACTTTGAACGTGTAGCCCGTCACAACGGATGCACGACTGAGCCTTCACAATCACTACTTCGCACTCGAAGGAACTGCGAGGCATTGGTCTGAAAACCACGAAGCGTCCTTCACTACTTGGGAGTCCTGCGCCGCCAAATTGAAGCGCACGTTCCTCAACCACCACCGTCGGCAGCGAGCGGAGGACCTTCTCCAAACAAGGGGTACAGGGCCCCAAGGAAAGCAGGACCAACATCGTTGAGGATGTCATGCGCCTATGTGCCCAAGCCGATCCGGAGGCAGCCGAGGAGTAGAAGCTTCGCGTCCTCATACGTGGCGTGAAGGGTGAAATTTTCGTGGGCCTTGTCCGCAATCCTCTGACAACCGTCGACGATTTTGTGGCTGAAGCCAGTAACATCGGGCCCACGCTGTTGGCCCGAGCAAGCCATTACCATCGACTCGCCGGCGTGCCTGCTCCCCCAACTGTCGCATCTTGCCGACTGGACCTGAACACCGCCGGTGTCGGCGGCCTTCGTGAAATCGTCCGCGACATCGTCCGGGGAAAACTTCGCAAGATGCTCCCCGCCGCGGATCGCCCATCGTTATTGTCGCTCGCCGATGTTGTTCGAGAGGAGGTTCAGAGAGCCTTCCAACCTGAAGTCCCGATCAACACGACGACGCCGGAGGAACCGACGTTGAGCTACGCCGCCATGGCCCGATGACCTCCGCAAGCTGACCGCCAAGCCACGGCGCCACCTCGGCGAGACACACCGATGCCGTTAAATCCTCGACGCCCGAAAGGTGAAGTACAGTATGTGCGCCCGGAACGACTATCGCCGAGGTAAACCGACGTATGAAGGACGGCCTATCGACGCCCGTTGTGCTACCACTGCTGGAAAATCGACCATATCTACCACCGCCACCCCTAGTTGCAAATAGGGCTGCGTGGTTTCCATCCGAATGATCCACGTCCACGCTACTGTGAACGACCGTGGGAGATCGAAGAATACCTCCGACCACCTCAGTCTCCCACCATGCAGCTAGCCGCGTGTCCCGGTCGCCACGACGTCCAGCTTCGCCGATGCACCGACCCCGAGGTGAAAGCCTGTCGCCCCTCGCTCCTCGCCGGGGAAAATAGGCGCGGCAACCCCTAGAGGTGGAATTGGCGGAGACGACCGACGCCAAGATCCTCCATTAACGTTCGAGGGGCCCCAACTGAAACACCACCAGAGATCGAAACGCCGCTCCTGCGACGGTGAAGAATAACCTACACGTCGTTATGGACGACCACGACGCGTCGGCTCTCGTCGACACTGGAGCAGACTACTCCGTCCTGAGTGGGAGGCTCTCCCAACGCCTTCGGAAAGTGACGACGCCTTGGGATGGGCCACAGATACGGACCACCGGCGGATATCTCATCACGCCAGTCGGAAGATGCCCTGCTCGCGTCGAGATATATGGCCAGACGTGTCCTGTGAAATTCGTCATTCTACAAGATTGTGCCAGAGACGTCATTCTCGGCATGAGCTTTCTGTGTGAATACGGCGCTGTCATCAACCTTGGTGAGAACAGATTGACGCTGCGTACGCCTGTTCCGCCTTCAGGGAAGCCCCAAACTGCGAAAGCCGCCGCCCGAGTCGCTGCCGACCACGTGAACCTGCCGCCTCGATCAAGTGTTGTCGTAACCGTCGTGACCGATGCAGCTCCCCGCGGCGAAGTTCTTCTGGAGGCCAACCTTCGATTTCTCCTGGGAAGAGGAATAGGCATTGCAAGAGGAGTTGCTGGACTTCAGAATGGTCGCACTCTAGTCCTCGTGACGGACTTCCGAAGTGTAACGCAGCAGCTCACGAAAGGTGCAGCCGTGAGCCACGTGGAGGCACTACGGAACTCCGCCGAAATTGCTGCGGTTACTGAAGAATCCTCGCCACCTCAAGAAGACAGAAGGTCGCCAGCGCAGCTCGAGATTGACCTTCAGCTTCACAGCTCGAAAAGACGGCAGCTGGTTGATCTCCTCGCCGAATACACCGATTGCTCTGCGACATCGTCGCAGAGCAATCAGCATCGCATCATTACGAAAGACGACGGATGCCGTGTGCATCGATCGCCGTACATAGCCTCCGTTAAAGAAAGAGAGGTAATCCAGGAGGAAGTTCAAGAGAGGCTGAATGACATAATAATCCAGACTTCAAGCAGTCCGTGGGCTTTCGAGTCGTACTGGTTAAGAAGAAAATAAGAACGCTTAGGTTCTGTGTGGACTACCGGCAGCTGAACGCGGTAACGAAGAAAGACGTATATCCACTCCCCCGCATCGGCGACACGTTAGACCGGCTGAGCCACTCTCAATACTTTTCATCGATGGACCTGAAGAGCGGCTACTGGAAAATCGAAGTCGACGAACGGGACCCAGAGAAGACAGCTTTCGTCACGTCGGATTCCCTGTACCTGTTCAAGGTAATGCCTTTGGGTCTATACACGGCGCCAGCAACTTTCCAGCCTTTCATGGACACCGTACTGGCAGGACTGAAGTGACAGACCTCTCTCGTCTACCTCGACGACGCCGTAGTGTTTTCCGGCGACTTTGCCGAGCACTTGCGACGACTCCGAGCTGTTCTCCAAGCCATACGGACCGCCGGACTCACCCTGAAACCGTCAAAGTGCCGCTTCGCTTATGATGAACTAAAGTTCCTAGCTCACGTGGTTAGTAATGAAGGCGTTCGCCCGGACCCAGAGAAGACTCGCGCTGTCGCACCCTTTCCAGCGCCGACAGACAAGAAGGTCCGTGCGCAGGTTCCTTGGCCTATGTGCTTACTATCGGCGCTTCGTTCGGGATTTCGCAAGGATTTTTGCACCGCTCACAAACCTCACGAAGGGCGCCGAGAAGTTCGAATAGGCCGAAGAGAAGCAGCAGGCAATCGACGAGCTAAAGCGACAACTCCAGAGTTCTCCTGTTCTTGGACATTTCGATCAGGATGCGGAAAGCGAGACTCACAGGGACGCAATTAACGCAGGACTTGGCGCGGTACTGGTTCAACTACAAGAAGGCACCGAGGGAGTCATTGCCTACGCAAGTCGGACACTGTCCAAGGCGGAAAACAGTTACTCCACGACCAAGAAAGAATGCCTTGCGGTCGTCTGGGCTATCACAAAGTTTCGTTTTTACTTTACGGGAGCCCGTTCCGCGTAGTCGCTGACCACCATTCGCTCCGCTAGCTTGCCAACCTCAAGGACCCGTCAGGACGCCTCGCTCGATGGAGTCTCCGACTGCAAGAGTTCAACATGACTGTGGTCTAAAAGTCAGGCCGCAAGCACAGCGACGCCGACTGCCTGTCTCGAGCGCCCGTCGAATCACCTTCCGGCAGCAGCGACAACGATGAAGACGAGTGTTTCCTAGACGCAGTGAACACCGACGACATGGCACGACGTCAACGAGACGATCCTGAGCTGCGCGCACTAATAGAGCACCATGCCACGTGTTTTCTCAGGAGCCCTGTCAAACTTTGTAATGCTACAAGGTGTGCTCTACCAAGAGAATTTCAGGGACAGCAACTTGACTTGGCTGCTTGTAATCCCAACCGACCTTCGAGAGATCTTCCAAGACTGCCACGATGACCCGACGTCCGGAAACCTCGGTTACACCCGGACACTGGCCCGTATTTGTGAAAAGTATTACTGGCCCAAGCTCCCCAAAACCGTCCACCTATACACACGATCATGCCACGAGTGCCAGCGACACAAGAAACCTCCGACGATGCCGGCCGGACTCCTGCAGCCAATTTCGCCTCCAACTGCACCCTTCCAGCAGATCGGAATGGATCTACTTCGCCCTTTTCCGCCGTCGACGTGGGGGCACCGCTGAATTATCGTAGCCACAGATTATCTCTCACAGTACGCCGAAACGAAAGCTTCAGGGACTGCTGCGGAAGTTGCCAAGTTTTTCATGGAGACCATCGTCCTTGGGAACGGCGCTCCAGAAGTTCGGATTACAGATTGCGGATCATCGTCCATGGCACAGCTGACCCCAGAAATCCTCCGACTCAGTCACGCCGCCATCGTCGTACAACTGCGTACCAGCCGCAGACCAACGGGCTGACGGAGCGACTCAACAAGACAATCGCCGTCATAGTCTCTATGTACGTCGACGTAGAGCACGCGGCATGAGACGAGGTGTTGCCCTACGTCAAGTTCGCCTACAATACGGCGGTTCAAGAGATCACATTCACACCCTTCCAGCTGGTACATGGTCGGAAAGTAATGACCATGCTGGACGCGATGCTGCCCCATGAGTCAGCTGACAGTGAGAGCGACGACGCCCAGGTGATTGCTCAACGGGCCGAAGAAGTCCGCCAGCTCGCCCGACTCCTGATTCAAGACCAGCAACGCGTCGACGCGGGCCGCTACAACCTTCGTCGCAGAGACGTCCACTTCCAGCCCGGAGACAGGGTGTGGGTGTGGACGCCCATCCGTCGCCGCGGCCTCCGTAAGAAATTGCTGAAACGGTAATTTAGACCACACAAGGTACTTTGTCGCCTCGGGTAGCTGAACTACGATGTGATGCCCGACCGAGCAAGAACATCATCACGCCGCCCACCAGGACCTGAAGTCGTCCACGTCGTTTGTCTAAAGACGTACTACGCTCGATAGGACTGTGGACCTTATGTGTGCCAAAAGACTCCTTAGTTTGCCGCTTCTTATTATGTGCTTTGTTTTGTTTTGCGTTATATCGGGGCAATGCACTTTTTAAAGGGGAAAGTAATGCGGCGCGCGGCAGCTGGCCAAGTAGGCAGCATGGCCGTGGCCTAACGACTATCGTGCTTGCTTCCCACGCGAAGAGCCAGGGTTCGATTCCTGGGGGTGCCGCGTCGTTTATTTATTCTTGCAATTTAATGTTCTGGTACATTCGAGAACTCTGTTGCTTGTTTCAGGTACCAATGTTCTATTCGCCGAACCTTCTAGGTCGACTATTCTAGAAGCCAACGCGTGTACATAGGGGTCTCCGCGTGGCGATCCGAAGTCAGTTTCGCCCCAGCGTTCGATCCTGCTGCTTCGCCGCCTTCGCCGCCTTCGACGCCCGCGACGCTCTGTTGTTATCGTTTCTCCTTTTTTTTTATTTTTGGGCACAAGTTCGCCCCATTAAACGTTTGTGTTTCACCAGTTATTTTTTGGTCCATTACCCCTTCATTCGCACAGTATCTAACCAGAGCAGTTCAATGGTGCAGGGGGAGATAGCGGTCTCCCTTTGCACCCGGTGGTGCCTCAGGGCCGATGACTGCATTAGGCCGGAGCAAAACATCTCGCTGTTACAGCGATTTCCATCGACTTCTGAGTAACATCAGTCTCCATTCAGTCTTGAGTAGGAATGTTGACTGATGTGCGCACTGTGTTCCCTTTTCTAGATATTTTAGTGACCACGAGGTTGTGTGTCATGTGAACGAAGAAATAGAGTGAATGCGCATCTAAATTTATATTACAACGCGCACAAACCGCAGACGCTGAAAGTTTACCGCACACTAGCGCAAAAATTTGAAGACTTTTTTACCCCAAAATTTTCTTGACGCTGGAACTTGTTTGTCCGATATCTTGCTATGATAAGCCAATATATTGCCTACAAAGAAGTTCTGAAAAGTATCTATTCTGTTCTTCAGCCGCCATCGCCCATTTTTTTCATGCTCATAGTGACATCACTCACACTATCTTTTACAAAAGGAGTAACTAAAGAAGAAAATATTAAATAAATAAACAAGAGAGATTATTTTGGCTTTCACGGGGATTATTGTATTATGAGTATGAGAAGGTTTCCTTTTATGGAGGCGAGCCCCGCGCATCGACTGGGTTCTTTGCACTCAGCATCGTGGAGCCTTATGTTTACGCACATAAAGAAAGAATCAAGGAACATGGATGGGACCTCGCAGTTTTGCAATCAGTGTGACGTGAAATGTGAATACAAAAGGGCTCTGCCAAAGCCTCCGTATATAAAGTGACATAATTTATTATTCATTCATATAAAAGCGCTTTAGAAAAAGGGGCCCTACTTATAATTGAAATTTTTATTGAGACCGCAATATTTAAAGGCGCAATCACCCTCCCCGCGCAGAAAAGCTAATTACTTATCGGTAATGTGCATCAACGCTCAACCTGCGCTGCTTTCCTTTCCTGCCAGCCTTATATTGTACGCTTAGAAAGTTGATTACTCTTAGAAGAAAATTACCGAGAATAACTTGCCTTCTTATGCGGGGAGAGCGATTGTGGTTATAAATAATTTTGGGCTGTGAATAAAACGGTTCAGTTGTAAGTAGCGTTGTGTGCTGTCATGTTTTTCTTTTCCCCCTTTTTCGGAGGAGCTCTCATACAAATGAACATGAACCAAGGAGCCCAATTAGCCGTTTTGTTGATTTATTTTTAAAAATGTTACACCTCATCGGTGCCTCCACTTAAACGTGGCGTCGTGCAGCTAGAGAGAGAGAG
This sequence comes from Ixodes scapularis, assembly GCF_016920785.2. NCBI lineage: Eukaryota > Metazoa > Arthropoda > Arachnida > Ixodida > Ixodidae > Ixodes > Ixodes scapularis. The sequence continues at coordinate 137,293,638 of NW_024609857.1, forward strand.
AGAGAGAAAGAGAATAGCTGGCAAAGGGGGATTGAGGGATTTTTTCTTCACATGAATTTTAATCTGCTGCTCTACCACCTGCCGTACTTGTGTTGCTTTTGTTCTCAACCACTTCAAAACTGTTTAGCAACCAGCGCTTCATGAGCTTGAAATTAGCTGTCCGGTAATCCCCCGTGCCACATGCCACATGAGGAGATAGGCCTTACATGTCACAACAGTGTTTGGCCATCTTTATTATCATCTATTTCGTAGGAGCCCTGATTCGTTGAGCAAGTAATAACTGGAGTACTATTATTTTCTTCTTCACAGACTACAAGAGGGTCTGCATACTTGGAACCATGCCTCCGAAATCCAAATACCAGGTGCCTATACAAGCGTTGGACCCGTGTGACCAGATAGTGTTTCTCTTCAACCAGTTCGAGGGCGACTATCTTACTAACCTTGGTAACCAAATGACTTTACTGAGCGCCTTTTTGACATTGGGCATGGGCTTTATAAACAAAGGAAAAAAGCACATTAGCTATAAGTCGGTTTTCCCCGATGTGGGGTGAACTGTGTTTCTGCTGTGGAAAACCAATTAGCCCAGTGCCACTATCCCCACGGCCTGGCATACGCTTAAAAAAATGCATCTAGACTTTAGACACCACCACTTTTTTATAGGGCGTAATTCGACCAGCTTTCGGCCACTCATGCTAAGTATAAGGGCAATTTTTCCCACTTTTTCTTTACACAGTAGCTTCCTCAGTTCCTCAGTAAAATGTTACACGCCCATACCAAGTCTGTTAGGCACACCAAACATGTAAGTTTAGTTGCAAGAAATAAATGGAAGATCTATTTGTGGATCCTTAGGGCATACGTTAGCGTGACCCTTGGATAACGCCTCACACGTCCTTCTTTTGAGAAATGCTCACGCTGACACCTTCATTTTTTTTTTTGTTTTGGCTTTCTCTTTTGGTTCTTCTGTTTTGCTACCTCTCTTTTGGCTTTAATTACGGGATCAGTGGTTGCGTTTCCCAAAGGGGGACGTTTGTGGCCTTTCCCAAGGGTCATGCTAAGGCATTTCCAAAGTTATTAGCCATAAATCTTTCTCTATTTTTTTTTCGGCGTTGTGCCAAGCTCCCGTTTTGCCCCAGCCTTTCTCGCACGCAGACCCACGTCGGCTTGCCGCTTCTTGCTCCACATTTCTGTCAGCCTAGCTATCCTCTGTTTACCCTGAAGCTGAGACGGCAGCCAAGGCTGCAAGCGCGAGCAAGCCCGCGCGTCTTGCTTTGAAACACGCGTTTTTAGCGCGAGCGCTCGTTCTGCGGAAGAATGCTTCGAAGCAGCGACCTCAAACCATGGTGTTTATGGCATTCGCTGCAGTCTCAACTTAAGGGTGAACGGAGTATAGGAGCTATTCACTGGACGCCATATTTGTGGGTGCTGTTTAGAGCGCTTGCTCAGAACGAGCTCACATTCATAGCCTGCTAAGACCGGCAACCTTGATATTGCTAAATGCACGCTCCAAAAGGACTGCGCATGCTCGCCGTCAGCACGCGCTCAGCAGCAGCGCACACGGATATGGCCGCCAGTGAATACTCCCTATAGGGAGCATTCACTGGCGGCCATAGCTGTGTGCGCGAATGCTGAGCGCCTGCTGATGACGAGCTTCCACAGTTCTTTTGCAACGTGCATTCCGCACCATCAAAAGTGCCGGTCTTAGCAACCTATTGATGTGAGCTCGTTCTGAGCATGCGCTTTAAAGAGCACCCACAAATATGGTGTCTAGTGAATACTCCCTATAGGCGCTGCTTTCGTTTCTATGTCTCGTTCATCCGCCGTGCACGCTTAGTCGCGCATCCGCTGCCTGACGCAGCTTCCGCTGTTCACAGGTTTCCCGCGCTCGCATTGGCTTCCGGCACCGTGGCCGTTGAACCCCCTTTCACATTTTTCCTTCACTACTCTCCACCTCTCTACGCGGCGTGCTTCCCTTTCCACTGTTTTGTTGACAGACGGACGCAGTCAGATTTTCGTTGTTATGTAGTCACAAATAACGCATTACTGATTGTGCATAAAACCTACTCCATTCCTCAGTGGAAATGTGGAGGCAAAATAAGCGATCATTTCCGCCAACATTTCCGCGGTCAAACAAAAAACAAGATATCCCATTCCTCATCTCAAGGTTCCGTGTCCTAAAAAATCAGTGTTCGTCATTAAAAAAAAAAAAAAAAAAGAAATCGGGGCTCTGATGAGCTACCAAATAACGGCCAAGAAAGGCGGCCACTTCTTGTTTCACGATATGCCTTTCTGGGGACTATCTTTGTAGTGTGCTTCGTACTCTGGCCAAATGGTAGATAAGAAATAAAGATGAAGATAGGATTTTTTTCAAGCAACAGGTTGCAATTGCAGTATAAAGAACTTAGTGAGTACATAACATAAGTTGCAATAAATGTTGCAACATCTGCTAAGGATATGTTTTTATTGCAATGTTTTGCGCAACCCATATTTAAAAATATATCTCCAAAACACAGTGCATCTATATTTCCTCTCAAGGCAAAATAGAAAATCTAGACGGTAAAAATCCGAAGTTTCCCTTCTATAGTAAAGAGCACGATGCGACTGCAACCAATCTTGTATATCATGTGGTGTAGTCATTAATATTAATCGAACATGTCGCCAAGAAGCAAGCACGATATATGCCTAAAAAAAGGGTGAGCCAAGTTAAATCGTATATACATTTTGGCTCATTGTATATTGTCACGGGTGGTGACCAATAAACAAGAAATAAACAGGAATAAAGAAACGTTTAATGTAGCGAACTTGTGCCAAAAATAAAAGGGTACAAAAGATAATAAGAGAGCGTCGCGGGCGTCGAAGTCGGCGTAACAGCAGAGTCGAACGCTGGGGCGAAACTGACTCCGCTCGCCTTGCGGAATTCCTTATGTACCCTCGTGGGTTTCTGGATCGTTCGGCGTGTAGAACATTCTAACCTCGAATCAGCAAGACGGTTCTCGGATTCACTAGAACATCAAATTACACTGTCAACAAAAATGTGTAGTCGCGGCCAGGGATCGAACCCTGGCCTTCTGCGTGGGAGGCAAGCGCGATAACCATTAGGCCACGCGCGCGCTGCCTACTTGGCCAGCTGCGCGCGTGGCATTACTCCCCCCTTTAAAAAGTGCATCGTCCCGATGCAACCCAAAAACAAAACGAAGCAAATAAAACAGAACGGTAAACTAAAGGGTCATTTGGAACACATAAGGTCCCCAGTCCTATCGAGCGTAATACGGCTTCAGTCGCACGACGTGGACGACCTCAGGTCGTGGTGGGCGGCGTGACGATGTTCGTGTTCCGTCGGGCATCACCTCGTAGTTCAGCTCGCCGAGGCGACGAAGTACCTTGTATGGTCCAAAGTACCGTTTCAGCAGTTTCTCACTGAGGCCGCGGCGACGGATGGGCGTCCACACCCACACCCTGTCTCCGGGCTGGAAGTGAACGTCCCTGCGACGAAGGTTGTAGCGGCCCGCGTCGACACGTTGCTGGTCTTGAATCATGAGTCGGTCGAGCTGGCGGACTTCTTCGGCGCGTTGAGCAACCGCCTGGGCGTCGTCGCTCTCATTGTCAGATGGCTCATGGGGCAGCATTGCGTCCAGCATGGTCGTTACCTTCCGACCATGTACCAGCTGGAAAGGTGTGAATCCAGTGGTCTCTTGAGCCGCCGTATTGTAGGCGAACGTGACGTAGGGCAACACCTCGTCCCACGTCTTGTGCTCAACGTCGACGTACATAGAGATCATGTCGGCGATTGTCTTGTTGAGTCGCTTCGTCAGCCCGTTGGTCTGCGGGTGGTATGCGGTGGTACGACGGTGGCTGGTGTGACTGAGCCGGAGAATTTCTTGGGTCAGCTCTGCCATGAAGGACGATCCGCGATCTGTAATCAGAACTTCGGGAGCGCCGTGCCGGAGGACAATGGAATCGAGGAAAAACTTGGCGACTTCAACCGCAGTCCCCGAAGGAAGGGCTTTCGTTTCTGCGTACCGCGTGAGATGATCTGTGGCGACGATTATCCAACGGTTTCCGAGGGTCGACGGCGGAAAAGGACCAAGTAGATCCATTCCGATCTGCTGGAATGGTGCAGTTGGCGGAGGAATTGGCTGCAGGAGACCTGCCGGCTTCGTCGGCGGTTTCTTGCGTCGCTGACACTCGTGGCAGGATCGGGTGTATTGGTGGGCGGTTTTGGGGAGCTTGGGCCAGTAATACTTTTCACGAATACGGGCCAATGTCCTGCTGTATCCAAGGTGTCCGGACGTCGGGTCGTCGTGACATGCTTGAAAGATCTCCTCTCGAAGGTCGGTCGGGATTACCAGAAGCCACGGCGAGTTGTTGTCCCCGAAGTTCTCTTTGTAGAGTGCACCTTGTCGAATGACGAAGGTTGGCAGGGCTCGTGAGAAAACACGGGGCACGGCACTCACGCGCCCTTCCAGGTGCTCCATTAAGGCGCGCAGCTCCAGATCGTCTCGTTGACGTCGTGCCATGTCATCGGTGTTCACTGCCCCTAGGAAGCACTCGTCGTCATCGTCGTCGCTGCTGCCGGGAGGTGTTTCGACAGGGGCCCTGGACAGGCAGTCAGCGTCGCTGTGCTTGCGTCCCGACTTGTAAACCACAGTCATGTTGAACTCTTGTAGCCGGAGGCTCCATCGAGCGAGGCGTCCTGACGGGTCGTTGAGGTTCGCAAGCCAGCAGAGCGAGTGGTGGTCCGTAACTACGCGGAACGGGCTTCCGTACAAGTACGGACGAAACTTCGTAATTGCCCAGACGACCGCAAGGCATTCTTTCTCATTCGTGGAGTAGTTTCTCTCTGCCTTGGACAGTGTCCGACTTGCGTAGGCGATGACTCGCTCGGTGCCTTCTTGTACTTGAACTAGTACCGCGCCAAGTCCTGCGTTACTTGCGTCAGTGTGAATCTCGGTGTCCGCATCTTGATCGAAATGTCCAAGAACCGGAGGCGTCTGGAGTCGTCGCTTCAGCTCGTCGAATGCTTGCTGCTGTTCCTCGGCCCATTCGAACCTCTCGGCGTCCTTCGTGAGGTTTGTGAGTGGTGCGGAAATCCTTGCGAAATCCCGAACAAAGCGACGATAGTAGGCACAAAGTCCAAGGAATCTTCGCACGGCCTTCTTGTCTGTCGGCGCTGGAAATGACGCGACGGCGCGAGTCTTCTCTGGGTCGGGGCGAACGCCTTCGTTACTAACCACGTGACCTAGAAACTTCAGTTCGTCATAGGCAAACCGACACTTTGACGGCTTGAGGGTGAGTCCGGCGGTCCGTGTGGCTTGAAGAGCAGCACGGAGTCGTCGCAAGTGCTCGTCGAAGTCGCTGGAGAACACTACGACGTCATCGAGGTAGACGAGACAGCTCTGCCACTTCAGTCCTGCCAGTACGGTGTCCATGACACGCTGGAAAGTTGCTGGCGCCGTGCATAGTCCGAAGGGCATCACCTTGAACTAGTACAGCCCATCCGGCGTGACGAAAGCTGTCTTCTTTCGGTCCCGTTCGTCGACTTCTATCTGCCAGTAGCCGCTCTTCAGGTCCATCGATGAGAAGTATCGAGAGTGGCGCAGGCGGTCTAACGTGTCGTCGATGCGGGGAAGTGGGAAGACGTCTTTCTTCGTCACCGCGTTCAGCTGCCGCTAGTCCACGCAGAACCTAAGCGTTCCGTCCTTCTTCTTAACCAGTACGACTGGAGAAGCCCAAGGACTGCTTGATGGCTGGATTATGTCGTCGTTCAGCATCTCTTGGACTTGCTCCTGGATCAACTCCCTTTCTTTGACGGAGACTCTGTACGGCGATCAATGCACAGGGCGCGTGTCGTCCTCGGTAACGATTCGGTGCTTCCCAAAGGCAGTTTGGCGCACCCTCGACGACGTCGCAAAGCCGTCGCGGCACTCGGTGAGGAGGTTTATCAGCTGCCGTCGTTTTGGGCCCGGAAGCTTAGGGTCAATTTCAAGCTGCGCTGGCGACTTACTGCCTTGCTGAGGTGGTGATGATTCTTCAGCAATCGCGGCGATTTCGGCGGAGTTCCGAAGTTTCTCGACGTGGCCCACAGCGGCACCTTTTGTGAGGTGTTGCGTTTAATTTCGGAAGTTCGTCACGAGGACCACAGTCCGCCCATCCTGAAGTTCAGCTACTTCTCTTGCGACGCCTATTCCTCTTCCCAGGAGCAATTGAAGGTTGCCTTGCAGGACAACTTCGCCGCAGGTAGCTGTATCGGCCACGACGGGTATGACAACACTTGATCGCGGTGGCAGGTTCACGTGGTCGGCAGCGACTCGGATGGCGGCTGACGCTGTTTGGGGTTTCTCTGAAGGTGGCACAGGGGTTCGCAACGTCAATCTGTTTTCACGAAGGTCGATGACGCCGCCGTATTCAGACAGAAAGTCCATGCCGAGAATGACGTCCCTGGCACAGTCTTGTAGAATGACAAATTTCACAGGGCACGTCTCCCCATGGATCTTGACGCCAGCGGTGCATCTTCCGACTGGTGTGATGAGATGCCCTCCGGCGGTTCGTATTTGAGGTCCATCCCACGGCGTCGTCACTTTTCGCAAAGGACGAGGGAGCCTCCCACTCAAGACTGAGCAGTCCGCTCCGGTGTCCACGAGTGCCGATGCGTCGAGGCTGTCAATAGCAACGTTTAGGCTGTTGGACACCGTTGCAGGGACGTCGGTACGATGCTGGGCGTCGGTAGAGTGGGAGCGCTCCGGCGTTCTTGGAGGCTGTTTGCTTCCGTCGTTTTCGGCAACGTTACCTCCAGGCGTTGCCGCACTTAGTTTTCCCGGCGACGCAGGGGAGATAGGCTCTCTCGGCGGGGTCGTTGCGCTGGGGACGCTGAACGTCGTGGCGAAGGAGAGCGGGCTTCACGGCGGAGAGACGACACTGGGGAGGGCGAGCGTCGGAGGTACTCCTCAATGTCGCGAGGGCGTTCGTCGTATCTTGGGCGCGGGTCGCTCGGGTGGAACCCGCGCAGCCCCATGTTCTGTAGGGGCATCGACGGTAAATGTGGCCGGTTTCACCGCAGTGATAGCACAGGGGTCGTCGATCCGCTATCCTCCACACGTCGGTCTTTCGTGGCGCTGCCTGTTTTGGGTGGGCGTGCGCCCGATCTTCCTGGCGTCGGGGAAACTGCGGCGCTGGTGGTTCACGTCGGGGTGGCGCGGTGAACGGGTGAGCAGGGGGCGGTGTTCGTCGGGTAGCTGCGGCGTAGCTCAGTGTCGGTTGTTCGGGAGTGGCGTTGACAAGAGCTTGTGGCTGCAGCGCCTTCTGAACTTCTTCCCGGACAATCACGGCGATTGATGGCGAATCCGGGTTTGCGGCAGCAGGAAGAAGCTTCCTGATTTCCTCCCGCACGACGTCCCGGATGATGTCGCGGAGGTCCGGGCCGGTGCAGCTGGAAGTCGAGAAGGCAGCGACGCCGGGAAGTCGCTGGTAATGGGAGGCCCGTGCTTGAAGGGCCCGTTCGATGTTTGTGGCTTCCTTGACGAAATCTTCGACGGTGGCTGGGGGGTTGCGGACAAGGCCTCCGAAGATGGTCTCTTTCACCCCTCGCATCAGGAACCGCAGCTTCTTCTCGTCAGTAGCGTTTGGGTCGGCGCGGTTCATGAGGCGGAGAACGTCCTCGACAAAACTTGTGACGCTCTCGTTTGGCCCTTGGCTTCTTGCTTGAAGAAGTTCCTCGGCCGGCTGACGTCGCTGCTGGCTGGCAAACGTGCGTCGAAGTTCCGTCTGGAAGTCTTGCCACGACGAAATTGACGCTTCGTGGTTCTCGAACCAGGTGCGTGCCGTGCCTTCCAGAGCGAAGTAGACGTTCTGAAGGCACTGCTCCGGAGTCCATGCGTTATGGCGAGCAACTCGTTCGTAATGTTGCAGCTAATCTTCAACGTCCTCGTGGACCTCCCCGTGGAATGGCGTCGGAGTCCGGGGTGCGACGGGAAGGTATACGACGGCGGCGGCGGACGGGTTCTGCGACGACTGGTTGTCCATCGTCGGCCTCGTTGGCTGCCTGGTCCGGGGTGGCAGAAGTCCGTGTTCCGGGGGTAGACCTTGGGTGCAGCGACTGGATCGGTTCTCGATCTGGTCTTCGCTCGGTCCTCGAGAGGCAGGGTCCGGACTTGCACTGCGGGAACTCGGAGGGGAGCGCTGGACGGGCATGCGGGTACCCCGCACCTCCACCAAAATGTCACGGGTGGTGACCAATAAACAAGAAATAAACAGGAATAAATAAACGTTTAATGTGGCGAACTTGTGCCAAAAATAAAAGGGTACAAAAGATAATAAGAGAGCGTCGCGGGCGTCGAAGTCGGCGTAACAGCAGAGTCGAACGCTGGGGGAAACTGACTCCGCTCGCCTTGCGGAATCTCTTATGTACCCTCGTGGGTTTCTGGATCGTTCGGCGTAGATGGTTCGGTGTGTAGAACATTCTAACCTCGAATCAGCAAGACGGTTCTCGGATTCACTAGAACATCAAATTACACTGTCAACAAAAGTGTGTAGTTGCGGCCAGGGATCGAACCCTGGCCTTCTGCGTGGGAGGCAAGCGCGATAACCATTAGGCCACGCGCGCGCTGCCTACTTGGCCAGCTGCGCGCGCGGCAATATTACACGAAAGCGGGTGCGGCTGCAATACTTTTTGGCGTAATATCAATTTCGTTCAATGCGGATCTTACAATACTTCGCAAGTGCATACATTTCCGTGAAAAAAAGTCTTCCGTTTGCGTGCCACGCTTCTGCAGTGCCTCTTCTACAAGTCACACTATGACTGTCGGCTTTTCTCCACGAGATGTACAGGTCCGATGTTTCATCTTGCAACATGAAGGAGCGGCCACGTGGCAACGCTAAAAGGCCGTTTTTTTCTTAAAGCTGTAGTAATATTAAAATATATCAGATTTGTGCTTTCCTTAACAACCTCTGGAACACATTTCTGGAGGCAACGAACTTGATTCAAAACTTGATTTTAAAAAAAAGTTTCTGTGAGTCAAATTACCGAAGCTACCTAATTCAAACCAAGCGAAGCCAGGGGCTCTAATCGGGACACTTGGCGAAAAAGTCGGCAAGGAATTCGGCGGCTGCGATTGGCCGGTGCCGCGCTTGAACTTGACGCCGACCAATCACGGCTCTCGAATTCCGCGCCTATCTTTTCGCCATGTGTCCAGATTAGGGCCCCAGATGGCGCTTGTGCAGCACGAACACCGAAAATACGCCGAACGCTTCTTCGTCTGCTTCAGCAACAGCTTGGGGATTTGCTGGTTACCGTGATCCGCGCGCACAGAAGCAGTTAACGCGACTCATTTGCGAATGAATTATAAAAATTGGGCAGTTCTGTGCCACCACACAGTACAGACACAGCAGTAGCTGTGACAACTCACGGCAAAATGATTGGGTATCTTATCGTTTTCGCGTCCACGTACCGTGGGGTGCGTAAACAAAAGCGCTCGGAACAAAATAGTCCTCGGATCATTTTGTTCTAAAAGCTTTTGTTCCTATTTTAGTTTTGTAGCGTGCGAAAGCGCATCTCCCCGCACGAATTCTTGGCATTGACAGTGCTACAACGACATTTTGTTACCCGCTATTTGTTGTGTTTTCAGACGGCGCGTGCTGTGGGAATCGGGCACTACAGACACCCTAAGTGTAGAGCGGTTTTAAACGCTGCGGTAAAAGCTCAGTAATAATCCCTCCGCTTTGCACGCAACGGACCCAGGTTTTATTCTAGGAGGTGACGAGTGATAGTTTATCGACGATTTGGCAACGTGGACGCCCTACAACGACATCTACAATATCAAAAACGACAACTACAACTGGAACAATAACAGAAATGGACGTCATTTCCGGTGGAGTGAGGACCCCTTAACAGCTATCGCTGTAAAATGAACCAAGAAATAATATTCCGCTGAAAACCTTGAGCTCGTCTCGAGCTTTAAGACTGTCGGTCAAGGATTTTCACACTCCTTGCTGTCAGTGGTGTTCGTGCAACATCATGGAGTTTCTCGCGGAGGAGCTGATTGCCTTCACTACACGACAGGTTTCGGCTGATGGCCTAGGTGGCTTCACCACACGGACGTAACCCATACCATGTGCCCTCTCCCTTTCCCTTTGCCACTCCTCGGAGGTGACAGGCATTGTGTAACTATATAGGAGGCGCTGGCCCCTTATCAACGCACCGGAAATATCATTATACTGCCGATTGTTCAAAAATCTGGCAATCACCTGGGGTCCGAATTTGGTAACTGCGAGAGCAAAAGCGAGATATTCTTTGCCGCTCGCCGAACGTGCGAAGGTAGCGTTCGAAAACGGTTCGTCTACCAACGGGATCGATGAGTGCAGATAGTCTGCTACGAAAGGTCAATCGCAGAGGGCGATAAAAAAACAAAACAGCGTGCGTCGTCTGCTAACAGATCTAAATAAACGTTGATCACCTCATATGAGCCGAGCGCCGAAGTGAAGTGAGACCCGACCTACTCTTTTTTTATGTTGAAAGCCATTCACAACCCGCGCTTAGTTTGCAAACCTCAAGTTTTTCTGCTGTCGTACAAAAGCTCTCAATGACCGGTGGATGAAGCCGTGCTAAGGACAAAACTACCAGAGTCCGCAAGACTTTTCTCGCTATTTGGGTGTTGTTGAGACCAACGTTACTACATCAAAGTCAGTTGACAAGCTTGTGCAGAAGCCCGCCCAATGGACAAAAGCTGCAGAATCGGTGGAACATTGAATTATGATTACCTGCGCTGGAAAAAATTCCATCGGTGTTTTTATGGTGGACATAACAAAACTTCGGGCTGGCCGCCCTTTACAGTTTCTAAACCTCCTGTCAGAATTCACAGGCAGTCCTGACGTTGGTCGTATAATCCACGACCGAAGATTTCGACTCCTGGCATTCCGAATTCGTAAAACTGAGCATTACTTTCTCTTGCCTACATGCAGCTTTGTAGAAATCGTGCCAGCATGTAATGCATGCCAGTTTTGGCTGGAAGGTGGAGCCAGTGGTTCCGGCCGGATTCCCCACATCGTTGTCGGTACCTGTTGCAGAGTCGCTGCTTAAGGAAATGAGAGGAAAGCCACAGAGTAAAAAAGATAGGTTAAGCAAGAAACCGATACTCATACCCTACCTTCATAAAATATCCCACAATCTCAAAAATGTGGCGCAGATACACGACGTTCCTATAGTGTTTTCTGTACCTAACAAAGTCGCGTAATTGTGCCCAAGAGTTGCCAACAAAAGTGGACCCAAGAGCATTTGCGCTGTTATGTGAAATGTACAATGGACGTCGTGTATAGGATTCCGCTGACGTGCGGCACGGTATACGTTGGCCAAACGGGCCGATGTATAAATGAATAATTGCGTGAGCATGCTCGGTCCCCGAGGTCGACAGCGGGAAGGAGGGGGAGTGCACTTGCCGCTATATTGTGCAGAGTGGGGATGCCAGCCCGACTTCCATTATGTCACAATTGCTGAAAGGGGGTGATCGGATGACTAGGGCGATTTTTAGAGGCCTACACAATAAAAAAGAAGAGACTGGGCAATGTGCAAGTCAAACATCGGTCCTCCTACATAGCAAAGAGATGTGTAATCTCGACATGCGCTTAATTGGCCTTGATGGTGTGGAAGATTTTTGTTTACTTCGGTGTTTCTTTAGAATAAAAACTTCAGTTGAGAGTCAGCGCTTGTCCTGTGTACACCCTTCTACTTTGTCTTCGTCACTTCTGCGCTGTGTCAAATCAACAGAAAATAAAAGTTTGCACAAATGTCGGCACAAAAAACGCATCGTTCGGAAATAGTCATACTTCTTTGTCCACGAAGACGTCCACTTTGGTGGCGCTAGGAACGCTATACGACCGCACCGGTTTCGAACGCCGTTCTTTCTTGGAGTTTGCCAACCGACAGATCTAACTAAGAACGTTGCTTGAGACGTTCTCACTAAATGTTCTGCACAATTGTGAGTTCGCGAAAGCGGATCTAAATTGTTCTATTGATTGATTACTCGTAAGCTGTGGTACCCTTCGTTCTCACTTTGCTCAAAATCAAACCCCTTGGGCAAGAACCAGGATTGACGTTGAGAAGTGCGACCTTTTCTTTCACTATTACTCGACGACTTTATATTGCAATACCTTCGACTACTCCAATATACTGTGCGTCCACCACTCGATGTGACAGACGCAATCGTGAAGAGTTTGCTACTCAACTCACGCCGTTTTGGAACTTCGTCGTTTATTGGTGGGCTTGCTCAAATGGAAGACAAACCTTCCTATGTTACAACTTCATTCGACCATGTAGTTCACTAGTTTTCACACAATTCGTACCCCACAAACAAACAACTGAACGTTGCTCCTTTTAGGAGCTTGAGACAAGTCGGGCGGCTATCATTACGCCGGAACTCTGCCGTCATGTAGGTTGCATGTACTGTGTTTGCACCCGTAAAACGCTATAGTAATTATTGGCATGACGTATTACAGCAGAATGTCACCGCATTTCGAACTGCCATTTAAAATTAATAGCTGACGTTCCTATTTTATTAATTGTTTTTTTTTTTACTTATTTCAATATACTGCCAGCCGCGAGGCCAAAGCAGGTTCGGAGATAATTTAAAAGTACAAGGAAATGTACATAAAAAAATGTTATCAAGTAAACCGCATATGTTTAACTATTAACCGCATTCATCAATACATTGAACGAAAAGTGTTGAAGCAATGAGGCACAATAAATGTGTTATATTTTGTTCTAGTTGTGTTACTTAAATTTGTGTATGTAACAAATTTCTGGCTATCACTAAAGTGATCATAATGTAGAAAACAAAGTCAACATTATTCCCGTACTTATAGGCAAAATGTTCGCATCGATTATCAGTAGGGAGACAGAGTCATCTGAATAGATTGCGTTTCAAAATAGATCGGATAGCCTTACTTTGTATTGTCAAGGATGGCAATTAAGGAGACGACCAATGACTGACGAAAATACACGTTTAAGGGGGTGAGCTTGTGCCCAAAAGAAAATAAAAAAAGGCTAGCGTTGCAGGCTTTGATGGCGGCGTAACAGCAGGATTAAGCGCTGGGGCGAGACTGACTCCTATATTAAAAAGTTTGTCAACTCCGGACGCGTGGGCTTCTGGAACAATCGGCACAGAAGTTTCGGCGCGTAGAACGTTCGGCTCTCGACCAAGCAAGAGTGTTCTCAAATTTACCAGTACGCGACGTTTGCAGAAATAGCAAAATGGTGTGTCCGCTTCTAGGCATTGAATCTCGGCGCTTTGCGTGGAAGCGAAGCACGATAATCATTCAGCCACGGGCGCGCTTGCTCGGAGACGCGCGTGGCATTACTCCCCCTTCAAAACGAGCATCGTATCGACGCGACGTGGCGGGAGACAATACTGAGCAAAACACAATAAAGGATGGGAAAATACGAAAAATACGTCGCACAGGATCACAGTTCACTGTCTCATCGGGCATAGTGAGACTTGAGGCGCACGACGTGGACGACTTCAGGTAGTGGCGGCTGCCGAGCCTCCTCTGCTCGTTGGGTTATCATCTAGGCGTCGTTGGGTCCGTCGTCTGCTTTCTTGTAGGGCAGGATCGACTCGAACGTGTTCGTAACCCTTCGGCCCTGCACCCGCTGGAAGAGAGTCACCCTAGTAGTCTCTTGCATCGCCGTGATGTAGGCAAACGTGACGTAGGGCAACGCCTCGTCCCACATCTTGTGCCCTAGGTCGAAGTATATGAAGATCATGTCGAGGAGGGTTTTATTGAGTCGATTCGTCAGCCGCTTGTGGCAGCTGTGGTGGTTCGGGTGGTACGCGATGGTGCGACAACGGCTGGTGAGGCTGAGAGAAAGCACATATTGTTTCAGCTGCGCAATAAACGATACCCCCAATCTGCAATTAAAACATCGGAAGCGCCATGCCTAACGACAATAAACTCGATGAAATACATTGCTACTTCAACCGCACTTTCCCACTGAAGGGGCTTGGTTTCGACGTATCATGTAAGTTAATCTCTGGCGGCGATTATCCACCTGTTTCCTTGCTTCGATGGTGGGAACTGTTCAGTCAAGTTCATTCCTATCTGTCGACATGGGGAAGTTGGCGCGCGGAATCGGCTGAAGATGTCCTGGCGGTTTTGTGGGCGGTTTTTTTCCGTCTTTGACATTCGCGGCACGATTAGGTGTAGAGTTGGTCTTCGGAGGCTTGGGCTAGTGCTACTTTTCACAAACTTTGTCAAGTGTTCTGCTGTACCCGAGATGCTCCGCCGTTGGGTCATCCATTGCATCCTTGAAAAACTTCTTCCCGAAAGCCGGAAGAGATAACCAACAGCCATTAAGTGTTGTTATCGCCGAAGGTCTCCTAGTAACTACAGCATCCCGTGTCACATGGCGTTGGTAGGCAAGATTCGTAAGAAAGCACGGAGTCCGCAGTCCGTTGTCCCTCTAGGCGCTGGATGTGCGCTCGCAGTTCAGCGTCGTCTCGTTGGAGTGCTTCCATGTGCTTGACATCCAGACCACCGGGGAGACACTCATCGTCGTCGTTTTTTGTGCAGGCAGGACCGGCCTCGACGGGGCCCTTGACAGGCCATTGGCGTCATTGTGCTTCCGGCCGGATAGTTACACCCCAGTCATGTCAAAATCCTGCAGTTGTAGGCTCCACCGAGCGAGGCGTCCGCAGAGGTACTTCAGATTCGCGAGACAGCAGAGCGAGGGGTGGTCTGTAACTACGTGAAAACGACTCCCATACAAATACGGGCGGAACTTTCTTATTGCCCAGTCGACAGCAACGCACTCTTTTTCAGTCGTTCAGTAGTTCCTCTCCGCAAAATATAAACAGCGTCCTACTTGCGTAGGCGATTACTCGCTCTTAGCCCTCATGCGTTTGGACCGGTACCGCGCCAAGTCCGGTGTTACTGGCGTCCCTGTGGATCTATGTTTCGGCGAACTGGTCGAAATTTCCATGACTTGGAGGCGTCTGAAGTCGTCGTTTGAGCTCATCGAATGACCGCTGGTGTTCTTCTGTCCACTTAGACTTTACGGCGTCCTCTGTGAGGTGCGTCAGCGGTGCAGACAGCTTGGCGAAATGTCAAACAACCGCTTGTGGTAGGCACAGAGTCCGAGAAATCTTCTTACGACCTTTTTCTCTGATGGTGGCGCAAATGCGGCTACGGCGCGCATCTCTTCGGGGTTAGGGCGACCACCTTCGTTGCTCACGACGTGGCGGAGAAACTTTAGTTCACCATAGGCGAACCTACACTTCGTAGGCTTCAGTTACAGGCCGGTGGTCTTGATGGCTTGAAGCACCATAGGCAAACCTACAATTTGTAGGCTCGAGTGACAGGCTGGCGGTTTTGATAGCTTGAAGCACGGCTCGAAAATGTCTAAGATGCTCATTGAAATCCCGTGAAATTGCTAGTACATCGCCAAAGTAGACGAGGCAGCTCTGCCATTTCAGACCTGGTAGCACGGTGTCCATGACTTGCTGGAAGCTGGCTGATGCTGTACAAAGTCCGAGCGGCATGACTTTAAACCCGTACAGTTCATTGGAGTTGACGAAAGCAGTTTTTTCGCGGTCCCGTTCGTCGACTTCAATCACCCAGCAGCCCCTGTCCAAGTTCATCGACGAAAAATATCGGGAGTAGCGCAGCGGTCTAACGTGTTGTCGATGCGAGGGAGTTGATATACGTCATTTTTAGTCCCAGCATTCAGTCAACAATAATCCAAGGAGGCCCTCAGGGTCCCGCCCTTCTTCTTTACAATGAGAACTGGGGCGCCCACTGACTTCTTAATGGTTAAACGATGTCGTCGTTGAGCATTTCCTGTACTTGATCTCAAATCACCTCCCTTTACTCGGTACGGCGACTGATAAACAGGGAGCGCATCTTCATAGTAACGAAATAGTGCTTCGCTACTGTTGTTTGTCGCACATTTGACGTAGTGGCGAAACACTCGCCAAACTCACTGAAAAGGTCAAGCAGCCGTCCCCGTTCAGTACCGGGAATCTTCGGGTCAATGTCAAGTTCCGAGGGAGGCGTTCTTTCGTGCGGCGTTGAAGTTGACTCTTCCGAAAGTGCAGCGATCGCGGTTGAGTTCTGGAGTTCGTCGCTCTGGCCAACGACGATACCATTCGTAAGGTGTTGCGGAGCTTGTCGGAAATTTGTAACCAGGACCATGGCACGCCTTTCTTGAAGTTCCGTTGTTCCTCTTACGACACAGATTCCTCTTTCCAGAAGCAACTGGACGCTCCTTCGAGCAGAACTCCGCCTCAGATAGCGTTATTGGTCCCAACGGGTACAAAAACTCTTGACATCGGCGGTAAGCTCACGTGGTTTGTGAGGACTCGAACCGCGGATGGCTTCGCGATAGATCCCTCCATTCTGATGTATGGCGTCGGTCGAGTGGGAGGTCTTCGGCGTTCTTGGAGGCTCCAATTACGTCGGCGGTCTATGGCAACTCCACCTCCAGTGGTTGCTGCGCTTAGGTTTCCCGTTTTTGCAAAGGTGACAGCCTCTCACGACTGGGTCGATGCATCAGCGAAGCTGGACTTTGAAGTGACGGCGACTGGGACCGGGATCGGGACCCGCGGCGAAGTGCAGCCGGTGGAGACTGAGGTCATCAGGGTACCCTTCTATCCCCCGCGGTCGCTTACCGTAGAGTGGGCCTGGGCCGTTCAAGTGGAAACCGTACAGCCCTCTTTTCCTGTAGGGGCGATGGCGGTATATATCGTTGGCTACCCCGCAGCGGTAGCACAACGGCAGTTGATCGGCCGTTCTCCACACGTCGGTCTTCCTCGGCGAGGGTCGTTCCGGGCGGACGTACTTTACTTATTTTTCCTGACGTTTAGGATACTGCGGCATCGGAGTGTCTCCTCATGGTGGCGCGGTAGCTTGGCGGTTAGCTTGCAGTAGTCGTCGGGCCATGGCGGCGTAGCTCAACGTCGGTTTCTGTAGCGTCGTCGTGTTGATGGGAACTTCTGGTCTGGTTGGAAGGCTCGGTGAACCTCTTCTCGGACGACCTCGGCTAGCAATAGTGAGGACGAGGGATCCGCAACGGGTAGCAACTTGCGGAGCTCTTCCCGGACGACTTCACACATGATGTCGCGGATGCTGGGGATGCTTGGGCTAATGTCGTAGCCCAATACCGAAGAAGCAGCGACGTTCGAGTGCCGATGATGGTGGCTGGCTCTTGCGAAGACGTCACGTTCCATGTTCATGGCCTCCGTGATGAAATGTTTGACGAGGAATGGCGGGTAGCAAATAAGGCAAAGGCGTCATCATTTACATTTCGAATAAGGATCCGCAACTACTTTTCGACGGTGGCTTGAGGGTCGGCGCGAGCGATCAATCTCAAAACATCCTCAAAACTGGTGATAGTCTCGTTTGCTACCTGGATTCCCATTCCAAAAGGTCCTCGGCCCTCTCTCGTCTATGTTGATTAGTGAATGTCCGTCTCAGCGCATACTTGCAGGAGGTTTACGAGGTCAAGAAAGTTTCGCGATTTTTGAACCAGTACCTGGCCGTTCTTTCGGGCACGAAGTAAAGGCTCTCAGTCGCTGTTCGTCCGTTCGTCGCTTGTGCTGGTCCAATCGCTCGTACTGCTGTAGGCAGTCCTTGACCTCTTCATAAAGATACGTTTAAATTCCGACGTCGACGAACCTAACATCCGACGATGTGAACCGATGTTCGTCGTCCACTTCACCACGCCGCGCTGCGCTGCGAACGGAATTGTCAACCGTGTTTATAGCGGCGTCGTTCAACGCGCCCCAACGAATTGCTTCACATTGCGGATGCGCATCACCATGGCGACCGCGTGTTTTGGTCTCGCTGGTTGCGAATTCCCGCTTCCGTTCGCAACTTGCAGCGCTGCCCGGCTGCCCTGCGATTCGCGGAAGTTGACATCTCCGCGCTGGGGTACGCTTGAAAACGGAGAAATAATGAAGATAACTCGCGTAGAAAAGCATTTATTTCCTGGCGGAAGTCATCCGTGGTCAGCGAAAGAAAAACAAAACCATCAACCGGTCGTCATGTCGCCTAACAGCATTGAAAAAGAAGGAGATGGTGGTTCGGAGCGACCAGCTTCTAACATTATTAACCACTAACTTTATTTCATAAGATTTACCATAATAACCCTTTAATGCGCCGTGAACATCTAACTCTACCGACTTATGTTTTCTCTCGCGTAGATCACCAGTACAAAGTCGGTATCCCCAATTACAAAACTAACACTTATTATAACTCCTTTGTCCCTCGCACTAGTTCTGATTGCAATCGCCTTTCCGCTGACATAGCCTCCATAACCAGTACTATTGATTTAAAAAAATGCCTTGTTTGTTAGTTTTTCATTTACCGTTTTCTAATTGGTATTACTGTGATATAATATTTTATCACATATTCTTTAAATGTCTGAGCAAGAGTGCATTACTGTATTATATTTCATTGTATCAACAACTGTACCTTTGTCACCTCCCCCCCCCCCTCTTTAATGCCCTTCGGGGCCTTGATGATGAATAAATAAATAAATCTATCCTGTGCACAAACTTCGTGGCAAGCCTTCTGCGTCAAAAACTCACGGATATGACACCGAATTTGGAAGCCGGTGTCCGTCCAAAAGCTTCAAGCGCGTCCGTGGTGTCGTTAGGCCTACACATATTCACGGCTCCGAGACAAGTCCACGTCGACGCGCCGGCTCACTCGATCGAGCGAGCGGGATGAACAGAATGACTATCGGAAAACTGTGCGCCAACACAAGCGCATCCAACTGACCAGTGCCTACACTACATGACGGCAGGCAGACGAACACACAACACAGCCCAACCGATGCCCGACTGGGGCAACGACGGGAGCACGGCAAACACGGGGGCTGGTGTAAAGGCTTCTGGGTAACGACCATCGCCAGCCGACGCCGAGGTTGAAGCAGGGCCGACCTCGGCGCAAGCTTCACCGACGGTCGCCGAGGCGTGCTACGTTACGTTACGTTCGACTCTCGTTGGAGTATAGACATTCCTTTTGGAGCAGCGTGTCGCAACGAGGTCGGGCGCGCGCGCCCGTCGACGTTACGTTGGAATTGGAGCATAAACGCACCTTAAGCCTCACCGTGGAAGGACGCGGGCGTGCCCGCCTTGACGGGTAGGACAACGACGAGTGAAGTGGTCATCGTTGCGGTCTTCTTTAGCTTTTGCGGCAGGGGACCGAATTCCGGGGGTTTCCCTTTGGAACGGCGGCTTCTTGGGGCTTCGGCGTCTTGTGCAAAGGGTATACTTCTGGGGTTAAACCCCTCACTTGTCCTTATAGTTTTCGGAGGGGTCCGCTTCACGGGCGTAGAACGGAATACCCCGCCCCTTCACTGAAATGTTACGAAATGCAATTGATAATGCGACGAATGACTGACGGAAACTAAATGTTTAATGGGGCGAACTTGTGCCCAAAGCAAAATAAAAAAAAGGCTAGCGTCACAGGCACCGTTGGCGGCGTAACAGCGGGATCGAGCGCTGGTGCGAGATTGACTCCGGCTCGCTTCGCGAAGCCACTTACGTAGACGCGTGCGCTTCTGAAACAATCGGTGTAGAAGCGCCGGCGCGTAGAGCATTCGGAGCTCGACCAAGGAGGAGGTTGTGGAATTGACCAGAACGTGACATTTAAAAATATTAGAAAAACGTGCGTACGCTTCTCGGCCATTTGCCTGGGAGCCAAGCATGGTAAACATTCGGCTATGGGCGCGTTTGCCTGGATACGCGCGTGGGAGTATGCGTTGTATTTGTGTATGTTTTGTTTTGTGAATGGTTACTAAACTGGGCTTGCATATCCAACCGTTGTTAATATCAGTGGCTTATATGGTGCTACTTTAAGCTCTGTGTTGGCAAATTCTGACTTCCTTTTAAGTGTACCAAAATTCCTTAGCTTTGTATTGGATACATTTTCAGTATCTGTATTCCAGCTCAGATTATATTTCAAAAGAACGCCTAGGCATTTGTACTCCTGAGCATATTTTAAAGGCGTCACCCCAAACACTATGGTGAACTGTGCTGGTACGTTTGTTTAGATTATGTTCATGTATAGTGTTGTTTTTTTTTTGTTTATTTCGCGGCACCATTTTCCGCAGCAGCTTTTCAAGTCCTGTAAATGTTCATTCAATAGGGAGTTTTAGCACGTCGTTTGCACACGAACGGTTCGTACTCGAACGTATCGACGCCGCCACTGCGCATGCGCATGCGAGTCGTTCGGGTCTTCGGGTGGCTCTTCTCGTTCCTTTCTCCCAATCAGGCCGCGGGAGTCGTCACCGGTACGCAGCCAGCACCATTCACGACTCGGGTAAAAAAGAGATGGCGGTCAGTTTGGCGACAGACTCCGCCGATCCAGCCGAGCGTTAGGCCTAAGACAGCGGGAGGTGATTTGCCATTCTACTGGGTTATTCAAGGAGCGGCCAGGCTCTTTTAATCAACCGCGAAATTCGGTTCCTTAACCTATCGCGCTACAACTTTGTGCAGCGTTGCCCACAAATGGTGCTTTTTTTTGTAAAATATGCATGAGCGAATTTAGCTGAGGAATAAGTAAAGAAAGAAAAAGGCTTAGCTCCAATGGAAACGCAGCGAAGCCACCGGTCTTCAAACAATACGGCGCCGTTTCGCACTGGAGACAAGAGATGGCGCAAGCGTTCGCGACGCCAGCTGTCGCCAACGAACGAGCATACGATGCCGAGAGCCGGCGACTTTGGCAGATGATCTTTTCGACTCAAAAGCGGCGCGCGTTCTGCAGCGGCGACAGTCGCGGAACCAAAGACAGACGCGGTAGTAAAAAGAAACTTCAAAGCAGACGGCATCAGTACCCCGAAAAAAAAACAGACAAAATATCCCGACAAACCATTTTTAATCGATTATGTGTTCATTCAATGTGTTTTGTTAGTAAGGATGATAAAATAATGAATTGGCCACTAATATAAAAAAAGCTCGCGCCGATTTTGAGTCGAAAATATGGTCTGCTAAAGACGCCGGCTCTCGGTGCTGTATGCTCGTTCGTTGGCCGCCGTTGGCGTCGCGACTACTTGCGCCATCTCTTATCTCCCGTACGAAACGGCGCCGTATTGTTCGAAGGCCCGTGGCTTCGCTGCCGTTCCAAAAGAGCTAAGCCTTTTTCTTTCTTTATTTTTTCCTCAGATAAGTTCGCTTTTTGTAAATTTTACAAAAAAAAAGTGGACCATCTGTGGCCAACGCTGCACGAATTCGTAGCGCTATAGGTTAATAAACGAATTTTGCGTTTGATTTAAAGAGCCTGGCCGCTCCTTGAATCACCCAGTATTACTCTGCTTCATTTGAGAGGTTGAAAGAAATCATTTTGAGGGCTGCTCACTATAGTAAGCGATCGTGAATGCTGTAAAGCGGGCATGCTAGTAAATATTCGCGATCTGCGGGCAGACTAGCTGCTGTGGCGACCACGAGCAGACGAAATGATTTGGTTCGACGGCACAGAACGTGAACAATCGTTCAAGTTTAAGATGACGGAGACACGCCACATACCTTTACGGTCAATCAGATATTTTTTGTTCTATCTAGCTTCGCAGTTCTTAAAAATTCCGACCGGCGAATGTTAGGTCGGCCGTCTTGTTTACATCAGTCGTACGCCGGAAACACGAGCCGCCGTGGATTTACACCTTACAGAATGTTTCACACGTTTACTAGAAGGTGGCGCCTACGGTCAAACACAATAATCATCATCGTCTACACAGTTGCTCCAGTTTCGAGACTTGCTAAAATATGTCGAACTTCAAGTATCGTTTTACGGAACGGATCAGCTGCACCGTTAGCGATTTCGGAACCGTTGGCTCGAAAAAACGACTCGCTAAAACTCTCTAATATCTTCTGATCATAGGGTGTTTGTATTTATGAATGCATAATTGTATTATCGACAAAATATGTAATTTTAACACAATCTTTAAATCCTTGGCTCATATCACTTATAGGTCATCGTAAAGAATTTTACTAGAGTATAAGGTGAATCCACACCAATCTTGAATCTTGTATTTGTAAATGGTAATATCAGATATAAATACGAGTGTGAAGCCGTGCAGGGTATTTCAGACATTAGGGCCGTGCTTTTTTCGTTATCTATATTATAATACTCCCAAAAAATACAAGAAATAAAACAAGTGTTTTGAATTTTGCGTGTACTGATGACGTATCTAATCTTGACATGTTGGAAGTGGAATTTGATTGACTTAAAGGCTTGTGTTTGTGTAAGGTTTGTAATACTAACCCATTGCGGTTGTATTTTAAGAACATAGTCCAAGATTGCATATCTTGCACAAGGTTGTATGTAGGGCGATTTGGTATGTTGACATGGTGAACAAAACAGCGAACATAACGACAAGGAGAGAGAGATGTAAACTGCACAACACACAAGCACGGACTCGCTCCTGGATTTATACAAAAAAGGATGAAGAAGGGGACATTCTGAAAGGCACGCAGAGCACGGAGTGCCTGTCACATGCGACACCACACTATTTACCCAAAGTGTCTTTGCCCTACAGTCCGATCTAAAAACAATGTTTCGATCTGAAGGGTGATGGGAGGCTAATGCAGCAGTACCCAAGCTGAAAATGCAATGCGCTCCCGAGATTTTGCGAAACGCCTTGTATCGATATTGTCCAATTATTGTTGTGCCTTTAAGTATCGGAGAACCCGAGCTAGAACTGCAATGTGCAGGAATTGCAATGTACGGAATGGTAGAAGCTATGTGGGCAAAACTGGGCCGTGCCTGAACGATCGTCTTCTCGATCACGAATGTTTGCTGAAATCTACGGTGGACGGTCATCTTCCCATGCATTGCAGTTTCTGGCCGCATTCTCCAATTCTTAAAGACATAACATTTGTACATTATGGACACAAGACGACTCACGAAATCTTAGAAACGCATTGCATTAACAGCTTGGGGAGCTGCTGCATAAGCCACCGATCAGTTACACTGTTTTAAAGTGAAACATTGTTTTTCGATCGGACCATAGGGCAAAGACACTGTAGTAAAATGGTGTTGTGTGTCGTGTGACATGCACTGCGTGCCCTGCGTGTCTTCTCTTCTTCTTCCTTTTCTGTATAAATTAGGTTGCGAGTCAGCGCTTGTATGTTGTGCATGTTCCTTCTCAAACTCTTAGTCTTTTTGTGCGCTGTTCTGTTCATTAAATGTATATCTTGTTTCGTTCCCCGTAAAAATCGAAATGTTAACCCTAATAATCCGCGTCACTCGATATACCTGAATCGTCAAGTCAATCTTCCAAGGAGAGCTTTTCGAATGTGTGGTGTTTCTGTGATTAAAAGCAACATACCAGTGTTGGCCGATAAAATGAAGGCTCAAATATATTCTCAAAAGCACAAATACTTCATTCAATGTTACGCTCAGTCACTTCATTCGATTGTCCCCCGAAAACGTTTGGAGACCAATATCGCCGCTCTCTGCTATCGCTAACGCGTTTATAAGTAGGGTGTGCATTTTCCGGTTTTAACCGAAAAACACTGATAAACATCTGTCGGTGACGAAAATATAAATCGGTTAAAACCGAAAAACACCGGTGGTTGGATATTTTCGCCCTGGTTAAAACCGAAAAACACCGGTCATTGCTAGTTTCCGACCTAGCGAAACCCTTTCCCCGTAGAGGTTCGTCAAACGTCTTATCTCGCGGATCTTGCATTCTTCCAGTGTTTATACATGGCTTGCAGGTAGCGTCAGTCCGCCCTCCTTTCTGGGGGTCAAAAGCGTCTAGTGAACGCAGTGGAAGCTATGTTCTCATACGCCTTTCCCCTATTGTGTCTCCCATCGCCCCCTTTTGTGGAAAAATTAACACCGTGGAGGGTAGGCTCTCACGTGCCTTTTCCTCATTGTGTCTGGCCAAGTGATGTCGGTGCAAGCCATATATTCAGAGGTTGCTGTGGTTCCTAGAAGACACTGCCAACGTCCGTGTCGTACAGGAGAGTGCGTTTTCATAATTGCGGGTTGCGAACCTCAAGGAACGTGCTGCCATGACGGCAGCACGTTCCTTGCGTGTAGAGGCAAGCATGAAAGTATGCTTGCATCTACTTTAATAACCAAGTGTGAGAAATAGTTGCTTCCTATAGAAGAAGTGTATGAACTATGTGAATAAAATGGGAACTCTCTGCCTGTGATCAATCGCTTTTTTTCACTGATATTCGCCGATTTTAGCCTCGTCGTGAGACGTTCCACCGAAATACACCGGTGTTTTGAAAATAAATAAACACCGAAAAACATCCGCCGACTTTTTCTCACAAATAAACACCGGAAAGTAAACACCCTATTTATAAGCAATACGCTTGTTGTCACTAACAGTGCCAAATGTTCAAAACAATTTTATGACCACTTTAGAGACGTTTTTACAAGCGTTAATGGAAAAGTGCCAAGCTGCGCAACGCATAAGCCCCTGTAAAACATTTCAGACCTAGTTTTAAGTGTAAGTGGGATGTTAAACATTTGGCTTAACCTAAACGACAAGAAGTCCGTCGGACCTGATTGCTTGCTAAATGCGTCTAGGCCGCTGTACAAGCGGGACGTTCTGCAGGGAACAACCTTCTTTCCCGAAGCTGGGGGACGGGGAGGGAAAGGGCCAGCGTTGGATGGAGAGAGCGTCTAGAGAATGGGATTAACCTCGGGGCGGGCCATCCTCTCGAGAGGGAGTGGGGCGGACCAAAGCTGCCGTGGGGGTTGCGGCTACCAGGTGTAAGAAAGATAAGCTTGTCAAACGGCGACCTCGGATGCGAGGACGGGCACTGCTTGATTAGCTGGACGACCCAGTGCGGTCTACTGGCTCTAGAAGGTGACTCGGATGAAGGAAAGACGTTTTGCTGCAAAACTCTAAAAGCATTCTAGAACCAGAACTCTTGCCACAAATAAATATAACACATGCATCAAAAACTACGAAGGCACCTAAGCTTTCTCCTATGATGTGAGAATGCGTGAGCATTACAGGTAGAGTTATGTTGGCGCAACTTGCAATCAAGAAAGAAAAAAAAAAGTTATGTTGGCGCAACGGATAGCGATAAAATAAAAAAAAAAAAAAGGCGCAACGGATAGCGCGCTAGTTTCGCGATCAAGAGGGCCTAGCTTCGAAACCGAGCAGGGGATGTTTTTTTGTTTTTTTTTTTCTGGTGTTCTTTTTTTATTTCGGTTAATATTTTTTTTGGCTTCGGTAACGTCACGAAAAAAATCACAGGAACAGAATTTTTTTTTTTTTTTCACGTCACCAGAGTTTTTTTTCTCCCTTTCGCAAAACTCTTTGCACCAATTTCGCGTTTTTTTGGCGTTAGCCAAATCATTTTATTTATGGCAGGGAATTCTGCCGTACGTATGTTATATTACTATTACCAACCCTGGCTTGCAATTCGCATAGAGAATTTTGTCCGGCAACCAGTTTGGGAATTACGAGGCCAAATTTGTGTTATATTTTTTTTTAGGTATAAGCATAATTTCGGCCCCGTTATCCGTCGGTCTTTGTGATTAGCTCTTCAGGAATTCTTTGGGGAAGTAGACGACAGGCAGTTTTAGAGAGCACGTGCGCCGACCAAAGTGAACACTGCTGAAGCGCCTCCAGTGTGATTTTGGCCGTGAATAACTGGAGGCCCCGGGCAAACCCACCCAAAAGAGAAAAGTATCAACCTTTCTGGTTTTATAGAGAGCTATGAAAGCCAGATGGGACGAATCCTAGCCGAGTCAAACTACCAGCTTGCAAACGCAACCGTGTTGATAATAGCGCAAAGGAGTTTGTATGACTCTCTCTGGCAGTGTGCAGAGGGTAAAGGCACGGAGGTAATATATGCTTTTGCCTAGTCACCTCGCGAACGGTTGGGTGTTGGCTGCAGAGATCCATTTCGCTTTGTTTTATTACCGGGATTATATCTTGATTTCTGTGTTCCTAATTTCACAAACAGAACAAAATCGCTTTCATTGTGTGGCGTCACGGCGGGGAGACAGAAATCAATCAGTGTACCGAAATTCGACGCTTGTGCTCGCTTTGTAGCGCTTCTAAAAACCGTGCGATCACGGCTGTGCAACGTCAACATTGCATAAACTGCCGTTACTTGTACTCCTACTGCATCGTGAGGGAACGACTATGACTGGGTAAACAGGAATAGGGAGAATGGGTGCGAGTGATTTGTTAAAGTTCGAATCAACAAATCGAGCTTCAACGAATGCGATAGTATTGCATTCACTCAACAAGCTATATGAGTTTTCAGATGGAGTATTCGCGTCTCCAGCTGGACGCTCACCCTCCCGCGGCGGAAACAGGAAGCGCTCTAGAGAGGGTCCCCCGATTCTCCTGCTCAGCGGGCATGATGGAACTGCTTGCGATCATGGCTTGCAAATCGTCATTTCCGAAAGCAAACAACACTCTTCACTGTACCAAAGTAGTGCTGCAGCCGGTATGGGATTGTACCTTACTGGAGGGTTTTAGTATTGCGCGTAGAAGCAAGCGCAAGCGGTGTGTGGTTGCGTTAGAGTTGCGTGTCCCACGTTGGGTGCGTGCGCCTCATCACCATGCGCAATCCAAGACCGCAGTTTTGGGCTCCGCGCACGCGCAGTGTGGAACACGCAAAGCTAAAGCAAACACACAGCGCTTGCGTTCGCTCGTATTCGCAATACTAAAACTTACTACTGTTTGACCGACTTCCAACGCCAACGAAACACGTGGTGCTGCAGTGAACAGAGGTGCAAGCAGGTAGGCGTTCGTTCGAACTGGAAAGGCTTAGGTTATCAAGACGACGGAGCATAAAAATGAAAGTACCTAAACGTTATGAAAAAAATTGGTAATTAAAAAAAAATCATTTATTTTTTGGGGGGCATTTTGCCTGGATGAATATTGGCGGCGATTTTGGACTTTTGCCCATTGTCAGAAGTCGCGACTTTGATAGCAAAATATGCTTTACACACAATAATGTAATTTTACATGGATTTCTCATATTAGCTAGGTTGTTTTCATTAATTTTTGGACTATTTTTTTATTACTTAATAATTAAAAAAGCTGCAATTGGCACCAGTGATGATTATTACCACAATTTTGATTGTCATATTTGTTCGTGCGTTTGAAATTAGATCATAGGCAACATTCATATAAGAGCTTGAAAAATTACGTATTAAAGGGGCGGTGCAACAATTTTCGGACTTCGGTCAAAGATTTCTGGAAGTTGCCCCCTGACACTTCTGAAGTAAAGAACAGAAAACCGATTTCGCCTGCGGGTTCTAGTTGTTGCGTAAAAAAAAGATAAAGATTGGCATTTCGGGCACCCCTCAACTCACTCCCAGTCTTCAAGGTCACACCTGGTCGCACTCCCAGTGACGTCATTCGGAGTGCCGTGTAGCTTCCCGTGTGCTATCTCGGAGGACGCCTCCCCTCCCTCTCTCTGCGTACATTAGCGGGCGCTATGCTGCAGCTTAGAGCCGAGCGAGGTCACGTAATGTTTCCGCCGTAGTTCCTTCGGCTGCCACTTGGGGCTGCAGGTGGGGGAAAAAGCTCGACTTTTGCTTTGCGATTATGCAGCGGAGTCGCGACATTTTTAATAAAGGAAGTGTTTTCTCTATCCTCTGGGATACGATAAACAACGTAAAAATGACGAGATGCAAATTGTTTTAATCATAAAATCGTTGCACCGCCCCTTTAAAATATCTTAATTTTAATATTATTATTAATACAAATCGCGGCAATATATGCCAAGATCACGAAAACACGCCATTTAACCATAATAGTCTTTCCTGAAAGGTATATATATATATATATATATTTTTTAGCATATGAAAAACTGACGTTGTTATCAAGATAGACAAACAGTCAAACACTGGATGTAATATAAAGTCATATGCGTCACGCGTTGCTATAAACGCACACACACACACACACATTTCAGCTGTCTAACATGGATTCCATCTTTGGGTTGTTGCAGTGAGGACAGCGGTTGTTACTTTATACGTTTTGTGGACATATTGTAAAAATTGGAATTATTCTCTTATTCTTGTGCTGGGAATAATGTTAAACCAAGTAATCATCTACATACCCAACGTCCCATTAAAAGGCCCGGACTTCATAATTTCCCACGACAATCATCTGAGCGAAAAAAGGCTGCGAGAACGCACAAATATAAGCACTGATGTTTCCAACAACTCCAACAACTAGAAATATCAGCCTCGATCGAACATGTATGTCACAAAATAAAATTTTCGCGAACAACGTCGCTAACTAAGTAATTACGAGATGAGACTCATCTTGAGTTATGAAAGAATCCAAAATTAAGGCCTATACCAAGAAATGAAGTCCAAAATAGAGGTTAGTTTCGGTTTAGCTCCAGAATTAAAACGCTCATCCTTGCGTAAATATACACTAAATACCGTTCTTATTTATCAGGGTAAAAAGGTGACCTGCGCTCATAACACCCTAGCTTCCTCATATAAGCGGAAAAAATTTGTGTCGCTCAGTGAAGCGAGCACATTTTGGAAAATGAGTGGCGCCACCTATAGCTAGTTGGAGTCGCAAAGAGAACGGTATATAGCTTCCAAGCATGCGATTCGAGTTCTGCCAGGAGTACCTCAGCTTGATTAAAAAACAAAATCCACGATGAAAAAAAAAAGAAGAAAAGTTTACGGTGACTCGAGCCGCTCCTGCGCTAAATCATGTTTCACGTAAGTGTAATCTTGGGTTGGATGCACGACGAGAGGTCTTCAATCATAAAAATATTTTGATTAGGATTATTTGCAGCGCTAAAAATTTGAAAGCCAAGCAGTGAAGACAATGGGTTCTTATAAATATTACATACATTTCATTCTACACTGTTTGAATATGCTGCCGTCATTACGTCCCTGAATTATTGGCTAGCTTGTGGCGAACAGGGAGGTCTTGCAGGACCATATGATAGGACCTACACTTAACCTGCCGCGCTTCGAAAAATGTTAGTCCAATGCATACAAGATTGTTCAAGGCGGACGGAGCGTTGCGCATCCGGCAAAACGCGTTCAATCGCTGCCCGCGGCGTTTTTTTTTTTTTTTTTTTTTTTTTTTTCGAGCAGCGAAATAATGTTTAGTCAAGCAGCAGGCCCCCTCTTCGGCGGGTTAAGCCGGATTAACGGAGGCGTCTCCTAATTCATCCTCCGTGTTGGCCCCTCTGGGGGAGGGCGGTAAACAGGTGGCGGAGGGCCGTGATGGGAGGAAAGGAGGGCAGGAGAGGAGGAAACGCAAAAAAGTGGAAAGCGCGAACTGTACGGCGGCCTTTAAGTCCCCACGCTGAATAGGTCTCAAGATATTTATTTGTATGTTCGAAAAATGTTTACTTGAAAGTGCGCTTAATGAAAACCGGAAAACCACCAGGATTCGACCATTCCATACATTTAGACATAAGAAGTACGTCACCAAATATAGGTCAATTTCTATTGCTTCTACGTCGTGCACCCTGGTAGAATATAGAATTCATTAGCACATCTTATAATTTCGTGATGAGAACGCGGTTTTGACAGGGAAACAGCACGTTTTTTGGCCAGGTTATTCTACAAGCACGCAGTTAGTTGATATAATACATGAATGGTCGTCAACTATGAAAAAGGCAGTCAAATCGATGTATTTTTTTAAACTTTGCGGAAGCCTTTGAGAACGTATGTTCTGGTAACCTATCCAGCAAGTTACGCAATATTCTAAAACATTATGTGCTCACCAACTGGATTGTTACATACTTTTTTAACAGAGAACAGTAAGATTATAATGATATAATTTCTGATAAGCTGCTTCTAGGGTGTCCCCAGAGATCGGTCCTCGGATCTCTTTTATTATATATATATATATTAAAGACATTGTGAATTAATTTTTTTTCAACGTGAGATTGTTTGCAAATGACTGCGCGATTTATTATGAAGTAAGTGATTCTACTGATCAATGTAGGTTGAACCAAATTCTGGATTTGGCAGTGAAGTGGTGCCGCTATTGGCAGATCTGCATGAATTTTGATAATACAGTTGTTACGTCAGTAACTAAAAAAGCCACTCTAATATAAATATATGGTAGATAACCAAAGCGTTTCATAGGTTTAAAAACACAAATATTTAGGATTTTGGATAATCATCAAAAATCAATTTAAGTTGGAACACGCAACTCGACTACGTTTTATCTAATTGTCTTTGCAAATTATTTTATTAAAAATTAACCTTACAATATTCAACTTGTAATACCAGATTACTAGCCTATAAAACTTTTATTCGGCCGATGTTGGAATATGGTAATGATATTTGGGGTTCCTGTTACAAAACAGAGAGAAATTAGACAGGGTTCTAAATAAAGTTGTAAGGTTTGTTAACACGTATGGGAGGATATATCAGTACATAGTCTTCTGCCAAGAGCTGGCCTGCAGTCATTGACGGAAAGAAACCGGGAATGCTGATTTAAAATTTATATTAACACGCGGAAAATTTAAGACTAAGCTAAATGATAACATACATTTTCACAGGACTACTTTGCTTGAAAAATGCATAGGCAGGTTTTCTTCTTTCTTTTTTCACGGACTGCGGAGCAGTGGAACAGGATTCCTGGAGAGACAGTCGACGAGCGATGTGTTAAAATGTTCCCTGGGAATCTCATAGGATTTGTTCAGTGTTATTTCTTTTTTATAGTATTGATGTATCACCACTCCTTAAATAGAACAATGTTCTTTCCTACTTAAGACAATATCCTTGTGAGATGAGCAGAATTGCTAAACAAATATATATAGATTGTGGGTTTCTCTACGGGGGGTCCCTCTACTAGTAATCGCCGCCCGACCGGTATGCGCTCCGCCTGTCACCCGGGGAGTGACATGCAGCAACGAGAAGACAGTGAACGAGTTTACTGTACCACTCGATTGCCCATCGTCGAGAGCCGGTAGTCCGGGCCCGTCGACCCTTGTTGTCGCCCGTCGATCAGAGCTCACAGTCGGGGTCCGCGTCCACGCCTACGGATCGCTTTTCCCACGCCACCGCTGCGTAGGCTGGCTGTCCCGGGCTATCAATGCCCGAGTCTCGCTGCGGAACCACCCCGGGATCGTCATAGGCCAGGTCATATGGCCCGCGCTCGCCGTTTCCACCGGTCTTGCTCCAGGCCTCGCTGGTGGACCGCTCCGGGGTTTGTTATGGGCCAAGCCAGGCCAGCTTGGCTTCGACGTTCCTTGTCCAGCTACCAGCCTCGCTCCGCACGCAATGTCTCGCGCCAGCTCGTGTCTTCTCCGCCGACCGCCTGTCACGTGCCCTCTGCCTCGTCTTTCACCCCCGGCTCCCCCACTCTCCCCCCCCCCCCTCAAGGCCCGGACTTCGGGGGACTTCATGGGCCTCAGGGAGCCGCTGGGCTTCATGGGCGGCCGGTGTTGCTGTTGCCGAAGTGGGCACGTTGCAGCGTCCGAAAGCGGCGTAGGTGGTTGTGGCTAGCGAAGCCGGCAGACAATGCCGACCTGTCTGTCGCTCGCTGTCCCACTCACCGCGATGCAGCAGGGGGCTTGCTCTAAGTTGGTCCGGCCGACGCAGACGGACTTGCCCCGTTCCGCTTAGAGGTCAGAGCGGGTTTAGAACTGCCCGCCTGAACCGTTCGTCAGGCCGAACAACTGTCAGCCACTCTGAGCAATTGAAAAAACGAATGGGCCCGCCTTCCCTCCCGGTGGGCATCCTGGGTTACGCCGTCTACGGCCGTCTTTCCAAGAAGCTATTCTGCGCAGAACAAAGTTTTAAAGCAACACACAACGAACAAGTACTCTGCCGCAGACTGTGGCAGTGGCCATAGCCTCCACCGCCAAATAGCTTGCCGACGGGTTCGTGTACCATGCGGCTAACTCAGAAAGTCTACATTCCAGAGCTCGCTCCTGGGTCGCCAAGAACAGGGGATCTCTTTTGTACTACCGCAACCTCATGTTATACGTCTTCCCCATCGCGACAACGGTAATATCCTTTCACGTCAGCGATGTGAACCGAGCAAGCCTTCTCGTTTGTATCTCGCCGAGTAAGCCTTGAAGTAAGACACGACGCACGCGTCTTTGTACCTCGGGTGCCCTTCTCACCTCAGAGCAAGCGATGTGGCGAAACCACTAGCTGTGTTGCTCAACGCGTGAGCTTCCTTCAGAATAGGTAACGATCACGTAAACCTAGTTCATCTTTTGCGCAAGCGAAGGGATTCAAAGCCTGTGGTGGGACGGCCATATTCCATACCAGCGCTCCCAAAACGGCTACATATACCATGTGGTACTCAATGTAAACGGCAGCGTCCCGTTCCGTCCACGTGCATACGAGCCCTAGGGACTGCTCTGTCCTCGGACGGGGCGGTAGCTCAGCGAGCAAGCCCGCTTAAACCGTTCGCGCCTCAAGGCAAGCTGGACAACTACAAGCCACCCAAATGCCTACCGCCTCATCCCCGGCCAAGTCGTGACGCAACATAACTCATTAAAAGTCTTGCTGTCACTGCCACGACCGGCCAGAGTGAAGCCGAAAAAGTATCCCATAAAACATTTCGTAGCTTTCTTAGAACGACCCCCGTCAAGGGAGAGTCGTCCCTCTGCCCTTCGTCGGTTGTCGGAGTGACGCGAAGCAACTATAGCCGTCTTGGCCCAGCGGTTACAAATCATACTGCTCCTTAACTCGCCTGCCAGCGTTCCCGGTGTCAACTACAATTTACGCCAGTTTACCCAACACCCGCTGACAATCTCGTCCGCCAGTGTTCCCGGTGTCGACTGCAATTCCCGCAATCTTTCCGACACCCACTGACAAAAACCCATCTGCACCCCGGGCCTCGACAAGCGCTAACTGGCTCACCGCATCACTCCAAGCCTAAATCCTAAATATGCAATAAGTCCTGGCTGTTTTCCCTCCTACCAGTCGCTATCCTGCCTTCCAGCGAACCTTCCGTGCCTCTCCTCTGCCTCCGAAGACGACTTTCTTACATCTTAAGCGCGCTCCTCGTGTTCCCCTCGGTTTCGTCACTTTCTGCCAACCACTATTCTGGGGTACCCGAGAAAGCGCGTCCGGAACCTCGTCCTTCGAGACCTTTAAGTACTCGATTCGAGGAGACGTCTGCTGAGCTCTGCTGTGAGACAAGTCACCGAAATTCCGACATACTTTGTCTCAACGGGCATCGTTAGCGCTAGTGAACAACCCGCTTAACGAATCCATGGGACTCCCTGGGGACGACTAGAAGCAGAAGCATACCGAACAGGCCCCACGTTGGATGCGCCATTTTAATGTGGGTTTCTCTACGGGGGTCCCTCTACTAGTAATCGCCGCCCGACCGGTATGCGCTCCGCCTGTCACCCAGGGAGTGACATACAGCAACGAGAAGACAGTGAACGGGTTTACTGTACCTCTCGATTGCCCGTCATCGAGAGCCGGTAATCCGGGCCCGTCGACCCTTGTTGTCGCCCGTCGATCAGAGCTCATAGTCGGGGTCCGTGTCCAGGCCTATGGATCGCTTTTCCCACGCCAGCGCTGCGTAGGCTGGCTGTCCCAGGCTATCAATGCCCGAGTCTCGCTGCGGAACCACCCCGGGATTGTCATAGCCCAGGTCATATGGCCCGGACTCGCCCAGTTGTGTGGGTCGCTCTACTATACTGCTGCCCAATCGGTCCCTGCCTGGTCCGCCCTCCCAAGAAGTCACACGAGCTAGAATGAATTCAGAACGTTTTACTGTTTCGGCTGGTCGCTGTAGCCTTGCCGTTGCAGTCCTCGTCCGTGTGTCTTGCTCCCGTGCCTGGCGGAATTTCTCGTGCACTCTGTCACGCGCACCGGGCCGCCGGCCACCGCTCCTGCCCCCTCGCGCGCCGTCGTCCTCCTCGGCTTCCCACAAGATAAATAAATATATTGGGTAAATAGCCGCGGCCTAACAACAAATCCCTGAGGCAGGACTAATATGAGGGATAGGTTGTCTGACATTGTACTATTTAACTGCATGAACTCCTCTCTACCAACCAGAGCAGCTTCATGCCAGGTCAGAATTTGATCATTGTTACGAATATATCTGAGTTTATGAAGTCACTTTAGGTGAGAGACACGATAAAATGTCTCGGCAAAATTCAAGTACACGACAACTATTTGCCCGCCCTTGTCGAGGCATAAATTTAGGTCGTGGGTTACTTCTATTGGTTTTGTGACTCTTGAGCCATCTCGCCTAAAACTATAGTGAAAATTTTCTAGAAGGTTATTTTCCTCGATAAAAGTTACGGTGCGTCTCGTGGAAGCCACCATTTTGTCGCCTAGTGCTGACAGGGGAAATTGGCGGTAGCTACGATTCGAAAATCCTTATTTTTGTCAGATTGGGGCACGATGTCATAAAGCTCTGGTGGCCTCGTCTTGTTCCGCCGTGGAAAGGTTTAAGATATTGAGAGGACGAAAAATTGTTTCCTTCAATTTCAGATTATACTTCTAATAAGTGGTAAAAATTATTCCAAGCAAGAGAATGCCTAAGGTTTCGTTACTTTGAAGCGCAACTTGTTTGTGGCTCCATGTTCCGTCAAAGTGTGATGGCATTCGAGAGTAAAAGAGCAAAACTAACACTGACTGGTGGCTGAGGTTTTTTCTCGCAAACCCCAGTGGGCAATCGAAGAATTTTATATACTTTTTAATATTATACCCAGGTAACGCCAACTTCGACACATTCGAGAAGTACAAGGGTAAGGCCATGAGGTTTCTCGGATATGATCGTAAGCACCTGGATGCGGCGAAACAAGACAAAGTTAAGTGGATCCCATGGGCAGAACCAAAAGCGAAAGGGTTTGCAATACTGGGCATAGGCGCCACGACCGATTCCTTCATACACAATGCCATGGAGGTCACGGTGAGTCAAATCTTTGTATCGACATGCGTGCATATAATATATAATGACCAAATTTGTATCGTTGCGAGTGAATGTTTTAAAAATGCATACATTTAATAAATGGATCGTGTAAATGCAAAAAATAGGAGCATCGGCTCCTTGAACGTCATCAGAGGACAAAATAAAGGAAATTTGACGTTCGTCTTAGCTTGGCTTAGAGACGCAGCGACATTGGTTTACGTTGTAGATAAGCAATTTAGCTACCGCAGTACAGTGGCTTGCCTGGGGTCTTTAATGTGTATCTCGCAGTAGTGATACATGACCGCACGCCATTATAATGCCTATGCAGATCGATACGGGGAGGGTTAAGGATTGAACCCAAGATCCCTGGGTTCTGCAGTACAAGCTTTCGCTCCAGGTACTCTGGACTTCGGTGCGCTGACACACTCGACCAGCTTACTTGTGGGTACTTCTAAGCAAGTATAAATATCTACCTCAGCGACTTGCTTAAAGCAATCCTCAGAACCTCGAAGCGGCGTTCAATGGTACCCGAACCGAAAGACGATGTTCGATGACACCACCTCAGGAACTTCGCTAAGAAGGCAGTGCTATCGGATGTCTTGTTCGTTGCACTCGATCACTGAAAGAGTGGAAGAACCAACAGAAGAATATATCTTTTATAAATAAGTCAAAAATGCATATATTACTTTAAGCAGCCTAACGCACTACATTTAGTTTCGCTGTTTCATAGGTCAATCATTAGTTAAAATACAAGAGACACAAATATTCTTATGTAATGAGAAAGTTGAATCAATTGGAGCAACAAAGGCGTGGCCACTGCAGTAAGACAACCGTCACCAAAGCAACATATCGGGGCTGAGGTTAATGGTACGGCTAGATGTTTGAGTATTTATCAAAAATTGCCGAAAATGCGCCACATGCGACATTGTCGACAGCAATCTTCATGATGCTACTCGGGAGGTTTTTGATCTTCTTACAACTGTGCATGAAACACGTCTGCGTTCATCTGCATTTTCACAATATTCGCGCCCCATATTTGTGCATCGTAAAGCTTTTTATCTACCCGTACATAAACGCAATATATGACCAGACAGAGAATTGCACTATTACGGTCTCATGAAGACATATTTTATACTATAAAGACGGATGAAGCTTTATTTGCGCAATTATTATGACCATATTTGGCATCTTTGTACGTGTGTTTGCGCTGCAATTAAGAAACGCAGTGCGACCGCGAGCACGAGGATAATGCATCTTATGGCATTTAGGTCGCAAGAGACGTTAGCAAAGAACTCAAGCCATAATATAACCCGTTCAGTTTTCAATTGTTTATTTTACATGTTTATTTACTTTAGCTCTCATATCTGGAGTACGTGATCACAAGGAAAAGTAAAAGGACAGTGGTTTCGTTCCAATCAAAGTACGCAGATATCCACCTAGCGTGCAAAGAAAACTTTGTCGGTTGTGAGACGTATATATATGCACCATAAAGTCCGACATTAAAGCTGGACTTTATGGTAAAGCGAACGTGCAGCGAACAAGCGACGTGTAGGTGTAGGTGTTCGCTCGCTGCGTGCATCGCATGAACGATTGTTCCGACGAAAGGGCTGGCGTCAGTAATTCGCATCACGTTCGCTTTATCAACTCCAGCCTTTAAGCCGTGCACCATTTTAATGATTACAAACATCCATCCAAGCGGGCTATTTCCACAGTCATAGACTCCTTTATTCTAGGATGCCTGTCAATTTCATTGAACGCCCGGCAAGCGGAAGCAGGCGAGGAGCAGCGCCAAACGGTTACCGATATCGTAGCGCAGAGACACATCTGGGGTGCTCCTTCAGCCAGCGCCAAAGATACGCGCGGGGGCCTTTCCGCGAAACAACAGCAAACCGCAAAGGAGAAAAAAGAAAGGCTGCTACCGGCGCATGGAGAAACGAGGGAGGGCCGGAATAGTGGATGGCCGCCGCAAAACTTTCTCTTTTCCTCCAAAACAAAACAAAAATAGGTCCCTCTGTGTTTCCGGACATTACCACTGGGGTATTGTTTGGCGCTGCCCGAGAGACCTTTTTCAAGCGCAATCTTCACTGATCTTGTATGTCCTTCACGACGGCCACGTTCTTTCGGCATTTAACAGGCTTTCAGAATAAAGGAGGCTATGCACAGCCCCGCGCGCTCCCGTTCGTCGCTTGGGAAAGCGAGCAAATCGTGCGTCATGCCTACGAACGCTAAAAATGGCTCCGGCCTGAAAAAGCAGAGGCTTCGCCTTACGGCACGCGATTGCAGCCTGCCTCCATGCTTTGGATGCGTACGCTGAGGAGACGTCGAAGTATTATCGAAAGTAGTAAACTTACGATGGCAAGAGCCCTTCATGTGTAACCTGCAGCACAGGATTTTGCAGGCGAAATTGCCCTCAATTTTGCTTCACATAATTAGTTTTTAATTTTTTTTATTTATTCTATTTACGCACAGTTTGATAAGGTTCCGCGGTATTCGCACGAGTCTTCTCCGCTCGTGCTGTGTCTGTTGCATGAACCTTTTCGGGAATTTTATTGTTTACAGTTGTATATGTGACGTATACACATTTCATAATTTCTGTAGTGAACTTGTAGAGAGCCCGGTAGTTGTCTTTGGGAGGCGCCACACCTGTTTTCTTCAAACTCTCGGATTATAAAAAAAAATTAGAGATTTAGTTTATGGTCAGTTCAGAAGAACGGGTTAATATATGACTGATTCACATATGGGGCAAATTTAGCTATATAATTATGCTAACCTTTTTTTCTTTTTCGCCATACCTTTTGACTCCTCACACACTGGATTTCTACAGATGTAGAAACAACCTGCGTTGCGTCAATCGCATATGTTGACACAACAAAAGGTTTAAAAGAATTATGTAACGTTTTCATTCAGTTAATGCGGTCCCGCTTGAATTCAAGCGTAAATAATCCAACGTTAATGACAACTAGACCGGCTATCCAGAGCCCTTCAAAGGCACATAGATGCGTTTTTTTTCAGAAACAAGAATTGGGCCAGGCGTCCTTTGAAAGAATTATCGTGCGGTCTTCTAAAAGGATTAAGTGAAAATATCGGAGTACTCTATTTACAATTAGATATAAGAAACACATTGAAACTTTGTGGACAATATCTTGTACCGATATTATCTTTTGAAGGTTCAGAAATTATAACCGGGGCACTGGCAAGCTATTGGAAAGTAGCATTTTATATTTCTGTGCTCTCAAAAGTTACTATATCTTGCAAACATTAACTTACGGACACGTTTGATGGGTCAGGCTCTGGTTCATTACGTATGAGCCTATAGTCGGCCATTTCAAAGTTACTAAATGCTGCAAGAAATTGAGGATAAGCCGAGGTACGAAGTTGGTCGTTGGAGTATTGGAACATCGAATTAAAACAAGCCACATTATTTTTGAGCGCCTTAATGAAGTGATATCGAAACGTAATTTCAGTTCCAAGTTTTAAACCATAATTTTCAATATATTTGCAGAAATTTATGAGCGACTTGGCCCAAAAGAACGAGGATATTCCATTTATTTTTGGATTTCAATTTACTGCCGCAAACATCTCCAGCGTTGACACAACAGTGTTTCTCAACTCGGCGTTTACGAAAGCGCCAGTCACGTGAGTACGAGAAAGTCTGAGGTGAAGTTTTCTTCGCAATTGAATACCATTGCTATACAAATATGTTTTCTCAAATTATTAATTGTAAACAGGTTATTTGAGCTAGTTTAAAAAAGAAAAGAATGTTGAGGTGTTCGAAGATTCTCCGCACAGCTGAAATGGTGTTTTCTTTTAGCGAATGCCATTGACAGTGCGTTGGTAATCATTCCAAGCTCCGTCGTTTAACCGCGCGTGGAAACGTTACAGCCCCAATTAAGATCGCTCCAGAGAAGCAAGATCTTAGAAAGAGATCACCGAGAAACAAAAGACGGCGATGCCTCTAGGGCCCCTCGAATCAACACGTAAGCAAGAGACAAAGCGCTTTGGCCGCATTTCAAACCTTGACGTAAAAAAAAAAAACGCGGAATATGTTCCAGTTTGTTTTAAAGGAGCGCCGAGCCGAAGCAAGATTTATGCACAAGCGTAAACGCAGCATTGGTAGAACCATGCAATGTGGCCTCCCAATTTCTGAAATGCTCAACGTTGATACCGCTTGTCCATTCCGCGTAATTCGGATGTGTCAGTATCAGCGTACATGGTATTGATCCCACACGCGCCCACTTGACGTACATGCGCGCTGCTATTGGTCTCCTTGTGACGTGCCATCTTTTACGCGCGCGATCCTTCTGGTGTGCTGTGATCTTGGCCGCTTGTGGAGAATCTGCGTAATTTAGGGTGGCGCCCCGCAATTCTTGGTTCAAAGGCAACACCTAAATATCACCTGGAGGATCAAAAAGGAGGTTGTGTTCAAGTCAAGCACGACGATTTTTCAGGTCGAGTTCAACCCCGTTATATCATGCAGAGAAGAAAAAAACATTTACGTTCGTGCTTGTACAGCGTCAGGTCGGTTCCTTTTTGAGGAGTGCTGACACTGGTTTAGGCTGTAGATGAGAAATTTAGCCAGTAGAGTACCACTGCTATCCCGGGGTCTTAACGTGCGTCACGGAGTAGTAACGCACGATGTACAGAGGTGTACGATACTTATCCAAATAAAAACTTCTAGGGGTGGCAATTAAACCCATGATCCTTTATTTCTAAAGCGCGAGCTTTCGCTCTACGTGGTCTGAGCTGGCGTGCGCTAACGCACGCGGCCACGAATTCTTTCTCAACCTATTCCCTAAAAGCAAATAATAATACTCAAGTTTCTACAATTTATAGGATTCCCTGCTTCTCACAGTAAGTTTTATGTCCAAGGATAAAATATAAGCAAACATTTAGTGAATCCAACCACCGCTGCACAGCTCTCATGCCGCGTGCATTTCTTTTTTATTAATCGAGACAAATTTTCATATGATGCAGTCATTGGTAACACTAAGTTAGTAGCCTTGCCGTCACAGTTCTAAAAGTATAAAACTTACGTTGCTATCGTTCCGTAGCGTCAACAATTTAATACCTCGCTACCTATTGTAGCAAGATGGACTGGCTGAAAAACACATTTTTTAACGTGAAACATTGTTTGCCTTGGTGTTCGGCATTTCGTTAAGCCCAGATAAAAGCGGGGTCGCGAGGCTCGACACTGATTCGTTTTAAGGTGGGCATGAAAATATTGCAGTAGAAAATCGTTTGTGCCAGAGGAGAATCCATCTAAGACCCTTTGGATTTTTAAACATGTTTATCTTCAGTGTGTCACGCCACATCGTCGAAAGTCGAAGTGCTATTAACATGAAACATTCTTCGCTTAGGTGTTCGGCGTTTTGAGAAGGCCAGATAAAAGCGTGGCCGCGAAGCTTGACACTAATTGATTAACTGGTGGGAAAGGAAGAGTAAGGTGCTTGACGCTGATTGGTTAACGAAGAGGTCTTGTTAGTAGAGGGGTAGGCGAGGAGGAGTGAGGTAGGCGAAGAGGGGCTCGACCACCTGTGCGCATTGAGGGAGCTCAGCTCGAGAATATGGAAGGCTCTGGAAGATCGCCAGATTTTTCAGCCCGACTAGCGTGTGTGTCGTTCCTTTTAGGAACAAATAGTAAGTGCAAACATGGTAGGCTTGATTCTATCTGATGAGTAGCGCCTTGAACGTAGGCATCTGGCGCCTGGAAACTCAGAGTATCGCTTAACGCGTGTGATGCTAGAACGTTTCACTATACAACACAACGGCGTATGCAACTTTACGTGGTATTTCCGATTTCAAGGGTGGTCATTGGATTCCCTCTCTTCTTTTATTGTTCTGTTTTTGTTTATATCCCACGCCAAGCTGCGGCCGTCTTTGCTGCAGACTTATATAAGCGGTAGTTCACTTCTTTTCTCTTAGATGTCTTTTCCGGCGAGTGATGTCGCCTCCTTTTAAGTTGCTAATCTCGTGTAATAGCTTCCAAATTCCAAATAAAAGAACCTAACATTCTTACCTTCACCATCGTTCCCGCATCGGCGGTATATTTTGAACCAGGCAATATTAAAGTCATAAAGGACAGGCCAATTAACTACCTACAACGTTTATATGTAAGAAAAGTGGCATTTAGTGCACATTACGCAGAACCTCAAGAACCAGTTCTCCGTTTTGACCGTGCTAAAGAGCTTGCTGTAGCTCCGAGGCTACAGTTCCCCCTTGAAAAAGTTTCCAATTGTTGTCTTCCAACAAGAATGTCTCGACTCGTCCAATTACCCAAGAATTCAAGTGATTTCCATACAAGGTCTATGATATTATAGACGAGGCACCTCCAACGTGCCCTACGGGAATTCCTTAATATGGTCACTTTCCGCAGGCGTTTTGTGACCCAGTGTGCGGCGTTATTGAACCCCTTGGAGACCCTGCTCTGCACCTCCAACACAGAGAAGTGGGGCCCCTTGCCTGGTCTTCCGTTGCATTACTTTCCTTTGAAAGGGTTTACAACTCCCTGTAACGCCGAATTGGAGCGCAGCTCTTGAGCAGGAGTAGGGAAGGGTACTGAGGGGAGGGTAGACCCTAACGTCCCTGGATATTTTTTCGTTTT
Organism: Ixodes scapularis; assembly: GCF_016920785.2. Taxonomy (NCBI): domain Eukaryota; kingdom Metazoa; phylum Arthropoda; class Arachnida; order Ixodida; family Ixodidae; genus Ixodes; species Ixodes scapularis. The sequence goes on from NW_024609857.1 coordinate 137,335,043, forward strand.
TACAGGTAGCGACAACTTTCCTCCTTTCCATCTGCGATTCCTCTTTCCCCCCAAAATTTTTCCCTCTCCCTCTCTAGCGCCGCCATTCGCTTCCTAACGTCAGACGGGAGGGCGGTTCCGCTGTGTTGTTATGTGGTTAGCAGTAGCGTAGTCTTCCTTGTATTGGTAATTTCCAGCGCGTGAAATTAATTTGGATATCATCGGGTTACTTATGTGAATCGAAGGTAAGCTGTTATTTCCGCAAAAGCGCATATATATATATCAATATTTTGCCGCAATCCCTATCATACCGCAGCGAGAGCTTTCGCGAGCAATGCTCTCGGCGATGCTAGATATGTGCGCGCCTGCGTTACAATAAACTATTTATATTTGTAATAAAGACAAATACCTTGTGAAAATTTCATTCCGTCGTCAATAGAGGCGCATAATTAAGCTATTGTGAGAACTCTATTTTGTTTGCAACCATTCTCCCTCGTGGCGAGCGTTGGTAATGCTACGCAAACGTGTGCACGGTGTAGACGCAAACGCGTCTGGAACTCATTATTTTGGGGTGTATCTACATGACTTCAACACGCATTTTGTTATAAGTACTAGTAGCAGTGTTTGGATGGAAAACAAACGTCGTGCAAAGTAGTGACCTTGACGAGCTTGGACGGTGCGAGATGGGTGCGAGATCCAAACAATATTTCGGGTGAAGTTACACCATCGCACGTGTTATCCCCACATGCGATAACGGGCAATCTCGTCCTCGAACCTCTACTGCGGAGCCGTGTTTGGTCTCAAATAACTCTGTGAAGGATTCTAGCTGGCAACTTTCGCTGTTTTTGATTGCTGGATAGCATACCTTCAGTGTGCAGTGAAGAAATTTTGCGTACAACTTTTATTATTTTGCCACATTAAACTGTGAATCCAAGACCAATTTTATTAGATCGCGTTCAAGGAATTCGTTATGAACGTGTTTAATGTCTCTGTCTACTTTTTTCTGCCTAGCTTCCACTGTAACATCCACGTAGATATTTTGTTAGACAATACCCCCGACACTGTGGGGAAGGAAGGACAACACAACACGAAGCACATGCATTGTGCAGAGATTTTTGTTTATTTCAGCTCTTGTCGTGCGATTATATATACTGTATATCTCAAAAGACAAGTGTTGAAACTCATGAGCAGTGCAGTAAAATATAATTAATGTAATTGGGTTCACGAAAATGCAAAGCACATAAATAGTAACTATGGGAAGAGCCCAACTTTGCTCCAATTTAATTGAACTGCCAGATGTTAGATGTATGCAGTTTGTGCATTCATGGTAGTGAAGATATGAAGAAAGTGTCTTGGATAAGACAACGCAGATTTTTTTGATTTTTTTTTATTCAAGATCTTCTTAGGAAGCGATCAATTTGCAGTCGAACAAGTCATCCCACAAGAGATTAGGAGAATATGCTTAAAATAAAAGATAACACAAAAAGAAGCAGCTACTAGGGTGAGCTAGAGGGGGAGGTGTGCTCATTGCCTACTTCGCTCCATTTTAGTGATCTAGGATGGGAGTGTGAAGAAGAGCACCCACAGCATCACTTCCAGCCTACTATGCCAAAGCAGAAAATGAGCACACCATACCCCTCCAGCCCACTCTACCAGCACTCTTACAATAGAGAAGACGCCATGAATGCTTTTCTTGCATGCGATCAAGTCCTCGTCTTTCTCTTTATATAAGTGTGTCCTCCCTTTCTCCTATTAGCACTTCAAAAAGATAAAGATGTCCATGGTGGTTGTGTTTCCAATTTTTTGAGTGCTGAGATACTGGATTTCTGGTGTTTATCGGAAATCCAACGACTGTGTCACTGCCAAACAGGGATGGAAACGCTAAATAAAAATTCTCCGAGCGTTGAAATTGAAAACTCCTCCGAAATCAACGACGTCTCGCGAGTGCAACGGCCACTGACTCATTCAGCACGAACCCCAGCAGCCATTGCCGATGATAACAAAAGTGCCAATCCAACCGGCGATGACCACCAACCGACTTGAATGGCGATGATGATAAGAATTTTCAGTGACAGAGAAGTGGCTTTTGCAGCGATTGTGAGGCGAGCCGACAGGGAGACAACACCAGAAAGATGGTTGCCCTGGTGATCAAGCGAAGTAAAGAACCACATAGACGGATGCCCAATGGTTGGTGGCCAAACATAACAATCAAGTATAATCGGAAGCATAACCAGAATGTAACGTCGACAACGATGAAAAACAAGCATACCCAGTGCAAAAATTAACAACAGCCTACTCAATCGGGCAGTGGTCAGGTGGCCGAAGAAAGAGAATGGTCGTTGCCAGCGACCATAACAAACAGCCAACTGTACACCAATATAAAGAATCTGCTGGCCAGTAACATTGAGCTGGCCCTTAATCACCAAACTGACCGAAAGAGAACACGAAAGGTGTACAGTCAGGAAGTAAACTATCAGGTCATCGGGATTGAGCTGGAAAAGAAGGTGAATATTCTAACAGAGCTGATTGATTTGATCTGCGCTTGCCAGCTGACATATGAGGAGGTGACAAAAGGAAGTTGAACTGGAAGGAGGCCATTAAAATAAAGATAAAGGAGCTTAGTCAACAGCTGCAAATTGTCACCAGTCAAACAGAACAAGGCTCCCTCGAGAGCATTAAAACGAATTTGCAAAGCCAACCAGTACCACTCTAACAACAGGGACCAGTTGAAGAAGCTTGAGGACCAGATCGAAGAGGAAAGGGCAGTCTTTCACAAAAAACCGATCACTGCGGCAAACCGGATTGAGTATCGGAAAACGAACAAGCTATTCGAGCTCAATCGGTCTGCCTTCTGCCGGAAACTTGACGAAGACCAGAAAGAGATGGACGAGAACATTGATGTTGATCAGGTGATTACTTTCTGGCGAGGAATCTGGGCAACCGATGACGAAGAAGGGGAGCACCAGGAATTGATTGACCTATTGGACCCAGGGGAGGTGTACATGACTGGACGGAGGAGCCTGCTGCCAGGAATGAGGGAACCGCTCTTCAGTATCGAGCAAAGAGAACAGCCAGCGTCAGTCCTGTCGTTCACTTCTACACACGGCTTTCATTTGTACTTTTATAAGGAATGCTCATAATTGTGGAGGGAGCTGCTCCCTGCAGCATTAATTGAGAATGGGCATAAAGCTCTTATATGTTCTGTGTGTAATTTCATGCAAAAGCAATATTCCACCCTTTCGCATTGACTTACTTTGTTTAAGCACAGAGCGCTGACCAACAGTTCTTATTAGGATGGAGCCTACCATTTTCGATTTTTGTACCGAGACTTGCAGTGAACCTGTAAATTTTGTACGCACAAAATGGAACCCCACAATATGGTGCATGCAGCAGACATTTGTATGGCAGAGTAGTCAATGGTCACAGAAATGCATTTGTTTTGAGAGGGACCAATAGAGACAAAAAGAAATTGTTGTCGTCCTGCCACCAATAGACCCACCTCACCAAGCGTTCGGCGCATGCATGAAGCCGCCATAACTTTAGTTCACAATAAGTAGACGGTGGAGCCCGAAACGGCTTGTGCTGTCTCACGCGCAGAGTTCCAGTGTTTCGGGCACGTGCAGAAAGACTGAAGTTCCCTCAATGCATGTGACAGCGGTGGCGCGTAGTCAAACTGGCTGGTGAGATCGGTTTATGGCATGAATTCCGTATGCCTCACCCCACTGGTGTTAAGGATGGTTCTGACCTAACATAGTGCGACACTGTTAATGCAAACAAAGGATGAAAAATGTTCATATCGGGCACAAAGTTGCACCCTATTATTTGGTGCTAGCATTTACTAATTCAAAGTAAAATGCAAAGAGTGCCGCAGTTGTACTCGCACTAACAATGTCATGCAGCATTTGTGTCTGGCCATCATGTTACTCACCAACTGCAGCATCCGCACTGGGCACAAACTCCCTGTCGCAGCTTTGCATCTCGCTAGAGTGGCCGGCTGTGAGTATGGGCAAGGCTCGTGCTGACGCCGCGAATTTCATCAGCAGGCAGTTAAATTCCACTCACGCTGTTCATTACAGCAGGGACCAGGGGCGGATTTAGAGGTGGGGTCCGGATGTCCTGACCCCCCTCTTGATTTTTGCATGTGTAAAATTTAGGACGTGAAACGAGGGGGAGGGGATTCCTAAACGTATGGTACGCTGACCCCCCCCCCCCCCCCCTCAGGAAATTCCTGCATCCGCCCCTGGCAGGGGCGCATGCATGGTGCAAATCAACACTTACCCAAAGCGCAGAAGAGCATGCTGACATAAATTCCAATACTTTTTTATGATGTCCTCGGTACATACTGCACATATACGCATGGCAGGATAGTCAATTGTTGCAGGAATGTCCGAGAAAGCACATACCACATTTGAGATGGGCAAATACAAGCCGAAAAAGAAGGAACAGAAGAATTAGCCCAGAGTATGCCTGGCACACGCTCGAGTTAAGGATGATTGTGACTGCATGTCGCCGCATGTGCCCGGCTACTAAATGCTGGAATTGCGTGTGACTCACCAACTGGGGGGCCCGCCTGAGGCACAGACTGCTGGTCGCAGTTTTGCACTTTGCTGGATTGTGCCTTTGTGTGCGAGGGATTGTGCCTTTGTGTGTGATCTACAGCTCGGAGACTCGTCGCCCGTTAAGGCATACCAAGTTCTAGGCTGTATAAACATACACACAACCCAATTTTGTTTCGCTACTTTTGACCTACAGAAAATACTTTTATCTGAGAACGCGCCGAATCTTGTTTGAAATAAAATAAATAAGCTTTTGACAAAAAAAAAAAAACAAGAACAACAAAACAGCATCAGGCACTACACCAGTGCGCCATACCATCCTGCAACTAACGGGCAAGCAGAACAGATGGTGTGCGAAACGAAGAAAGCCCTTTTCAAGCTTACGAAGAAGCAGTTCAGTGAAGAATCGCCAGGTTCTTGTTCCGGCAGCACGTGACGGTCTCATCTTCCACGGGGAAAACACCCGCCGAAGCAATGCTCGGCGGACGAAGAGCCACAACCCTCGATCCCATGACGCTATGGCCTCCGAACGAAGTTCAAGAGATTTCCAGATAGATAATCATGGCAGATTATTCGACCGGGCAACTCGTCTACGTAAGGACTTTCAGCGGAAGTCCGACAGTCCTGCCTGTCTGCCGTATCGTTAGGTAACCGGAGTATGTGAAAATAATAATAAGTGAAGGAATCTACGCCCCGCGTATTTTCCTGCCCGCGCACCCTTCTCTCCAGCCACAGGCCATAAACTCAAGGTTCGTGCTCGCTTTTTTTCGCGAGGGCCGAGGGCATCGGAAATACAGTTTCAGTCTCGATACTTCACACTGTAAACTATGGGGCCACTTTCTTTTTTCTGTTCTTTTGATTCCTCCTGATTTTATCAGCCTGGTTTTCGTCTCGTATCTTTCTGGCATCAAGGATGTAACGGGGTTCTCTTAGTGGCATGCTTCGGGGCTCTCGAGGATCTACGATTTCTGGCAGCATGCATTCCATGTAAAACCTGATTAAAAAAGGCTCCATGTTGGTTGACCAGAAGGTGTTATCCCTCTGAATACGTTGGATATTAATGCCCTTGAGTGTAAAAACAACAAAATCGCAAAACTCTCTTTGTGTAATGTGTAACTGCCCTTGTATTTGGTAGTAGAAGCTATGGTGGTGACTTAGGCCTTCCACACCAGGCTCATTCTTCTTATTTTTTGCCTCATACTCTTTTGCGGCTTCAGCTGGCTTCAAGAATCTTTTGGAGCGGGGACATTTTACCTCAACGAGGCCATTTGTTCCAAGCAGTCCATTAGGGGATGCTGCTAGAAATCCATGCTTCATTCAACGAATAAGCCGCACTTTTGCACAATGCAATTTTCCTGTTCCGCGTACAGTTGTAGAGCAGCATCCTCATTTATTCTACCATACTCTGTTGCGGGTGTATAAAAGTCATTAGGGTATACGATACTTGAAACAAGTCTGGCACTGTACGTTGTGGGTCGCATCTTGCATACCTCCCCAAAATAGGATGCTGTCAGCCTTGGCTTCCTTTCAATTCTCCACCTTGGGTTGTTTGCCTGGCCTCTCGTCAACAACTCAATGTTATTGCGCTGTGCGACGTCTACTTGGAGGCTCTGGAGCTTTATGGTCGATTTCTGTTCATAAACATCAGAAGGAATGTCTGGTTGCTCACACCTTTCACCGTAGTGTGCCTTAGAAGCTGGCTCTTGGGTAAGTTTTCTTTTCTTAGATGTGCTAGCAGTTGCAGACTCCTCCACACGACTACGTTTCCTTGTGTTTCTAGCCTTTGCTTGTTCCCTTTTAGATGTGTACTTGTTTAGCGGATCAGACGGACTTTTTCCTGTTAATTGTTCAACTGCATTACGGTGCCAGCTCGCTCCATCCTGGAAGTTCAGCGCGGCTCCGTGGCATCGATGCTGATAGGATCCCCTTTGCGAGCGGTTGATTTGCTTGCCCCTGCAAATTTTGCAACTAAAGACATCACACACTCCGCAAGATTGCTCGTGCTGTTGGTGATAAGGCGATGAGCCTTGTCAGCGGTTTGATTTGCGGCAGACATTATTTTTGTTTGCAGCATATGAGGCCTTGCTGCATAGACATCTGTCCCTGTTGTGCCATCGCAAAAGTAGGTTTTGCAGCATTCATGATGGCCAAACACGTGTTTAGGACCATTAATTATGTCAGCCTGGAGCTGCCTTACGAGATCTTTTGTGTACCTCAGTCGGTCTTGAGGGATTCCTTGCCAGTTTGACAGCTGTGTGGCATAATGTGACACAGCCTTCCGAGCACTATTTTTAATTCTTTTAATGCGAGGTACTGAGAGGAACTTTTCATGATCTTTGCTCTCCTTTCGTATGTTGAAGAGCTTGCTTGTGTAACACTTCACAGCATGGTTGGCGCATTCAACTTTCTCAACAAGATGGCCGTAAGAAACTTTGCATAAGATCGGGTTATGGACAGATGAATCTCCGTCTCCAATAAAGGTGCGATATTGCAGACCGTGCATTGTTTCACTTGCTTGAAATCCTTCGACTAGGATATCGGACTCCATAGCAGTTGAAGCAGTACTGCAGTTCTTGTAGCAGGCGTGCTTAGGAATCATAGCATCTTTCTGCTTGTAGTACTCGCAATAGCTGCAGAACTTATTCCTTACTCCTATGTAGAGGATCTTTTTGGTCACTGCACCAATTATCACAGCAAGTCCTGATTTAGCTGTGTAGCGGTGCCCATGACTCCTGTGAGACCAGCCTCCGTCAACAACTACGGTTACATATGCTGTGGCACCATCTTCGCATACGTGACCTTGCTGCAAGGCCAATGCTCTTTCTTTTTCCCCGGCCTCAAGGATAGACTTCATCAAAATGGCTTTCCAGTTCTGAAAAAACAAAACATTAGACGCTTTTTTACCGATCAGCAAACCAGAAAAAAATATTCTTGGCAAGAGTGCAAGAACTTATTGTAAAACATATGAGTGCTTCCACCATTGGTGTTGGTATCCTCAACGCATAGCAACAATGTAACAGGTGGCCAATTTTTCGCAACTGGAAATGCACCGCTGATGGTCATAATATACACAGGGTGATTCACATAGACTGCAAATGTATCTTATACCACGGACATATCGAATAAAAAATTACTCCATCCAAATATAATTCGCACCAGGAGTAGGGGTAAGAGTGAAACGTGAAACGAAACGAAAATGAGCAACCTAAGTAACAAAACATATAGGTTGAAATTTCGGCATTACTTTCAGTTGACACATTTTATTCGACTTAATTTACCAAATGTTCTACACGTGCATGACCCAGCCTTAACTTTAGCTATAATTGAGCTAGAATTATGTGTAGAGTTGAAGCTTGCGCGCGTTAAGCGCGAAAGCCTACTTTCGGTTCGCTTCTTCCCTGAATAAAAATGGCAATCGTCTTAAGAAATAACATTAAAAGGTTAAAAGAAAATTGCACATTTGTACCTGTCCCAGTCCTTCTTCGCGGCGTAGAAATGCATTCTTGCTAAGAGTGGGCACCTCCAAGACAGCACAAGCCTCTTCAAGATTTGAATATCCACCACCGATTGACATGAAGGCCCAGAGGGCGGCATCATTCACTCCCAGTTTCTTTTGCGGAGTAGTGATGGATGTTGGCTCCGGAACAGGGTCTGTTGAAACAGTCCTCTGTGCACCACATTCATTACATATGTACACAAATTCCGACCATAGGCCGACTCTCCGCTCATGATTAAATATGAACCTTCCGTGCCTATCTCGGACACACTCATGCCGCTCTAATTCCCGAAGGCACTGGATGAAGTGGCTAGCAGTGATTATCCTCCTGCCGGAGATTGTGACTTCCTCAGTTGGTGCTGTTGTCTTGGAGGACGACTCAATAACGAGGTCAGGGAGCTTTTCATCCAGATAGAAGCAGGAGAAGCCATCCGTAGTTGACGCAGCAGCTCCTTGGTTCTGCTCTGCCAACTCCTGCTCGTGAGTGCGGGATGCTGGCCTCTCCTCATCCTCTTCCTTGCGTCTAGAGTATAAAAAAAATATTAAGGGCCCGTCCAATATAGGAGGTAAGATTTCAAAACTTGTGGTTTGTTTACGAACACCCTTTGGTGGGAAAGGACAACAGTGTTTGTTTTGCATCAGCAATTTTAAAGTGGTCTATGTTTACTTTCCAAGAGTTTTAATAAAGCATATATAGCCATTTACTGCCAATGCGGCAAACGATGTCTGGACAGCGATCAGAAAATATATATTACTACTCAAGCACGAAGCCAGCATATTGATTCGAGAGGGGGGGATGGGGAGGGGGGGCGCCCATGACAAAATGATGCATGAGGGGAGGGGCAGAGGGGGCCCTAGCAAAAAGGAAGATTTCGACAAAGCCTGGGCCCCATGGGCTCCCCCCCCCCTAAATACGTGCCTGTTACCACCTACAGAAAACATCGCATAAATAAAAATAACACCACTGCGTCGTAATAACGACATTCCTACCTGTCCATATCTAGAAAAACATTATTTGTGTTTCGAAAAGAAATCTCTATGCCAGTGGTTATAAAATAAAAGTTTGCGGACCCTTTGGGGTCGCGAAGGTATTCTAGGGGTCCGCGAAGCCCTGCCACATCAGTCAAGCCTGGCAATAAAAGTTATATTTTTTTTTTCAGATCGAGAAGGAATTTTTCGATTTCCGGGCGAGTTTTCTCGTGTGTACGTCAAGAAGAGAAGTCTACTTCACATTAACCCTTAGTTAAATCCATTTATCATATCCTTACTATATTTAACTTATACCTTCCCCCTCCCCTCACCGCGAACGGGGGCCTCCATCATTTCCTCCGATCCACAAGGGGTCCGCGAAACATCGATGGTTGAGAACCACTGCTCTATGCCATCAGTTGTGAAATCCACAACATCGAAGATATAACTGACTCAGCCCTCTCGGGAAGTTGTAGTTTTACTCCGCTGCACATCCCTATTGCCATACCCACTAAAACCATCCATGATTCTCACACATGGTGCAATTACGTTATATTGCGCGCCCCCAGGCTAGGTCGCTTAGAAGAAGTAAGAAACGTACCTTTTTAATCGAGCGGCAAGATTAGCATTATTGGCCTTCTTCAGCCTGGTACGGCTTGAGTTTTTTTTCGAGCGCTGTCTGAACGGCCACGACTGCTTTCGGGCCGGAAGCATTTCAAGACGTCGATTTATTTTTGACTCTGGTCACAGCAGAGACTGCTCCACACGAACTGCGGCTATGCACGACGTGCACTCAAGCGTAGCAAGAATAACAGCGACGATTGCAGGACTAAAGAAAAGCATGCAACGATGGCGACGAAAAATTACACCACTAACGTCGTCGTCCTTATAGAGCCTCATCGTCTAATCATCACCTCGTCATATTATGTTGCTCCTCATCAACAGTAAATACAATAGGTTACCGCCATATTACAATCCAGGAATTAAAATATTTAGTCGCTCAGTCCTTCATTATGTTTATTATTTATATAATGTTATTATATTACATTACCTCCAGACGATCGACGTCCATCGTCGATTTTCAAATGTACCTGAGTATAAATTAAACGCACAATCACAAAGAACACAACATGCCGCCTCTTTCCTTTGGATCGTCTCTTTCAAGACGATCCAAAAATCGTCTTGAAAGATCGTCAGAAGAGAGAACGCGCGACGCAAGCTCGCGCGTTCTCTCTTCTGAGGACATTTGGAGCGGTCGCACATAAAACCCGCGTATCTGCTACACGGCCGCTTCGTACTCTCATTATGTGTTGTTGGTTATCACTAGGGTGTGTACTTTCCGGTGTTTTGTTTGTGAGAAAAATCGGCGGATGTTTTTCGGTGTTTATTTATTTTCAAAACACCGGTGTATTTCCGTGGAACGTCTCACGACGAGGCTAAAAACGGTGATTATCGGTGAAAAAAAAAGCGATTGATCACAGACAGAGAGTTCCAATTTTATTCACATAGTTCAAACACCTCTTCTGTAGGAAGCAACTATTTCTCACACTTGGTTATTATAGCAGATGCAAGCATACTCTCATGCTTGCATCTACACGCAAGGAACGTGCTGCCGTCATGGCAGCATGTTCCTTGCGGTTCGCAACCCGCAATTATGAAAACGCACGCTCCTGTACGACACGGACGTTGGCAGTTTCTTCCAGGAACCACAGCAACCTCTGAATACATGGCTTGCACCGACATCACTTGGCCAGACACAATGTGGAAAAGGCACGTGAGAGCCTACCCTCCACTGTGTTAATTTTTCCACAAAGGGGGGCCATGGGAGAAACAATAGGGGAAAGGCGTATGAGATCTTAGCTTCCACTGCGTTCACCAGACGCTTTTGACCCCCAGAAAGGAGGGCGGACTGACGCCACCTGCAAGCCATGTATAAACACTGGAAGAATGCAGGATCCACGAGATAACACGTTTGACGAACCTCTACGGGGAAAGGGTTTCGCTAGGTCGGAAACTAGCAACGACCGGTGTTTTCCGGTTTTAACCAGGGCGAAAATATCCAACCACCGGTGTTTTTCGGTTTTAACCGATTTCATATTCTCGTCACCGACGGATGTTCATCGGTGTTTTTCGGTTCGGTTAAAACCGGAAAATGCACACCCTAGTTATCACTAAATGAGCTAAATAATCGTGTAATGTTTTTATTTACACTTCATTAGAGCTTGACGTCCAGACCCAGCCGATGCAACAAACGCGAGCTCCGGGCTTTCAGCATCCCTGCCAAGCATGAGCGCTCGTCCAGTACATGCACTGTTCAGGGCCATGTGCTCGCGCATGTAGAATCGGCTGCGTCTGGACTTCTGCTGAAACAAAGTATAGTTTCAGTTTGAGTCAGAGGAAAGGAGGTTCGCGAGAACAATGAGAAAGAGGCAGTCGTCGAAAGGTAGTAGCTTGTGGAACCGACGGGGGTTACGTCATGGCCCCTCCAGGTATTACAAGTTCTCCCCACCCCTGCCTCTTTCGATCTGGATGAGCATCGTACCGGTGTGCAGTCGTGTATCACTACTGCGTGGTGCACTTTAAAGATCCCAGGCTAGCGGTTGCACTGCACTGGCGAAATTGCTGATCTACAGCTGGGAGACTCGTCGCCTATTGAGGCAGACCAAGTTCTAGGCTGTATAAACATACACACAACACTATTTTGTATTACAAGCTCCTTGAGCAAGGGCATGAAGTGAAGCAAAATGATTTGTTGGCCTAGCAAGGCCTAGAAGTGAAGTAGGGTGTTTTTTTTCCTTCTCGTCTTCATTGTTTATTGATTTCAATCGTATCAAATAATGAACGCATTTTATCACACTAAGCTTGCGTAAATAATTATCTTCAATTCATTAACCTGACCCAGTATTTAAACCATTCATTTATCGATAGTAAATCTTCCAATATATTTTTTAAATGTGAATGTAAAAAGACACGGAGATTGATGATGATACAGACGCCAACGACGCCCTCGGAAATTTTTTGAACATTAGAAGTCAACAGTTTTTCTGCCATCCGCCAGGTAGCGCAACAAAACACCCAAACAGTTTTTAATTGTTTTTAGAATTAGCTAAGCTCTACACCTATTAAGAAACCAAAGCAAGATCATTGTGAAAATGTAATACATCGCAATGTATATCTATTCCAAACAATAAATGTTATTAGATGCCAATAAACCTGTTTGATGCCCAAAAAATATATGCGTCAAAAACAGGTAAGTTTGAAGGGCTCCTGGAGCGTTATGACTTGGAAAATAAAAAAAAAGCCATCGTCCACCTCTTGGGCAACCATTGTAGCTCTAAATGTTATAAGATATTTTATCATAGTTTAATTATTTCCTCAGCGGCATTTGAAGTACCGTGACTCGAAGCACAAAAAAGTGCTATGTTTGATATAAAATATCTAAACAAAAAAAGTTTACACAACATAAAAATCTTTTCTGCATATTACCAACTATAAGCACTACATCTGTACCTAATTTCATTGCCCTAGCGCTTGTCATTAAAAACATATTTGTGCTGAAAAATGTGCATTTTAGGGCAATCTTTGGAGGGATGAAAAAAACAAAGTAGTGCAAATATCAAAAAAGTGTATCGTTACATTCTGCTCCGATATCATCTTAACAAGACTGCTATATTGGAACCGTGTTATCTTTAATAGATCGTTCGTAAAACATGAACTAGCGGAGCAAGTGAGGGTCCGCGCCATCATATTCGCAACACTACAAGTGCGCATGAACAGTAAAAACCAACACATACGTAATATCAAATGAAAGAGGATTGCATTGCCTTTCGAATGACATCAGTCCCACAAAACAGTATTTAGAAGGAGATGAGTTATGACCTGCCAAAAAGTACCTAAACTGCCACATTCAGTGGGACCTTGGCCTTAAACAAAAATAAATGCAGAGTGAGAAGTGTCTATTGTATGGCGTAGTAGGGCTTTAGCCGGACCACGTGGACGACCTCTGGGCGTGCAGAGCGTCGGAAGGAAAGATGTCCACTATCCGGAATGACTTCGTATGTGAGTTCACTCAGGCGACGAAGAACCTTGTAGGGGCTGAAGCACTTTAGCAGAAGTTTTTCACTGAGTCCTCGACGTCGGATAGGTGTCTAAACCCATACTCGATCCCCCGGTCGAATTCGGACGTCCCGGCGGCGCAGGTTGTAGCGGCGGGCGTCGACGAGCTGCTGTCGGCGGATTCGTACTCTCGCCAGTTGACGAGCTTCTTCTGCACGTTGCGCGAAGATATCTGCGTCGGCATCTATCATGTCCGGGAAGTGAGGCAGTATGGCGTCCAGCGTAGTCGTTGCCTCGCGTCCGTAAACTAATCGAAATGTCATGAAACCCGTTGTTTCCTGTGGGGCCGTATTATATGCGAACGTGATGTAGGAAAGAATCTCATCCCATGTCTTGTGTTGGAGGTCCACGTACATGCACAGCATATCGGCGGTTGTCTTGTTGAGGCGCTCTGTGAGGCCGTTAGTTTGCGGGTGATATGCTGTAGTTTTTCTGTGAGTCGTTTGACTTAGCCTCATGATGTCTTGCGTGAGCTGAGCTGTGAATGCGGTACCACGATCTGTTATAACCACTTTTGGGGCGCCATGACGCAAGACGCCGGTGTCGACGAAGAACTTTGCCATCTCTAATGCGGTTCCTTGGGGGAGTGCCCGTGCCTCGGCGTACCGCGTCAGGCAGTCCGTCGCAACGATGATCCACTTGTTGCCTGAGGACGAGGTTAGAAAAGGGTCCAATAAGTCCATTCCCATTTGTTCAAATGGTGCTGACGGCGGGTCAATTGGCTGAAGAAGGCCGGTGGGCCACACAGGCGGCGTCTTACGCCTCTGGCACTCGCGGTATGTCCTTACGTAATGGTCTACAGCCGCGTTCATTCGAGGCCAGTAGTACTTCGTACGGACTCTCGCGAGCGTGCGGGCAAAACCAAGGTGTCCCGACGTTGGCTCGCCGTGGCTGGCGTAAAGACTTTCGTCGCGAAGGGTGGTCAGAATGACAAGAACGTATGAAGCCGCGATTGGCTGGAAATTTTGCTTGTACAGAACACCGTCTTTTAAGCAGAACGAACCTTGACTTCGAGAAAATGCGGTTGGTACAGGTGTATTACGGCCTTCCAGGTGGCTCAATAAAAGCGCGAAGCTCGGGGTCTGTTCGTTGCTGTTGAGCCATGATCGCAGTGTCAATAGCTCCGAGAAAGGCGTCGTCCATTTCATCGGTTTGCGGAGCAGGGTCAACAGGAGAACGAGAGAGACAGTCCGCATCGTTGTGTTTTCGCCCCGACTTGTGCACGGCGGCGATTTCGAATTCCTGAAGTCTGAGGCTCCAGCGCGCGAGACGTCCGGAAGGGTCTTTTAAGGTGGCCAACCAGCATAGAGAATGGTGTTCGGTGACTACTTTGAAAGGCCTCCCATAAAGATAGGGGTGAAACTTGATGGTGACCCAAATGATTTGCGAGACACTCTTTTTCCGTGGTCGAATAGATAGTCTCTGCTTTGGACAGTGAGCGGCTGGCATACGCAATCACCCGTTCGACTCCATCTTGCCACTGGACTAAACGGCTCCGAGGCCAACGTTGCTAGCATCAGTGTGGATCTCGGTCTCTGCAAGCTCGTCGAAGTGTGCGAGATCTGGTGCCGATTGAAGGCGACCTTGAAGCTCTTCAAAAGCACACTCCTGCTCTTCCGTCCACGTAAACGGGACATCGTCACACGTGAGTCCAGTGAGTGGTTCGGCGATTTTAGAAAATTGCTCCACAAAGCGTCTATAATAGGCGCACAGTCCCAGAAACTGTCGTACGGTCTTCTTGTCGGTGGGAGGAGGAAACAATGCGACGGCAGAAGTTTCCTGAGGGTCGGGCAGAACGCCTTCTGCGCTCACGACGTGGCCGAGGAATTTGAGCTCTGAATGCGAAGTGGCACCTTTCCGGCTTAAGTGTGAGGCCAGCGGTCCTTATGACTTGCAGTACAGCTTCTAGTCGATGCAGGTGTTCTTCAAAGCTCGTGGAAAACACTACGAGATCGTCCTAGTACACAAGGCATGTTTGCCACTTGGGGTTGGCAAGAACACTGTCCATCATCCGCTGGAATGTGGCCGGCGCCGAGCATAGTCCAAACGGATGGACCTTAAACTCATAAAGACCATCGGGCGTAATGAAAGCGGTCTTGTCTCGCTCTCTTTCATCAACTTCGATCTGCCAATAACCTGTTTTGAGATCCATCGATGAGAAGTACTTCGCACCACGCACCCTGTCCAGAGTATCATCTCTGCAGGGCAGCGGGTATACATCCTTCTTGGTGACCGTGCTTAGCTTACGGTAGGCTACGCAAAATCGTAGTGTACCATCTTTTTTTCTCACAAGCACAACAGGTGATGCCCAGGGACTTTTTGATGGCTGTATAACGTCGTCATGGAGCATTTCTTCGACCTGTTGCCGTATCGTTTCTCGTTCCTTATGCGAGACCCTGTACGGTGGCTGTCGTTTCGGCGTTGTTGCTTCATCCGTGATGATCCGATGTTTGGCGACAGTCGTCCGGCGCACCTTCGATGACGATGAAAAACAGTCATTATACTTATGTAAAAGATCCAGCAGATGTTCCTTTTATTTTTCTGGGAAGTTCACGATTAACGTCAAATGTTTTTGGGGATGTTGTCGTTATCTTGCATGGCAATGAAGCTTCTAGTGAGAAGGACCCACTGACATCAGCGACGTCCTCAAGGTAGGCGATGGTGGTTTCGCGGGAAATATGCTGGTGCTCGGAGCGAAAGTTCGTAAGTGATAACTCAGTTTGTCCGTCGTGGAGATGAACGAGACCCCTGGCTATGCAGATTCTCCGTTCCAGCAGAAGAGAAGAGTTCGCCTCGGCGATTCCTGAAGAGGCAGTCTAGTCGGTTCTTACAGTCACGAGCATGCTGCTATATGGCGGGAGACAAACGTGGTCATCCGTTACTCGGAGTGGAGAACGCCGTAGTGCTGATTTCTCCTCTTCAACGCATCGTGCAGTGGAGAATGTGATCATTTGCCTACGTAGGTTTATGATCGCGCCGTTCTCTCCGAGGAAGTCCATTCCGAGTATTACTTTTCTTGAACACTTTTTGAGAACGACAACACTGGCAATGAACGTAACTCCTCGTATCTGGATTCTTGCTGTGCACCTGCCGACCGGTGTAATTAAATGACCTCCAGCCGTGCGTATTTGTGGCCCATACCAGACAGTCATAACTTTCTTCAGTCGAGCGCCAAGATTCCCACTTAACACGGAATAATCGGCGCCCGTGTCGACCAGCGCAGTCACTTCGTGTCCGTCGATAACCAGGGGGAGGTCGGAGGTAGTTAGTTAGTTGATCGTCGCTGTACGGCGTCTCCATGTCGTCGTCTTGTGCGTCTCGCGTCGTTGGAGGGTCTTCTCGGTTTCGGAGGCAAGCAACTTCACCTCCCGAAGTCGCCACCTTTAGTTTCCCCGGCGTGGGCTTGGTGACCGTGCCCTGGGAGCGTCAGGGGAAGAGCGGCGTTCTGAATACTCGTGACGTCTCGGTGACGGAGACCTAGACTGACGTCGATCAGCTGAAGCACCAGCCGGCTGGTTGAGGTAGTCCTCGATTTCGGGTGGTCACTGGTCGTAGCGCGGTCGGGCAGGATCAGGTGAGAAGCCCCGAAGTCCCGTTTGGCGGTATGGGCATTGTCGGTACACGTGCCCTGCTTCGCCACAGTGGTAGCAGAGCGGCCTGTGATCTGATGGTTCTCGGTCTTCCTTGTCGGCGGGCGCTGTTCGTTAGGGCGTCGAGTGGACTGCCGTATTGACCGCGGATTTGACGGAGCTTGCCTGGAGAAGTCAATGAGGGGTGCGGAATTCCTCACGGCGGCAGCGTATGATAGAGTGCGCGGTTCCGGGGCTCCCTCTTGCACTGGTGTTATGCCAAGGGCGTTTTGAACTTCTTCCCGCATGATTGATGACACCGGGGCGACGGTGGGTTGAAGTACCGGCGCCTGTAACTTTTGAAGTTCCTCACGGACGACACCTCGAATGAGCTTACGAAGGATGTCGCTGGTGCTACCGAGAGCCGTTACTAGATGGTCTTGCGAGGCAGTCGGCAACTGGCGTTCGTACAGCCGGGAGCGCATCTGTAGCGTTTTCTCGATTGTAGATGCCTCTGCGACAAACTCAGCCACCGTCGAAGGAGGATTCCTCACGAGGCCTCCGAAAAGGTCTTGTTTGACACCTTTCATCAGGTGCCGCACCTTCTTTTCTTCGGTCATGATCGGGTTCGCACGACGGAAGGGGCGAATCGTCTTTTCTACGTACGCGACGACGACCTCATTGGGGTGCTGCGTTCTTGCCTGAAGCAACTGCTCAGCCCTCTCCTTGCGCTGTGCGTTGGCGAAGGTCCGCAGGAGCTGGGACTTGAATTCATCCCATGACGTAAAGCCTGTTTCTCGGTTTTCAAACCAAACGCGGGCTGCGTCCTCAAGCGAGAAGTAAACGTTCCGCAACTTCAGCGAATCGTCCCAGCCGTTCAGTATCGCTACCCGATCAAAATGCTCGACCCAGTCTTCCGCGTCTTCGTAAAGGTCCCGATGGAAAGCCTTCAGTGATCGTGGAACCTGGAAGACTATTTGACTCGGGACAGCAGGGGAAGACATGATCCCGGTGCCTGAGGTCTCGGTCCTTGCCGAAGCCTTGTCCGAGAGAAGCCCGAACTCCGCTGTTAGGCCTTGCTGTCGTCGGCTTAAGGGAACGTCGGTGCTTAACGACGTGCTTCCTTCGATGTGGGCGTCCCTAGCTGGGCTGGGGTCACGGCTGTTCGAGGATGTCCTAGACGTGAGCATGCGGAGGACAGTACCCCGCACCTCCACCACTTAATGTCACGACTTTATGCACGGCACAAAAGAGTTCGGCTTCGTGGAAAAACCAAAAAAAAAACTTTTACTTCTTCGCTTCACTGTCAAGCCCCAGCGGAGTAGATGAAAAGAATGTCCCAAAAAACAAAGCTCACAGTCACGCGATGGCACGAGCGCCAGACGCTCGTGCGACCGGCCCGTGCGTCTGGCGTGTGGCACTGCCCGATGTCACGTGCTTATCTTAATGTGATAGCTTGTGCTATCCGCCAGTGTGTCTAGCGCGTGGCAATATGCTCCGGGGGGGTCACCTGACCTCGGGGGGAGGGGGTCACGTGACCTCGGGGGGGGGGGGGGGTGTCACGTGACATCGGGGCGGAGGAGGGGGTCACGTGACATCGAGGAGGGGGCCACGTGACCTTGGAGGGTCACGTGATTTGGGGGGTCACCTTGGGGGGTCCTTGGGAGTGGTCACGTGACCACGGGGGGTCACGTGACCTTGGGGTGACCTTGGTTACGCCGACGGCGACGCAGACGCCGTTCAAGCCGGAAACGGGCGCCTAAGAGCTGCGCTCTAAAAAAAACTCGCTGACGTTACAATATTTGTTAACCTTTCACCTGATGCAGTGACATGGCTCAGTGATTCTACTCCGCGCTGTGTTCCACTCACTTCATTTACTACGCTACATTAGTGTCCGAACAACACGGGACCTCATCACCATCCGTTTTGCTTGGCGCAAGGTCCAGGCTGACGTTCGTGATTCGGTACGCTCCTCTCACCCCTGTCAATTGTCTAAATCGCAAAGTCACACACGAACACAGTTCGTGAAGTTTCCACTTCAGTTGTTGCGCTTCGAGCAAGTTCACGTGGACATCATCGGACCTTCGCAACCGTGATATTTATGGCTCCCCGAATTATCTTCCTGCAGATAATGCGATGAGCCATGTCAACGTTTCACCCTACGCCATCAAAAAAAACAAAAAAACGCGGAAGTTTTTTTTTTTTTTTTAGAATTTAGCTCTTGTTGACGCTTCCCAAAGTTTTCATCAGGGAAGGCACCCCTCGAAAACCTCTTCAGGACTTGCATAATAATTCATTGCGGGCCCGCGATCGATCTCGCGCTTTCTATACACTGTTACTCTGAGAGAAATGTGAAACTGTTCCAGATGCGAGACTAAAACCGGCCTTCTGTTCCGTTGATTCAAACGCATATATTATTTTGGCATCATACAACGTCAGTCCTCTCATCTGCTAAGTAGATATAGCCACTTGTCAAAGAAGAGGGGGGGGGGGGGGGGACTGGTACCATCCTAGCTAGAGCGCTCTCTTCACCACAAAGATATGAAGTTCGGATGGACGATGCGCGATGTGCTGCATTAGTCACGATATAAAAAGCCAGACAGAACCACGGGCAATCTACAATCAGCACTGGCCGCTCCTTTCAAAATCGAGGTATTTGTAAATAATACAAACAAATATGTTGTTATCCTATACATGACAGCCTACATGACAGGATAGCGTAACTAACTGGAAATGTCAAGTGATCTTGCACTTTTGAAAAATATTATTCTGACAGAAGGACACATTTGCTGGCAAAAATTCTTCCAGGGAGCAAGGTCTTACTTAAAAAAAAAGTTACTTAGGATATGTTGAATTCCTCCATGCTACCCAATCTTATTTATTCGGTAACCGCTAAGTTGACGAGGCGCTGAGAGCTAGGTGCTCAGATTTCACAGTAGATATGAAATTTGTATTTTGTTTCATAAAATTGGCGTTGCTCTGCTTTGCTAATTTGTGCAGCACTAGTTCAAGTAGATCTACATACTCCTGCTTTCTCATGAGATCATTTTGTTTTATTCGCGGAACTATATTATACGGATCTTTGCCCTCGCCGTGCTCATTACACAGCTCAGAACAGTTCAGATATAACCCCTACATATAGCGTGGAAATGCGCTTTGTCAACGCTATTGGCACCAAACACTATAACCATATTTACATTTTATACATTCATGATTTAAAGGGTATCATGAACTTTCCTTTAATAGCCCTCATATGTAGCTCTACATTTCGTCTGTCGGAGAAAGCGCAAAGCCAGTTGTAAAGGCTGTTGTTACCTGCATAAGACAAGCCAACGAGGAGGCAGAAATAACATTTGGAATCACGGCAGCGACTTCTAAGATATTCAGGGCTGATCGTTGCAACACTGAGCATTCAAAAAAACATATTATTTCTGTATTATAGCTTGATCAGTGGGTCGCTACTTCATTCCGCGCCTTGTTTCCACCTCTCGCCTAGGAGCCCCTTCCAGGGAAAGCGGGAGGTACGATAACTTGTAACTCATTGTCCAAGAGCAAACGAACGACTGGTCTTGAATGCGAATACACGAATCAGTCAATGGTAACAACCCGCCTGTAGCTGAATCTTATGCGAAGCCAATCGCGGTGTGAGTAACAACGACGCTTTGCTTCTGTTTTCGAAAGATGTGGTGGTGTCGTTTTCATCCTACACGTTAACTGTATCTTTAATATTTCTTGTTTTATATCTAGTTTGTACATGAACAATTATTACATCCTGAACCTCTTTTTTCTTCAATTGGATTTACGACACTAATGCTGCCTCCGAAGGGCACAGGGACAACACTTTTCTTCCGATGAGAACGGCGTAATGCGATTTGCGGCTGCGGTACTTGAACTACATTTCTTTTCCTCAGCCAGCACACCCACTGCGCACAGTACAGCAATATTTGTATCTCTGCCAGTACTTTCATTTTGAGAGACAGAGAGGAGGCTTAAAGCAAGATATTATTCCGGCTTCCAATAACGGATATGCTGAACAACCTTGTATCACTTGGTTGTTGTTGGTCCTCCTTAATGGCACGAAGGAGGCTTGCGTTAGGCGGTGGCGGGTGCACAGTAGGTCAGACCAGACTGATGCTATCTCGTCACTTTGTGACGGCGCGACCTCTCATCTGTAAAATATAGATGAGATGAGCGCGCAATTAATTCGGCGAATACTTTAGAAATACGTCAACAGAAGCCCTGTACATTAGGCCGTCATAGTGTAGCTGGTATATCTACTGCGGTACCGTTTCTATCAAAAATGGCTATCAGAAAATGTCTGACGGTCCATCAGGTGGATGGTTTGTGACATTTAGAAAAAATGGTGGTCTGGTTGCTTGATAGCCTTATTGTTTGAGTAGCTTATGGTTTGATGGCAAATGGTCCGAGGGCGTAATATTTTCATGGTTTGATGGTCTCGAGTATTTTTGGACATCTGACTGCATAATTGTGTGATGGATTGTTCGTCTAATGGGCGGTGTGAATTTCTAACCCCAGATAGGTACCGCCATAACATAAAATAACTGGATTACCGACAAATATGAACATTATTTCGTGCTCGTCAATATTTTATAAACGATCATCCGAAGCGAGATACCTTGCGAAACACGCGGGGAAACCTAAAAGCCACGTTTTTATTTTAGTTATCGCATGTGAATATTCATATATAGAAGATATTGAACGTTAAAATATTAAACTGCAAAACACAAAACGAGACAGAAGAATACGCTTAATCCGATCGGTAATTTCGAGACTCTACAACTTTCAAATTTAGCGGTGTCTGTTGCGTGGCTACCTACACGGTGCCCAACGTCCATGCCGGGCATGGCGGGGTCGTGCGACAGCGTGCAATACACTAAACCTTGACGGGCAAGGACCCGGTAGCCCTGGTCTTGCCGGATTCGCGGCTTTGCAAACGTTTCTTTTCTCACACATTTAGTTCACACTACACGTTCTTCCAGTAATTGAATTTTCGATTAAACAAAGTGACTCTTTCGGCATATTCTCTGCCACATAGATTGTAGATATGATCTACTTGAGATACGAAACTTATCAACAAGTTTTTTTTTTTTTCAAAAACGAACCAGAACACAATGAAAAACAAAAATACGGTTGCTGAACATACCTGGGTCTATAAGAAGGTGTCATCGTGATCTTTCGAATATCCTGAGAAAATTTTAGAGGTGGCTTATTACGGACTGAACACTCCGCTATCGAGCCACACCGCTGTCAACGTTTCTCGCCGGATATAATTCACATATGCCCGGCCAAGTGAGATCCTTAATGCACCCTCTCAGCCACTGCTCGGACGTCCCAAGAATATTCAGGTTTCTCCCAACCACCGAAAGGTGTCATGACAAGCACCATCAGCCTTGTTGACGTTCTGGTGGTTCATCAAGATATCATTGTGGTCTCCCCCGGACAGCATAAAAACGTTTCAATAGACCCCCAGAAAAGTTTTGGCGATCTGTGACCTACCAGCAGAAGTCTTGAATGGTCCGTCAGCAACCATGAAAAATTGTGATGATCCACCAAACACCATCAAGTAAGCCTGTCGGATCATCAAAGAAGTCTAATGGGCCATCAAAAAGTCTTTTTTGGCCATCAACAAGCTATTTTGGTCAGACAAGAAGGAATGATGGGTCATACATGATTTAATATTTATTTATTCAAAATACCCCTAAAGGCCCTCTGTATGAGGGTATTACATAGGGGGGGGGGGGGAAGCAAGCAAATATATAGTACACAGATAAAACACAAAATATACAAAAGACAATATGAGAACAAGGAATAAAAAAAGAACCTTAAGTATTAATAAAACTACGCACGAGCTCTTGAAAGCTAGACATATCTAGTTCAGTTGCAATGTGAGCCGGTAGGTTGTTCCAGTCGAATATGGTGCGTGGTATGAATGATCGTGCCTAACTAGATGAGTGGCATGTGATGCGCGCTACTTTGAATGAATGAGCACGACGTGAAAATATAATGGGTGGTGTTTTAAAAAAAAATCGCCGTGAAGTGATGCATGGTGATAGAGCTTGTGAAATAATGACAGACGGGCATGTTTACGGGGGCGTGATAGGTAATGCAACTCACCTTGATTTTTTAATGCGGTGACACTGGAAAATGGAGAGTAGTCCGCGAAAATGAAACGCGCAGCACGGTTTTGCAGCGACTGGATGTTACTTATAATGTAGGCTTGATCAGAATCCCATATGGCAGAAGCATATTCAATTTTGGGGCGGATTAGAGTGATATAAGCAAGTTTACGTAAGTGAGCGGGTGCTTGTGTAAGATTGTGCTTTATTAATCCAAGGGAACGGTTAGCAGAAGCAAGGGTGACATCAATGTGGTAGTGCCAGGACAAATCAGACTGAAAGTGGACACCAAGGTACTTATAGGTAGAAGTGAGTTCAACAGTATTGTTATTCAGAAGGTAAGAAGTTGGAGTCTGAGAGGAGCATTTGTTAAACGACGTGTTTTGTTTTGTTGTGGTTGAGGGTCATTAGCCACGAAGAATACCACGTGGTTAACTGGTCCAGGTCTGATTGGAGAGCTTGGCGATCGGTGTTAGAAGAGATGTTACGGTAGATGACGCAGTCGTCAGCAAAAAGGCGGACATGAGATGAAACGCATGTGGGTAGGTCATTAATGTATATGAGAAAAAGTAATGGACCCAGCACGCTACCCTGGGGAACTCCAGATGTCACTTGGGCAAAAGAGGAGTTAGAATTGTTAAGGGAAGTGAACTGAAGTCTATATGAGGGAAAGTCTTTTATCCATGAGAGAACAATTGAATGAATGTTGAGGTGCGCAAGTTTTAGTAGAAGCCTGTGATGAGGAACGCGGTCAAAAGCCTTCGAGAAGTCGAGAAAAATTGCATCAACTTGTGAACCAGCGTCAAGAGATGTATGTAAGTCGTGAATGAAACCGGCAAGTTGGGTGTCACATGAGTAACCCCTGCGAAAACCGTGCTGATACTTGAAAATAATGTTATGGTCCTCTAATTAGCGCATGACTTGAGAATGTATGATGTGCTCCAGAAGTTTACAAATAGTGTTGGTTAGTGAGATAGGTCGATAGTTCAGTGGGGAAGATCGATCACCAGATTTGAAGATGGGAATTACCTTACCTATACGCCAGTCTTGAGGAATTATACCTGTAGAAAATGACTGCGAGAAAATGGCTGTCAAGATGCCAGATATGACTTGCGCAGTATTTTTAAGTATCTTGTTATTTATACCGGTGTGATCAGAGGCAGATTATAACTTAAGCTTATTTAGTAGAGACAAAATACCGGCCTCTTAAATGACTGTTTCGGACATAGACATACCATTAAGCCTGTTGAACGTGGGAGATGAAGTACTGTCCTCACAAGTAAACACCAATGAAAATGACCCATTAAGGAGGTGAGCAGACTCTGACTGTGGAACTGAAACGCCATTATTCTCGCTGAGAGACACTTCAGGCCCTACTGAAAAAAATTATATGAGTCTATATAAGAACTGATATGAAATATTCAAAAACTGATACGCGACATATGAAACTTATATGAAATTTTCAAGAACTAATATGCCATATATGAAACTAATATGAAATACCCAAAAACTGGTATGCGACATATAAAAACTGATATACAACATATAAGAACTGATATGCAACATGTGCCAACTGATACGAATGTGTCTAATAAACATATCAGAAATAAATTCATATGATTTTTTTTTTCAGTATACGACGTGCCGCACGGGAAAACAGACACGTGGCTTGGAACCGCAGTGGAGCGGCTTGATTTACTGACTTTCAAATAATTATGGCATGAGCGTTTCCTTTTTATTAAGAAATTCATCCCCCGAGCCGCTTAAAATACTCTCAGAGGTTTGGCATTACTAAAAAAAATCCAACAGCTGAAAGTATTATTTATTGCTTATTTGGTCACCGAAAAACTCCGTACTTATAAAACGACCTGTATAAAAGGCGGAAACGCAGAACTCGGAAGTTGTTATTTGGTGTGCTGTTGTATTCATGTTTGTTGTGCCGTGTATGTGTATGCGCTCAATGCATATGTTCAGCTGACGTTAGTGGTATGCCTAACGTATCTACATGGTGGCGTTAGTAAACACAAATAGTTTTTGTAGCACATGAATTAGGCGGAACCTAGCGCCACCTAGCCTAGTGTAACTGATATGCGGCATATGAGACTGATATGAAATAATAAGTTATAATATATAGGTGTCGAATAAACATATCAGAAATAAATTCATATAATCCTTTTCAGCAGGGGGATGACTACTTGGATTAACTACACGCCAAAATCGTTGAGGGTTATTTAAGAGTAAAGACGACAAGTCATAATGAAAGAAATGATGGCGGGTGGATTTACGCGACTGGTAACCACTGTCACACTTCTTGTAACGGAGCCAAGAATCTGATAGCTTGTTCTTATCTGCTAGTCTGAACAAGCGCTTTTTTTTTGTTTAGTCGTCGAAGCTGCTGACTAAACCAAGGCGCACTGTTCTTGCACTTCATTGATATTATAGGAATAAACTTATCAATTAGATTAGTAAAGGCATTTTAAAAAAGACCCAGTTTTCTTCGGCACTGCGCGACATAAATTGATGCAGGAACTGTTTTGAGAAAAGGGATAGGTCGGAGTTTAGACCATCAAAATTGGCTCTGTTGTAACATCTGATCCGCTTATCGGTGGTACTTCTGTTAGGCGAACATACAATGCTACCGGTAATAACATCATGATCAGAAGGCCCGTCTAGGTGAAGTATGTCGGAAGAGATGTTGGGATCATTGGTTAGAATTAAATCAAGAACGTTTGCAGATGCGTTAGAGCGTCGCGTGGGAAGTGTTATGAGTTGAGGTAATGAGAAGTCTAGACAAGACTGGAGGAAAGCATGGGCCTCAGTTTCGGTAGCCGCAACAGATAGAGTCGACCAGTTTATGACAGGGAAATTGAAATATTCAAAAATAATTAACACACATATATGGAATCTAATACAAACTTCACTCAAAATCCGATGAAATTCACACGAGAATGCTTCTTTCACATTAGGAGGGCGGTAAAAAACACTAACAATTCTTTTAGCGCAACCACACTGCAAAGAGACGAATACGCATTCGAGGAAAGACTTAATGTGGATGAGGACCGCCAGGAACTCCTTCCTCAACGCAATGAGGACACCACCACCTCTCTGATTCTGCCTATCACAGCGAAAAAAGTTGTAAAGAGACCCACTGACAAAAATGTTATCATGAATGGTGTCGTTGAGCCACGGTTCAGTCAGCGCAATCAGTGATGCTGAGCATGAATCAACGAGTGAAGAAAGGGCGACACTTTTGGGGAGGATGCTTCTTATATTGGCGTACAAAGAACAAACACTGATGATTGAAAACCTGAGACTATACGTGGTTTGAAAAACAGAAAATCGTGAAGTAGAAAGAAAAAGGGACAGACAACGTCTCAAACTCAGCTAAAAACTTTATTGCCTCTGCGTCTTATTGCCTCTACGTCTACCTCCCCCGGACGTCGAACGTCGCCACCACCACAACGGTTGATAAAACAATACACCAGAGTTACAATGCACCGAACCGCAACTAATAAAAAAAAACAAAAAAAAACGTTATACAAACAGAAGCACAAGGTCGTCACCACCGCACCCGGAAGGACTTCGACGCGGACAATGTAACACCAGCACTTGGAGACACAAAACGACCGTCTCTAACTTACCCCCTTTCCCCCTTATCTGAACCATGAATGACAGATCGCACACAGTCGCCAACAATGCCCCCATTACGATCCCGAACCCAACAATTGCAAAGAACTGCAAAGCAGCCTCCTCCCCTTTTACGTTCACTCCACGCAAGGTCTTTACAGTCGAAGAAACTTTTTTGACTCACATCCAATTTGCAGTGACGCTTGGCTAATGGAATTTCCCAATGTTTTTATGCAAACAGTGCCTCGCACAACACGTCTGGTCTCCTCACGATCTTTGTGTACTATTTCTGTCTCTAACCAGTTCGCTGTGCATGCATTACACTCCTGGAGATTCCTCGCTAGTTCAGAGTTTGAAGCGTTAATCCGCACATTCCGTTTATGTTCTTTCAACCTATCGTTGATGCATCTTGCAGTTTGACAAACATATTTAAAGCCGCATTCCAAAGGAATTTCATACACTACTCCACTGACATTGTTGGCGACTGTGTGTGATGTAGGATTCATTGTTCAGTTCTGGATGAAGGGGGTAAGTTAGAGACGGTCTTTTTGTGTTTCCAAGTAATAGTGTTACGTTGTCCGCGTCGAAGTCCTTCCGGGTGCGGTTGTGACGACCTTGTGTTTCTGTTTGTATAACGTTGTTCTTCCTTTTTTTTTTATTGGCTGAGGTTTTGTGTGTTGTCATTCCGGTGTATTACTTGACCAACCGTTGTGGTGGTGGCGACGTTTGACGTCCGGAGGAGGTGTATATAAGACGTAGAGGCAATAAAATTTTTAGCTGAATTTGAGACGTTGTCTGTCCCTTTTCTTTCTACTTCAGGATTTTCTGTTTTTCCAACCACAGTCTCAGGTTTTCAATCATCATGTATAACTTACACCAGCTCGCCTGTACTTTAACCGTTTTTTCATGATGGGTCGTCAGAAGGATATGATGGGCAATCAAGATAGTCTGATGGGCCATCGACAAAGTTTGATGGACACTCCAACATTTCTGGCAATCTTTTCAACCGGAATCACGACTTTTTTTTGTATATCTTATGATTTTATTACATTCAGGTGTCAGACGTCCCCGTTTCCCCGTAGGTGTCACAAATTCCACTCAGTATGGGGTAAAAAACAAGTGGCCCTGTTGAGCAAAGCGGCTTACGTGCAATATTTAGTCTTGCATATAAACACCGAAACTTACCCACCGCATTCATGTGTAGTGGGACACGTGGGTCAGAAAAAACTTAGCAACCCAGATAATTTTAGAAAGAGAAAGACATACTAATAAATCATCATCAGCATCAGTTTACGTTACTTATAAAAAACAATGACTGCATTCGCCCTCCATGGGAGAATATATACGGCGCTCATCACACTTATGGGGAACGCATTAACCTTGTATGCTGGCGGCAACGAATATGCTGGCGACAGCGAAAAGCTGCTCCATGACGTAGCTTTAAATGGGCCAGCGCGGACAGGGCAGGCGGCTCGTTCAAGGTAGAAAGCGCGGATCCTGCAGTAATTTTCCGGCCGGTCAATTTATACGGAAAGGCAGAATGACTGTCAAAATGTGAGTGAGAAGATGACTAAATCAGTATGCAGTAGGCGTAATGCTTCTACAGAATTAACAAATCAATGCCTGACAATATGACAGTCAAACATCAGATAAATGAAGTTTATTTAAAGAGAAAATTGCTTCACTCGGAGGTATTTTCGTACCGCTAAGAACGGTGAAGTGGAACCCGCAATCACCATGACCTAGTAAGGCATTAAAAAGGCGTTCTTTAAAGAAAACATTTTTTCATTCCGCTAAGTTGCCCAAATGCCAGAGGCCAGATTTCCGAATCTTCCTTACGACAAAAAAGTTCGCAAATTTATCTTACGACAAAGTTACGAACTTTTGAGTATTCTCAAAGCCGTAACTTACGCAAAACTTACAAACATTTTGCTTCGGGAATACTCAAAGGTTCTTAACTTTGTCGTACGATAAATTTACGACCTTCTTTGTCTTAAGAAAGTTTTGGGAATCTGGCCTATGGCCTCATTCCCGTTTGGATATCTACAGGCCAGCAGCAACGGAATATAAAATATCGCTAAGAGATGTCAGAGACTTTTTTTTTATATCTTACCTTACCGTACTTCAATGCTGTTAAAAATCTGAAACAATTTTTAAACAAAACTGAAATTGTTATTTTTCTTTAAACTTCCAATGGCAAGTAAATTCCTAGTGACGAATGCGCAAGCATTCATAACAAGGTACTTGTTTTGGCGTTATCGTGCAATATACCGGAGGATTTGAAGGCCGGAAGGATGATTCTCTTGAACATAGCGGGTGACTAGCACTGTCATTACAACTTTCGTCACGCAGCACTGTCCAGCATTTAATGTCACATAATTAAACATGCAATTTACCCTCATCTTGAAAGGTTCTTAGAGTCCAAATATTTTTTTCTGCCGATCATACATTTTACAAGTCATTCTTATACGAGATTCAACTTTAATGTTTCACTCATGATCTACAATCCATTGGTGAACATGGATCTCTGACGGACTGCATATATATATTCCTTGAATTTTCAACAGCATTCAATAAAGTATACCACAAACGAACTTTTCTTAAATTAAGCCAACTTAACTTGAACGTTGATGCTCTTGCATGGTTCCACCCTTACCGCAATAACCGGTATTCCTTTTTAACAGCTAACAATCTCATTTTTCACAAGTCGGTTCAGGCGTATCTCAAGGCTCTGTCTTCAGGTCTATGTTTTTTTCTCGTCTACATATACAACCAGCTAGTTAAGATATGGTCATGTGTTTGTCTTTTTGCCGATGACTGTGTTAGCCGTGGCGAAATTAACAGTGATTTTAACGTGTATTTTCTACAGTCCGGTATAAACTGCGTTCGAAATTTGTGTAGTTCATACTACATTAAACTTAATATTGATAATTATAATTATCTCAATGTCGCTATTCTACACATTATACGTTTTTTTTATCAAGTAAACAATATTACTCTTGAAGCTGTTTTAACACATAGGCATCCGAGTGTCCGTGCGTCGTCTAACCTTCCTGGAAGCCTTACTTTATTAAACTTTAGTATCTCTAATAGCATGCTTGACTATCTTCAGATACATAATTATCTTGCTACCAGTTCATTAAAATAATGCTCTGTAAATGCCTCGTACGTACTTAATTTGTGTATGCAGCCTCCGTTTGGGATCCTCGCCAAGAATCACTTATCTTAGATAGATGTCGCACAAAACCGCGCATCTGGTTCCGTACTTTCGAACGATCATTTTAGCTAAAGTTTAACGACAATAAAATCTACATTAACGTTACTACTTCTTTCACAGCTTAGATAATATTTTGTCTGTGCTTATTTTATAAGATATACCAAAACAATTCAATTCTGAACGAAAGGATACTAAGAAGACTTTCTTACTTTTGAGCAGGCATTCATCACCGTCGTAAGGAAGTATACGCATTGTATATGACACACTTTCAGCGACGTTTTTATTATGATTATGAATTTCTTCTTAATCATGTTGTACTGTGTTTGTCAAATACAAGATTCGGGATTGATTTGATTTTTCTGCACCAGGTGATCAATGGTTGGATTGATGCTAACTACCTCTGAATTCTTTCGATTTTTATGTCCATTGGCGCGTTACAAGAAATTTTACTGTCTTTTACGTTCAATTCATGTCCCGTTTGCTACTTTCCCGTTAGCAAATTTGATTTAATAGAACCGCATCCTCTAGTTTGGACATTTTCACGGATCCCTTTGTTTTCCGGCGGGACTTGGAGAGTCTAATTAGAAGTTAACACTGCACTATATTTTGTGTGAAGTGGGCTCACTATTTGTAGACATGTTAATTTGTCCACTTGACACTCTGCGTGTGTTGTGTTTCTTCTTTTTATCTTCTTGTATGCGCCAAAGACCCGCGTAGCTGCTTTCGTGCACATAAAATGAAAAAGAAAATATTATTAATATTAAAGTTGGCATTGCGTCCTGTCGCACCAATTATTTGCATGTGTGGAATCACCTTCTCCGAGCCATAGCTCCAATTCCCGATAACACACATTTTCGAACTGCGATTGCAAACGATTTTTTTGCGGTGCCCTAACTAATGTATATTTGCATATGTTTTTTTTTTCTTTCACTGTGTTTTACTTGTGTTGCAAACTCCCCACTTTAATAATGCCTATGGACTTGGACGTAAGAAACTAAATAAATAAATTTTGTACGAGAGTGTAGTTTAAAGCGTAGATGACCCAACAAGCAGAATAGTGTATTGTCCCAATCCAATCTTGATTTCAGCGTTTAACGAGCGGCCTCTCCTGCTCAGGATGTTTAACTTGGTGCTATGTCATGAAGCAGTTCTTCGGGTACTATCAGGATAGCGCTTCTCTAATATGATATACAGCTCGCGCGTTCCGTATTCGCTTGGTGAGCATAGTACATTCGGCAGGGCGAAACCAAATGCTACAGCCAGAAGATTATGTTGCGGCCCATCTCGTGTGCTACTTTAGTTAGCACGCAGAAAACCCAAACCTAGGTTCAAAGGCCAGTGTAATTGTTCATGTGGAGATAGGCTATCGTCAGTTGATATGGCGTTGGGTGGCCCAAATATCTGGATGGCAAAAACAAAGGTCGAGTCAAGAAGAGGTTAAAGAAAATGAAAGACGTTTTCAACTTCCTGTAATGCCGAATTAGAGCGCAGATCTTAAGGAGGGAGAGGGGGGGTACGGAGAGGAGGGAATGCCCCTCCTCCTTCTCCGTACCCTCTTCTTCTTCTGTTCTTCTCCTCATCCCCCCTCCTCCTCTCTCATCCTCTCCTTCTCCTCGTCAAGGTGGCGAAGAAGGTCACGACTTTTACATGACCTTTATAGTGAAGGGCGCGTCGTGTCCGACACGACCTTCACGTGAACTTAACTGTGAAGGTTTACCTTCATGACATTCGTCGGGACCTTCGTGGCGTCCCTCGTGACAACACTCGTGACCCTTGTGACGTCACACGTGACGTCACGAGTGACATCATCATGGGAAACGTCCCATAGTACAACGCGCCGTTACGCCGAGAGCTACGGCGCCGCCGCTCAAGCCGGAAACGGGCGCCTAGGAGCTGCGCTCTAAAGCAAGATCAAATATATAGCCTGGGCGAACTCATTTTATTGATTGTTTCTGCCAGCCGTTAGTCCAGAGCAGGAGTGGTACAAAATTGACTGCAACAGGCAACAAGGGAACTAATTTCAGGCATAAAAAATATCGAATTTTTTTGGTAAACGACACTATATCTATCGAATTAACATCAAAGGACGGTAGCCTGGTCCATCCATCGATGCATCGAACGAAAAATCAGTGCTTAAAACGATCTGTTGAGCATGAGTACGGTTGGATATAGCGATTAAGTTTTGTTCTTTGCAGAATAGGCTTGGGTATAGTTATATATCTAGAAAAATCAATTTTATAACATCCCTTCAGAATCTGGAAAAAGTTTCATCCGCTTTATTACCAACCTGGTTTGAACGCTGTTCAAGTTTGCTCGAGACTTGGGTGCGGGAACGGAGTTAGTTGATTTGTAACTGGTGGATAAAAACGCACTGCTTTGTTTTGAAGGTTTTGTAAAAAAAATATTTGTAGTGGTAAATGGCTCCCATACAGGGATCGCGTAATCAATCGTTGGCAAAACAAAGCACTTAAAAGCCATTAATTTCACTTCTGGGCTCGTATAGTCTAACGTCCTTCTGAACATTCACAGTTTTTTTAATGTTTTCTAGAATACATGCTCGACATGGGAGTTCCAGCTTAGACGGAAGCTAAGAAGCTCTCTTATACTTGGTAACTTTATTCAACTCAAGACCTTTAGTAGTATAATTAAATTCCAAGATTTGGTTTTCGCGCGTGACACTTATGGAAACAGTCTTTTTAACATTCAGTTCAATCAGCTAGTCAGCACACCTTTTATCCATTTTCACTCAAAGGACTATTTAAGTTATCTTGATTGTGAACAGAAGAAATATTACAATATAATATAGTATCATCTGCGAAGTGCTTCAAAGTTATCGTGAGATCGAATCCGTCAGTCATGTCATTGATATACAAGATAAAAAGGTGTGTTCCTAGCACATACCCCTGCGGAACACCGTATAGCATTGGCAGTAAGTTGTTTTTTTCGCCCTGAAGATAAACAAACTGGTCTCTGTCCGGTAAGTAAGCTTCCAACCGATTTCCAGTGTGACAATACTTGAGAATGCCACTAGGTTTATGTAGTAACTTCGGATGCGACACACGATCAAATGCTTTCGCAACGTCTAAGAACACAACATCGGATTGTCCCCCTTTATCTACTTTCTGCTAAGATGGTGAAAAACCTCAATCAGTTGCATAGTTGTAGAACAGCCCTGTCTAAAACCATACTGTTTTGTATCCAGAATACTATTGATTTCTATAAAGTTTATAAGTGTTTAGCTATTATATGCTCTAACTTTTTACAGTGTGTGCAGGTGAGTGTTATTGGTCGATAGTTGCTCAGAGTTGTTTGATATCCTTGTTTGGGAATCATCTTCCCACATTTCCGGTCCCGTGGGACCATTCCTTCACTGATTGAAAGTCTGAAAATTATCACTAAATAATGGAAGCACCACTCGGCATATAGCTATAAAAACCTGCTTGGTATCTCATCGGGTCCGAAGATTTTTTGTATAAATTTTTAATAGCAAGTTAAACAGACCTTGCTAACCTCTATGCTTGCAATAGGCGGTGTGGCTCCAAAAGAGTGAAAAGCGGGAAGAGAGCCATCGTCTCTAGTAAACACTGTCTGAAAGTATTCATTGAATAATAAAGAAATCAGGTTTTGTCTGTTATAACACAACCGTTATCAACTATGCTGGCCACAGCTTCTTTCGAGAGAGATAAGTGCCGCTAAACGTTTTCTGCAGAAGTCTTCATAAAGTTTAGAGGAAATTATTCATATAAAATGTTTATGTGCCTCTTCATATCGCAGTTTTAAGTGAGCGAGGTCGAAGCGCTATAGCATGTGGTAGAGGAGTCTTGCAATATGTGCAACTTGGTGGCTTCCTTAGGTGCACCACGCAAAGTGAACTGTGTGTTCATAAATTAACACGATGATAACAAATCTCGCGGGGTCAATACAGGGTTTATATTAGCGTAGAAAGCGAAGGTGGCAGGCTCGAAGTCTGTGAGGACGCAAAAAAACCTTGTTTCTCAAGGTCTGTTGCGGCATGTGGATCTGTATAGCAGAAGGTTTCGTCCTAAAGCGGGCAAATAGGTTTCTAAAAGCGGTAACTTCTGTGAGAAAAACCTAAGCGTAGGAACGCCTATAAGCTCATACTGTTGCTGTACAGCTCCCAAGGCGACATTCATACTGTGAGCTATGGCACCAGGTGTATTTTTGGTTCATCGGTTGTAGATAGACTAAGGGTGTTATGTCATAAAGGGCTTCACTCGCGTTCGTTAAAACCATTGGTGCTCTTGGGTTCCTGTCAACCGCTACTCTGGGCCTTCTTAGAGAGCGTAGCAGCTCGGTGAGCAGCTTCAGACCTTTCTGGCAGTTGGTAAAGACCTTCTGTATATTGAATGGAGAATTTTGGTATTTTCCACATTCATGTGGTACTTGAAAAAGGCTCTTGATTCGGACTTCTGACGGCAACAGGTTAAGGTGGGTGATGCTCGATGATCATGGCGCTCAGTCTTGAGCATTTAAGACAAGCGTTATTGCAGTGACGACAGGATAGCAGTTGCAAAGTTGCGAGAAGAGAAAGCGAGAATATGTTTATGTTTTTTTTTATGAAAGATGCTTGCAATGACAAAATTACAAACATACGCGAACACGGAACGGGGCGTGAGAATCACTTAGTGCGTAAGTGATATGTTTCGAAGGTGTTTCTTAGTGCAAAGGGCATCCTGTTATTCTCAGATAAATTGGCTGCGTGTGATAGTAGTCTTCAATATACGAGATGTATGAATTCGAGCATGGCGGTAAGGTCTAAGCAAACTTGTTGCAATTGGAGGTCCCAGAGTGTTATTCTCGTATTTCTAACTCATAAAGGTGCCATAACGCAGTCATTCGACAACGCGCTGGCTTTGAGAACAGTCTAGGCTTTGCACAGCCCCCAATCACTAATTGTTGTATGCATGACCAAGAGGCGACGTGAAGACCAACTATTTGAAAGCGCGATCATGTGCTCGAAAGTATGGTGATGTGTCGGATGCCGTAATCAAGAAGGAATTAACTTGTGCAGACAGCTGGACTAAGAATGGCCCTAGTATGACCAATCACTGGTTATAATATTTAATTTTGCAGAAGGATTTCTGTCCCTATGGAGTTTCTTATTGTAGAGCATAGTGTCATTTTTTTAAAATTGAAGTTCATACATTGAATCTCGAGTTTATAAGGTCGTAGTAATATATGTATCTCAAAGAGATGTATAATAAAATGCATATGAAGGTATGAAAATATTAAAATGTGTTGAACTATAGTAAAACATATCAAACGAATTGTTCTTAGAAAATTAAATTGTAAAATTTTTTGATTTACTACGCAGCGGGAAAAAATAAAACTTTAGAAAGAGCTAACAACCTGAGTAAGATGAAATCAAGTCTAAGCGGTGTAATAAAATCAAAGTTTTTATGTTAATCAATTCCAAATAATGCACAAAACTGATTGCAATGTAGAAAAAGAATTCAAGATCCAAGACATAAAAACTGATGAAATTTTAGGATGCACATCGTGCATTTCATTGACCATCTTTTGGAGCTTTTATCTGTACACAGTTTATTTCGATATAAAAGTATAACCCGAAACAAATCTCGGAAGTAAAAACGTTTGGCTTAAATCTACACGCAACAAGAACCTGTACATTTATTTCGCAATCAGTTGGTTTCTAATTATTTGTAAGAAAGTTTCTAAATAAAAAAAGTGGTTTGGTACAAGTGGGAAACACAGGAAAACCTACGCGTTTCTAATTCGCCTCTTCATCAAAAAAGCAATTGAGTGAACCAACACATTGAAACCACATGTCAGTTCTTGTTTATTTGAGAATCTGTTAAAATTCGTATAGATTTAAGGTTGAAAATATAGGTTTTGTAGATAATCTACCCTTAACTTGATTCAGGTAGAAACCTAAAACATTACCAACATTTCGTTCCTGTTTGTCACAGTCAAGCAGGTTTGGAACAGGTCTCCAACTAAACAGACCTTTATAAACTCAACGTTTTAAGTAATGAATAAAAATATCCTCAGGATAGAAAACAGACATTGATAAATGACCAACATGCCAAACTTTCACCGTCCTGACCCCTTTCTAGAGCTGGGGCATTGAGATAATCAGTTCACTTTTTTGTGGCAGTCAAATTGTACTTCAACATGGCTAAATCACACGGCTGGTTTAAAAATGCTTGTTGCGCTAGTTGGTGGGCGATGTTCAGAAAACGTGTACGCCCAAACAGAGTCTAACATTCAAAGGTTTCTTCAGTGTGGTTCACCCACCACGGCTCGTTTAACGACAACTTGTTGGGCTAGTTGGTGTGTGATGCTCAGGAAACGTGCAATCCCAAACAGAGACGGACACAAAAAAGGCGAGACGCAGGAACTGTTCGTCTGTGTACCCTTTTGTGTCCGTCTCTTTCCGAGGTTACAAGTTTTCCATCTCGTCTAAATGTGCTATGAAGTTTTCTTGAGCTTTGTTCACTAAAACAGGCCCATAAAAAAGTTATGGGGCTTGCCCTTCAGCAGGCCGTCATATTGTCGGTCCTACACAAAGCACCTGTTCTGCCTACCACAAACGACACATGCTTTGAAGCGAAGTTGTTTGGGGCCACAGAAAAACAATAGATTATTATTATTATTATTATTATTATTATTGTTATTATTAATATTATTATTATCATTATTATTATTATTATTACTATTCTTCTACTTATTTTTAATATTATTATTGTTGTTGTTATTTTTATTCTTGTTCTTATTAATTATATCACGCGACATTGCATTTTGGTTTTATCTGGAACTTACACTTGCTTACATCTAGAATTTTACAGTTCTTATTTTAGTGTCTAAATTGTTTGTGAATATACTAGTCGTTTGCTGGGTGTACGTGAATTGAAATAAAACAACCCTTCCCTAAATATTTCTTTTTGCAGCATGCAAGGGCTACTTATCCTCGAGACTCACCCGATTCCAGATGATCCAAACTGCAGAGTCGCACCACCTCCGGGATTCAAGCACCCATTTGGAACCTATGAATCATGGTCGCTAGTGAGATGTTTTCCCCTAACCTCCGTTTGCTAATGTTCGACTGTATATATATATAAATATAGCACAGGCCAATAAAGCACGTTCTAACAACAACAACAATGATTTCACCGAATACGCCCCTGGGTACAGCAGTCGTGTGCAGGGTGGCGAATGACGCTCGTCTGTTCCCGGCGCCTTCGCGTCTTGCGAAACTAGGTGTTTTCCATGTGTAGCCTCTACCCTTATCACCGAGCCGTTCTCGCAACACCTCCAGATAGCAAGGCTAAACTCCTGCAGTTTCTACGTCATCTATAGGCGCCAGCGCATGGCACAGATTCTACACGACCTGCTGCTAGATGATTTCGCTAGGACTGTTTTCTCAGTGATTTAACAGAGAAGAGCACAATTGCCACTGGCGCGGCATTTATGCCCTTCTCCGTTGTGGTGCTTGTATTTCATTGTCTGCAACCATTTAGCCCATTTTCCCCAGTGTCTTTTTTTACAAAAACTTTAGGGGTAAATTCTGATTGTCGTGAATAGCTTATCTCGGTAAAATGCCGCGAGACGCTCATGACGCCTTCACTCTAACTGTTTCGCGCACTGCACATGAGTCACAAAGACCATCATTCTAGCCATAAAAAGAGTTAAACCAGTACACTTGCCTGAGGACAACCATTATGCATCCCTTATACTTCAATTCAATTTAACTACAGACGCAACCGATGCTACGAGGTAATAGGACTGATCAAGCAGCGTAA
The DNA here is from genome assembly GCF_016920785.2 of Ixodes scapularis. Lineage (NCBI taxonomy): Eukaryota > Metazoa > Arthropoda > Arachnida > Ixodida > Ixodidae > Ixodes > Ixodes scapularis. The sequence continues at coordinate 137,372,493 of NW_024609857.1, forward strand.
AACGTAATTCACTGGTCCCTTTCTCTTGATAATATTGTGAGGAAGATAAAGGAGAAGTGTCGGCACGGGCGCGGGGCACGCGCCTGGTCGACCGAGGGAGATTTGGATCACACTCAACCGGCGGAACAGCTCCCTTTTGGCCATTCATTGTCATTGTAGTAATCTCATTAAACACCCTCACAAGTGGTGGAGGAGCTTAAGTTCCCCTACCTCTTCGTGGTCGGCCACCCCAAGGCGTGCTCTGGAGCTTCGAAGCGGGCGCACCACTACCGTCGCCATGCCAGACGAACAACAAACTGCACCAAGTGAACCCTCACGGCCACCTCCCAACTACGTGAAAAACCGCCAGCGGGACCCTCCAACCTTCAGCGGCTCCCCCCCAGGCGACGTCGATGACTGGCTGAAACACTACGACCGCGTAAGCGCTCATAACCGTTGGGATGACTCCCATAAGCTGGCGAACGTAGTGTTCTTCCTAAAAGACACAGCCTTTCAGTGGTTTGACAACCACGAAGACGACATCAACTCATGGGATGGCTTCAAAACATCGTTTTCAGAAGCGTTCCGCAAGCCGGAGAGCCGCAAACAACAGGCAAAAGAAAAGCTATCACACCGCTTCCAAGCTGCAACCGAGACTTCCACAAGTTACATCGAAGACGTCGTTCGTCTCTGCCGACGAGTGGATGAGCAAATGTCCGAGGAGGATAAGATCCGACACCTATTTAAAGGCCTGTCCCAGGAACTCTTCTCTGTTGTAGCCCCGAAAACACCCGCGACCGTACAGCGACTCGTATCAGAATGTAAAACGTACGAAGAAATGCAGAGCTCCCGGATCAACAAGGCGCCTTTCGAACGCCTTCCTGAAGTTTCCCTCAGCCCCGTTTCCAACCTGAACCTCCCGCAACTCATCCGGACCATCATCCGCGACGAACTGCGGAGATATTTCAACCCATCAAGCTTGACTGACGACGCCTCTGGATGTGCCATCGAGTCAGAAACCATTCAAAAAGTGGTGCAAAAAGAACTCCGTGCAGCTTGCAGCCGCCCACCTCGGTTTCGTGCGCCTACGCACCTGCTTCACCTGCCACTCCAGCGTTCTCCCCTCTCTGCCCTATCCAGCCGATGCAGCAGCGCTACACCGCCCCTTTCCACACGCACGAGAGACCCCCTTCACGCTCCTACGGACCGCAGCGCCGAGCTGACCTCTGGCGAACAGATGACAAACGGCCAATATGTTTATACTGCCGTGCTCCCGGACACGTCACCCGCTATTGTCGCCGCAGGATTAGCCAAGAAACTTTTCAGCGTGGAACGCCATCTTACTACTGCAACGACACCCACACTTCCAACGACCGCCGCGATGGAAGTCCGCTTCCAACAGCTGGAAACCGCCGCAGCAGATCGCCTTCCCCCTATCCCGCCCGCCGCCGTTCAGTTTCGCCGTTCAACAACGCTACCGCTCCCACCCTGACGTCAAACTAGGCGAGGCAGCCTGCGGCCAAACCGGAGGTCAGGCTGCACAGTCGCATTTTGCAGTAAATCCTCCAGCTCTTTGTAACGGGAGCGTGCTCCACCAGTGAACCAAGCTCGTGCCGGACAAGCTCGTGCCCGGGCAGATCACGGAGGCGCCATAATAAAAGGCTAGCCCTAGTCGACCTCCCGCTGTGCGAACCAACTTCTCGCGCTGATACATGGTGTCAGAAGTGGGGTGGCCAACCAAGGCCAAAGTTCAAAAAAAGGTGGCACCAAGGTCCTACAGGGTCGTAACAGAGGACGGGAGAGAGCTGCGTCGCAACCGGCAACACCTCATCGCAACGCCCGAAGTCTTTGTCCCTGACCCTCAGCCCGACGACAACGACGAACCCATGTTGACCTCAACGCAGCCATCTAGGAACCTTCCGGGCACATCTGGCTCACAAAGCCCACCCACCGCAATTGGTGCAGCCGCAGTCGCTCCACAGGTCATTGGCGTCCGGGCACCAACGCGAGCCTCGACACGGATGCGGCGTCTTCCTCAGCGGCTTCGCTACGATGCCAATTTCAATCAACTCTCCTAGTGGGTGCTGTTTGTTAATTTTGTTTGTTCGTTTGTAACTTCGACTTCGCTCGTGTGTGTTAAAAAAAAAAAAAGAAAGAAAAAGGAAGGTGTAACGGGAGCGTGCTCCACCAGTGAACCAAGCTCGTGCCGGACAAGCTCGTGCCCGGGCAGATCACGGAGGCGCCATAATAAAAGGCTAGCCCTAGTCGACCTCCCGCTGTGCGAACCAACTTCTCGCGCTGATACACTCTTGGACCTACGACCGTTAACGTTGAAATTGCCGGCGAAACATTCTCTGCTTTGGTGGACACTGGGGCCGCTACATCCTGTATTTCTGAAGGCATCCGCCGACGCTTACATGCCGTCTTAACTCCAGCACGTGCACATTTCTTGCGTCTCGGAAATGGAGCTATCTGCCAGTCACTGGGATGTGCAACCCTATCAGTCCTCATCGCTGGAACTCGCTATGTTATTTTATTTACCGTGCTTCCGGACTGCGCAGCCGATGTCATTTTAGGATCGGACTTCCTGGCGTCAACAGACACCCTAATCGATTGCGCCAGCCGTGAGTTACACCTTAATTCTTTTGACCCTTCTGTCGAGTTAGCAGAGCATCCCGCCGTTAACTTGCGCGCAGTCCAGGATGTGTCCCTGCCTCCGTTATCTGTCATTTTCGCAGCACTTACGACTGACCAACCATTTCCAGGAACCACCGGCCTTCTCGAACCATCCTTATCCCTCTTCACCAAAAAGGGGATTGCTGTGCCCTTCTCTATTGTCACCATAAAACAAGACAAAGTTCACCTCTATATTACAAATGCTTCTCGCCAACAACAGATTATTCCACTAGGAAGCCATATTGCCGCGCGCGCAGCTGGCCAAGTAGGCAGTGCGCGCGTGGCCTAACGGTTATCGCGCTTGCCTCTCACGCAGAAGGCCGGGGTTCGATTCCTGGCAGCGGCCACACATTTTTGTTGACAGTGTAATTTGATGTTCTGGTGGATTCGAGAACCGTCTTGTTGATTCGCGGTTAGAATGTTCTACGCGCCGAACCTTCTACGCCGAACGATCCAGAAACCCACGAGGGTACATAAGGGATTCCGCCAGGCGAGCGCAGTCAGTCTCGCCCCAGCGTTCGACTCTGCTGCCACGCCGACTTCGACGCCCGCGACGCTCTATTATTATCTTTTGTACTCTTTTATTTTTGGCACAAGTTCGCCACATTAAACGTTTATTTCTTCCTGTTCATTTATTGTTTTTAGTCACCACCCGTGACATTTTGGTGGAGGTGCGGGGTACCCGCATGCCCGTGCAGCGCTCCCCTCCGAGTTCCCGCAGTGCAAGTCCGGACCCAGCCTCCCGAGGACCGAGCGAAGACCAGATCGAGACCCGATCCAGTCGCCGCACCCAAGGACTACCCCCGGAACACGGACTTCTACCACCCAGGACCAGGCAGCCGACGATGGCCAACCAGTCGCAGACCCCCGCCGCTCCTGCCGTCGTCTACCTACCCGTCGCCCCTCGAACACCGGCTCCATTCCACGGCGAACAGTACGAAGACGTCGAAGACTGGATTGACCAGTATGAACGCGTTGCCCGCCACAATGGCTGGACCGACGAGCAGCACCTGCACAACGTCTACTTCTCGCTTGAGGGGACCGCCAAACACTGGTACGAGAACCATGAGTCCTCTTTGACGTCGTGGGACATTTTCAAGACCAATCTGAAGGCTACGTTCGTCAACCACCACCGCCGAGAGAGAGCCGAGGACCTACTGCGAACCAGGACCCAGGGCCCCAATGAAAGCGTCACGAGCTTTGTGGAAGACGTGCTCCGCCTGAGCTCCCGCGCCGACCCTCAGGCCACCGAGGGAAAGAAACTGCGCATTTTGATGCGGGGCGTGAAGGACGACATCTTCGGAGGCCTCGTCCGCAACCCGCCGGCAACCGTCGACGCCTTCGTCAGCGAGGCGAGAAACATCGAGCGCGCCCTCCAAGCGCGCGCTTCCCACTACCAGCGGCAGCCAAGCGTCACTGCAACCGCTCTGCTTAGCGGCGAAAACGCTCCTGGTACGGACATCCGCGAAATCATCCGGGAGGTCGTCCGGGAAGGAATCCGCCGGATGCTGCCAGCTGCAAACCGGCCAGCGACGCTCTCCATCGCCGAGGTTGTGCGGGAAGAAGTTCAGAGAGCCATCCAACCAGAGGCTCCCGTCGCCGTGGCAGCCACCGAGGAGCCCACGTTGACTTACGCCGCAGTGGCCCGACGGCCACCGCCTTCTCCTCGAGCCTATGTTGCGCCGCCCCGACGTCACTCTCCTGCGCCGCAGCACAACCGACGCCGCGACGACCAGCTCCAGTACGCCAGTCAGGAGCCCCGTGCACCCCGGAAGACCGATGTCTGGCGAACGCCCGACCGACGCCCTCTGTGCTTCCATTGCGGGGAACCAGACCACACCTACCGCCGATGCCCATACCGTCGACTCGGGCTGCGCGGGTTCCACCCGAACGACCCGCGACCCCGTCATGGTGAACGCCCTCGGGAGATCGACGAGTACCTGCGACGACCTCAGTCCCCCGAGCCTACGTCCCGCCGAGAGTTCCGGTCGCCGTCGCCACGACGTCCAGCTTCGCCGATGCACCGACCCCGACGTGAAAGCCTGTCGCCCCTCGCTCCTCGCCGGGGAAACTAGGCCGGGGAAACTAGGAGTTGCCGAAAACGACCGACGCCAAGATCCTCCACGAACGTCGGAGGGCCCCCACTCGAACGCTACCAGAGATCGAAAGCACGCCCCTGCAACGGTGTCCAATAACCTAAACGTCATCATCGACGGCCACGACGCATCAGCGCTCGTGGACACCGGAGCAGACTACTCAGTCTTGAGTGGGAGGCTCTCCCGTCGCCTGCGAAAAGTGACAACGCCGTGGGAGGGCCCTCAAATACGAACCGCCGGTGGGCACCTCATCACACCAGTCGGGCGATGCACCGCTCGCGTCGAGATCCACGGTGAGACGTGCCCTGTAAAGTTCGTCGTTCTGCAAGACTGTTCGAGGGACGTTATCCTCGGAATGGACTTCCTCTGCGAGTATGGCGCCGTCATCGACCTCGGAGCAAACCGGTTGACGCTGCGAAAGCCTGTTTCACCACCGGAGGAACCCAAAGCGACGTCATCTGCGGTCCGAATCCTCGCCAGCCACGTGAACTTACCGCCGCGGTCGAGTGTTTTCGTACCCGTCGGGATCACCGAAGATTTCTGCGGCGAAGTTCTGCTCGAAGGAAGCCTCCAGTTGCTTCTGGGAAGAGGAATAGGCGTCGCAAGAGGAGTTGCTGAACTTCAGGATGGCCGCACTGTGGTCCTCGTCACGAACTTCCGAAATGAAGCGCAACACCTCACAGAAGGTGCAGCCGTGGGCCAGGTCGAGGAACTCCAAAACTCCCCCGCTGTCGCCGCCATTACTGACGAATTCTCGCCACCTCAGCAAGACAGTGCGTCGCCAGCGCAGCTCGACATTGACCCTAAACTCCCGGGCCCGAAACGACGACAGTTGATAAACCTTCTCGCCGAATACCGCGACTGCTTTGCCACGTCGTCGAAGGTGCGCCAAACCACCGTTGCGAAGCACCGCATCGTTACCGGGGACGACGCGCGCCCTGTGCAGCGATCGCCATACAGAGTCTCCGTTAAAGAAAGGCAGGCGATCCAGGAGCAAGTTCAAGAAATGCTGAACGACGACATAATTCAACCTTCAAGGAGTCCTTGGGCCTCTCCAGTCGTGCTGGTTAAGAAGAAAGACGGGACGCTTAGGTTCTGTGTAGACTACCGGCAGCTGAACACGGTGACGAAGAAAGACGTCTACCCGCTCCCCCGCATCGACGACACTCTAGACCGGCTGCGCAACTCTCGATATTTCTCATCGATGGACCTGAAGAGTGGCTACTGGCAGATCGAAGTCGACGAAAGGGACCGAGAAAAGACAGCCTTCGTCACGCCGGATGGACTGTACGAGTTCAAAGTGATGCCCTTCGGACTGTGCACGGCGCCAGCAACCTTCCAACGTGTCATGGACACCGTACTGGCAGGACTGAAGTGGCAGAGCTGTCTCGTCTACCTCGACGACGTCGTCGTGTTTTCCAGCGACTTCGACGAGCACTTGCGACGACTCCGAGCAGTTCTCCAAGCCATACGGACCGCCGGACTCACCCTGAAGCCGTCAAAGTGTCGGTTTGCTTATGACGAACTGAAGTTCCTCGGCCACGTGGTTAGTAACGAAGGTGTCCGCCCAGACCCCGAGAAGACTCGTGCCGTCGCAGCATTTCCAGCGCCAAGAGACAAGAAGGCCGTCCGAAGGTTCCTTGGGCTGTGTGCCTACTATCGGCGCTTCGTTCGAGATTTCGCAAGAATTTCCGCACCGCTCACACACCTCACGAAGGACGCCGAGAAGTTCGAATGGGCCGATGAACAGCAGCAGGCATCTGACGAGCTGAAGCGACGACTGCAGACTCCCCCTGTTCTTGGACATTTCGACCAGGATGCGGAAACCGAGATTCACACGGACGCAAGTAACGCAGGGCTTGGCGCGGTTTTGGTTCATGTACAAGAAGGCACCGAGCGAGTCATCGCCTACGCAAGTCGGGCATTGACCAAGGCGGAGAGAAATTACTCCACGACTGAGAAAGAATGCCTTGCGGTCGTCTGGGCAATCACGAAGTTTCGTCCGTACTTATACGGGAGCCCGTTCCGGGTAGTCACGGACCACCACTCGCTCTGCTGGCTTGCGAACCTCAAGGACCCGTCAGGACGCCTCGCGCGGTGGAGTCTCCGACTATAAGAGTTCAACATGACCGTCGTCTACAAGTCAGGCCGCAAGCACAGCGACGCCGACTGCCTCTCCAGAGCTCCCGTCGCAACACCTTCCGGCAGCAGCGACGACGATGACGACGAGTGTTTTCTGGGCGCAGTGAACATCGACGACATGGCCCGGCGTCAACGAGACGATCCTGAGCTGCGCGCACTAATAGAGCACCTGGAAGGGCGCGGGAGTGCCATGCCACGTGTTTTTTCACGAGCGCTGCCGACCTTCGCCATTAGACAAGGTGTACTCTACAAAGAGAACTTCGGGAACAACAACTCGCCATGGCTGCTGGTAATCCCGACCGACCTTCGGGAGGAGATCTGTCAAGCCTGCCACGACGACCCGACGTCCGGACACCTTGGTTACAGCCGGACCCTGGCCCGTATTCGTGAAAAGTATTACTGGCCCAAGCTCCCCAAAACCGTCCACCTGTACACACGATCATGTCATGAATGCCAGCGACGAAAAAAACCTCCGACGAGGCCGGCCGGACTCTTGCAGTCAATTCCTCCGCCAACAGCACCCTTCCAGCAGATCGGAATGGATCTACTTGGCCCTTTTCCGCCGTCGACGTCGGGAAATCGCTGGATCATCGTCGCCACAGATTATCTCACGCGGTATGCCGAAACGAAAGCCCTTCCTTCCGGAACTGCTGTGGAAGTTGCCAAGTTTTTCATTGAATCCATCGTCCTCCGGCACGGCGCTCCCGAAGTCCTGATCTCAGACCGTGGATCATCATTCATGGCCCAGCTGACGCAAGAAGTCCTTCGTCTCAGCCACACCAGCCATCGCCGCACCACGGCGTACCACCCGCAGACCAACGGGCTAACGGAGAGACTCAACAAGACCATCGCCGACATGACCTCCATGTACGTCGACGTGGAGCACAAGACATGGGACGAGGTGCTGCCGTACGTCACATTTGCCTACAACACGGCCGTACAAGAGACCACCGGAATGACACCCTTTCAGCTGGTGCATGGGCGCAAGGTAACGACAATGCTGGACGCTATGTTACCCCACGAAGCGGCTGTCGACGCAAGCGACGACGCCCAGGTGGTTGCCCAAAGGGCAGAAGAAGTCCGTCAGCTGGCCAGACTTCGGATTCAGGCTCAACAACGTGTCGACACTGGCCGCTACAACCTTCGTCGTTGGGACGTCCACTTCCAGCCCGGAGACAGGGTGTGGGTGTGGACACCGATTCGCCGCCGCGGTCTCAGCGAGAAGCTCCTGAAACGTTACTTTGGACCCTACAAAGTGCTTCGTCGACTCGGGGATCTGAACTACGAGGTGATGCCCGACGGAACACGGACTTCATCACGCCGCCCTCCACGACCAGAAGTCGTCCACGTCGTGCGCATGAAGCCGTACTACGCTCGATAGGACAGTGGATCTTACGTATTCCAAATACTCTTTAGTTTACCGTTCTTTTTATTTGCTTTGTTTTGTTTTTGGGTTGCATCGGGACGATGCACTTTTTAAAGGGGGGAGTAATGCCGCGCGCGCAGCTGGCCAAGTAGGCAGCGCGCGCGTGGCCTAACGGTTATCGCGCTTGCCTCTCACGCAGAAGGCCGGGGTTCGATTCCTGGCAGCGGCCACACATTTTTGTTGACAGTGTAATTTGATGTTCTGGTGGATTCGAGAACCGTCTTGTTGATTCGCGGTTAGAATGTTCTACGCGCCGAACCTTCTACGCCGAACGATCCAGAAACCCACGAGGGTACATAAGGGATTCCGCCAGGCGAGCGCAGTCAGTCTCGCCCCAGCGTTCGACTCTGCTGCCACGCCGACTTCGACGCCCGCGACGCTCTATTATTATCTTTTGTACTCTTTTATTTTTGGCACAAGTTCGCCACATTAAACGTTTATTTCTTCCTGTTCATTTATTGTTTTTAGTCACCACCCGTCACAATATTGCTACGTTAAGGATGTATCAGGAAGACAACATCGCTTCATTATCTGACGGTGTTTCTCATAGCCCATCCTGCCTTCCTTCCAATCAAGATCCTTCTCACCACATTAGAAACATGATCGACCCGGACCTCCCAGACGAACAACAGAAAGCGCTGACCCACCTACTAGGAACATACGAAACTTTGTTTGACTTCGAGAACCATACCCTTCCGACAACCTCCTTCGTACATCACACTATTGACACAGCTGACGCCCCTCCAGTAAAAAGTTGACCCTACAGGGTTTCCCCTGCAGAGCGTGCCGTCATACAACAACACGTCACAGATATGCTCCAAAAGAAAGTCATCGAGCATTCGTCTAGCCCATGGTCCTCCCCTGTGGTCCTGGTCAAGAAACAAGACGGATCATGACGATTCTGTGTAGATTATCGACGCCTCAACACTGTAACACGAAAGGACGCATATCCCCTGCCCCGAATCGACGACATGCTTGATGCTCTTCAAGGATCCTCCTTCTTTTCTTCCATGGACCTCAGAAGTGGCTACTGGCAAATAGCTGTAAGAAACGCCGACAAACCTAAAACCGCATTCATAACCCCTAGTGGCCTCTATCACTTCAATGTTATGCCCTTTGGACTTTGCAATGCCCCAGCAACGTTCGAAGGAATGATGGACACCCACCTTCGTGGTCTCACTTGGAATGTGTGCTTATGCTATCTTGACGACGTTGTTGTATTTTCGACGACATTCGACGAACACTTGCATCGGCTACGACAGGTTTTGGACTGCTTCACCAGAGCTACTTTGCAACTAAATTCAAGCAAGTGCGTATTTGGAGCGAAGCAAATCAGAATTTTTGGCCACCTCGTTAGTTCCGATGGAATACGTCCAGACCCTAGCAAGATCCAGGCTGTTTCTGACTTTCCCGAACCGAAGGGACTTAAACAGGTTTGTGCTTTTCTCGGACTTTGTACCTATTTTCGACGATTCATTCCGGGATTTTCACATATTGCCGAAGCTCTCAACATGCTGCTTCGCGGCAGTACTAAGTTTGAATGGAGCCCTTCCCAAGCCAGAGCCTTTCACTCTCTTACGTCTGCGCTGACGTCTGTTCCTGTCCTTGGCCACTTCGTCCAGGGTGCCAGCACCGAGTTACGAACAGATGCAAGTGGGCACGGCCTTGGCGCAGTTCTTGCACAAAACGTCCACGGTAAAGAACACGTCGTCGCTTACGCAAGCCGTACCCTTACAAAAGCGGAACGCAACTATACTATCACAGAACGTGAATGCCTTGCGGTCGTGTGGGCGATTGCCAAATTTCGCCCCTACCTATATGGTATCCACTTCCGCATTGTCACTGACCATCATGCCCTCTGTTGGCTTACTACGCTTAAAGATCCATCAGGCCATCTCGGACGTTGGTCGCTAAAGCTACAGGAACACGACTTTACTGTCATCTATAAATCGGGCAAGCGACACCTAGACGCAGATGGGCTCTCACGATGTCCCCTCCCCGCTGTGTCTGCCCTTCAGCATCCCATACACCACCTAAACACCACAGCCACCCTCGACCACGTCGACATCGCCGACGCTCAACAATCCGATCCGACATTAGAGCCCATCATCCGCTACTTAAAAGGTACGCTCCCCCACCCCGCTCGACGGGTGGAACAGCACGCACGCCTTTTCACTCTCCTTAACGGAATCCTATATCGACGTAATTACGAACCTCATGGACGCCCATGGCTTCTCGTTGTTCCTCGCAATCTACAACAAGACGTGCTGAGGGCCAACCATGATGACCCTACTGCTGGCCACCTTGGCTTTTCGAAGACATACTTTAGAGTTCGCGACCGTTTCTTTTGGAATGGGATGCATCGATCCATCAGCAAATACGTACGCGCATGCCACCTCTGCCAGATGAGCAAAAGCCCTACCACCGCACCACCCGGCCCTCTGCGACCCATACCCCCACCCGAAACCACTTTTCAACGGATCGGTATTGACTTTTTGGGACCTTTTCCTGCCTCCGCCACGAAAAACCGCTGGATAATTGTGGCCATCGATCATCTCACTCGTTATGCAGAAACGAAAGCTGTGCCCACCGCAAGTGCACAAGAAGTGGCTGACTTCTTTCTCCACTTTATTGTTCTACGCCACGGCGCTCCACAGACTATCGTCAGTGACCGGGGCACCCCGTTCCTTTCCAAGGTTCTCGCGGAGGTTCTTCACCTGGCTACCACTATTCACAACATAACCAGCGCCTACCATCCTCAATCTAACGGACTGACGGAGCGTCTAAACCACACATTAGCTACCATGCTTTCAATGTACGTTACCGAGAGCCACACCAACCGGGACACGGTCTTACCATTCGTCACTTACGCGTACAATACCGCACGCCAGGCTACCACAGGATTCTCACCATATTACCTTTTGTACGCCCGTGATCCCCTGACAACTTTGGACACAATTTTGCCGTGTGCACCCGACCTCTCTCAGCATGCCTACACTTCAGATGTCAGTGGTCGAGCTGAAGATGCCCGTCGAATCGCCCACTTCCAGACTCTGAGATCACAGCACCACCATCAACTCCGTCATGCAGAGAGCCATCCTAACGTCTTGTACAACATCGGTGACGAGATTTTGCTGGCAACCCCTCTCCGCCAACTGGGCCGATCGGCGAAACTAATGCGCAAGTTTGTCGGACCATATCGGGTAGTCCGCCGCCTTTCTGCAACCAACTACGAGGTCGTCCCAGTCCAGCCTCCCCGCGACCATCGCTCCAGGTCCACGGACATTGTCCATGTGGCCCGTATGAAGCGCTACCACCGCCAAACCTAAACCCAACAACCAACACCAACGTGCGGGATGACCGGCACTTCAGCCCCCCGGGGGTGTTGTGAGGAAGATAAAGGAGAAGTGTCGGCACGGGCGCGGGGCACGCGCCTGGTCGACCGAGGGAGATTTGGATCACACTCAACCGGCGGAACAGCTCCCTTTTGGCCATTCATTTTCATTGTAGTAATCTCATTAAACACCCTCACAATATATTCAGTGATGATTGAACATGTACATACACACGACAAACATTATGTTGATGCGCGCTTGAAGCTCTCAGATTGGTTTCATGAGCTCCTAGCGTTGGCTACGTTTGGACTTAGGGTGAGTCTAAATGTAGTTTCAAATATCTCTCGGTAATTAAACAATCACAAAACGTTGTCTAACTAATTAGTAATTGCCCACTTAAGGTATTTCTTTACTTTTACTTATAACTGCTAAAATCTTCGGTCAGGAGGCAAGGTAGAAGGGAAAATATTCAATACAGCTATCCCCCTGCCGGTTGCAACATTAAAGGGTTATGACATTCCAAGAATAAAATCTAAGATAACTCTACTGCTAGGACACAATGTATGTTCCTATGGTCCTGCTAAATTTGTTTCGAAAATGACACTATGGTTTCGTGGATAAATTGATTTATATGCGGGTCCCTCGGATCCGCCCCGTTCGAGAAAGCCGTCGTGACTGGGAGGCTGGTGACGTCACCAGCCTCCCGCGCGGCATCCCCTTGCGTGCACTCACAGACTTGGCTCTCTTGGCGTCTCGAACTTCAGCGTCCTCGTTTACCTTCTGCGTTTCGAGCGCGTGGTCCGCGGCAATTAGGTGTACAGCATCGCTCTCATTGTCAAAGGGTTCGACAGTGATCGCAGCAGCGATGAGAGTGATTCCTGTCAAGAGATGTTGGAAGCTGTACGTTTTGTCTGCGACGCACTGGCGACCAGCTCCAGCGATGGCCAGTTACGGACGAACTCACTGTGGTCACCGTCGTACGGGAATATCGCGCAGGCGTATGAAGGGTGGAGAGTCAACGAGCCGGGAGTTGAGAGCGAGAATAGAGTTCGGGGTGCCGAGTCGCGTGAGCGGTTTTGATCGTACCGCGGCGAGGGGAGCTTGGGCGATCATGGTGGTGCTTAGAATGAAAGAGCGTTCATCATCACGTGGTTTATGGACACCCTGGTTTGGCTAACTTAGGCAGTGTTGCCTGGTTGCCAGATGAAAATTATCAAATTTCGTAAATTGAATATTGCAATTACCAGAGCTCTAAAAACGCGTCACTTGGTGTATATACTAAGTAGCTTATGAGCATTTCATTTCAAGAATAATCTATTGGTTTAATTTTCGTGTCATAACCCCTTTAAGAAGAGTTAATATCTGAAACAACTTCCACGTCGTCATATTATTATTCAATGTTAAAACGCTTGTCACACAAAAACAGTCTAAATATAAAGGGCCGCTTCATTCTTTTTGTCGAAATATTCAAAGGATTTGTAGAATAAGTTACAGAGAAGGACTATGGAATCTGCGCTATTCAAAAGAGTGTCAAACATCCACTAAATCTCGTGAGCGTTGTCTCGCCTTCTAAGTTGAATTAATTTCTTTAACTTGGTACAGCTTGAACTTTAGAGGCCATTGATGTGGCATCACCAAGCACGCATCATTTGTTCATGGGTTGCAGCTCACTCCCATAGGCCGTCATAAGCGATCATGACACCATGACAACAACCAATAGCATTCTCGTCGGAAGTTATGGTACAAGTATCCGTTCGTAAGTGACGCTGCCAAGAGTTTCCAACCCAAAACTGTATTCTAGGTATAAAGATTTTGTAAGGTAGGACCAAAATGCTATCTATTGGATCTCAAACAACCGATGGTTAATACATAACGGCGGGAGATTTTTCAGCACGTCCGGTATTACCCCCCAAATATTTCACCATGTGAGCTACGTGGGACCCGAGCTTGACATTCTAATATGTGAGATCGATAGACTGAGTTTGAGAAATGTATTAATGTCGTGCGGATAAAAAGCCTATTAGGAGACGCCTACTGAATTTTGACCTTTAAAGGAAAACCTCTCCAATAGACACGTTTTTTTTTTTTTCGTAATGGTTTTCAGCTTTGGTTTAATTTGGAGGTTTAATTAGTTAGCTGATAAACTTAAAAAGTTTTATTTGCTTGTTTTGTTTACAATGTTCTTGGAGAATTCACGCTTTCGCCACTACGGTCTAGCGGTACTGTAAAATGTTTATTAAATTATTTGCAATGGGGGAATGAAGCGAGAAATGTGAATTTGGTCAAACACGCCAGCAGGCGAAGACGACCGCGATAGCCCGCTTTATGCCCACTTAGTTTCGTCTGGTAGCCGTGTGTGAGGGTGACATTCCTCGTTCCGTAGCGCTAATTACGAAGTTTTTAATCTGAATGTCACGACACAACTAGACCATATTAAATTGAAGCGTCAATTTTCCAAATTTATGATGCCTCTAAAAATGAAAATGTACAAAGATAATGAAAGCATTTTAGCTAATAAGCTAAATTTCGCCGTGATAGGAGCTAAATTTGTGCAATAGCTAGAATAACCAGCATGTAGTTTCCTTCTTTGTTTAAAAGGGAAGCAACACATAATAAAGGAAAGCCTGTAGATGAAAATTAAATTACTGTGTGTCACGAAATTTAGCCATTTCAAAGTGTTCAAAAAATATTATTTCCCCAGGAACTTGCAACAATCGTAGGATCCAGCATCACAAGCCCATTCGTGGTATCAGTCACGCTTGCTGTAAAAAAGCTGACACCGGTAAATATGCTCCCCTAATTGAGCTTGCTTCAATCCTTTGAGATCATTGAGTACCTGTACGCAGCTCTCGACCTGGAAATTCCATTGCATAGGACATAACTTTCATTATTTGTACCCTCAGCCCTTCACAAGCCGTTTCCGTTTTAAAGAACATTATTAAAATTGATGTGCGTTGGCCGGTGACCTAAACTACCCGGGAAATATTATGTCTAAAACAAATATTGCGTTTGTTTTTACATGATTTTATGACCCGCTAGATTACGCATGAAGCCTTAAAAACAAAATGGCGTTGCATTAAATATTTTATAGCACGATACCGCCCCTATTGCAGTTGATATAATTATAAACCTTTTGTCATCTGAAGATTATGTTGCTAGTGAGTAAAAAATTTATAACTCTACTTTATTGTGTTCTTTCTTTATTTGTTTCTTTTGGCGAGGAGGGCATATCCCGTTTGTCGGCGCTCCTTCGAATCATCATAAGTCACGGTTTTGGTTGATACCCTGCCGATAAGACGGGGCCCGACAAACCGAAGCGAAATTCGCAGAAACCTCGTCTTAAACTCTTGGGATTTGATATGGCTTACAATTCAATAGCCTAGTGTCATTTCTTGGGGTCACTCTAAAAGTGAGATGTATAGACCTTTCCAATCATCTCCTTCTGCGCGCTGCCATTTTAGTAAGAAAGCATTCACTGTCGCATGAAGCGCAGCCGGCGTTGTCTGTAACCGCGAAAAACGGCACCTAAATTCCGGCTAAATGCGAAACGGCACCTAATTTCAGGCTGAGCAATAACAACACATTTCCGTTGGCTGCGAAGAGTCATATTTCCAAGGAACGCTACTCCAGAGAGAAGCCCTCTTCCTGGCGCTACGGACCGCAAGCCGGTAAAAGGCAGTGGGTGGCGCGCACGCGTGGCCTCCGCTCCCCTCCCCCATCTCAGATCTCGTGCCAGGCCTGGCCGGAGGCCCGGAGCGGAGAGGGGGAGGGGGGATGGGGAAATTCCCGCTCCCTGTTTCAGTGAACTACCGTATCACATGTTGTACGCTCTGCTTTCAGCCATGTCTCGCCGCGGAGGAGCGTGGCGCGCTGTTTGTAAGAATGCGCTTCGTGTAGTTATGCTTTCGCATTCCTACACGTAAGCAGTCTTAGGGATCATCCTGAAATTGTTTTTTTGTTTTTTTCTGGTGGTTGTGGAGCGCATTCTGAGATTGCGCAGTAGCTCTCTTGCACAAAATATGAGACGCCTCGCATGCGTTCGCAGCCTAGTGACTCAGCATTTTTCGTCTTTGATACGGGCTCGAAAGGTCTATATTTTGACTATAATCAGAAGCCCATGAATTACGCAACTCTATTCAGATCAAATCCTGCTACCCGCAAAACTCTATTCCCATCGTAAAATGAGAATGCAGTGCCAACGCATGGTACACAATGCAATAATATTTCGAGGAATAAAAAAAAAGAGGAAACAACAACCTTCACGTAGATGCACAAAGTTTCAATGTGCGATTACAAAAAAAAATCGACTTCCGCTTTTTTTTTTTTTTATTCAGCAACTTTTTTTTTGTCTTCTGAACGAAATCATTTGTTTTTCTCACCCTTCCCTTGTGGTGCGTTTACACTTGCGAAAAATTTTTCGCGACCTAAGTTTGCAGCATGGAGCTGGTAATCTATATCAAGTAGATGCTTCGTATTAAGTCACTTGGCACTATAAGAAACCAAAAAGTCAAGGACGTCCTCTTCAGCATGACAAAGCACTGCACAATAAAGGACGGGGATCCCTATATCAACAAAAAGATAAGAACCCTAGAGTGACCATGTTCAAATGGGTCGACAACAAAGTTCGTATTACCTTGTGCAGCAACTATCTTGGTGCTCAGCCTTTGAGATCCGTCAGGCGACACTAAAAAGAAATAAGCTCTAAGACGACCATTCCAAGTCCGCTTATCATCCTCAAATGCTATGCCCATATGGGTGATGTGGACCCCGCGGACATGTTTAACGAGTTGTGACGCATACAGTTCAAGTCAAAGCGTTACTAAATGCGACTCTTTGCTCAGATCTTGGACATATAAGTTAACAATGCTTGACTGCTTTACCGCCGGTAATGTAATCTCTTGAAAACGAAACCAGGACTTGCCTCGAAAGATTTGAAATCTGTCGTCAGTGATGCATGAATGAGGGCACACAAGCCAAAGCTTTGGCGACCTTGTAGCCAAAGCTTTGGAGGTCCGTGCGACCAAGAAAATCAAGTAAAATGTTCACCCACGACCTTCTGATGTGGTGCGATATGACCGTGTTGGAATTGGCCAGCGTTTGCCAAGGAATATTGCTGCCGACACTGCTCCAATGGTCAGACAAGTACAGTGTACAAGATGTGACAGGAATTTCTGTGTTGTCCCTGTTCAGAACTGCTTCTTAGAGTTTCACCGGCAAACCTCACAGGTACCCAAAGGGTACAATGCATCTTCCAGGATACAAGAGTGCGCAGCCTGCCCGAGAGCTTTCTTGTACTATTCAAATAGTTTCTTTCGGTTATAAGCTTTGTTTCTTAGAATTAAAAAAAAAGTCTTATTTTCACCCACAATGTGGGGAGGATCGAAAGTGATAGCTGTAGCACGGTCGCGGCAATGCGGATGGAATGGTGCCGTCAGGTAGCCGATGATGGTGGTGCGACGTGGTTAATTATCATAGCCGTCGCGTTTGGCGTGGTGAATGTCACTGTCGACTCCCACCAGTGATTCCTGAAGTATGCGGGTAAGCGCGGTGGAAGTTTCTAAAACCATCCAAAATTACACGTAGCAACCGGATATTGCCAAAGTGCAATTTCGCATAACGGGAGTAATTTTTGAAAACAAGGTTTTCTAGCAGACGACACGGTGATTCTTTCTTCATTGCGCGATTCTTGGCGGGACGCCACGGCTGCCCTCTTCCCTCGCTTCGCCCGGCACGGCGGACAAGAAGTCCCGACTTCCATTTCTTGGCGGCAAGAGGGGAGAGAAGAGGGGCTTTTCCTGTTTTTCCATTCTTGGAGCGCGCGGCGACAACAAGCGACGAGGACGAATTCTCTACAGAGTGTCGCCAATAAAGCTATCGCTTTATATTTTTTTTTAAATATTTTGGGGAGTATTCTATATCTGTGCTTGAAAGGGTGCTGATATACGTAGTACCTAGCGCTCATCCGACCAGTCGGCCGGCTCCCTTCCTTCACCTGACTTCACTCTCTGCCTGTGGGTATTGGCGGGGGCATGATCGATTGGCGAAAGATGGACGCAGGACTGCTTCAATTAGCGCGCAGCTTCCACCGCACTGGCAGCTCAGGGGTGAACGGAAAATACGAAAAGCGCGTTCAGCCACGAAGGACAAGGCAACTCACGAGAAATTCTGCGTCTTTCGCAAGAGATTTAAGAATATTCCCTAACTCCTCGTCGCAGGTTTCAATATGTGTTTATCCTCGCAGTGATGTGCCCTCCATATTGTAGCCTGTAAGTGGCCCCGATTCCTTTTCGCCGTGAATCCATCTTGACTGCAGTTTCGTGAACCGTGGACTTCCAGCTATGTCTTCCCTCGAAAGCATCTTATCATCCGCTTCACCTTTTGACCCCCTCTGTATTTGACTGTCTCGCTCTTGACACCCAGTGCACAGATTTTCATCTCTTATGGGCCTCGGAGAAAAGTAATTACAAAAGTAATGAGTAATTTTACCTGAATTACTCCCTCAGAGAAATTCATTAGATTACTAAATTACCAGCATAGACAGGTAACTTATTACATTACTCACGGCAAAAATAAGTACTTCAATTAAAGTGATTTAATTGCACTAATGTCATTACTGCCATCTTGGATTGGCACTACCGCCAGAGCGACCGGTATGCGAAATGTGCATCACGTGCGCGGAGCCTCTAATTTGAAAACTATAAATAGCCCAGCAGCGAAACGCCGCGCTAATAAAACGTTTAGAATTCGCAAACGGCATAACGAAGAGCAACAACTTCTGCGGTCCGCGCAGTTTCGCGTATGGGCGGGAACTTTCAAATGTGTAGTGTCCGCCATACACGCGGGACAACGACAGTCAAAGTGTTAAGGCGCCGTACTTTATGCCAAAGTCTCGCACCTGACTTGTTTGTTGCGGGTTTGCCGGACAACAGTGAAAGACACTAAAAAACGGAAGGCTTGAATTTCATTCGAGCGAATTACAATAGAGAGAGAAGTGGCGGCGTGTATCGGCGCATTTACACATCCCTCAAATTTGACGACGAAAACGCCATCAATGACGGAGATAACAGTCATGTCTCTCCAGCAATATACTTGGCCTAAATGAGCACTTTTGTTCGGTGGTGGCATGTGTCTGTTTCTGAAGAATATTTTTTTTTAAGAATTGACACGCCCCGAAAGATAAGGGAGGTTTACATATGATGACATAAGATGACGGGTGGGAAAATGACCAGGGACATACAGAAGACAAAAAAAAAGGTGGCCCGGATGGCGATCACATGCCTTCAACATCCCTTGAACACTTTTTCAACAATAAATATACACTTTAAACACATTTATTATTTTCTTTGTAAATGCAATGTTGTTCGTCGCTACCGATTTCCTTAGCTCCTCCGTCCCCGCAAAGTAGGCGAAATGTATTAACGACAGCCTGAAATGCATTTTGAGCTAACGATGCCGCAACTAAGGATTATCTCGAACACGCAGTCACTGCCGCTATAACGCGCAAATAAAGTTTAAAGAGCTTATTTAAAACATGTTAAATATCCCTAATAGGATCTGTTTATTCCGTAGGCAACAGCGAACGAGAAGTGCGTGTCCCAGGATTACGTGGAACTGGACGAGACGGTAAGTTTAGTCACCCCTTGTTTTCGTGGCTGTTTGTGTTTTCTATAGAGAGCGAGGCAGTTAGACTAAATACTAATTGGATTGTTTTAATTGATTTTTTATTGCCTCATACTATAAATAGAAGTCTATTGATGCGGTACGTTGTGTTTTGAATGTAGAAGTTATGCGGCGAACAACCGATGAACTTGGCACGTCGGCACGTTCGCTTTGCGCGCGGCATCAAGAGCTCTTCTTCTGACTACGCAGACAGAGCGAAAGCTGTCGTTATAATCCTGGATGATAATATTTGATAATTTTATTGTTCTAAATCAGTAAAAGTTTAGTGTGATACTGAATTGTCTTGATGGCATACAACACAAAGCTCCATAGTGTCGTTGACATTGAGTAATCTTATACTTAATTGGTCAGCACAAGATTCAATCTGGTAAAAACAAGTGATGCGTGGGCTTTATAATTAGTGAACGAATGGTTTTAAACCCAGTTTGTTAGACAATTTCAGAGTTGTTTTTTTATGATAGAAGACTTCAAGATATAGTGAGTGATAAGAATATTTCTTTGTACTTTTCTTCTTAAAGACTAGTGTTATTACTATTTAACTCAATACAAATAACTTATTGCTTACGTAAACGTGTCAGCACTGTAAAACTAACGGGAGCACATTCATCCTATAGAGTTCTGATATTAGATCAATGCCACGAGAGCGACCACTTTTAGAATCATACCTCGAAATAAATTTTATCGTGTGTTTCGAAGAATGGCCTCTGACGAAGCAGCATTGCGCTAATATAAAAAGTTATCGTCAGCGAACGATTTTTTTTTCCTTATAGCTGGAAACGTGTCTATTCTTATACCGGTAAATTCTAAATTTGTTTTTATAGAGAGAAACCGATTCCGCTACTGAATAACATGCTAGTTTAACGAAGTTGAAGTACCACTAAAATATGGTTTTTGGGACGTAAAACATACAACCTAGACCTATGCACTATAGTCCTTACCAGGAAGGTAGCGGACGGGTGATGAAGGGGAAGGAAGTTGAGGCATAGTGTGAGTTTAAATCTGATCTTGTTTTCCGGCTTTCCGAATAAAGTTCAGCAGAAATTACAGGACCGACTGTCGGTTTTGTGGTTTCCCAGCTGATGCGTTTTTTCATGGAGCTGAATACACTCAATTTGGCATCTAAGGCATCGCCTCTAACGTCAGCGGATTGTGCTCAAGTGACCCTTTTGGCGTGATGGCGGTCACGTGACGGAGCCCTTTGATTACCGTCTGCAATTCGGAGGGTAATTTCTTGACAGACAAATTTAGCGGATATCGTTGACTTGCAGCGTTTTGAACTTAGGTGGTCATTGTAACAGAGTCCCCGTCGCATCAAAGCTCCATCTTTGGTGGCACATTACCCCCGTGCGTGGCACATCACGCTCCCGAGTGCCACCTTCCTTAAGCGATCACACGACTGCCACACCGCTTAGAATCATTGCTTGTCGTTCAGAACCTACAAAACACGTGTTCGTTTTGTTTTTTTTCTATTTGCAATAACAACCGCAGAAACAATTGGAAAGAATGGTGTAGCCTTAAACCCGTCAACACGCAGCCCAAACAAGTTTCCAAATGATCTAGTGCCGATTATATACCATTAATATCTATTAGAGCTACGCACTGGGGTTTCCAAAACTCATGGAGGGTGATTACTTCCAGACATTGTTAGGATCCGGCTATTCCCTTCATTGTAGCTATAGGGCACGACCCCCAACACAAAACGTCATCGAGGCATTATTTGTCTCGAGCCCGAATTGATTGCCCACGCAGTACCCTTGCCCAGCCTAAGAGGCGCTTTTAAGTATTATCGCCACTGGTGAATTTCCGTGAGCACGTCCACAATGTGGTTGCCGTGACTGCATCATCAAAGTTTGCTAAGCAAAAATAACAAAAAAAAAACAAAAAAACAGTTCCGGTCTTATATTTGAAGTTACACTGCGAAAAATAGGCTTCTTGGTAAGTGGCCTTACATGCGAAGTTATTTTAGTAACACTTGTGCCATTAAGTTTGTGTAAGGTGAGAATTACTTTAATTCGTTACACAGTCCCCTAATTATATTGTGACATTACGGCGTGTGTCAAAACAGTGGCGTCCTCCCTTCATTAATTTGCAGACATTTCGAATACTACAGAGACGCGTGGATGCTTCTAGAGATATTGAGAGACACCGTTCACCGGCAAAATACTCGATTTCATTGTTTTAATACATAACCAGTTACACCTTTATAATAATTTCTAGCATTATCTTGTGCCGGAGATGCCCGAAGCGTTTGGGGCGAAGGATCATATTCTTAAAGAAATGGCTATTCAGTATTACAATCCAACACCCGGAGAAACAAAACTGTCTCAAACACAGCTGCTAGCTTTATGAGCGGAAACGCAGCCTTAGAGGCCCCAAACAGAACCTCTCCCCCCCTACCTTGTAAAAAGATAAATGTTTTTGTATATACCTTGTTCAATAAACAAGGAACTATATAAATTGCATGATGTACATATAATTCGTACGCAACTTTTCATATGATCTTATATGCTCTTATATATTTCGTGGAAACGTTCATATAATTTTCTTCGGTAGGGCCAGATAAGAACAAGAACTGGAACCACATAACGAGCAGAAACCGACACACAACCCCCCCCCCCCCCCCAAAAAAAAAAAAAAAAAAAAACACACACAGAACACCAAAGGATTCTGAAAGAAGAATGAGACTAAAGTCAATATATAATTTACGTTTTTGGATGCACTTTGGTGAAAGATGCATGGTGTGCCCTCTTATAGTAAAGACAGTAGATTACATGCGACCTTTTTTAAATATTTGAAGCAGCTACCTGGCCAAAACACAAAAGACTGAAGGGGGAAGCCCATAACGGCTTTAGCAGAAGTTGTCAGTTTTTTGTGATGTATAAACGAGAATACGCAAACTGAAGGGAGTATTCTATTTAGAGCTTTGAATCACCGCAAAAAGGACTGATACGCATTTTATATGACACACACTTTCGGCGTCGCTTTTATTTTGACTAAAAATTTCTTTTTGATAGTGTTTTACTTAGGTCTTTCTCAAATAGAAAATTCAAGCGTGATCTCATTTTTTGCATATGGTGGTAAATGGTTGGATTGATGCTAACCTACTTCTGAATTCTGTCAATTTGCATATTCCTTGTCGCGTTACCAGAAATGTTACTGTCCTTTACGTTAAATTCATGCCTAAACCCTGACCACAGTCCCGTATGCAAATTTCCTTTAATAGAATCGGATTACATGATTTCGTGTTACGTGACACTAAGGGAATGAGGAAAAACTAACGCTCACGCATTTCGATCGGATAAATCCCATTGATCGCTCCACTCCCAATTGTTTTTATCGCATCCTATAGCTTGGACATTTTCACAGATCTCCCAGTTTTTTTTGCCGGAACTTGGCAAGTCTAGTTGAAAGTTAAAACTGTATTACATTTTTTGTGAAGTGTGCAACTGCAGTCACGCTAATTTGTGCATTTGAAACTGTGCGTATGTTGTGTTTCTTATTTTTATCTTGTGTGGGCTAATGTGAAGACCTTATTTTTTTTTTTTTTTTGGGGGGGGGCACACATAAAAAAATACTATTATTAATATTATTATTTTTCTCGCTGCGCTAAATTTCAGTTTGAGAAACTGAGCATGCAGTGGCGGTCACGCGTATGTCATCGCCTTTGTCCTTTGCAGCGCCAATGATGATAATTGCTGTTCCTCGCTTAAAAAAGCGATCTAAACATAATTTCACAGAATTAAGAACGAATTTATATAAGCCTAACACCAAGAGAGTTTCCTTCGCGGTTCATCAGCCCTTTTGTTTTGTAACTTTTGAGTGTGTCCTGGGCTCATTATTTAGGACCAAAGGAATAGCTTATTCTGTGATTACATAAGGAAGAAGAGAAAACCGCACATCGGCTATTGGAGATTATTTAGAATTAAGTTTCTGTTCACTCATCAGCTTTAATCACTTGTAAAAAAAAAAGTATCGGCCATATATAAACCTGAGATGATATTTCATTAAAGTGTGCGGATTTCTTAAAGGCCGACGACCAGAGTTTATATTCTGCAAGGCAGAAGATTCTCCTCACCATCGGGAGGAGGAAACAGGCAACGGTGGACAGGGTAGAAGGGGGGAGAGGAGGAAGCGAGAGAAAAGTGGAAAGCGCGAGCTGGTCGTCGGTCTTCAAGAGCCAAAGAGGTAGCTACATCTATTATATTTTCGTGCTTTCAAGAATGAGGCGTAAGGACTTAAGTTATTCCAACTATGGGCCTCCAAAACGCCAAAACTAATGTGGACGCCTTTCTATCTTTCATTGACTCTATGCCAATCAAGTGTCAAAGTATGTCGAGACAAGCATAGTTTTATTATATTTGGTGTTCAAAAACGGTTGTACGCGTGGAGATATGCTAAATGGCAGCACAGACTTTCACGTAAACAACGGCTGAGAAAAGCCGCTCTCCCTAGAGATACAAAACATATTTTCTTCAATCACAATTGCATGCTTTGTTCGTAGATTTATCTCTTTGTACCGTTATGAGATAAAGCAAATATACTCACCTGTTTGTTTTCTATTATTGTTGGAATATGTTTCTAATTTTCAGACCTGCTTTCGTGAAAATGATACCGACCAGAATGGGCTGAAGATAGTCACAGACACTGCTTATTCATATGAAACGAAGCAAACCATCACGGAAAAGGTAATCACTTTCCAACTATAATCTTGCGTGCTCATTAATAAAGCCGTTCGTATGCCACCCAACTCAAACGTCAAAATAATGCTCGAAGAAAAACTAACTAATATTTAAGTAGTGTTATTTTGGGAGCTCAGTATTTCCCCAATTTTGGAAAGTTTTGTTTCAGGAAGAATTTCACTGCTACAATTTTCTGCGATTTGCTTTGGTATGATGTGTACCCTACCAAAAAAAAAACGGTTTAAAAATAAACCGAAATGAATCCGGAATTTTAATCCGTCATATGGGCCCCTAAGCAAACCGGATTTCTAGAAACCGTAAATGAACCGGAAATACCCAGTCCGGAAACCCAACCATAATTGGTCGAAGCGGAAGCTGAACCGTATCTGGCCAATCCGTAGAGCTTCACCGGAGTGGGTCTAACCGTATCAGGCAACACCTGAATATAATTGAAGTAGTTTAATAGAGTGACACACCTACTGTTTCACCTTCCGATGTACTGCAGCTGATGCTACAAGCCATCCCTTACAAAAATGTCATATCTAGCCTTATAATGAAAATACAGATATGGATTTATAAGGAATTGGGCAGATATGACCACATCTGCCCAATTCCTTATATACCATATATAGACTGCTTTATATTATCCCGTGTTTGGGCCTGGCAAATAGGGTACCCACCTCATATAAAGCAATTTTCATGTGATGCTCCTTCTAGCATCACATTAAAATTATTGCCATGGGGCAGGTACCATACTTTCAGGTCCAGACATGGGATCATATATTGCATTTCTATGAATATCCACAAAATATACATTTTACTGCTATCCCACACTGCCAAACGTGTGTTTACGTAGATACATCGGCAGAATAGGCCACTGACCAATAATCTTTAGTGGCCTGGTTCGAAATTTGTAATTCCGACAAATATGTATGCTACAAAAATCAAATGCAGGCGATCGCTAGTTAGCAAACATTGTAACATGTCATTCGATGTCTGAAAGTCACAGCCCTTTGGCGGGATTGGTTGTCGAGGGAGCAGACAAATATGGTTTGCAAAAAAAGTTTTATACATAAAAGCGCCAAAATTCCAAACAAGCACTTCCGCCGTTCAAGAAAAAATAATAGTAATATCACACAAACAACCATTAAAAAAAACTAAAAATGTAATAGCACACAGACTCCTATTAAAATAAAACAAAAGGAAGGCGACAATTAAGCTGTAAGCTATACGAAAGTTCCAAAGTCGTTGATCCTTACTCACAGGGTAAAGTTCTGATTCAACTCTCCGGTCGAGCACAGCAGTTTTGACATGGGCTTGCTTGCTAGCCTCGTCGTTGAAGTCCTTCCTTGCACCGTGCGATGTTCAAAGTCCCCCAGTCGCTCCTCGCTGGCCTTGTTTTTCCGTTCAGTCCCGAAATCATCCCTTGTGACCAACACGTCGCACACACACACACGCACAGACACCATTGTTCGCCGGAAGCAATACAAGATGAAAAGTTCATTACTGCTCCTTGAACACGACGAGGTCACCACCGTTTCCCGGACTGGAAAATGACGAGGGCATCATATTTGTAACTAAAAGTTAATAAAGAAAAAAATTAATAAATAATGAACACATAAGTAACAGAAACCCAGACTAAATCATAAGAAAAAGTGAAACAACGAACACACAAATAAAAAAAGAGTAAAAACATAAAGGACTTACACAGAAAGCCACATTTGTTCAATTAAAAATGACGTTTAAGCCTGATAAAAAAATATTCCTGCTGCGCTAACCATAACCAATATGGTGTGTAAACTATGCGACTTTGAGCAATGCAGGGATATTTGTGATCATAATCAAATGTCATTGCGAACTCAAAACGTGTGGCTGCCTGCCTAGGTCCTTCATATTACTATTTTTTCTGAATTCTGTGTTCATTATTGTGGCTGCTCGGGACCAGGCGGAACTTGGACAGCTTTGTACCCATAGAGAGAAGCACTAACTTCTCTACATAATCCCACTCCTTCTCCTTGGAGATACCCTCCGTGTATGCTGTAATTGGAAGAAAAAAAACAATAACCAGCAGATATACACATTAGCTACATTGTTTTGTAATAATTTTTCTAAATAGGCCCCTGGCCTAGGACAACACAAGACCTTTTTTTGGGCGATGTAAAGTTTTGACACAAACAATTTGGCCCGCATTTTGCAGAACATACCCTGTAAAACCTTAAAGTGCACCATTACGATTTCGGCATACTTTACATCACCATTGTGCTTCCTATGTGCATGACATTTAAAAGCCAAATCCGGAAACACTTCACAATAATTGATGCGTATTAAGCAGTGTGCTTTATGTGGGGCCTTTAAGTGCAAAGCATCCAAAGTGCGCATCCGTCTGCAATTGCACAGAATACAGAAGAGGGGAGAATGCGGGCGTACTGCTGTTTTCACTCCTTGCAGCATATAGCTCAAGGATTCTCTAATTTTGCTTATACAGGGCATTTCACCGCACAGAACGTACAAACACAAGCTTGGAGATCGCACACGCAGTCTCAAAAAACGATTACATCGCGCTTTTTTTTTTTCACCATAAAACGTTGTGTAATCATAATCATAACATCAATGGGAGTACAAAAGATTGCATTAAAGTTCCCAATTGGGTCTGTTTTATACCGCACAGCCACTGTCTATACACAAGTCAACTAGCTCTACACATACTGCTCAGCACACCACTGCTAGGCTGAATCAGATAAGTGTCACGCTGGCCGAGCTTGAAGTACAGTCGTGATCTATACAAAGGTGAACAAGCAATCGTCAACTGCTCAGTACTGGGAGCATCATCCAGCAGCTGACTTGCTCTCCTTTTCAAATGCCTTGCGAACCAAGTGTGGTAAGTCGTCGGATAAGGAGAGAACGTCACAACACACGGAACTGAGCCGTTGGTACTCGCCTGTTTACCTTCATATGGATCAAGTCTCTGTCTGGCCGAAGTAGCCAGTGCGTGTGCAGCACAAGGGGCTGTATTGAAATCTCAAAAGGATTAAAGTTCCGAACAGGCTTGGTAAGGTTTCACATTGCAAGTATGCCCATGCAAATTTCGCTTTCTAGAACATAAAAATGCATTTCAAATTGTCACCCAAGACAAGCTGCTTTTACACAGCTGTATATATAAGGCAGCTTACCCATCAACAACGTTTGCACACTGCCATGGACTGAACCTCGGCCTGGTCGATGCTAGCTTCTGTTCGGCGAGGGCTGCACTGAGTAGAAAGGTGAAAAATGTGCCGTAGATTATGTGAAACAAACAAAGAAAAGCAATCCTAGCATGCACAATTCGCTAGAGGCGCTAACAAATAAAAGTCAGAGGTTGGTCAATTATGTTAACGCAATATACTTCAAACGCGTGCCATGAGTGCTGGCAAAATATTTGCTGCCTTCAATCTAGATAAGCTTGTAAATGTACATGCCAAATAACAAATAACTTAAAAGCTGAAATATATTTCGATGGAACTACAAAAACCGAAGACTAGCTCTGCAAATATGGTGCCGTCTAGTACACCATAGATGTGTAGAATCGGACTACAGCGTCCCCCTTGCAAAGACTGAAGCAAAACAAGTATAGAGTCTGCAGTGTCACTACAACAGAAACGATGGTATTGTGATCTCGTGGAGATAAAAGTTCAGAACAAGTGACAAATATGCCAATGGCATTATTCATTTTTGTATATTCTACGGTGACAGTGCAGGGAAACAATCACACAACAGATACTCAGAAAGGCAAGCACACGCGCTAAACTTATAGCTCTTGTGTATTCGACTACTTCATCCTTCTCTTCAACGTCTGGATAGACTTACCAGAACGTGATAAGCAGAAGAAATAGCGCGAAATACAAGGAAAAAAGCGAAAGACAAGACAAAAGAAGAAAGAAAACCCTTAAACATCATCATTCTCTCTACCGCTATTGTTTAGATAGAGATTGAAGCTCTTTGGTCGACAGCGCTATAGAAGGACTACTTACACACTTGTCCTTCAGATGCTCTATTCTTTGCGCTTTCATTATTTCTCTTGTCAATTGATCTCAAATCATATCTCTTATGGAACAATTTTCAAAATGTGCTATGCAACCACAATCTTGACAGCAGACTCCCAAATGCTCAGCGATGACTCGGTGGTTATTATAAAAATGTTCCCTTAAACGATCATTCAAACACCTGCCAGTCTGGCCTACATACGTCTTACCACACTACTTATGTAGACCAGACTGGCAGGTGTTTAAATGATCGTTTAAAGGAGCATTTTTATAACACCCATCGAGTCGCCGCTGGACATTTGGGAACCCACTGTCCGGAGTGGGGTTGTGTAGCACATTTTGAAAATTGTTCCGTAATAGTTAAGAGTCGAGACCCATTGCCAAGGGAAATAATGGAAGCGCAAAGAATAGAGCATCTGAAAAACAAGTGTGTAAGTAGTCCTTCTATTGTGTTGTCGACCAAAAAGCTCCAATTTCTATCTTAAGGATAGTAGTGAGGGAGAGGGATGACTTGTAAGAGCTTTCTATTTTTGTTTTTCCTCCGTTTCTTTTTCTTCTGTCCTTTGCTTCTTTCCTTGTATTTTGCGCTACTCTCCTTATCACACTCTGAAAAGTCAATCTAGACGTTGAAGAGAAGAACGAAGTAGTCGAATACACGAAAGTTGTAAGTTCAGCGCGTGTGCTTGTCTTCCTGAGTATCTGGTGCGCGAATGTTTTTCTGAACTGTCACCATAGAATATGGTTCATCAACTCGCCCAAGCATCCATTCTATCATTTCTGTAACATTAAAATGACTCTGAAAGTGCGAGCACCTACAGGGTGTATTCACGAAAGTCTTGCAAGTGTTGAGTTGTAGGTACAGTGCCCTGGTTGTGTCCATGTGCGATTTATGACCAAATACCACAAGGACTAACACTGCAAACTTCTCCGAAAACCAATGGGCGCGGCGGCGAGCGGTAAAAGTGGTGGTGTTCACCACTCTCGCCGTTTGTTTGTGTTTGTGTGTTGCTACCAACAAGCGCACCAATGGGAAGGCTTCAGCCATTATTGGGAACACTAAATAAACAAATACAAAATACAGATACAACACACAGCAATACTGGATGCAATTAGTGACGCACTTCTGTTGGGGTTCTGTGGATATTTTTACAGCGTGTAGTTGGTGAGCCATTTCAAAGCTGCGATGAGTTGCTCGCTGTAGGTGAGCAATTTAGCCAGTGCAGTATGACCGCTAGCCTGGAATCTACAACCTGCCCCACGCAGTAGTGATACGCATGCCAGTACGATGCTTTCTAGATCGAAATGGGCAGGGGTTCGGACTGAACCCAGGATTCTGCAGCGCAAGCTTTCGTTCCACGTGCTCCAAATGGTGTGCGCTTGCCCAGTCGGCCACCGACCCCCAACGCAAGGCAACGCAATGCACTTCTGTTGTAAACTCAGCATTCCGCTTACGAATGAAATGCGCAGTTTCCCTAAAGACTTTCATTCCACATGAGTGGCAACAGAATTGCAAATTGCCGGCCCATAAATGCAGTCTTTGTCAAAAACAATCCTAGCAGCAATAAGTTGCTATTATATTGCTAACCTTGCCATGAACAGCCTTGGCAGTCTTTCATGAAGCCAGGACTTCAGCAGGGGAGACTGTCATTTTGTGTCGTCTCAGGTCACTCACATCAGGATGGCAAAGTGAATACCAACATCTAATTGGGAAAGGCTGCAGTAAGTACAAAGATGAAAACACAGATTAGAATATATGATAAAAAATATCATAGACCAACTTGAAAAAGTGCACAAAAAGACAAGGACAAAAATATAGAAACACGTAGGACGCAGACTGGTGTACATTCGCAACTCGACTGATTGTACACAAAAGAAAATAAGAGGATGAGAGAACTCAGAAAGGCTTTACTCGGAGAATGTGAGCTTCAGGAACCGAGATGTGAGGCAAAGATGTCAGGTATATTGTTTTACAGACACTCTAGAACTAGCAACAGCCTTTCCATGTAGTAAAGTGGTGAGTTCATCCTGATTGAACATCTTGAAAAATAGTACCCAAAAAACAAGGAATGAAGGCTAGGAATACATACACTACATACGAGTGCAGACTCTCAACACACAAACATTAGAAAAGAAAAAAAAAAGAATGCGTTAGGAGCTTTAACAAAAGTTCGAACAGGTCCAAGTGGGCCATGCTAATTCACTCATATGCATAATACTGTAAAAACAATTTCCTCGGCAGCTCAGGTAACCGACGGATGTGCGGACACCATTGGTTGCCCCATACTACGAATAAGAAAGGCCTAAAATAATTATCTTCTATGTTTTTATAGTATCTGCTAATTATTGACGTTTTTCCTAAGGATGACATACACGAGTAGTGTAAACAGTGCATAGGTATGACAATCCATCGTAGATTTTAGAGATAGATTGAGCTCTCTTGATGTACTAGCCATCTATCTGTTACCTTCACAGAAAAATTATGTTTATTTTTGTTTTAGTCGGCCCTTGCTAACAGGTAAATCAGCGCGTTCCACTTGGGCCTGTGCTCGAGCCCTTCCGCATTTATATTTCTCCCTTCTCTGATTTATGCGAGTTCAGTATGCGCTTGCATGAGGTCTATGTGTTACTTTCCCTGTCTCGATTTTTTTGCGAACTATTTTTCAAGATGTTCCATTAGTACCAGCTCACCACCTTACTACAATCGTGCAACAACTAAAAACACTTACAACTTGCACCATTCGCTAAAGGCAATACCAAACGAAAAAACAGGGATTTGGTGAGGTATGTCTAACACTATATACTTACACTGAAAAAAATATAGATACCAAAAACTGGCGAGACACTACCTTAATTCAGGACATGCTTGTAAATTTCCCTAGAAGCTTGTAATTAATACTTGATAGCCTCTAGAAAACAGCAGTAGGAAAAGAATAAATGCTTCACCATTTAAAGCAGCCTGAGTGTTTCTGGAGCTGTGAAATTCGTTGCACGTGCGTTGGATCATAAAAAAACACGTGTACAGCAAATGATATTTAGAGAGCTCGACATTTCGCGAGGAATAAGTGCCGGCGTCAAAAATTATTTGGCGGGCACAAATTTTTGCGATCGGAAGTGGTATGCTACCATGGGGTAAATTCATTGCGGCCCAAGGTAAATTCATTGCGGCACCAATTTTTGGCAATTCTTTTCTGATTACGAATCGCGAAAATGAAATCGTTTGGAGACGACTGGGCGGTGGAAGCCACGGGCTTGCTCGATCAATCAATCGCTGCTTTTTGTCGGGTCCAGCTCTCCGCATGCAATGGCGTCGGCGATGGAGGGGCACCGCACCGCGCGCTTTCAGACATTCTAGTTTACCAGCAAACAATACGACAGAGGGAGGCCTTTAGGGAGGCAATCCTCCCCCATCCGCTTTGACCCCCACCCCCGCACCCCCCGTCTCCCAAAGAGTTCCGCCGCTACTGATGAACCTTGAGCGAGTACAGTCTCTGCATCGGGGAAAAAAGAAGAAAAACAGCCTCGCATAACACCATTCACGCACAATTAATAATACTGCTAAAAGCAAGCGATCTACAGACAATAACAAGCTTTCTGAACGCAGGAAATAAGATAGCCCTAACGAACAAAGAAGCAAACTTACTTCGGTTCCCGTGCCATGATCTTGGCTGTTGAGCCGATTTGACGAAGTTCCACTTCTCACAGTCGCTTCCGTCTTTTTCGGACACGTTTGAAACTAAGGCAAACTCCACGCATCACGACTAATCGGGAAATTTAACCGTCATCCGGTCGTGAACGCAGGCATTCAAACGCACACGGCCGATACGGCCGGCAAACCGTGCGAAACATATGCTGTTGATTCGATGCGATTGTTTTCGTATCTTCAAAACATTTCAAATAAAAGGATAAGCAAACCGCATTATAAAACTCATACAAGACACAGCAATAATAAATTATTGCAGACGTCATTATTGCCATAATATTATGAATAAGTCCTGAACACGTAGAAAATATCAAATACGAAACTAAGTACAACGGTTCGAAACGAATTTAGCAGACATGTATCTTTCCAGAAAACACTCTCGGATAACCTTCAGTTCCGACGTGGGCGCGCGTGGGAGCGGACGCGTTTTTTTTCCGCTCTCCCGTTCCCCCCACGCGACCGTCTGAATGGCCAACGGAGCGGCTGCCCCCGTTGAGGGCGCGCATCAGGATACGAGCAACGCCGGAGATTCGGGCTACAAGATGCTGCTGCCGCTACTACCAAGTGGCAGCAGGCTTGAGAAGACCGTTTTCCTGCATGGGGACCCCAGAGGACGCCCCTACCGCACTCAGGACTTTGCCGATATGTTGCAGTCGACTGTTGGAATGAAGCACGTGGTTGGGCTGGGCGCCTTCCAGTTCAACCACGTGTTTGTGTGCACCCTGAACTCAACAGACGCTAAGGACAAGCTGACCGCGCTGAAGGATGTCAAGGTGAAAGGCCGGAAATGCGTCGTGGTCGACCCGAACTTCACGGAGGTGGTGCTGCGGGTTCACTGGCTCCCCACCTACGTGACAGATAGGGAGGTCAGCGCCGCCTTCGCGGAGTTTGGGGTCGTCGAAGAGATCACCAGGGAGATGTGGAAGTCGCCGACCGACGACTACGAAGTCGAAACATCTACGCGGTCCGTAAGGATCATCCTGAAGAAAGGGGGCCGAAGGGATGAGCTGCCGCACCAGGGACACGTGGCCGACTATCCCGTGCTCATCTCCGTGCCCGGCCGGCCTCCCATGTGCCTCCGGTGCAACCAGCTGGGGCATATGCGAAGGCAATGCAGGGCGCCGTGGTGTCGCGGCTGCAGGGGCTACGGACACGTCGAGGCCGACTGTGTCCCAACGTACGCCTCCAAGACGAGGCACGAGCCACTGCGCGAGCGGCACCAGGAGCTGCTGGACGACGGCGACACGGAGGGGGCCGCAGTAGTCGAGGTAAACGAAGCACATCCGACTCCGGAGCTGCAGACTCTACGCGAGATCGTGGACCCTTCGGCAGCCGTCCCCTCGGCTGACATTCGCGGGGGACCACCGAACGAAGACGACACCGACTCGGGCCCTTCGGTGGGGGAGCCCGACCCGGTGTCGGCGGAGAGGGCTGCCGCGGCGGCTTCCATCTCCGAGCCCACGATGCCCACGGCTTCGCGGGAAGAAGCGGAGGAGGCCACTCCGCCAGCGCCGACAGCCGCTCCGGGGAAAGCTCCCCCGCCGGAGCCCAACGCAGGTGCGCCTCTCAAGGACACGGGCAAGGCAACACGACAGAGTGCGCGTAAAAAGTACAAAGACCTTCCCGAAATCCCAGCCTCGCGTCCCGTCGAAACGGATCGGTCTTCACTGAAGAATGTGCGAGGAAACCCGGCACTTTCCATAATTTGGGTGAGAGTTATCTTTCCTCAACTCTGTCTTTTCGATTTTTACTCGGTAGTTGTGCTTCGTTGGTTTTCTTTTCGTTCTCTTTTCTTAGTTGTTGTGTTTGTACCTTTCATCTCGTCTTATCACGTCTACATTTGTACTGTTGGTCTTGGCTGCTTCTTTGTGTTCTGTTTATATACAATAATTTTAAATGAAGTGTTTAAAAATAGCAACCTTTAATTGTATAAGTGTCACCGCCACGAAGCGTAAAAGTTTTTTATTAGATCTAATTAATGAGGAGAGCGCGGACGTCATTTTCATACAAGAGACAAAGATCTGCTCCGCTGAGAAAGCAAAAAGTTTTGTTCGTTTTTTTGGAAACGTTTTTTGGTGCGTTCAGACGCTCACGGCTAGTCCCTCCGGGGGAACCGCCATCCTAGTCAGAAAAAATACTGGCATCCGAATGCTGGACCTCAGACTGTGCGCGAGTGGGCACTTTGCACTTGCCGATTGCCTCCTTGGAGACCAGCTGGTGCGCCTTATATCGGTCTATGCCCCTAGCCGGCCGGGGGAGCGCAAGGACTTTTTCGTCGGACTGCGCGCACTTCTTGACACGCCCGCCACGCTCGTGGTCGGCGGAGACTTCAACTGCGTGACTAACAGTCGCGATAGAGTGAGCGGGTCGGCAGTCCCAAGAGCCGACGTGGGTGCGGCTGCGGTTCGCGACGCCGTGCGCGATTTCGACCTTGTGGACGTGACGGAGACGCTTGACAAGTTTTCGCCGCGGTTCACGAGGTGGAGGGGCGCGTCGCAGGCGCGGCTGGACCGCGTTTACGTCTCTGGCGAGTGGTCCGGGAGCGTCGTGTCCTACGATGCGAAGATTGTTCCGTTCTCAGACCACGGTTTCGTCGCGGCTGAGATTCTTGCTGGGGGCCCCGGAAGTGTGCGGGCAAGGCGCGACACGCCTTGGAAGATGAACTCCAGCATCCTCGAAAGCGAAGATTTTATTGAGGAGACGAGGCGTGCTCTCCAGAACCTGGAGGAGGGCGGCGCGGACGCGGTCTCGTGGGAGGAGTTCAAGATCAAGCTCCGGGATGCCGCGTGCGCGCTCGGCCGCCGCAGGGGCGCAGAGGAACGTCAAGCTCGGATTCACCTCACGAACACCCTCAAGGCACTGCTGGAGGAGGAGGAGAGCAGTCCAGGATCCTTCAGTGACGACATCAAGCTCTGCAAAGAGCACCTGCTGGCCATGCTGGAGGAGCGCTACAAGGGAGCCCAGGTGAGGAGCAGAGTCGAGACACTCGAGGGAGAGACGCAGCCCTCGAAGATCTTCCGCACACACGAGCGGAAAAGGGCAACAGAGAACACTATCAAGGAGCTGCGGCAAGGAGCTCGTGTTTTCACTTCAAGAGAAGACATCGCGGGCGTCTTCGAGACGTCCTTCGGGGAGCTCTTCCGGGAGGAGAGGCTTGACGATGTCGCCTTCGAGCCCTTTCTCCGGGGATCTCCTTCGGTTCCTGAGGGGGCGGTTGACATTTTGAACTGCCCAATCCGGGAGGCCGAGGTCCAACATGCAATCAAGCACCTGTCCCGTAACAAAGCTCCCGGCCCGGACGGCATCGGGTCAGAGTTTTACAAAATCTTTTCTGACGCTCTGTGCCCCATCTTGGCTCGAGCCTTGAATGACATCCGCAGACGAAGGCTACTTCCTCCGACCATGCGGCAAAGCTTCACGGTACTGATCCCGAAGAAATCTAAAAAGGGCCCTATTTCCGAGGTCGGGGACTTTCGGCCCATCAGTCTTCTTTGCTCTGATTATAAAATCCTGGCCAAGATCCTCGCAAGGCGACTTGACGCAGGTCTCAAGTCCATCATAGGGCCCCATCAGACCTACGGCCTTCGCGGGAGGAAAATATCCAGGAACCTCCACATCATGCGGGCGATCGGCGAGGCGACGGCGGAGGGTCGGAGGGTCACCAGCCCCTGGCGGTCCTGCAGCTGGACCTGCGGCAGGCCTTCGACCGGGTGTCCCACAGGTTCCTCCTGGCGGCGCTGGATCGATTCGGCGTGGGGGAGGAGCTGCGGGAGTGGATCGCGCTCTGCTACCGAGACATCTCCACGCGCCTTCTCATCAACGGCCAGAGGGGAGGTCCCATCTCCATCGGGAGGTCGGTTCGGCAGGGCTGCCCCCTTTCGCCCATCCTCTTTGCGCTGCAGTTGGAGCCACTCTGCCGGGCAGTCAATGCGGACCCATCCATCTCAGGTTTACGGCTTGGGGACGAAGACGTCCGCGTTCTGGCCTTCGCAGACGACGTCTCGTTTATCTGCTCGTCCAAGGTACAGGTGCAGACCATCCTGCGACACGTGGACCGGTTCTGCGCTGCCTCAGGAGCCATGATCAACCGACAGAAGTCGGCGGGGGCGTGGCTCGGTGAATGGGCGACTACGCCAAGAACTTTCGGAGATATAGGATGGAGCACTTCGCTCGCCGGCTACCTGGGTGTGCCGGTGGACCCGCAGCGATCAATGGCCGCAGTGTGGAGACCAACCGCCAACTCCGTTGCCGCCAAGCTGTCGCCCTGGCGGTGCAGAAACTTGTCTTTCTTCAGCCGGGCTCACGTGTGCAACACAGTCAGCTACCCAGCCGTGCTGTACAGGGCTCAGGCCGTCTGCTGCCCGGGCAGTCAGGCCGGAAAAGTACACCGGAACTGGGCCATGTTCGTGTGGAAGTCCGCCATGGAAAGCACACGAAGGAACAACCTCTTTCTGCACCAAGAGAGCGGAGGTCTGGGCCTCGTTAACATCGTGCTCAAGCTGCACGTGCAGCGTTTTCTGCTTTTCCGGGATGCAAAGGACCCGACCTTCATCGCCGTGCTGCACCACCTTGGATTCCCACATCTCGGGAATTGGATGGTGAGCACGAGTGGCCGCACGACCAAGGGAGCCGCCCTGAGGTTCTACAAGGAAATCGCCAGCTCCATCGAGTTTCTGCAGGCCCAATTCTCCTGGGAATACCTGGCGACCGTCAGAAAGAGGCGGCTGTACTGGGATGCCGTTTCCGCATCCTTCCCGCCACCGCTCTACAGACAACCAACGACGCCCGACGACGCGACGCGACTTTACAAACTCGTGCGAATCCTTCCCATCCCTGTGGCGACAAGGGACTTCTTCGTCCGGATGCACATGGAGGTCCTTCCAGTTAAAACCTGGCTCCATCAAAAGGGGTTCTTCGTGCCGTGGTCCCTAAACTGCGACCTTTGCGGGGCGCCCGAGACCATTCAGCACGTCCTAGTCGAGTGTAGCAATGCCTACCTCTTCTGGGACGAGATGAGGACGACGTTTGAGCTCAGGGACTCCTTCGAAGTGGAGTGGAGCGTATTCAAGTATCTGCAACTCGAGGAGAGGGATAAGACGGAGGTGGCGCACGTGATGATGCTGCTGGGCCTGCACGCCATCTGGCAGTCGCGTACCGCAATGGTGCTATGCCATCTCGACGCGCGTCCAACCTGGAGCTACTTCGTGTCCACGTTGGGGTGGGTGCTATCGGTGACGTCGCGGCAGCCGAACGCGGGTGATTGGGAGTGCATCGAGCGACAACTCGAGGAAGGTCGTCGCCGCTGCGTGCAACGACATACGTCAGGCGTGGGAAACTGGCGAGTTCCTGTGAACTGTAGGCGCGTTGGCGTTGGCTGAGGTGTGCGGTGCGCGAAAGTAGACCGTGGCTCTTCCCCCCTTGGAACTTCGCGTCCTTTTTTGTTCGATTTATTGATTTTTTTTTCGTACAGATTGCATAATTGCTCACGCGGTCTCATACTGTATCGTTTGCGTTTCCTCTCAATCGTTTCCGCCAAGTCTGGTCAGGTTTGTGTGACAACTACTTGCCGCACGGCGATAGTGTATCTTTCTTTTTTTTTTTTTTCTCTCTTTTCAGAGTCTTTCTTTTTCTCACTCGTCCATACAGTTTGTATAACGTTTCTATACGAGCTATCCACCTGTCGTTTTCTGAATTACTTTTCAATGTGGCCTTGTATAATGTTTGCGGAACCTACGGCAAGGATGTCTGTAAATAACTTGTAAATAAAATTGTTTCGTTTGGAAAAAAAAAAAAAAAACCCGCGCAACTTCAGCCTAGTTTGCTAACGCGCTATCTTGCAGATCGCGCGGACGTTGGTTCGAATCCCGGGACACTCTTTTCTTATGTTTTTTTGTTGTATTATTTTTTTATTATTTTAAATATTTTTTTACCTTTTGTATTAGTTTTTATTACTTTAAATACTTTTTTTCTCGCCCACTTGTGTTAGTTTTGATTATTTCTAATATTTTTTTCTCGCCTTTTTGTATTAGTTTTTATTATTTAAAATATTGTTTCTCATCTTCTTGTATTAGTTTTTATATTATTAATTATTTTTTTCTCACCTTTCTGTATTAGATTTTATTATTTTAAATATTTTCTATATTTTTGCAGTCGTCGGCACCGTTCTTTAGGGTAATATTCACGGAGAAGGTGAAAACAAAAAGTGCGAGCCTAAGTTTGAATTGTTGCAAAGCACAAACCGTGGCCCTCTTGTTTTGCCGGGATAATTCATAACCGTAGGCAAACAGTACAAGTCCTTTCAAAGAAGAAAGAAATGTAATATTAATGAGCATATTGCGAGCAAAATGGGAAAATGTGTAAGTGGTAAAACTGCCACAGTAATGCAGCTGAAGTTTGTCTGAAAGCGGCACTCTTCACCCACTGTCGAATCAAAAATACCGTCATTTTAAGGCAGTAATTTAGCTGAGCTCATCTCTTAATTATCTGACTTCCGGAAAGTAGTATTTAATTTGTTCTCGTAGATCAGTGCTATCCCCCGCGTGCCGCCAGGTTTTATTTATACAGGTTGCGCTCCGCAGTTTTTCTTTTTTATTAGGCCTAGACACGTTTTTATTCCTGAGATTCAAGTGCAGCACGGCTAATTTTCTTCACCGTACTGTTTTTTCTTGCGTCTTCGCGATAAAACACGTCAGCCTTGCCATGCTGGGATAAAATACCCTAGCGTCGGCAGTCATTTAGGAAGGATTGATCAACGCAAACATTTCCACTCGCTATCCATGAATTGCCACAGTTTGTCAGAATCTCAATGACTTGACTTCATATTGAAAAAGGCGAAAAAAACAAAACGATGCCGGTCAGTAAACGGATCTTCCATGACGGGGCTCGCCAGCTTGAACACCAAAGCGCCGATGCCGGCCAGTCACTGAACTTCCATGTAAATACTGGCCATCAAAGGATATATTAGCTTTCACTTCACAAAATAATTTTAATTTTTGTGATTGTTTTCTGTTCAGATAAATTCTGAATCACGGTTAATATGAAACATACACTTAACGCCAATGTCAAACCGGTCACATTGTTTTTTCTTTCTGTGTTGTCTCAAAATCGTTACTAGCGACGTTTCAGACTAAATGAATACCATGTTTTCTTTTCCGCCAGCTCTGCATGACAGTCAATTTACCTCGTTTCTTCATACTGGCTACTGCATGTCAGGAACATTGGTGGTTTTGATAGAACCGAATTGGATGGACATCTGAGAATTCTAACTTATTAGTTATTACACTGAAGGCGACACGTACTGACACATGTAGCGATGTAGGAGCGTGATAGATTTAGAAAGACTTCTTTTTATTATAAGCACGACTAATGATTCCAACCAAGTATCCTTAATCCTGAAGTTAGATTGAACGGAAATCGTATTACCAGATGCACCACTCGCTGAAAGTAACTCTGTCAAATTGCCACAATATTTCAAGATCCGTCCTCCAAGTCATACATGAGAAATTTTTTTTTTATTTTTCGGCTAATATTGGTTAAAACCAGTTACCGGTAAATACTTTACGAGTACGCTTATGGTTACGTGTTTTTTTTTTTTTTAATTTCAAGTAACTATTTTGTTTCTGTTACGGTTACTGAAAATTTTCGTTCCTAAATGGTTTTCGGTTTCGGTTACGGTTTAAATCCCTGCTTTGCGTACCTAAATTGATAAAAGCCCCTAAAATTGCCTGCATGTGCACCATAATAGAATGTTCAGCATGCAGGCATAAACAAGGAGACCGCAGGAAAGCTGTCAAAGATAGTGAAATGACACTTCCCGATTGTGTGTACATCTAGCTGTGGCATCGAATTAGTTCTTGTTTTTGTTTGTTTTTATGTGGAGAAAATTATATAAAAAAATTATTTGACAGTTATCAAGCAATTATTTAAAAAATAACTAAAAAATACCAAAACGTTGTTTAAGCATAATAATGAACAAGTATTGCAGAGTGCATAAAAATTCTAGATGGAATCAGATGGCGATAACTTGCACAAAAATCGCCGTGATGTCGCCTTTTTGGCACCGCATATCAGCTGGCTGTCTTCTGCGGTCTGAGCTTTGATCGACGCAGCGGCCCGTACGTACGGTATCGGGATGGATTGTTTGCAACTTGATATTTCAACCATACGCTTGAAAGTCTTCGGCATCAGGCGGCTGATCCGATTTTCTTTGGAACAAGATATGGCAAAGTATGGTTTGTGCAAAGCAGATATTTTCAGTCTAGACTTTGTCCAATTTGTTTTTTAACCGAATTTGACAAAAAATGGTTTGTTCGAACCGCATATTGTGTGTCTGGAATTCCTTCAATTGTACTTTGAACCGGACTCCAAAAATCACGGTTTGTTCGAACCAATTAGGAAAATCACGGTTTGTGTGAACCGGAATTTGACTGTCTGGAATTCCTTCAATTTGACTTTGAAGCGGATTGGAAAAATCACGGTTTGTGCGAACTGGAATCTGTCTGTCCGGAATTCCTCCAATTTGACTTTGAACCGGATTAGGAAATTCACGGTTAGAGCGAACCGGAATTTGCGTGTCCGGAATTCCTCCACTTTGACTTTGAACCGGATTAGGAAAATCACGGTATGAGCGAACCGGAATTCGCCTCTCCGGAATTCCTCCAATTTGACTTTGAACCGGATTTGAAAATTCACGGTTTGTGCGAACCGGAAGCCGCCTCTCCGGTGTGACTCCGGTTTGATCTTGGTCCGGATTTCACTTTCTGGACTGATTTCAAACCGTTATTTTTGCTAGGGTATCCTTTACTATGAAGTACTACATTGGTGTGTTAAAGATTTCGCAATATTTACAACTTGCGAAATTTGCGACAACTGAATCTGCGAAAATTAAGTCCTTGACAATATATATAATAGGCATTTTGTGTTCAATATGAATGTACGGGTAATGCCGCTTTGCAGCAATTCAACCTGCACACAAGTCTGAATATAAGGACAATAAATGGCTTATTCATGCAACGTCCAACAGCGCTGCCTGATGCCTCTGACTGATTAATTTTATTACGTTGCCAGCGCGAATGCAGTGCGGCAAGCTTATTAACACCATCAATTATTTAGAATAATCACTGAAGACGGTGGTGACCTGCACAAATTAGTGGCGCTACCCGGTCAGTGGTTGAAGAGCATGGGTTTGAACCACTGAAGTGTCATAAAACAAGCTGCAAGCCATTGCGACGAATTAGTAGAACCACGCTTATAAGTCTATGTCACACACCTTCATCAGCTTTCAACCATGTGCCTCGCATCCTCTTGGGATCTCCTACGACGAGAGGACACACTGGCGCTATCTACCGGATAACCTTTGAACATTTGGTGTTTCCTTATATTTATTTTTTGTTGCGTATCGTTATTTCTCGCTATGCATAACAATGTTTCCTTATTATGCTTCAAACGAGCATATCTCATAGACAGTAGGTACATTTGATCTCGCAAATACCGCAAAACCTTCCCTCGAGTAAAATGCAGCTCCGTGGTCACCACATAGATGGCGCCAGAGTGCCTATCTGTTTTCTCGTAGTTGGAGGTTAAAAGAGCAGGTCCGTCAGCAAATTTAAATATGTGAGCTGGCTTTCATTGTGCAAACATGTCGGAAGGTTACCCTAGCTGACATGCGACGAACAACGGACTGTCTTTATGCTGCAGATGCTTCCAGAAGGAAGGCTTTCCAATACTGGTGGCGCGGAAGGCGGTGGTTTGGATAGTGAAAAAGTGAAGGGAGATGTTTTTATAATGAAAAAAAAGTGAAGGCTCCACCTGTTTACTCTAGACGGCCTTTTGAATTGCCGCCACCTACGTTGCACTAGGTTGCAAGTGTACTCGCGCCCACACAATTTAGAAGTCTACTTCTCCAATAAATAATAGAAGAAATTTTGTAAAGCGGGGCTCGACAACAGGACGCCGGTCAACTTACTCTAAAAAACGCGTTTTGTCGCGCGTGCGTCTGTGCAAATATCAGTGGAGTCGGAACTAAAAAAAAAAAGAAGCAACCACCACCCTCCCCCCTGTTCCTTCCCCTCAGCCCTGCGAACCACCATGATATGGGTTTAGCTTATGGAACAGTTCTGAAAAGCGCTGCAACATCATAGTTGAAACACCATGAACGGAACATCATGGGTGGAGCATGAAATGACCTCGTGACGACACGGTGTCGCGTTACCGCATAACATACCAGACGGGACGCAGACCCGCAGGCACGATTTTGTAATGCCGGAAGAAAATACTTTACTAGGGAATACATATTACTACTCGAAAATCCCATGGCTTTGAAGCCGACAGCTTTTACGTAGTAAGA
Source organism: Ixodes scapularis (assembly GCF_016920785.2). Classification (NCBI taxonomy): domain Eukaryota; kingdom Metazoa; phylum Arthropoda; class Arachnida; order Ixodida; family Ixodidae; genus Ixodes; species Ixodes scapularis. The sequence goes on from NW_024609857.1 coordinate 137,414,570, forward strand.
ACGGCTAGAAGCGAGAAGCCCCGGAGCTTTCCCCTTTGAATTAGAAGGGGATGCTACCGCTATTTATTGTTGTGGAGATCCTTCAAGAAAGCAGAGAGAGCCGTTCCTACTGTCTTGGCGAATCCGCTACAGCTGTGCACTGGTGGCGACCCTCTCTCCCGGCGAAGCAAAAAAGCGCGAAATCATAGATAGTGCGATGCGCATGCCTACTCTCAATGGCTCTCTGTCCAGGCCGATAGGGGAGGATTTGGTGCTGTAGATACGCCTGTCTGATGCAAAAATGCAAACAGGGAAAATATAACGTGTTTTTCTAGTAAAGCATTCGACATAACTCCCCTCCCCCTCCCTTTTATTACCCTTCCTCCTCCTCTTGTCACCTTTCCTTCACCTCCCAAACAATTTTGTGGCCATTGTGAAAAACACAGTACAAAGACACTAAAAACTGCTAATGTGTCGGAATGAGAAAACGTTCGCATACGTAGCGTATTCCTACGAGCTGCGCGCCGCGCTGAGCTCAGCCGTGCGACCTCTCCAGATTCTTTAAATAATTAAAAGCGCCGAAAAAAACAAGGACAAAGAAGTGGAGCGACACAAGGCGCACTCGCAACTGTGGTTTATTTCGAAAAGTACATGCATTTATAGGCCCCAAAACCCTGTCAGTCATCAGCGCGCCCCTCGCAACGCTTCTTTCAAATATTCAAACTCACTCTTTGACAGGGCGAGTGACGCTTCACTTACACACTCAACGCCCTTATCCCTAATTGCATACGCCTCGTGCACCTCTCTGCTTTTTCGGTCGCGATAACGAGCCAAAAACTTAATGTCATGTAGGACTGGCGTACACGGGCATCTATTACAATGAATGGCGAGATGGCCAGACGGGCTGGCTCGCGTGGCAGCCGCATGCTCGCGGGCGCGGTCGTTCACACATCTGCCCGTCTGGCCAATGTACACAGCGCCGCATGACAGAGGGATTTCATACACAACACCCGGGCGGGCCCTGCTGACTCTGCGGCCGGCCGCTCCCTATTACCAGCGCTGCGCCGCTGCGCCATGGAGAGTTTCTCTGTGCGGTGGCATTCCTTGGAACTACGCCGCGCATTAGCCAATGGCGTGACTACTACAGTCTACAGGGTTCGCTCCATGGGACATGAGAGTCGAGATGCCGTTTGACGCGGCTTCAAAAGCTGATAACGCCGGCTCGCTCGATGGCACAGTTAATACTTTCGCCTTACAAAACGAGTTCTTAATTCACAGTTCTCGCATCTTTGTCATCTGATAGCGCACCAAAGAACATTTTATGTGCAAATTATACCTCAAGTACGCATGCCGATTATTATAACATGTGGCGGTGCGGTCTAGGAACTAAAAGTGTTCTTGATGCTGGTAGTTTTCGCTCGCATTTCCTTTTGTCAACGTCTAGTGCCCACCTATTTATGCGCCTATTCTGAGGTTATCACCCAATCAGAGTGTGCCGCAATCACTGGGCTATGAAAACATGCGTGGTGTTTGATATTGTGCACAAAAGCGCCGCTGCAGGTGCTGGTCGAGGACACGTTTCAAAGCCAAGTAGACAAAAATGACACGGTACAGGATGCTGGTATTCGAATGGTTTATAGAGAATACGCTGACTTTGTTTTACTGTCTTTTCGCATGCGAGCGCTATCCTGGCCGCAGAATATTGACTACTCTTAATCTAACGCTCAATAGACCATATGCGAAATGTAGAGCGCCATCTAGTAGCGCGCCGAGAACTACGTCCGCCATCTTGTTAGCGGCGAGGAAACGAAACCAGGGACCCGACTGGAAAAGACCCCATGTTAACAAGCGACCGCGCTTCGTGCGAGAGATGCGATGCCTACGATAGCTACGTTCCGCTGCGGATGCAGCGATAAACCTTTGATTCGTGTGTGACGTGAACGCAAACGTAAACAGGGTTCACTTTATTTCCTTATTTTTATTTGTTACTTGAGACGCAGCTTTTGACAAAATCAATCGGTGACAACGCCACGATACATGCGGAGGTTATCGCGCGGCGTGAAGCCATGTACAACTATTGAGTCGGGCCCTAATATATTCACGAAGTTGTACCAAATTTGTTTATGACCTCCTTTTTCCTTGTATGTACATTGTAGTGTCGGCCTGCCTTTTTCTTCATGCGCAAGCAGCTCAATGCATGCGAACGAGACCAAGGTTGTTGAGTGAGGCAAAAAGATGACAGTTTTAATAATCTACGCCTCCAGCCGTATTTGAAGATACGTATGGTTAACAGTGGTATGGTCAGGTTCATCGCAGTGGCTAAAACTTCGATGTCGGCAGAGGCAAAAACTAACGTTGCGGACGTCGAATGAAGCAACACGGGCGGTGCCAACTTCATTTTACAAAGCCATTTTCGTTTTTATCGCAGTTCAGGCAGCCATTTTGTTTAGTGCAAGGAAGCTCGGGGAAAGTTTTGAGAAAGTCACTGCAGTTATTCTGTCAGGTTTGAACAAATATTCATTAATAGAGCAGCATCCGTCAACTGTGCTTGAGATCAATGCTATCCGAAACCAATTTTTGCATTTTACAACGCTTGAAAATTATTGCCCATGGCACAGTTTATTTTAGGAGAACACAGCGTACCACCAAAAAACCGTCCGCCAGTACCAACTAAAAACAAAACAAAAAATTAACCTTGAGTCATGTATTCGCGTGGAACAATATACTGCTAAACAGTACGACTTCAAGCTTATTCGCATCGAAAAAAGAATTACAAGTGTTCTCAAAGATGAAAGACATGACGGCCTAGTCCTTTCGGAGGCCTGTGCACACGCTGGCGACAGCCCGCAGTGTGTAACCATCCACAGCAAAGGCGTAAAACTTGGTCCGCTGTTTCGACCAGGTTGTCGCCAGCATGCACAGGCCTCCGAAAGTTTTGTCAGACAGTTGCGGTAGGTTGTTTAAACTGTTCGTCCACATAATATGGTCGGAAGACGGAAAGCAGTTGCTGCGCCATCGCACATTGTACGTACGGCTCTCTCCGATGCCTCCACCGTGCTTCGGTACCGATGACGCTTGCCAACATTAGAATGGCAACGCTGTTAGTGTTGTCAGACCATAAATCAAGTTCGCATAAGACCTGTTGAACCCTAACTAAAGACTGCCCTCTGATGGCAGCTGCAGAATCCCTGCACAATGGCAGACTAAAACCGCACGTCACGGCTCACCTTATGCGTTTAATTATATTAGAAGAAAAATACACACCCCAGAAAAAATGATTAGCGCAGTAACGTTGCACTTTCGACGATATTTTTTGATTGGTCTGTCGGCTACTAAAGCTAGCCGCGCTCGGACGATCGCTTTCTTATAGACTGACTTGCAGGTTCCACGATGTCAGTTGTTCCGCCATTGTGCTGTAGATCCGATCCTCTAATAATTGGCATGTAACTTTCGAAAGGGGTCCATACCGAGTTTTAGCATAGCATTTGCAAAGATATAACGTTGTCGCCATGCGCAAATGGATAGCGCAGTTGACGCTTGGAGCGTACGCGATGGCGATGGAGTTATTTTTTGTCTTTGCGAAGCTTTTGCGTTTCGCCATGACCGAGGCGGGGGCCACTCGTCATGGCGAAACCGGTTTGGGCCCAGCGCAGAAGGAACAGGTCTGTGCCCGGCGCAGAAACTTCACGAGGCGGAGGCGGCTCTCGTACAACTAATTTGTTTATATTGCCGCGCGCTCAGCTGGCCAAGTAGGCAGCGCGCGCATGGCCTAACGGTTGTCGTACCTGGCTCCCACGCGAAAAGCCAGGGTTCGATTCCCGGGACCGGCGCATCTTTTTGTTTATTCCTGCAGACTAGTATTCTGGTAAATTCGAGAATCCTGTTGGGCCTGTTCGAGGTCCGAATGTTCTACGCGTCCAACTTTCTACGCCGATTATTCCAGAAGCCCACGCATGTACATAAGGGCCTTCCGGGGCATGTACATAAGGGCCTTCCGCCCGCGACGCTCTGTTATTATCTTTTGTGCCCTTCTATTTTTGGCACCAGTTTGCCACATTAAACGTTCATTTCTTCCGGTTTATTTATTGTTTATTTGGTCACCACCCGTGACATTTTTGGTGGAGGGGCTGGTTAGACCATTCTATGCCCGTTAATCGTGCCCCTCCAAGGACATCCCGGCCAAGCCACGTTCTCAGCCCCGGAAGGCTACCCTTCGCCGAAGACGCCGAAGACGCCGATGTCCGGCAGAGCCGTCGTATCAGAGATCAATCCCCTGAATTGGGTCTGCTGCCGGACAAACCGAAGCCCAAGAAGACGGCGATGGCCAACCAGTCTCAGACCCCGGCCGCTCCTGCCGTCATCTACCTGCCCGTCACACCCCGGACTCCGATGCCCTTCCACGGTGAGCCTTATGAAGACATCGAGGACTGCCTACAGCAGTACGAGCGAGTGGCCCAGCACCATCGATGGACGGACGAATAGCGCCTGCAGAATCTGTACTTCGCGCTCGAAGGGACGGCCAGGCACTGGTTTGAGAATCGCGAGACTTCCTTGATGATCTCGTGGACCGCCTGCAAAGATGCGCCACTCCCAGGAATCGAACCCTGGCTTTTCGCGTGGGAGCCAGGTACGATAACCGTTAGGCCATGCGCGCGCTGCCTACTTGGCCAGCTGCGCGCGCGGCAATAGTCAAGATTCCGCTCATAATCTTATTCACCACTTTTTAAAGGGACACTCCGGCGATTTTTTTATGGTCGATGATTTGCCTCCGAATTGGCGCAACGCACCGATAGACATGGCTGTACCAGTTCCACAAGTATTGAGTGAAAAGAAAAACAGTTCGCGAAGTTTTTGAATTTTCGAATTTCGTTTTCATCGTGTTTTTCGAACCGGGAGCCCCTACTGGCAACATTGAAGCGTGACGACAGAAACGGTAAATTGGGCAATAAGCCATGTTGCCAGCTGATTACAAGACGCTTGATGGTGGGAAAAGAATGCTTGGTAACGGATTTACTGATAAGCACGCAAAAAAAAAAACTGTTGACACACTCTGTTTAAGACTACCTGCACGACCTCAGAGTCTGTACCATTTGTGAAGTCACACCACTGGAGAGCGCGCGGAAATTTGAATGCTCGTTTCAGCATTCTCTTCATTTACGGTTTTATTAATTGCTGTTTTGAATTTGAAGAAAATTAATAGCATACCGCGAAGACTAAAGTCCCGGTAGTCAGAAAACGCATTTTGTTTGGGAAGTTAAAAAAACGGCTGGAGTACCCCTTTAAGGACGTGGATGTTCCCTAGATCCTCAGGAGGGACACCGTTGTCGTCACAATGAAGCCAATCTGAGTACAGTGGTTGTTGTTGCCCATTTGTTTCTGACACTAGCTCTCACTCATAGTCGTATCGTAATATCACGCACTGTCTCGCAAAAGTCCCGCTGACTTCATTGTCTGGACGCCGCGCTCTTTTACCGGGCACACAGGGCTCCACGAGGTTTCCACAAAGATCAGTGTTCGAGGAACGCGGCCGCAACCATGTGGGAGCATAGGATGACGGCTGTTCTGACAAAGCTATCGCAGAACGATGAGAAAGTTGCCAAAGACATTCACGACAGCTCAAATACTTTTCTGCCAATACCAGATTTGAGGGATCGAGGGCCGATCGTAACAGTGCGCTGTTCTAAAAATCGCCCGTGGAACTGCCCGTGCAGGTGAGGCTCAGGACCAACAACGCAGCGGGACCGGAGGCGGCGCAGACATTTTTCCTGATGGACGTTACCCAACCCTTTTTGCCACCCCCGTAAAACAACGATGAGTACGTCGCTGCCAAAATCGCGGTGTGCATAATTCAACCGCGATTTAAACTTTGAGTGAGCGGCCTCCCCTTCATGAGTTTTTTTTATTATTTTTTATTAGCTACTTTACGAAACAGTTTTTCGGCTGCCGCCAGGACAGCGCTCCTACGAGATAACACACATTTCACGTGGTCTCTACATTTTTGGCGAGCACTGTACTGGGTGGCGCCGCTGTTATTCGCATACCATCCAACTTTGCTGCCACCGTTTTGTCTTTACTGCGGTATTCACACGAGGGAGAAATCCGACACTTCGCCTTGCGGAGTGCGCGTCACATGATGCTGACGTCACGCCTTTCCGAGGCGGCGCGGTGACGTCGAGCTTCGCGTCGGATGCGCGGAGAGAATGCTCAGATGATGCCAGTATATTTTTTTTTTTCAGGAAAGGACATTGATAGTTTAATTACCGATGCAAATATATGCCTTAAAGAACTTAGTTGGTGAACTGTCTCCAATTCTCTGAAAATTAATGAAAGTAAAACAAATGCAATTATCTTCAAACCGAAAGGTACCGTGTATAAGGCCACCAGAAAATTAATGATGAATTTCTCGGAGGTGAAGTTTGTAACTACTGTTAAAACATTAGGTGTGATTTTTCACGAACATAAGTTATGGGACTCGCATGTTCAAAGTCTTACTCTCAAACTTTCAAGCATCATAGGTATTCTATATAAGAATCGCTACATATTACCATCTCGTGTAAAGCTTTTAATTTACAATGCATTATTTAATCCTCGCATATCATACTGTCATCTAGATTGGGGAACTACGACATGTACTAACGTTAATAAATTGTTTTTGCTGCAGAAAAAAAGCAATTCGCATCGTCACTAATGAGTTTTATTGCGCACATACTGAACCTTTTTTTTCTAAACATAAAGTAATGAAAATCAAAAAAATATTATAAATATAGGCTAGCAAGTATGTACATGACATCACTTAAATTTCCAAATCATCCATTACGGCAAATATCCAAATTGACAAGCAAAAATATTGCATACGATATGCGCAGCGCCGGAACCTTGAGAGTACCACGCCCAAGAACTAATTATGGTCTTCAGATGATTCAGCACACACTTCCAACAGTATTGAATTTTTTCAACCAAAAAGGTGTCTGCATTGAAAATGTTAACAAGAATAGGTTGCCTGAAATATTATCCTCCTAGTAACATTTTTCGGTGTGGTGCATAAATGTTCTTTTTTTTTCAAATGATGTAATTGTATCCCGCTGACCCATCTGCGTCGTCAAGCTGCATTTCTGCAGCTTTTTCTCCAGCCTCCATCGCCCATTTTGTGTTATGGGAGTAAATAAAATGATTTGAACTGAGACGGTACCAACATTCCTCGACTCCGGCGCTGGCTCGGCCTGGGAGTAACACCACCTAGACAGAAGGTCTCAGCACGGTCTCCTCTCCCTCTATGAAACGTCATCAGAGTCGGATCGCGCTAACTCGGCTATTGGGCCCGAGCCCGACCTTCGACGCGCTGATTGGACACGACCCCAGTCGAACACTGAGGCAGCATTCGTGCCCAATCTCAAGCCTCGATCGATCTGACTGTGATAACGTGTGCGGAGGCTTTGTGTCTAGGTGGGAGGCGAGAGGACGCCTCACCGGCTTACGTCACGCAGCTCCGTCCAGCGGTTTCTTCTTCGGCTGAACACTATATATGTGGCCAATTCACACGACGGACTGATCGGCGGACGGATTGATCACGTGACGAGATTTCCGTGGTTTATCCGTATCCGAAGCGCATCCAGGCAAGGGACACGACGATAAGATGCCACCAAGGACGGACCTAGCCTGTTCGCCACTCCACCCTGCCGCTAAACCTCAACATCCCATCATGGCACCATTGTCCAAGGAAAAATTTTACGTTTGCTACCACGATAAAGAATCGTACGCTGCTGTACCGTACAGATTCCGACAGAACGCCGTGATAGGCTTCGCGCGAAGCTCCACTAGCTTTACTAACCCATGGCATGAGAGGGTCACAGGCATGGTCCTCCTTGAGAAGGCTACGGCCTAGAAAGTGACGAAGTCTTGGGATCGCGGAGGGGCGTTGGAGAAGCTCTCACGCACTCCACGCTTGTGAACAACACTCAAATACACCACAGCCGCAAGACGTTTTGCTCGGTGAAAGGCTGATTGGATGCGCAACAATTATCCCGGCGTGCTAGACGAGTTTTTTCGAAAGGTTCTAGACACGGACCTGGAGGAGTACCGGAACCTGCGTCGCGTCAGCTGGGCAAAGTTTCTGCAATTTTTTTTCTCGCTGGGTACAAAAAATCGCGCGACAAAAACAACAAACGAACGCACAGAGAACTACAATGCTCCATTCATGTTTAAACCGCCCCCAAAATAAAAAAACCAACAAAACTTTGTACCGTTGCCAGACTAAACGCTTTTCAAGTCAATCTCCCGCTAAAACTCCCCGAGTGAAAAGGCGCTCGACTTTATCAGTCTGCGCATCCACGGACGAGGCGCGGATCGCAGGAACCGGTGACGTGACGGCCACGTGGTACACGGTCTGCGGAAAAAAATTGGGATTCGGTCCGTCGTGTGAATCGGCTAATATAGGATGATAACGGAAATACCGGTCAAGCAGCGCTAGTAATACTCAGAAACGCTACTTATGGAGATATCAGGCAACGACGAAAGGCATCACTGTGGCAATTTCTTGGCAATTTTACGCACATGTGGGGTGATTACCAAGCTTAGGAAAAGCGGAACATCCTCTGACCCGAACTTTTGGTATCAGAGATCTATTTTTCTTAGTTACTTTTCAGACAACATTTAAAAAGCCCGTACGTCTAGTTCCACGTAAGTTACGGAAAGAAACGATTGCAGCCATTAGAGGTGTGTTCGACGAATTATGAACTTGAAGTAAACTTTTGGGGAAAGGGTGGCTTCCTTGTTGCCCAGAGGATGAGTCTCACACGTTGATATCATGTGGAGTGTAACTTTAGGCTTACCGCGTTTTCCGGTCTAATGTCCGCACTCGTTATATAGCCCGCAGGTGATAATATAGGGAAAACAATGTAGGTTAGATAGCACAGAACCGCTGCAGATGGCGTACGCCGGGCTTTGTTAGAAATTATGCCTAATCCGAACGTAAAAATTAGCACACAGAGCGCACATTGACAAATGTTTTCTGTATTAGCTCACAAAGAAGTTTATATTATTCATAAATCAGTATGATTATACTTTGTTTTTAATAAAATTCTTCACCTCTTTTCACGGCGAAAGATCTAGAAAAAAGAAATCCTCGTATGGTCTGTCCCTGTAGATAGTCCGCGCCGGCGAAAATGTCAACGTTTAAACATGTATAATCCGCAGACTGTGCGGAAAATACGTTATGTTTTATATATATTTATAGTATTTTGTCATTCTCGGTGTCTATCTGAGAATATGGCGGAAAGTTTGACGCACTGGAACTTTTACAGTTGAACGTAAGGTATCGATACGATTAGATTTAACCATGAAAGGTAAGAAAGCAAGGCTCAATGGATAGTGTATACTGCCCCCTTTTAATAGCAATACAATATAAGGTATTATCTTCATGCGTATAGCTGACTGACCACAGGATGAAAGGCGTCGGTTGCATTAGCACGTTTAACGGAGACAGGAATTCGAACAAGTACCCGGCGGGATGGACGAGTTAAACAAGCGTCGTGAAGGAAAGCGACATTTTATTGCTGCGACCGATACCGTTATCTAGGAATAATAATAATTTTTGTTACCTTGAAAACCGCATCTGTGGATGTAAATAAATAAATGATTTTATGTTTAGGTGCATGTTTTGATATTTGTTTTGTCCATTTAAAAATACGCATAAAATGCCTTCGTTGTAAAGCTGCAGTGAAAGTATGCTGATGTGAGGAGGGCTCTGGGAGCTTAGTGGCGTCATTGGTAATTTGTATGGTCTCTAAAAAGCGGATTTCTGGACGCAATAGACCGATCTCACTAAGCGTTCGGCTCATGGGTGACACCGCCATAACTTTAGTTCTCAGGAGGCAGACGGCAAGCACGCGAAGGCTCGTGCCTTCTCGTGCTTTACACGCGCAGTGCTACAGCGAGGTTATCGCATGAGCAAAAAGACTAAAGTTACCTCGATGCATTGCGGCAGCGGTGGCGTAGCCAAACTGGCTGGTGATATCGGACTATTGGTTCAGTTTATTTCCGAAATATCATCGTGCAACTTTGTGAGCGCCCTTTTGTGTTCAATAAAACAGGCATTTTCGTTTCTCATGCAAAGTTGAAAAAATGAGCCTCTGCTACAGTGACATTTGAAAAGACCGACCTATAATGAAAACTGGGGAATATAGTATCGTTCACGCGGTGTGTTCGCCTGTAAATTTGACGGCTGTTTTCGAATCAAAGTCCTATGAACTGCTTAAAAAAGAAAAAGAGCGATGAAAATATTTTATTCTAAACAAAACGTAGATACATACTTTTTCTACATTTCCGCATAATAACTGCACAGGCACTCACTATGACGAAGCAAATGCTTTTGAATGCGATCCCCAAAAAAGGTTGCTGCCGGGGTTCGCAGCCCTTTCGTCCAACGTCAATGTGACCGACACTTGCTACAGACGAGTAATAATTATAGGGCAAATTGTATAAAGCTTGGGGAGAACGAACAGACGTCTTTCATGATGAACGTGAGTGAAAAATATATCATGGGCCTAACGCTCTTGTCGAACTCACGATGAAGTTACTGAGAACCCCGGAGGCATCCTTTTTATAAGCAGGGCATAAAAAAACGTGTGCCACGTCATAATTACTAACTAAACCTCCTTGATGATTATGTGAAGATGTAGTTCAATCATATATCTAAATTTTCTGTATATTAAAGTTCTTTTCGTCGCTGGTGATTTTTTCAGGATATCAAAATTTTCTCTAAAAAACATATAATCTTGGGTTTGGGCTAGTTGGTCCCTACTAAATAAAAGTTTAAATGCGCCTGTCCTGGTTTGTGTGTATCTTTATTGTCCCCGTTTTTAATGCTAAAACATGAACTGTCCTATGAAGCGAGCCGACGTCATCAGCTTTCAAATTGCGCCAATCGGCAGCTAAACTCCCTTCTCCCAATGGAGGGAAGTGAAGCCGCGATCTGAAGTCTCCCAGCTTTGAAGCCGCACCCAAAGCCGCGCCAAACGGCAGCTAAATTCTCCAGTCCCGATAGAGCGAAGTGAGGCCGCGATGTAAGCCTCCCAGCTTTGAAGTCGCGCAGAAAGCGACGCAAAAGGGCAGCTAGATTCACCTCTCCAAAAGGAGAGAAGTCAAGCCGATTTCTGATGGATAGGCTCCCATTGGCTGGTGCGCGTCAAGGAACGAGGCTCCCATTTGCTCTCGTGCGGCGTAATTCCAAAATCCGCCACCAGAGAAGCCCTCTCCATGGCGGCGCAGCGCACGCAGCAGCCGGGCGAGCACCGGCGGTGCGGGCCTGGCCCCAGAGCCTGCCCGGGCAAACCCCGCAGATGTTGTATGGCTGAGCTCAGCGCGGCGCGGCCACTTCACTAGAGGGCGTGCTCGACCGTCGGCCCCTGCCTCGGTAGTGCCGAAACGTGACCGTCCACGTCGCTACGCCGCAGACGAACTAAGGGAGCGGAAGCACGACAGTCATGCTTTCACATTTACACGTCAAAAGAAGTGCTTAGGTGCCCTTGGATTTTTAATTCACGCTTTCAATGTTTAATTAATTTAATAAAACAGCTCTCGTACACCTCCACGTCGCCGTTCTGTCAGTTTTAGATTACCTGGCCAAATATCTCATTTGCGAAAGCTAACCAAGTTTGGGTTTTTAACAACTATACCTTGTTTGCGCATAAGTCCAAACGCAGCCGATGCTACGGCGTTATGAGACCAAGCAAGCAGCGTCAAACACACAAGTCACTATGCCTTTTCTGTTGATTATTTGTCCAGCAATGATAGAACACGTACAGGAACACGAATGACACCATGATGGTGCTCTTTTGAGGTTCTCTGATTGACCTTATCAACTTTAGCGTCGGCCGCGTCTGGTCTGAAGGGGAAACAAAGTATAACGGTCGATATTTGACAAGCAGACCGTGTGGATGATCCTAGGGAAATCAAACGTGTTTATTACAGTTTATAGTAGAAATATACAGGTGTCAGTGTCGCTTTATAGGCGGAACTGGTTTATAAATGCATGTGCTACACAATGCATTCCTATTTATTCCTTACAGCCGAGCTGCGTGTTTATTTATCTCTTTTGCAGGTAACCCAAGTGGCAAAAGTACTGAAGGTGGTCGGCTGGGCAGTTTTCGGGCTAGAGTACAATTTCGTTCCCCCAGGGTGTTCGACTCGAGATTACACTCTTACACATAGTCAAAGACGTCGGAGTCGCGTGGCCAAAAGGCATTAGGTGCCTTGTGAATAAACTCTTGTTTTCTTTCTTCCTCACTGACTGTTTTTCTTTTCTCTGCCAGTTTGCGTTTAGTACAGCTCACGCCGGGAGGACCTCTTTGAGCATCAACATACTTTGGTAGTCTGGTGAGTGGAGTACGCTGAAACTGCGTCAATAAAAGGTCAGTGAGCCAAACAGCGAGGTCATCTATTAGTAGGACTCCGTGTTTGTCACAACCGGCTCGGTAAACCCCGAGCCGGTTGTATTGAAGTCGGGTATAATCGTCCAACCCCACAAAATATTAACAAAAAAAAGTTCTAAGAGGCGACTTGCAAACCGTGTTCAAGGTCAAAGGCCAGAATACATTGTAGAAGTCTTTTTATTGCTTTGCACTTCTGTTGCGGCCAAGACACTACTCACATTTGCATGCAGGGCATTGCACAGTCAATGGCCACTGTGGCGCAATGTGCAGGGAACCGGCAGAATACTTTTTTTTTTTTTTGCTGGGAGCTTTGAAGAGAGGTGATGAAAAAAATTTTGGAGGCTCTTTGGCTCAATTTTAGATTCAATGTATTTATAGCAAACGGGAGTTTTCACTAAGTAAAAAAATCGAGCTGATTCTGCTCCAGAAGACGTATGGCGGGTTTTACATTAAGAATATAAAGTCATTATTTGAACTGAGACTCTACGACATAATTATATTTAGAGTTAATTTCTTTATCCAAGCCGTTTTCAGTGATTGGGAGCAATAAACAATTCATTTTTCATGTTAAAAAGAGCATTATTAACAAAAGGTGTTATTTCGTAAACAAAGGAATTAATATAATATAAATATTTTAAACAAGCTCGATTAAAAATGATTTAAAATAGATATCAGATGTTTTGGTGAACGTGTTTTAGTTAACTAATAATGGATATTGAATTAATTTTTTCTTACGACAGCCACTCATTACAGCACCATGCGGTAAATAAAATATCACACCTTTTTCAATTTCTATAATTATGCCTGACCAGACATTTTTTGTTCCAGACAACACCTATAGAGAGACATCTTGGGTCATTTGGTAAAATGTGCGTCAGTAACCCTGTTTAGCCTCTTACAATCGAAAGCAATGTAGAGAAAGTTCAGGGTTCACTAGATTTCCGGCGACACTTATATAGCGCTAATATGTCAATCCTCTCACATATATAAAAATTACCACGTCGTGCATTTTTACGGACGTTTGAAAATACTCACGCCTCACACAATAACCTACCTGGTCTATGAAAAGTTTCTGTTTTTATTATCTTCCAAGTCGGGCAGCTCTCATCGGGCACCTGTTTTCTGGCTTATCCATTTTTTTTTAAAGATTTTGATGGTGCGGGTGATGTTTTGAATCCAGAACAAGCATGTTCGCACATATGCACCACCAGAAAGAATAAAGCGATATTTATTAATTGAAAATCAAACTATACTAATTTGGAATTCACTTTATTTTAATTGGCTACATGCAGAAGTTGCTGATCCAGTGTTACTTCGTAGTTATTGCCGTGTTTCTTGGTTTTACTCGTGTCCTTCGTTCAATTGGCACGTGAATCCCCCATGGAAAAAAATGCTGACGCAGTAGTCCCAATAAGAGTGCCCGACAGTGCACATAAATGCAGGTACGAAGCTGTTTAGCACTTCGTTCAAATACAGGAATTTGACAAAAAAGAAAACTTGAACTGACCATTTTTTTCATTTGGATCATTAAGAAATGTTTTGAACTATTTGCTACGCTGTAAGTATTCGTAAAATGTGCTCTAATATTCAAGCGCCGAGAAAAAATGCACCCGTTTGACCCATAGAAATGCATTACCGTGAGTAAATTTTCGACTCGTTGCCGTCTGCTTCAATTAACAACAGCACACATTTTTTTTTCAGCTGAAACTCTGGCGTACATTAGGTCTCAATAAATGTTTTTTTTTTCTGCACAAGTGAAAACGTTTTTTACTTTTTTATTGCTAGATGAATACAACTTTTTGAGAGTATAACGATACTTCGCGAAGTTATACACTTCATTTAGCCTTCATCTTGCCAGCGCTCCCAATTACAAATTTGACCATTCAGCGCACGCACCAACTGCGTGTTTTGAACATACTGGGGCGCCACCAGACGTTGCGCTGATTTTGCTTGATCAATTTAAAATAGGGTGCATTACTATTTGTTGGCTACAACTTACTCCATAGAAGCCTGACCAACTAATAAAATAGTAACATAAAAAGAGCAGAAGCTGAAATATCATTAGAAATATTCCCTCTAATGGTAAGGAAACGCCGGTGTACCCCCTTAACGGGGGTACACCGGCGTTTCCTTCATAGTCCCCGATCTTCCTGAAATTTTGCTAATCCGACAAGAAAAGATTGCTGAAATAGTAACCCAAAACTTGGCCAAAGATAATTATTTCACAAAGTAATTGAATTTACAAATATGGTTTTCACCGAGTCTTTCAAAATAAGTTTCTACTGGCAACAATGAAACAATGACGTCAAAAAAGGCAGGGGTTCACTCTTTGGACCGTGAACCTTTGTCCTAACTGATTAGAAGCAGTTTCATGGTGTCAAACGAATGCTTTAGAGCCTCGCTTGAGCACACGCGCACAAGCACGAAACAAATGCTCAGAATCGTTCATTTTTAGACCACCCGCTTGACCTGCAAGCTTGCCTTCCACTGACTTCACGGAAATCAAAAGCGCGTGTTTATTTGAATGTTGGTTTTTGATTTTCGTCAACTATATTCATTGAATTTTTGTTTTGTGTTGTTAAAAAGACAAATCATTGACAGCTGTGGTTGAGCACATCAACGGCACAACAGCCGTCAATATTAGAACCAAAAAAACCTGAACAACTAAGGTTGGTACACAGAATAACATGTGGCCCTCCTTAAGCGCGCATGGAGTAGGGTATCGGTAATGGTTGGCAGGCGCGCGTCGCTCGCACGGAGTCCGGCGTTTCAAGTCGGTTGCTAGTCGTGACGTAGCTTCATTGGGAGCAGCTAAAGCGCATAAAGAAGTCACAGGAAACAATCGATGGATAATTTCTTTTGTACCTATGAATTTAGATATTTAGATAAAGGCGCGCCATCTGTCGCACGAAAAGACAAGTGGACCGCGACACTACATTGAAGGATACCGCTTTCCTCATGCCGCTCATGAAAATCGGCGGACGTTTCAATGTTGCAGTAATAATTGGAATACGCTCGAGCTTTGCTGTGTAAAGTCAGAAGGCATCTGTCTTGGTTGCTCGTATTTGCGAAAAAAGAAGTATTTGATTTGTTCTGCCATGATGACCGGTCTAAAAGTCGGCCATGATCGAGGGTCGACGTAACAATGCCGGTTTCACGTGGATATATTTAAGAGTGGAGATAAACCATACAGTGAATTACTATTGTTAGTCACGAAAATTGAGCGGCTGTATGTTTTAAATATTGCTTTATTAGTTGGGTGAGTTGCGAGCGTAGACGCCGAAGACAAGTCAAGCTACAATCTTGCGTGCTTGTCTGTCAGATAGGAAACGCTTATAGATTACAGTGTTAAGACCGTCAGGCGCAATTGAAAGTGGCATTATCACTTAAAAGCAAAAGAGTGAGAATAGCGATATAACCAGATTTTGCTTGTACATAAGCAGTGTACTCAGAGGATATGGTATCGCCGTTCATGGAAAGCGAAAGTAAGGGACACCTAATTTGCAAAAGTGCTTCTGGACGGAAACCTACTTGCTTTGCGCGCTTTTTGCCACCTCCTTGCACGTTTGTCAGTCAGTGAATGAGCGACTGCAGCCCATGGCAATCGTTGAGCCCATAGTCACCCAATCACTGACAACTGTGCAATGCCCGTTACATAAGCTCGTGACTCATCGGAAATAGCCTGTATGATAACAGGTTGTTGCAACAGCCAGCCATTCAAATCGCGTAGCCACGAACAATCTTATGTTTCATAAAAAGGTGGCCTCGAGCGCATCACCGAAACACACAATGAACACTACCCTACTAGAAGTACACCCTTTATTCCTGATGTGTTATGGGTCTCTCAGCATTTCAAAGAACTTAAGCCTTTCAAGCCCCTTCAGACCTTCAAAACCCTTCAGCCCTGCCACCATTTAGATGCCCAAATGACTGTGAACCATACACAAAAAATGCAGTTTAAAACGTGATTGCAAATTTATCTCAGACATTGAGTTTTAGATGCATCTTGTAACTGAAAAAAATATAATAAGAACTAACAGTTGCTCAAAGCCGAGCGCAAGCAGCTGCAGTCAAAGGTGATCAGATGGAATTAGGACAACCAAGTTCTTTGCCGCAAATAAAAAATATAATTCAAGGCACTTACAATGCTGCTGGGTATTATACTCTGGTGTACGGTAGTTCAACTAATGAAGCCGAGCATGTACACCACAAGGACACATGATACTGACAGTAGCACGCGTACGAATACGACGAACTCGCAACTAACACCCGCCGCCGTTTCAGGAATTCCTGATGCCGTCACGGCGGTGTCCTTGATGCCGTCACTTCGGGTGCATCACGCAGACACAAACACACTGTAGTCTGTTAGTAGCACATTTAGCGAAAGCCAAGAACGCACAACTAACATCGGCCGCCGTTAATAAATCCCTGATGCCGTCGCGCCCACGTCCCTGATGCCGTCGCTTCGAATGTCCGACACGGACTCATACACACGGTCAGTAACGTTTAGCGAAAACTATGAACGCGCAACCAAGATCCGCCACCGTTAAGAAATTCCTCATGCCATCATGGCGGCGTCTCCTGCGTTTTTTTCACTCGCTGAATGATTATGAAGTTGTACAGACGAAGAGACAAGAAACGCTCGTAGACTGAGAAAAAACAGGTTTTCTATAAAGAAACAACCCAAAGTCCCATTCTCATTTTTACCACGCCCCCACCCTCGTTCTTGATAGAAGACGTGGCGAAGAAAAACAATGCGGGGGGGGGGGGGGGGAATGTGGAAACTATGATGGGCTTAAATGCCGACGTACAAACTCGGTTTTCTGCAGGACACATCCTTTTTGCGCTCCCCTCTCCTAAGCTGCGAAGACAGCCAAGATGGAACGTGGTAAAAATTGGAGAGGATATAGGAAGGGAGGAAGTGGCAAGAGTGAAAAGCGCGATGTGTACGTAGACCTTTAAGTGGAAATGTGTGACCTTCTTCCACAACGGTCTCTTTCTCTTCGTGCGCGGCCCGTTACCCCTTAGCTGGGGCCGCGTCATGACGTGAAGGGACGTTGGAACGTATACCACCCGGCTGCGCTGGATTCCAAGGTGGCTAAACGGCTTCCCAGACGCATATATTGTGAACGTTCATCTCATCTCTACCAAAGACCCGTTCAATAGATTTTGAAGGGTGATGTAGTTGCACCAAAATTATTGGGACATACCCCGCAGGCCTCTCAAAAGAAGGTAACGGGTTTGTGAAATTACCCGCTGAATATAAAGAATAAAAACACACCCCTATTAAAAAATCCGGCGAAAACTTCCAGTGACATTCGGTGGAGACGGGTTAATTTCCACTCATTTTCACCAGAAACCAGCGTAGTTTACCAGTTCTTTGGTGGAAATATTACCAGCCGCCACTTCCAGTAACCAGATTTCGCTGGACCTTTTACCGGAGACACTTACGGTTGAAATCCGGCAAAAATTTCCAGTTAGATTTGGTGGAAACGGGTTAATTTCCACTCAGTTTCACCAGAAACTAGCGTAGCCACTTTCGCTGGAAGTTATATCAGAGCCATCTTCGATTACCCGCCGCTGGAATCCTACGGGAAAGCACTCTGGTTTGCCGGACACCGAACGTCACTGGACGCCGACGCAAGGCGAACGGCTAAAGTCAAGGAAGCCAAGACGAGCAGGGGGACTTGTGTTTGTAATGGCGGTCGCCAATGCAGCGGCATTCTCATGAGTGTGTGTTTTAGCTCGAAACGACGTGGCAATTCTGCAAGGACTGCGTGCAGCGAACTGTTTTGACGATCCAGAAAGCTGGGCAGCGATCGCCGGCAACTTGATATTTGCGACAGGCAAAAGTCTGGGCCAGAGCAGGTACGAGACCACTGGAGCGGCATTTTCGTTAGTGCGAGTTTTAGCTCGGGACGACGTTGCAATCCTCAAGAAGTGCGTGCAGTGAACTGTTTTGACGATCCAAAAGGGAGGGCACTTTCACCCGTTTTCATTCCAAACCAGTTTATCATGTCCTTAGTAGATTATTTCCGGGCAAACAGATTTCACTGGAATGTCACCGGCAGCCCCTTTCGTATACCACGCAAACGACCCGGTTTTCCTAGAAATCTTACCCGAAACGGGTGACTCGCTTCCCTGTTTACCGACCTTCACTCGATGCCGACGCGAGGGGAGGGGGAAGCCGAGACGAGCCGGAGACTGGACGTGTAATTATGGTGCCTCGCACCAAGGACGAGTCCCCACGCACCCTCTCTCCCTCGTATTGGGTTCGTGGGGAAAATGCAAGAAGGTCGTTTTGCTTACTTAATTTTTTTTTAAGAAAACCGGTTTCTTTGTCCGTCAACGAGCAGCGGCCGGCCAGGAGCGAACGCTCAGCCTCGGCTTCTCGTTCCTAGTGTGCGACCTATCTTCCAAAGCAGCTGGGTGTGCAGATGAAAATAATATATATTTCAGTGACCTGTTTCTTACGCCTCTTTGTCCGTCCGTCTTCAGAAGCATCCAGCGAGCGAAAAAAACTGTGCCCAAGATTTCTCAACGTCGGCGGATGTTTGTTTCGCGCGTTCGTGGTTTTCGCTAAGCGTGCCACTGACACTTGGTGCACCCGCGGCGACGGCATCAGGGACGACATCGTGAGTGCGCCCGGGATTTCTCAACGGCGGCGGATGATCGTTCCGCGCGATCGTGGTTTTCGCTAAGCGTGCTATTGACGCCTGGTGCCGTCGCGGCGACGGCTCAGTGACGACATCGTGAGTGTGCCCGGGATTTCTCAACAGCGGCGGATGTTCATTCCGCGCGATCGTGGTTTTCGCTAAGCGTACTACTGACGCCTGGTGCACCCGCGGCGACGGCATCAGGGACGACATCGTGAGTGTGCCCGGGATTTCTCAACGGCGGCGAATATTCGCTCTGCGCGTCCCTGGTTTTCGCTAAACGTGGTGCTGACAGTATGCCTGTGTGTGTCCATGTGGTGCACCTGCGCGGTTTTATTAGTTGAACTACCGTGCGGCTAGGAATTTACCCACCGGCATTGTGAGTACCTTGAAAGATATATTTTGCGGCAAAGAACTTGGTTGTTCCTATTTGGTCTGATTGCTTTTGTCTACAGCTGTGCAAATTGTTTCACTGGTATCGACCCTGTTAAATAAATACATAGAACCTCCAGGTCTATATGAACTAACCACTTTAATTGTTACCGAATCGTCGAGCATCTGGTAAACATAACCAACCACGGTTCACAGGCTTCCTCTTAAGTGCCTTTCGTTGACGTCCAAAAAAAGAAAAAAAAACACAGTAAATTTTGGTCAATCTGGCGATTTTCTGGTAAATTCTGGCTTTACTGGAAGTGAAAAGAGTCCCATAATTCAGTAAAATATATTTTTACTGGAATTAACTTCCGGTCGAAATCCGGTGACATTCCAGTAAAGCAACCGGTGACATTCCAGTAAAAATTCCGGCGACAATCTGGTAAATTACGGCTTTACTGGAAGTGAAAACAGTCCCATAATCCAGTAAAATAGACTTTCACTGCAAATGACATTCCGGTAAAAAAATATTTTTCAATAGGGATCTCTGTAATTATACATCCACATCCACACAACAAATTAGGCGAGGACCAGAATGAACCGACCGCATAAAAAAAAACAAGAGCGGAAAGCCTTTAGTGGCAGAAACATTTTCATGGTATTACTCATAGGTTAAAAAAGATCGCAAGCTGGTAAGGGGCTTGTGTTCTATGTTCTGCCCCAAATAAGGCATATTCAATGTGTGGCAAAGTCAACAGAGGTGAAAGTATAAACTGGGAAAAGATGTGACACAGCACATACAACAAGGTACACCCAATGACAGAAAGAGGTAGTTTATAACATTCCCTTGGGCATGTGAAAAATACTACATCGGCCAGACCGGCGTATGTATAAACGACTGATCAAGGGCGCATGCAGCCTTTTTAAAGAATTAGGTCACGACAGGAAAACACCGCAGCAGATTGCCGTGCATGCCATGGGAACCAAGAATGTCCGACTTAGCCATCGCGGGCAGACATCAATATAAGATTGGCCGTGAACTGCGGGATGCCCTAGCCATCGAGGAAAAGGGGGACCAATGTGTTAGTGCCCGATCGATTATAGTGCACCCCGAGGAGATAGTATTCCGTATTCTTGCGAGGGTCCACAAGAGTGGAACTTTTAGAAAGAGAATGAAGAATAAAACAGATAAAATGCGCTTTCATTCTGATAGCTAAAAGAGAAGAATGAAGTGGCGTTATTGGATGGTTTCAAGTCCAGCGGTGTGAATGTATAAATATTTATGTGTGTTTCTATCATTTTATGTTCAGCTGGTAATTTCGCAAGTTATGAGCAAACTTGCTCAGCTCCAGCCCGTAACTATGACGGGTCTCAAAGACCGTTTAGGAATTCCTAAAGGGTAGGTCAGGTCCCTTAGAAAGCTTTGACGAACATCTTAAACACATCAAACTTGTTTTGATTGGTACTTCAGAAATCCTGGTGGATTTTCACTAGACGGATTTTCAGTATGGATAAAACAACTAACCCACTCTTACTTTAGTGAATTGATGAGAGCACTGAATCGCTTGTTTTTACTCCAAGCGCGTAAGCAAAAAAACGGCCATTGCCTTTCACATATGAACTACTCACCAAACCACGAACCTAGTGATATGGCGACGTAAACGAACCAGGAGAATACTTTTAAATGGCATCCGCTGCCTAGAATACAAAGCCATATCAAGCTCTTGTCGCTGTTGTCGGACTTTTAAAAGGTATCTATGTGAAAAGGTCGAGGTAACGGGAGGCGCACAAAGTGACGCAAAGAGAGGAACATAACCATTGACATCCTTCGCCAACTGCACTCATCCGCCTCTACAGCAATTCCGAAAAAAAAATTCCAAGTGTATATATCCTCTACTAAACATCAGTCTTCGGGCACACCAGGTTTTATAAAGCATTATGTTGTACCCTTAAAAAAAAAGATTTGAAGAGTTTGGGATGTTGGTCAAAATTTCTTCAAGGGGCCTGACATACTCTTTGAGAACTCCTAAAGGATTTAAGAGTCCTGTTATAGTTTTTTAGAGGCCTGTGGGTTCTGTCTCAATCCTTCCTCAAAATTAAAGCACCCATCAAACTGGTGTTTTCGGCTCTGTGAGAGGGACCACGTGACGATTAAAAATATATCCGCCGGGGAAGCCGGTTGGCCATTTTGTACCGGGCGCCTGCAGCGAGGGTTGCAGATGGAGACGTTCCCCGGTTTCTCATTATTGTGTCTGTGTCTTCTGTGTATGCGTGTCACTGGCTGGACTAGAGAGCGAAAGAGAGAGATGGAGTTTTTCTTTCGCCCGATGACCCAAAGTCCTTGCTCACGAGGGAGAGAAGGTGCTTAGGGAAGATGGGAGCTGGACCTTTTTCTGTTTGAAGAAGATAATACCGCCTTCGTGAGAAGCTGGTCGGGCTGTGTTTTATTCGGGAAGGAGCGCAAACTAAATGCGCAAAATCAGCCGACGCTCAGTATTCGGCTTCCTATCCCATGTTTGGGGCATATTTTCAGGAGCAGCTTGGTGTGAGGATCAAGAAGATCTCAGTGCCCTGTTTCTTGCGCCTCTTCGTCCGTTCGGTTTCACGAGCATCCAGGGATCGAAAAAAAACAAAAACACAGGAGACGCCACTACTACGCCACCATGGGGCTCCGTACGAAAATATCAGATTCAGGCCGGAATGAAAACTGCCGGTTCCGCCTAGACGCAAAATTGGGGCACCAGTGTGTATGCAGCCTGGAACTGCGCATTTCCAGCCCCAATTTTAAACCCAGGCGGTGCACCGCCGGAATTCCCACTGCGCTCACCACTGGACTCTACAAAATAATTTCGTGTTATGCCCTCAGCCGTTACAACCGAGAGATCCTCACGATTTCAAACCCAGGCGGACTGGGTCTGAAATCGCGACGATCTCTCGCTTGTAACGATCAAGGGCATCGCACGAAAGACTTTTGTAGAGTCCAGTGGTGAGCGCAGTGGTAATTATGGCGGCGCACACGGTCGTCCAGGCGTCGTCGCGTCGTCATTAAACCAGTGCACGGAACACACACACAGCACGCACAAGCACAGTATCGAGTGTTGAGTGCATCGGGAAGTTCCGGCGGGCAAGCGATATCCGAGTTGTCCAAGTATTGTCACTAAGCACACCAGCGCATCCAAATGCCGAGCCCAACTGCAATGGGTCGGCAGCTTCACACTACATAAAGATTCAAAGCCGAGGCCAGTTGTTATCCATCCAGGGAAACGATGGGAGCGTCAGTATCCGTGCGCCCGCAGCGCGAACGTCACCGCCGGGCGAGCGCCCGCGCCGGCGCCGGCCGGCAGCCCGACGGAGCGGAGAAGAACCGAGACTCTCGAAGCGGTGCCGCTGACTGCAACAGACAATGAATGCAAGGCGCGTCGTCACCAAACACGGTGCACGGAACACACACACACAGCACGCACAAGCACCCCTATTGAAAAAAACAGTATGATTCTCAACCCGGCATACCCGACTTTGAACTGGGCAAAATGGAAATCGAACTGATTAAACTGGCGATATAAGAAAACAAACTGGCCGAATTGGAACATTAACAAGCCACACTGGCACCTTAACCTGCCAAACAGGCAGCCAGACTTGCCAACCATGCAGACAAACTTGCCAAACAGGCAGCCAAACCTGCCAAACAGGTTCCCGAACTGGCTAAACAGGAAACAAAACTGGCCAAACAGGCTGCTAAACTTGCCAAAAAGGAAGCAAAATTGCAAAACAGGCAGCGGAACTTGCCAAATGGGAAGCAAAACTTGCCAAACTGGGGAAACAGGCAGCTGAACTTGCCAAACAGGCTAAACTGAGTGCTAGACAGGTGAAAGTGGTAGCAGAACTGGTCTTACTGGTATTCAAACTGTTCAAAATGGTGACTGAACTGGTTACACTGATAATCAAACTGTTTTTCAAACTTGTAGCAGAGCATTGTGGTGGAACTGATCAAACTGGTAGCTAACAGCTCAAACTGGTAGTCAAACTGTTCAAATTGGAAATCGAGCTCCTCTAACAGGCAGTTGAACTATTCAAAATCGTGTATATATACCGAAGAAAGGTTGTTTTATAATCTGCCTAGCAGCACACTTTGGTAAATTACCTCATAAATGTAATTTAATTATAGTTACAACGTTTGCCGCCTTTTGCTCCAGCTTCCCAGAGCTGTGGTCTAAACAAGCAAAACTATATCTTTGTCCGAAATAAGGTAATTACAATTAGAACTACTGGACAAAAAGTAATTCATTGCAATTTACATTACTTTTAGAAAGTCAAAAATTTGGGGGTTTTACGTGCCAAACCAACGACGGGCATCTGGCACGCCCCAGCGGAGGACTGAGGATTAATTTCGACCACCTGGGGATCTTTGAACGTGCAACCGAAAGCTCGGTTACACGGCGTCTTCTCCACAATAAGCCTCCGTCAGATTGCGGGCACCTCGGCCGGGATTCGAACCCGCCACATGGGGATCCGTAGGCCGACGCTCTCGCCTCGGAGCCACCGAGGCGGCTACTTTTAGAAAGCAATTTCACAATGGCATTACTTTCTTTGAACTTTGAACCACGCCGACGTGGTTCAAAAGGCTCTGTCCGCTAATGCTGCCGACCACCTGCCAGATTCTGCAAAGGCTGTTCGACAGTAGTACTGTGCCAGGAACGTGGCAATGAGCTTTGGTCACTCCGCTACACAAGGGAAAAGGAAGCCGACGAATGAACCAAAACATTACCGTCCTGTGTCAATCACCTCGATTGTCTGTCGAACATTTGAAAGGATAGTTAACAGCCAGCTTCTCAACCACGTTGAAGAAGCCGGCTATCTCTCCGACAGTCAGAATGGCTTTCGAAGAGGTCGCAGCTGCGAATCAGCACTGGCAACTATTACCCATTTTATCAGTGATCACATGGATAATCGAACCATGACAGATCTAATCCAACTTGACCTAAGCAATGCATTTGATATGCTCGACATTAACCTCCTGCTTGAGAAGCTTACACACGCAGGCATACACGATTTCCTATTCACCTGGATATCAAGCTTTCTGCAGAATCGCAGCCAACAAGTTGTGTACTGTGGGGCACGCTCTACAGAGAGGGTCATGTCATCAGGAGTGCCACAGGGCTCTGTCCTCGCTCCGACGCTCTTTCTCATATTCGTGAACGACATGCCACGCAATGACAAGTGTATCCTAGTGCAATACGCAGACGATACATCAATCGCGATGACAATTTCGTCCCAGTCTGACGCACGTCACTTGCAAAACCATCTAGAAGATGTAGAGAGATGGATCTCGAGACAACACCTAAGCCTGAGCGCATCCAAGAGTTCCGTGATACGTTTCTCAAACTGCAAAAAACAGACAATTGCCTTGTATATACTGTAGCAGGCACTCCACTGCGCACATCAGACCACCTGCCTATCTTAAGTGTCACGTTTTCCCAAAACTTGGATTTTTCCGCACATATTGCCGGCATTATCGCGCAGTCTTGCAGGACGCTTGGCCTCATCACCCGCGTCGCAAGGCCAGGTGGGCCAGCGGTCCTGCAGGCACAATATACATCCTCAGTCCTGCCTTCATTGGAATACTGCTCTGCATGCAGTTTGGTCTCCCCTCAACAACATCTAATTGAGAGACTGTAGAGCGTGCAGCGCCGTGCAACCCGCAAAATTTGCGCCTGGTCCCTGGCACGACTGACGTGCCGTACCACGCACGGCTCAGAAAACTTGGCTGGCGGCCCCTCGATCAGAGACGAAAGATTTCTCGAGTCTGCGTGCTGTGCCGATTGCTCAATGAATCTCTTTCGGGGACTCGCCTATCGGCCGCCGTGCGTCTCGGTAGAAGATCAGGTCAGCTCGAACTTCTTCGAGGCAGGACTGTTCGTCACAGCGAATCCCTACTGCCCGCCGCCATTAGAGACTTTTTGACCATCCCATTAGCTTCTCGTAGCCCTCTGCCCACATCACACGATGAATCCCGGGAACTTTGCAAGGTATTTGCGAGACGAATGCCTTCGCGTCTGCAGACATCATGATCTTCACTCCGTCACCCTCTCATCTTGAATCATCACCATTGCCACCGCCACCAGCAACATCATCGTCATCACCACCACCTCCATCATCACCGCCATCATAATTTTAATGCTTAATTCTAAAGCTGGGTAGTATTACTCCCAACGGACACAGCAGCAGGCTGGCAGACACACACGCGTAAGGGTTTTTGCCTATCTGCTTTGCTTGGCAGACCGCCGTGTACGGACCAATTTAAGTGCAAATAAATCACTCATTCAATTACCATCCTTTGAGATACCCGACGTCAATACTTTCATATAACAACATATGTCGGTCCGAGACCTATAGCAAAAATCAGATCTGTAAACTATGGCACTGTACTTTACTACCTTAGTTTCGCAAGGTCGTGGATTTCATTAGTGATGTGATAAAAAGTACTTGGCTCAGTCAAAAGTTACGAAGGAATACACAAGAATACTCATTCCGAAACCAAAAAAGCATCCTCGTAGGCCATTAAAACGTTTTATTTAACAAAAAGTGCAAGGGAAAGAAAAAGCTCTCATCTTACTGGTGTTCCCCGTTTTTGTTCATAAAACGTTCCAGTGGACCAGAACGTTTTCTAGCTTTGAGAGGAAAAGGCTTAACCACACGTCGGCTCATGCAACTTTTTATGTTTTTATTTGTAACTTTTGACTCGAGCAAGTTTCATCAATATTATCACATATAAAATTTCCACCACCTAGCTGAGCTTGTATGGTAAATTACAGTGTTGTACTTCAGAAATCCGAATTTTAGGTCTATTTAAGTCTGGCCCCGACACACAGACCACCCGGTAGTGGTCTTTATCCCTTAGTGCAATCAGGCAGCAGTGCTTTATTTTTCTTTCCACTTTAGTACATTTGATAATATGCAATGCTTTACACAATAAAACCATTTTGACAGAATATAGCATCTAAAACAAGCAGCAAAGGACATAAATAGAACATGGTTGATGAAAGTGAAGTTCAACAATGACAAAGCATGAAATGCAACGACTCTGCATCATTACCCAAAAGAAGGTATTACCCTCTTTAGAGGTCTGCTCAAGCACAGCACAGCAAACTCAAGCCAAAAAGTGCACAAACATGCACCACCAAATGCATTTTAAGTTTGAAAGAGAAAAGTAATGAAGTATGTGCGATCACATGCAAGCGGTAATATTCTTCGGTTCTATCCACAACCCCTACCCATTTCGATCTGGATGAGCATCGTGCTGGCACATGTTTGTGTATTACTATTGCATGATGCACATTAAAGACCCGAGTCTAGCGGTTACACTGCACTGGCTAAATTGCTCATCTACAGCATAGAGAGCTGTCGCATCACTTAAATGCCAGATAGACATTGCGCTCTTTAAAACTGATAGTGTATGTGGCCCATTAAACTGTTAATTAAAACATCAATCAACACATTTTGATTAATTAGTCAAAATATTGTGACGTTTATCCACTCATCTAATGTCTGCCGAGCCCCAGAAGTACACAGAGAAGACGGAATCTATGTACCCAACACACGCTTTTTTAAATTCTGTAAAGAATGAGGAAAAAAAAGCCCTGTATACATGTTAAAGAACTTTAGTCCCTCTCAATTTTGTTCGGCATGTCACACACAAAGCACTTGCTGTCAGCCGGAAACACCATGAAAAGGCAGTTGGCCTTAATGTCCTCGGGTTTCAGCACCTTACAGATGTCTACCTGCGAAGGAAAACATTCCTTTATATGCTCAGGAAAGAGTGGTGTCTCCCGTAACACCAGCCGTCTGCAAAGGAGCGTGCACCCGAGACCAGCAACATGGAGAATTCTCTTAATTCTGAAATACTCCCCATCAGCAGTTGACACTACAGTGGTGTCACTCTTTGAAGCTCTTGTGTATGCGGTGCTATGGAACACCTGCCCCTTGTACACAAAACGCTGGTATTCCAAAGCGCTGCCAACTGTGCCTGTCCCACCGTAGACCTCTAGCGCACGTTCCTCGATAGCTGTTAGAATGGCAGCTTTTTCACGTCCTAGCAAGCATGCTTCATCAACATAGCAGGCATTCTGGATGTGTGAATAATCAAGAAATCTTTCACACACACTCCGCTCATTGGCACTGATTGCCACGTTGCTATCTGCCAGAAGGCATTCAAGCTGCTGCGTCATTACGACTCGCTCTACGATTTGATCCGGAAGTCCTCTAGCTGCAGAGACCAGCTTCACCAACTTTCCGTTTCCTCCCTCGAAAACAAATGCGGATTGCGCCCAAAGTGGTCCCAACTGACGCACGGAGTTTGGCAGGTGGAGGAGCTGGTGCATGTTGAACGTAAGCGAAGCCACTCCATACAAGGCCTCACAGCGACCAACAAAGTCGATCAGCAGATTTTCTGAAAACAAAAAAATAAGCATGCACAGGATATAATCTCAGACTATAAAATGAATGCATAACATTAACTGAAATTTCAAATGCCGCGCAGCTCATTGGATGATTTTTGGGTGTGATTTCCTACCACAGTTACCTGATTTGCATGCTCTGAGACTTTACACACAACATTCTGTCTAATCAATGCGGGTAGATCTTGACACTCCCATGAGACTGTCATACGGTATAAAAAAAGACCTTTATGAGGCAAATAGGAGAAAAAAAAGTATGAAGCTTACCTGCACGCTTGATCTCGTCGGCTGTGATGGTCTCACGTAGCAAGATGTGTATTGCTTGCGAGAGCTTGGAGAGATGTTTCCAATACTCCAGAGGCAGAATGTCCACGAGGCAAGAAAGAGCGTAAACCAGAAGCCAGAGTCTCCACTCTGACGCTTTCCAGAAACTGCGCTCGTTGAGTGAACGAGGCAGCCTTGACACACAGTGTGGTGGCTTGATCTGGAGGAGGCGGCTGTTGACCCGTGCCACGCAGGATGGTGCTCCTGTAAGCAACATAAGTGACTGGGCACATGAGTAATTTATCTTGCTTTAATAACCATATATGAGGCTGTGTACAAAGTACAACCACTCGAAAATGTATTCATGAAAGTTCGCCTCCCCAGAATTTTGAGGCTCAAACCCGAGGTTCAAAAGTGAAAAGTCAAACCCTGAGGTTTAAAGAGGTTTGAGAAATTTGAGAATCAATCTTCCTAACATTTAAATTCATTACGCTAAAAAATATGACAATTTTCAAACTCTTCAATTTGAAAAGTTCAATGAACCTCGAAGGTCAGTCGAATTTCTCCAACGCCAGGCTGTAATGAAATCAGTTTTACCTGTTTTGATTGGGCTAAGCTTTGGAAAAAAATTGTACCTATCTGTTCATGCATGCAGACTATGCGAACGTAGGAACAAGCACATATCAGACAACAGGTCAGCTCGATGTTTGATCTGGTTTCGGCATGGCCAAAGCGACGTGGTACAGAAAGTCCATTTCACAGCGAAGTAGAAGCTTACGCTACATGTTAACAAGTGGTGACAGCACTGTATCTTTGTCAGCTTCTGCAAATGTGGTTGTGGGTGGTCTCAAAAGCCATAGATCAAGCATGTGCAGTGCGCCGTGCAAGTACAAAGAGTGACAATCAGCAAAATACAGTGGACATAACATAAAGCATATATTGGATGCACTCTGGCCATCAAAGATGGGCACCCATGCTATGATTTTGCAAAACACAAACTAAAATTGAATGCCGTGACCATTTTGAAGAAAATCAACGTTGTTTTGTAAATAAACATGCTAAAATGACACTGTTACCATTACTATACGTAATATTTTTATTAGCTGCAACAAAATTTAAAAAAAAAAGAAAATGGGAGGTAGGGTAAATTGGGCCCGGGGCATGGTGGCCACTAGAAAAAAGGCAAATTTGGGTAATTAGTTAGCTAATGAACTAAGCTTGACCTTATAATGGTTTAGCCGTGCCGTCAAATTCTCGTTAAAAATTTGTGAACGCTACAGGGCCGAGAAATGTCACCCTGGTACACGGTGCCAAGTTGAAACTAAGAGAGCAAAAGCGCCGGTGACTTCATTGCTTTGTGTCACACTGCTGATGTCAGCTGCGGTGCGGGCACGTGGGTTGAAGCTATCGCAGCCGGCTTGGCTTGTTTAAGTGAAGCCGGCTGCAATAACGTCGATTCACGTGCCCCGCCACAGGGGACGTCAGCAGTGTCATGCAAAGCGATGACATTACCGGTGCGATTGTCCGCTTTGTTTCAGTCCGATGCTCAGTACCGTGACATTTCTCGACCCCATAGTGCCTACCACAAATTCTTTAATCAGAATTTAATGGCACCGTTAGACCATATTGAGGTCAAGCCTACATCCTCTAGACATATTAGGTGCACTCAAGTGAAAAACTGAAAAGTTAATATAACATTTGAGTTAGTCGCTAACAATTGTTACCTAATTTCGCCTTTTTTTCTAGTAGCCACCATGGCTACTAACACTGCCTCAGGGCTCACATTACCCTATTTCATGTTCTATTTTTTTTGAAAATTTGGAGCAGCTAACAAAGACACCTGTATCGATAACATTTTGCTTAGCGATTGTTATATGTATCTGTAAATATACTTAGTTTTAGATACATATTAAAAAATGTGACAAGCAGCTGTAGAGCTAATCAAAATCGGTCAACCAGCCTGGCAATTCTATTTTGCCCAATCTATGCCTAATCTTCTTGAAGGTTAAGCTAAAATTCTGATTTTCCAGATCTGGAGATTTGGCAAAACCTTGGCAACCACTAATGACATTTGTGTCAGCTTCAAAGTGGACGAAAATGCTGCTATATATAGAGTTATACCTAGAAGATATTCTGATAAAAATTATTAATAGCATGAAGATGAATTTGAGACTGTGCGAAACCCAGACCCCATAAAATTTGTACCTTGCGATCTCGGACTGAAAGTCCGAGGTTGCAAGGTTCAAAGTATTCAATATCTTCAAACTTTCGAACTCGAACCTTGGGAGGTTTGCAACATCTCTAGGTTTGCCCGGACTGTGGAGCTAGTAACAAGGGGGGACCCTCACTGGAGAATTCCCTGCTTCTGCTCAGTGGGCAAGTAACGAGCAGGAAACGCGAATAGTACTAGTATGTAAAGATTCAAGTCAGGAATTGGCCTGGTAAACACTATTAAGGTAAAAATAGCTCGAAGAGGTGCCACAAATTATGAAAAGAGCAACTTATGCGCCAACTTGTAACTGGAAATGAGACATTTTGGTACTGTACGACGTACCTATGTAGAACCGTTTTTGAGAGTTGGATGAAGAAAGCAGCAGTTCTGTAAACTGCTTTGCTGCTCCTTGAAGAACGGCGTGCATATACTCGACGCTCACTGCGGCCACAAGATCAAATCCTGAAAGTAAATGTTACATGTCTCTCAGTTTCTAACTCTAGGGACTGCAAAAAAGCATGCAACTGACGAATCACAAGTTCAATAATTCCAAGAGTATAGCTGGTAACAGTTCATGACATTGAATCTTTTAGTATACCTCCTGCTTTTTCGGTGAAAGAAAAAATATTAGTATATTAACTCCGCAAGTATGCTGGCCAGCTACTCTGTGAATTGGAAAATCAAAACATCAATTAGGTGTTCCAAAAGGTTTCTCTGAAACCGAAATAGAGTACAATTTTATTGAACGGTCGATTGCCGATCAGAGAATATTGACAGGTTTTACCATCGAAAACCATTACAAAATGCTCTTCTTAGCGCTTCGTACAAATGAGCATGGACGTGAATTTCAGAAGAAATTTGCGTGTATGTACTGCCTCTACTGTCTGTTTCAACGGCATCTTTCTTAGAGACCACTGTTGGCTAAGCTTATGTGAAAAAAAAAATTAGGGGGGAGGTGGCACTCTTACAATCATAGGAAGGCAGAACGCTAGCCCTGCCTCTGCCGTGGCCCTATGAATTTTTCCCCAAGCTTTGCAAAGGAGGGAAGGAAGGGAACAGTCTTGTCTTACTCTTGAGATTACACAGCAACCACAAAACTTGTGGCTCAGCAGTGTTACGTGTGAGTATACTTGTGTCACGCTTGTGTCAGTATGCTTGTGCAAAGTACTTCGCATCTTTCAGTTGGGCGCCACTGATCACCGATTTTTCCACTGTTGCAGCCTGAAATAAGTATTGGCTTGCAAACTTAAAATAGAAAATTAATTCACAGCGCATCCAAGTAGCCCGTCGTAACATCAGCTAACAGACCTTGGGGAGAAATTGGGGGCACGGCTGTGGTCATCTTCGCTGAGCATCTGCTACTGAACATTTGCAAATCAACAGTGCATTGAGAGTACAAAAGTATGTAGTTCATAATCTCAGAAAGTAAGAATGTAACATATCAGAGTACAGTCGGAACCCAAAGAGATTAGCACAATTAAGTGATCAACGTGCGGAGCATTGTGCTATTCGAAAACAGAATCAAAATCACAAAGATTTTGTGTGACTAATACTTTCTGTTCTCAGTGTGAAACAGTTTGCTTCGATCGCTTGAACCTTGGATAATCTGACCCTGTTCTTTAGACATTCAGGGAAAAAGCCACACCTGGTAGATTCATTAGCGGAGAAGGACCCTTGATTCCATTTATGGTGATCCCCAATCTCAAGGAAAGCTGCATATCTCGGACCACAAGCTCAGATGTTCTTGGAGCCGGTGGTTCCTTGGGCACGTAGCGCATGCTTCCTGTGAATAAAAATAAACGAAAATATATTATGAGGTTGCACCCAGTAGGCTCAGAAAAACATAATGTTTAGTTTGAACTGCAATGTGCACGTGCAAGAAGACCGATACATACCTTCCAGGTGTTCCCCACTTATGAGGCACCAGGGACATCCAAACGAGCCGTTGAAAAGTACCATGTTCTGAACTGCTGCCCTCGCAGGTGCGTCGACACAGCAGCAGAGCACATAAGCTCTGGACCTGTGCATCTCAGAGCTATGCTCCCACATCACGGGCGTCATGCTTTTGACTTGATCAACAAACTTTGCGAGGAAGGCAGTCATGTTTGGATGGCCTTTTCCGAACCAAAGTCCGGCTAGTGTGGTGTGCTTGAAGCGGATGCTTGGAGGGAGCTCATTCACAGTGAATTGAATAGGCCAAACAGACGTTTTGGATGACACGAAGAGAGGACTGCCGTCTGTGTTAAAAGTCAAAGAAAGATCACTGTCCCCCATCCCAGTCTTTCTGCGCAGAGCATCATAGGCTTCACCTGTTGTTATGTCAGTGACACCACTTCCGCTTGATGAGGTACTACGTTCCATGGCAAGCTTCAGGAGGTTGTTGTGAAGAAGCTCCTTGGTCTTCTCAATAACGAAGGACGGTTGCTTCGTCATGTCAAGCATTACGAAGTAGGATCCATTCTCTTTAGCACCTTCAGATCTATCCCTTGCTGGCACACTGAGCAGCTGGCTGCAGTCTCTGCGTCTTCCAGAACTGCTCCACAGCCCTCACAAAGGTAGTAGTGGCGAACCAAGTTTTTCGTCGTTGCTGACCAAAGCTTGCGGAAAGCATATTTGCTTTGCGGCACGACTTGCCTTCCAAACAGGGCATTGATGAGCACGAGCAAAGAATCGAGGCCCGACCACGTCATGCCCTGCGATACGACGTGGGCCATTATCATGGCGATGGCGCCGGCTTTTGTCGTCATAGAATGGGGAAGTGTCTCCGTCCCGAACTGATTGAAACAGGACGACAGAAGGTGTTCGAGCAAGGGCTGTGGTACAGGGTCATTTCCATTCATCTCGTCATCATCATCTCCATAGTCCTCACCAGAGTTCACGACGTCGTCTTGAACATCGTAGTTCTCGTCGCTAGCATTTAACGATTCCGAACGCTCGCGTTCGTTATCTGTGCTCAATTCGGATTCTTCGGAATGGCAGTCCTCGTCATCAGAATTATTCCCAGCGGATTTTAGTGCTTGGGGAACTCGAGTTAACGGGGTGAGCACGTCATGAGGGGGGTCTCCAGGGTCCTGAGCATCCCTTGTACTGTGAAAATATTGCGTTGATCTAGGCATCACAAAAGGCTCACTCTCTGCCAAGTAACATTTCCGACGCTTGGCACCCGGTGAGCTTTCCATTGCAGCTAAAACTTAACAGACAAAGAACTTGGCGCCACCTGTTGAAAGGATAATGGAGACCATAGTCAATGAGACTTGGATTGACTACGTTCTTGGTGTTTGTGAGCAATCGGAACCCGGTTTCTTACACCGGAAAAATAAAATAGAACTATACTCCGTTTAACCTTCAGTCCGAGCGCAGCGGACGCTAGGTGCCATCCAAGCCAATCCCGCGTAGAGAGAGTGTCATGTGACCTTGAGCTCCCTGCGCCGCTCTGCCCAACCGGCAGGTCACGCGATTTTCTCCCGGCGCTGGATAGGCTGGAATAGCTGGTGGCGTCCACTGCGCTCGGACTGATGGTGGAACGGAGTATAGTAAAACGTAGTTCCAGCAAGATGCCAAAATGTCAAGACTTACCAAAACCAAAATAAAAAGTTAGAGGCCAAAAAAAACTGCTTTCGTCTCTTAAAACCTAGGTGGCGCGAGCTACCGTCCAATATAAAAATAATAGTCAATTTTGTTTATTTGTCTATTCATACAGGCGCAGCCTAGCCAAGCCCAGTCCCTGTCTTGCGCGCGCTTTCTGTCGTCTCTTGCGTGCCTGCGTTTGACCGTCTGCGTCGCCATAATTGCTTTATCGTTGCTTGCCCGCGTCCCCATCATTGCTCGACCGTTAGAGGTGGACGGCTGGACCTAGACCGCCCGTACGCTCGGTTTTTTTGCGTCGCGGGTGTTGTGGGCGTCCGTTGGGCGATGTACGCATTTGTAAAGTTTACCGACGGTGGCCGACTGGTTATGCCGATCTCGATGATAAAGAAGTTTAGGCCTAGGGATGATCAAGACTGCAACCCAAAACAAAAGCTTGAAGCGTTCTGGATCTCTGAGAAAGGAGGGGAAGAAGGCTACTACGAAGCGACGGTGGAGATGCTTGGAGGCATGTGTATTCGTGTGATACCTTTTTTAAGATACCATGCTCAGGAATCGTCGGTTCTGGAGATTTTTGTTTGAGCTAATACGCACGTGGAGCAGGGCGGCCGGGCACGAACAGGTGCGCCTTACTTCTAACAAATGCCCCCATCGTTCAAGTACTTGCGCAGTGAAGGCACATGGTTTCACAAAAGCTGTAATTCGGGCTATTTGAAAACGGGTGTTACGAATGCATGTACTGTACTTTTTTAGTGTGAAGGCTGCATTCGAGGAACAAAAACAAAGGTGAAGCGCCACCCATGAGCGTCACGCATGAAATGTTTTACAGCGAGTTCGTTTCACGGCACTCGTGCCCACGCGTGCCCACTCGCAACGTGGAGCGGGTTCGTTTCAGCCGGCACTCCGCGAGTGGTTGCACTCTATAGCGCGAAACACATGTACGACGAAACCGTCCGATCCGACGTGCGGACTGCCGGAATGACCTTGGGGGCGAGGGTTTCCGTAGCATCGGAGGGCGTTGAAAACCCTCGCCTCCGACCGTCGTATTGCGCGGTCGGACGTCGGATCGGACGGTTTCGTCGTACGTGTGTTTCGCGCTTAAGAGTTCGTTTCAGCGCCAACACCCCACGCGTGCATGCACTCGCTGCACCGAGGAAATCGTGAGTGCGCCAAAATGCAATCCCGTCATGCCTCGCTCCGGCGAGGAGCGATGAGCAGACGACGATGACTCGTCTGCTACGATGTGTCGCGGAACCGAAAGGAAAAAAAAGTAGATTTTTTGATAGAAATCGGGTCCCGCGGGCAAAGGAATCAAATGCGAGCTTGAATTGTAAGCGTCTGCTACTTCATGAAGGAAGCAACTGACAAACCGTGCTTTATTTGCAGGTTTTAAGTCGCTCCGTTGCCGTACAGACGCTGAAATATACCGGTGTGTAAAGAAATGCTCAGAACAGACGCATCAGCGGCCCTCGATATGTTTATCACCATACGTGCGCGGGTGAAAAATTGAACATTTGTCGACAAAACTCGTGTTTTGTCGACAAATGTTTAACATTTACCAACGTAAGCTAAGGTACCCCGTCGTATTTTGTTCGAGAAAGCTCTTTCTCGACGCCTCACCACGGCTGATATCTGATTCACCTGTAATGATGATCGAAATCGAAAGTCCCACGAAAAGTTTTGCTGGATATTCCAAGAGACAAGTTTTTAAGCCGTGCCCTTTCAGTGGTTCACGTATGATACCATGCTCAAATGGGTCAAGCTTCTGCTCGGACAGCATCATCAGTTTTCTTTAGTGTAAGCGGCTATAAATAGATCGCAACCAGCCGCTTTGTAGATAGCTGGCTGCGGAAATTTACGCCGTCTGTAACCATCTTTACGACAGCCCAGTTGCTTGAAGTCATCGCAAATATAAACTACAGAAAAGAGTCAAAGTACAGGCTAGCTGGTGGAAGTCAACCATTTCGTCGTTTACCCTGAGACCCCCCAGTCTCAGGGTAAACGACGAAATGATAAACTACAGGTTGCAGCGACCAACGTTTGTAGATAAACGTTGGTAGCGACTGCACTCTCGCATTTCCACCCATGACTCCGAACAGAAAAACGCTATTTTCGGTTTGAGGTTGGTACCTTTTCCATGACATAGATGGCGGCAGCATCAGTTTTCTGGACTTGGTTTTCTGCACTCGGTGCATTTGGCGAGTTCGTTTGATTCCAGTTCTCCGTGCAACACTCTGCGAGTGCGATGCATTCTGGGAGAGAACTCGAACAGCGCCAGTGCGTGTGAAACGAACTCGCTATTAGACACCTATGCTAGTCGAGTAAAGGTTCCGTAAGCTGGTGTGCTAAAAATGGAGTCACTCCATCTTAAGACGTTTTGAAATCAGAACATAAGAAGCTTTCATGTTCTCCACTAGTGCGAGGCGATGTGATGTGCGTGATTGCTTGTTCTAATTTTCAAAAGTAATGCTATGGTTTGGCACGTTACCCACAATCTTCGCAGGGACAGTTGAACTTCTCATCCAAAAAATGCAGAAGGCAAGAGTAGCAGTGCCAAGGATTCTCAACAACCTCCCTGAAGGTGGAGTTGGAGACTCCATGCAGAAGGCAAGTTCATGTTTCAAATAGCTTAATTTCCATGTGCCTGCTGGCACATGGAAATGTGCCACCTACTGGCAAAAGCTTGCTGATACAGCAAGCCTTTGCCAGTAGGAATGTATAGAGCTACCTACTGTTAGGGGGAACTCGCTGATGGATGGACGGTGCTCCGCGTTTTGACAGCTGCTGGGGCAACGGGAAGCTCAGTGCAGACGCAGTAAAGCGTGAAACACATGTACGACGAAACCGTCCGATCCGACGTGCGGACTGCCGGAATGACTTTGGGAGCGAGGGTTTTCGTAGCATCGGAGAGCTTTGAAAACCCTCGCCTCCGACCGTCGTATTGCGTGGTCGGACGTCAGATCGGACGGTTCCGTCGTACATGTGTTTCGCGCTTAAGCTTCAGTAGCAGACAACGCGCTGCATACGCCACCAATGCTGCTCACTGCATCTGTTCTGAGCCAGCCGAGCAGACTCAGTAGTTGGCTTATATGTAAAATTCTAAGTTTCCAGATTTTTATTTTTTTAAGTGAAATTTTTTAAAATTATTATTACGTATTGACTAATTGCACTTTTTTCAAGCATCTTGTCCCAAATGCAGTACATTAGGCTCGTGTCTGAAATATTCGTCCTACAGCAGCACTTGCAGACGGATGGCTGTAATTAGGACAAAGAGCGGCACAATTCTCACAGAACAGTTTAGAATGAGAAGCGGCCTCACTTTTCTCCTCGCTTCGGTTCACTTTCTCAAGACAACTTAGCGAAGAGGAGAGGGAATGAAGAATCATGACGAGAGTATGTCCCGTCAGCCTTGTTGAATTGCTCCCTTTCATTCCCAAAATACGGCCATCCCTTTGAAATATTGCTGTACAAGTGATGTCAGGGAGTTTGTAGCGTACCGCCTGTCACTCCTGCCTTGATTAGTCATAGCTTACAAATCAAATTTTTTGATATTTGTTTAGGTCTCGGCCCAACATCAGGACTGCGAGGTAGAACTTGCCTACTGCCTCCTAGATTTTCACTATACTCCGTTTCATACATAGCGTACAAAGCTGGGAAAGGTACTGAAGTAGTGCACATGAAAAAATATTTAAAAAATGTGTTACTCAACGCGTTTCGGGGACGAACTGTAAAAGGCGCTGCTCTGGCGATACCGACGTCTCGGTGGCGGTACCTCAAATCCACTTAACGTGTAAGATTTTTTTTTTTT
The DNA here is from genome assembly GCF_016920785.2 of Ixodes scapularis. Taxonomy (NCBI): domain Eukaryota; kingdom Metazoa; phylum Arthropoda; class Arachnida; order Ixodida; family Ixodidae; genus Ixodes; species Ixodes scapularis. Next base: position 137,452,327 of record NW_024609857.1, read on the forward strand.
TACATAATTTTTGTGCATGATTGTGTGCATTGCGGAAGTGCATAGGTCAGTTCCTCTTTTCTTGTTTCTTTTTATTTATAAGGGGGTAGACTAGGGGTTGGTGTTCCGCTTGAACCTAGTGCGGGCCCCATTAAAACGTAAGAATGGTTGAGATCCAGGGTGTCTGCTTAAACCGTTTATTTACATGATACCGTGAAAATCGGAGAGTACCTTGAGAGTGCAGTGGACGGGGCTTTATATAACGAATACTGGGATGCGACTTCATCCAAGTTTTCTTAAGAGTTGGAATGCTGGCGCTGGTGTATGGAAGTCATCCAGACGGCAGTTTCTCGCTGCTCTGGTGCCGGCGCCCCATGAACTGAGAGTGATTCACAATAGACGCGTACACACCACACCCCTATTGGAAAACCCCAATATAAACAGCGTATTATGGATATTGGTAAACAATATATTTTTATTGTATTGCAATACAATATAGACAGTGTATTGGAAAACATTACATTTATTGTATTGTATTACAATAAGGATTTGTTATGGGATTCCAATATACATAATACGCTAAAAATATTGGAATCCAATACCGTATAAACCCTTATTGGATCCCCAAGTGTCGTATGGGGATCCAGTAAGGGTTTACGATTCCAATATACTCAGCGTATTATGGATATTGGAATCCAATATATTATATCGGCTACCAATAAAACTATAAACGAGTTGGAATATCACGTTCAGCGCAACATTTCTCTGCAACGCAGTCTCTTCTTGTGTGTATTTCTGAGTGATAAATTAAAAAAATGTTGCTGTTGTGAAATTGTGAATAAAGAAGCAAAACACTGGACTTATCCATACCAAATATATTTAACATATTCCTGAACTGGAGGATCTGGCATTTACTGCAAAAGAAAGTTAATTGTTTAGGACTCTCATTCAAAAACTTGATGTTTGAAAACAGAATGTGAAATCCTGACCTTAAAGGGCCCCTGAAAAGAAAAAAAAAAGTTTTTTAAAAACAGTCTGGTTGGGACACGCGTGTCGAAAAATTAATTTTACGCGACAAAAACGATTTTTTAGAGCAATATTGACCGCGCCAGACGCAATTTAGTCGGCAGCCACCTCCTTTCCACCTTTTTCTCTCTCGGCATTTCGGGCGCGTGGAGGAGAGGTACACCCCGCCTCTTCGTAGTGGATCGGCTTGGCTGCTTTCCCGGCTTGGCTGCGCCCCGCACGAGAGCCATTGCTACTTCCTGGCCGTGTTCCAAAATTCACTCGATCTTACCCCAGGGTAAGAGTTTTGTACCCTTGGCGTTCTAAAACCTACCCGCGTACAGCGTTTTTCAATCTGTGCTGTCACGTGATACGATCCGCCGGAATAACTCGGATCCATTTGGAGATTTGGAACACAGCCCCTGTGTCTGCCGGTCGCACGACGTTCCGTGGTTCCGTGTCGTATCGTGCACGTACCGTGGTCACACAGTACATACTCGTCGCGATGGACCCCGACCTGAAGCGTCGGTTGCTTCAACCCTTCAACGCTGCCAGCAGCTGGGCCTTCGCCCGTACGAGGACACGCCTCGCCAGCCGGAAGGCGTCCGCTCTGATCGCCGCGAGGCAACCGCTCGCGAGGAGGCACCCACTTCGCTGCGGAAGGCGGCGAAGCGGGAGCCTCGACGAGTTCGTCCGAGCCGCACGACCCTTCAAGCCGCCGCGAGGACACGCAGTGGTGACTCATTTTTTTATTAATCGTTGAGTGCGGTGCCGCGTGCCTTCACTAAACTCTTTACGGGAACCGATATCTAAAAAGAAAATTGGCACTGGCGCTCGCCAGAAAACATACAAAAGATGGGGTAAACGGGACACACGAATCACGCAAAGAAGAGCAGGAAAACAAAAACCTGTCACACCGCGCCACTTCCTAAGTACTTACGATGACTAACTAACACGAGCAACAAGCCCTCTACAGAAGGTTTTCACATATAAACTCGATAAAACTATAAAACCACCCGAGGTACGCGAGACGCGTTACAACGACGGCGACCATGACAGAAAACAAAATGGCGAAGCGTTTGTTTGTTGTTTTGTTGTAGGATCCGAACGGAAGTTACGATTTTGTAAAACGTTTGTAAGCAATTGCGACAATCATTCGATGGATTGTTTCTTAAACCTAAAAATATGTAATTCAAAAGGCGATCTCAAGAGATCATGAAGATTTTATAACCAACATCTAAGCTGCCACTCATTCTATTGGCCAATGAGAAGCCGATTTGAATGACCATGGTTACCAATGAGAAGCCGAGCTGAATGACCAGGGATTTGCGCGCAAAATTTCAAATAAATCTCTCGCCGTCAATATTGCTCTAAAAAAATTTTTTTTTCGCGTAAAATTCATTTTTCGACACGCGCGTCCCAACCAGACTGTTTAAAAAAAAACTTTTTTTTCTTTTCAGGGGCCCTTTAATGAAAACAGCACCTGCTAGCTGTAGCCATATAGAAACTGCAAAATAAAAATTTGGGATTAGTTCGCGACAAGTAGCAATCCTTCACCAAGCGGGTAGATTCAAAATTATGTCTGCGTTCGATTGTGGAAAAATAAGCTTCAATGCCACTGCCACAGGTCATTCTGAGCTCGGTCAATTAAATATATGTATCCGCTCGTCTGGCTTCACTATTCCTGCTTCGCACCTAACTAGAGTATCTGGAATGCTCACCTTTGAGGAAAAACAAACTGGTGCTTGCTTGCTTGTAGGCCGTGGAAACTGGAAGAGAGATTTGCGGTTAGTTGCGTCCAAGTAGCAGTTACTTTGAGTAGCCACGTAAAGTACACTAAGTCTGAAAGATTCAAAATTACATGCGCGGGACATAGATATCCTCTTGCGACGTAACTGGGCACGTGTCAATGTCGCCCGCTTGTATTACAGAAAAATAAGCTTCAATGCAGGAGCTCCCAGTCGTTCTGAGCTCCGTCAATTAAAAATGCTGTACCGGTCGTATGGCTTCAGTATTCCTGCTTCGGGAATCTGGAATTCTCACCTTTGAAGAAAAACAAACTGGGACCTGCTGGATCTTAGGCTGTAGAAACTGCTAGAAAGATTTGCGATTAGCTGCGTCCAAGTATCAATTTCTTTGACCAGCCACCTACAGCACACTAAGCCGGATAAATTCAAAATTACATGTGCGTGACATAATATGCCTCTTGTGACAAAACTGGGCACACGTTTTGTCGCCTACAGCAACACTGAAGCCAGACACACAAGCGGTACGGCACCTTTAATTGACGGAGCTCAGAACGAGTAGGGACGCTTTCACTGAAGCTTGTTTTGCTACAATACACACGTGTATTGCAGCAAAACAAGCTTCAGTGAAAGCGTCCCCAGTCGTTCTGTCAATTAAATATGCCGTACCGCTTGTCCGGCTTCAGTATTGCTGCTTCAGAGCAATCTAGAAAATCTAGAATCCTCACCTTTGAACGAGAACGAACTGGCGCCGGCTGGCTTGTGGGCCATGGAAACTGCAAGAGAGGTTTGCGATTAGTTACGTTCAAGTAACAATTTTTTTGGGTAGCCACCTACAGCACAGTCAAAATTACATGCACGGGACACAGATGCCTCATGCGACGGAACTCCCTTCGTCCTTGTTTTCTGTTAACTCTGCTCACCTTCACCACTCGCCTCCAATTTCTGCGCTACTTCTTTAATCTCGATTCCCTGGTTCCCAAAGGCCATGCCATGGCTTGCGCCAGTCACGGATCTGTCAGCTCTGCGACTGGCGCTATTGTGGCAAAGACGCTACAGCACCTGGCGCTTGATGTGCTCTTTCAATATTTTGAGCACGGCTCAAAACAGGTGGATGGGTGTCTGGTATGCCCTTTGCTTATTTGCGGATCGTTCCGAATCAGAGGGTAGGCGCTTCTGCGACCTGGGCGCATGCTCGGTATTTTACAATAGTTGAAACCGAACTCTGCAGGAATCTTGAAACATAACAAACATAATGTGCACGCCAAAAGGCATAGCAAATGAAACACCCACCATCTATCTATTTTCGTTTCTTGTCCGCAAGAAGCTGTCGTATATGTAGCCTCCCTTGCTTAAGCCGTTCCTCCCTAGTGTCCCGGTTGGATCTCGTCCTGATGAATCGTCGGTGGAGACCTGAGGAGCGGTCAACATCAGATTAGACCTTTTTGTGACAGAACCATATACTTGCTGAGAGGAAGTACACCCAAACAAATCTCAGGCATGTCATTTATAGTGCGTTTTAAATTGAGACGAATGATGTAAAATGAGACGTCAATACTGACGCACCCCTTTTGCGTACCCAAAATTTTGAAGGCCTTGTCCCGCTCGCTAGGGGGACAAGGCACATGAATCCCGGCATGTGGATGAAAGTTTTGCCTTAACATCCCGACTCAATGCCCATCCCTGAATATTCGACCACCACACTTTTAGAAAAAAAATTTTTTTTTTAGAAAACATCGAGTTATATACCACCTTTACAAACGCCTGAACCAAGCATACTCGTACCGTGGCTTGTTTGCTCAGTGCCGCCCCCGAGTTAATTCGGGCCGACAATGTTGTGTTTTTTTTTTTTTCAAATGGAACCCACATTCTTAGTTTTGGTTTGTCTTGTAGAAGCAGGTGGATACTTTTATAAAGCTTCCTATGCGCTTCCGAGTCAACATTTTTGCAATGGCCAACCCCCGGGCTTTGATTTTGCGCTCCTTGATGAATGCTGAAACTCATATAGACGGGCAATAGCTCGCATTGAAAATGCTTGCTTTTGGTGGCCGAGAACAAACTCGTGTTGCTGATTGGCAGCCACTTGCTGCCAAGAATTGCTGCACATATCCTAAAGATTAGTCTAACACAGATGCTTTGGCCGGACAGAGACACAAAAGCCTGAAACAAGGCCACTATACAGACAGGTAGAGTGTCTGTGAGGAATGAAACAAACAACTCAGATAGGCATCAATCACTTACCTTGAAAACACTTGCCATGCGCGGCAAAAAACAAACTTCTGGCCTTGATTGGCTGGTTCTTGCCACCAAGACCTGCATGTGTAAGAAAGAACCCGGTCTTAATTAAACTTTGGTGCTTTTGCAGAAGAGAGACAACAAAATACTAGTGCAAGACCACTACACATAGGTTATGGCATTCAAGAGGAATGAAATACAAAACTCATATAGGCGGGCAATAGCTCACCTTGAAAATACTTGCTCTCGGTGGCCGAGAACAAACTCGTGTTCCTGATTGGAAGCCATTTGCTGCGAAGAATACCTGTAGATATCCTAAAGAACCCAGTCTTAGTGTAACACAGATGCTTTGGCCGGACAGAATACAAAAGTCTGATACAAACCACAAAAAGCAGGAAATAGTGTCTGCGAGAGATGAAAAAAGACCCAAGTGGAGAGGCTCGTTCTGTTTCACGTTAGTCAAATAGTGTAGCTCATTTTGCTAAAACGATGCATATTTGCTAAAAAAAGTATCTATATATTGCCCCATTTAGCAGAGTTTACTGCCAAGGGTACCTGCACACCAGAATAAGTCAGAATTAGTCAGTTTTTTTTTCTTCTTTTGATGAGCGACAACAGAATCCTAAACAGGTGATGAAACAAAATATGAACCCAGAAAGACAGGCTAGTTTGCCTTGATGCAAGCACAGTGCCTCGGCCAACCAAATGAGGTTCTATCCTTTATCACTTGTCATATTTGGTGGGAATAGTAAAGTAAATGAAAATAAGGCAACCTCTCTTCTAGCCGACAGCTGCAAACAAAATTAATATACCTCGATGAACGACCTGGAAACAAAATTGGGTGGTGACCAAGTGGTTTAAGGTGTCAAATTTCAAACTTACAGAATGTAGTTTTGGTTTAAGTCCTCCTGGTGTATATTTTTATCCTTATAACTATATTTACACCGTTTTCTTTTGTATTTTTGAGGCACAAGTACTTAATTTATACGCTAATTCACCTTTAGAAGCGTTTTAATTACCCTCCATGCCTTTCTAGTGCTCGTAATTGATTCTTGGTGAAAGCGGTCTTAAATTTTTGTTTTCTTGCTGTCGCTGCTGCTTGCTTTCTCACCTTTAGAATGCTGACAACTCGACACAAAAGTAATGAAAAATGTGTTTAAAATGTCATGAAGATCAGCATTTCCAAGCTGTACCCCTGCTTCATGCCCCGACCATGCCACCATACCATAGCTGAGTGCAGTGACAAATGGTCCCACGTTTGTCACCCGACCGCTTTTTCGGCTTACGGTGTGGCGCGACTCATGAAGCACCTATGCTTCGCGATGGAGCCGGTGAGCGAGGTGTGACACACTAGAGCTGTGCAAGCCACAGCTTTACAGCCTGCAAAGCGTGGGAAGATCCCTCTCCCTTTGCAGAGCTGGCATTAGCTCACCGAGAAGCTATTGCAAGCACTAGAAAGCCACAGAGTGTGAATAAAAGCGCTTCTGAAAATGAATTAGTGTGTAAATTATGCATCTATATGTTAAAACTTAAAAAAAAAGTATATATGTATATATATATATATATATATTTAAATACTAAAAAAGGCAAAAAAGAAAAAAAAATGTTTCCAGGTGGGCTTGCACCCAGAGCTCCACGGCCCTTGAATTCAGTTCCCTAAAGCCCGCTTCAGACGGAACAATTTCGCCCAGCAACTTCATGTCGCAACACCAGCAACACGGGCCGCCCGCGTTCACATGCAGCAACCAAATTGCTACGACTTGCCATCATCATCATGAAATTTTATTTTTCTTACAGTATTTAGACGCACAGTTATATCCTAAAAACATGTTTTTATATCTTTAAATTGCGCTGAGAATACTAACTCATCTTGTTGAAACAGTTTATTTTCAAAAATGATCCATTTCAAACCTGAACTAAGTCCTCAGTTCTCATCATCACGACCACAGGGGTGTCACGTGAAAATATTGCATTCCTGATTGGCTGCTGCCGCTTCAAACATCTCCGAGTAGTCAAAGTTGCTCGTCCGCTTCGAGCCGGACCCAATCTCAGCAATTCGTGTCGATCTAGGGAAAACTAGGGAACAACCCGCCAGCAGCCCCAAAATTGCTGGAAAGGTTGCCCCGTCTGAAGCGATCCTATACTCTGTTTCATACATAGAGTGCAACGCAGTCAAAGCTAGCGCACCGGTTTGCATTGCTGACCGTGCCTACGTTCGCCCCATAAGATAGTGCGTCCCCTGCAAAAAAATTTTTAAAAGTCGGAAAATGTGCCTCCTCGGGGCTAGTAACTGATAGTGGCGTTATGATTTCAACGGAGCACAGATGTTTTTCAAGAAAAAGGAAAAGATAATGTAAACCACCTTAAATTATTTTCGTGTTCATCCGTGTGGCAGCCGCTGTGGGTTTTCGGGTTGTGTGGCACTGGCTGGTTTTGAGAAGATGGCGTCTTATGCAGCAAGCTCAAGTACCTCTCCTGCTCGGATGTTTTCGAAGATTCGTTGTGCGAAAATCTTGAAAGAGTGCAAGCAGATGATCGCCAATGTGTACGGGAGTATAAGAACACATTCCCCGGAGAATTCGGTCGTGAAGTCCTGGAGACGGCCAGTAACGACACTGGAGTGTGCCCTGTACTGCCGCGAAGTGCAAGGCGCAGTGCCCATCTGGCAAGGTGGCGTCCCCGAAGCAAAGACCTCGCAACATGAAAGTTTCGAGCACGGGGACCGTCAAGCATGACGAGTTCACACAGAATGCCATTCGCCTGAAGGTGCATCGCAAGTGCTCCGAGAGGGAGATTCCTACCTTTGACAGCTATTTCAAAATAAACTGTACAGGCCATAACTATTGTCGATTCACGTTTTATTATAAATTTTGGGACAAGGCCGCTATCAGGGCGATTCCTCATTCCACGCTGCACGAAAGAAAATATAACTCGGTGCTGGAGGCAAATAACACTTGCAAAGCGGCAGACCAGATGGTAGAAATCTGGCCTCTCGGCGACTTATAAATAAAAACCAAGAAGGAGGAACTGAAATATGCACTTCGTCAATGCGCACAATCTTGCACAAAAAGTATGTCTAAAAAAGAAAAAAAAAACAAAAAAAAAATACTTTGCGCGTAAAATGGGTTCAAACCACGGCCACCGAGACGTCAATATCGCCAGAGCAGCGCCTTCTACCACTCGTCCACGAAACGCGCAAAGTAACACTTTTTCTATTTTTTCATGCGCACCACTTTAGTACCTTTCACAGCGTTGCACGCTAAGTATGAAACAGAGTATAAGACACCCTATTGTCTGGTACAGAGACCATTTATGAACGCTTGGGTGTTTAAACGATGTATTACACATTTTACAAAAAAAAAAAAAAAAAAACATTGGGTGTTTAAACGTTGTACTACCCCTTTTTCAATAGAAAAAGCAACAATAAAAAAAACATTTAAGAAGAAAAAGTTAAGGAAACGAAATGTACCATTATGTTCAGTGAAGTTTGGTGACAAGACTTGGGACTCGAGCAGGAATGCAGTTATCCTTGGTGTGACCCCATGAGACTGTCTTGCTGCCTTTGCTGGGGTTTATCTAACTGAAGTACCTGTGCGAAAAGTAGAACGCATGTGCATAACACTCATTATTCACAAGAAAATTTGTCAATGTCCAAAATGACCCATGAAGAAAATTATGCGAGGAATTTTCAGGCTGCGTTGGCCGAGTCACCTCTCGTGGCCAATGTTCCATAGCAACTTTAATTGTAGTGAACAGTTATAGGGTATATTACGAACAAAGTGCAATTTGGTTTTGTAGGAAACTATAACACACAAAACGACACTTGAATACAGTATATTGAGGTACCTCTAAACAAACTCCAGGGTTTCATGGCGCCTCCTTCAGATACCTGATGTTGAACATGAAATATGTGCACCAAGGAGTGAGCAAACAGCGACTTCAGATTTGTCTCTAACACCAGCGACATGTCGACAAGGAGTGCAATGTGTAGAAGGTCGTCTAGAAGTGTGCCAAGATGAAAAAGCAAGATGTAATGATATCAGAATAAGATCACACCAACGAGGCACCATTGTGGTGAGACAATCTACGATGTAGAGACAGTAATCGGGGGTCAACCGACGTACGGCCGCGATTTACTTTGCAACGACTGAAATAAAACATGGCAAAAAAAAAAAAAAAATTGAAAATTAAAAGCGCGTTTTTTTTTTTGTTTTTTTACCTTATTCTTTGAGCGCAGCCGGAAGCAGAGCAGTTGGGCGGCGTCACGAAAATCTGACAGACTCGCTAGCTTCTCTCAACTTGGTACGGCGCCAGTCGGCACCACAGATGAATGGTCAGCACTCTTAGTCTACCAGGGAAGAAAAAAGTACGAGCTCAGAGCCCAGCGTCGATCGCGACTTTCGTAAAGAGAAGCTCCGGTAACACTTCGGCGACTCGCGAGCGTTAAACAACGCCTCTTCGAACGAGCCCACGAATCCAACACGTCGAACGGTTTGCGCCGGTCAGCACGCTGGGAGCCAGGGGGCTGGAGGTTGAATATCCGAAAGAGACGAGGCGCTGGTTTCTACGTCTATTTCGCACATGAGATAACAAGCCGAGTGATAGCTAGCCGAGTGTAAACACTGACTGAAGTTACATCAGAGTACACGCAGTCGAAATGACGTCTGCAACAGAGCACAGCCAGACGCTTTCAGCAGGGGACGCATGCGTTCAAATAAGCTGCGATTTCAAAAACATCATGTCTCCCTTCTGTCCTTCAGTGTTCACTTTGATCTGTGTATACCAAAGCACTCAATGCTGCAAGTAATAAAGTCGTCTATACGTACCTTTCGAAGCGATTGAAAGTGCGTTGGTTTCACTTGGAATCCACAAGCAAAGTGCGCGACGAACTTGACGAGCCGTTATCCGTCGGTCCCGCCATCGCCGCTGTCTCGCTGTCTCGTCGGGTTGGCGCGGTCGCGGTCGCGGTCGCTGCGCAATGGCGTAATCTTGGCGGCTTGGCTAGGCTTGGCTGGATCGGCCGATTCGGCCACTCGGCGGCTCGCACAGTCGCTTGTCTGGCTCGATAGGCTACTCGCGGCTCGCTCGGCTCGCCTCCCTTCGAAATTCGAACTGCCTCCGAAGCTCGAGCGCTCGAGCCACTCGAGCTTTCGCGCGCGCGGGTTGACGATGGAAACTTTTCTCATAAAACGAGTCTGTAACGTATCGTTTGATGGCGCAAATGCACGTATTTTTCCCGTCGTTTTTTACAGTGTGTGAATCTTGCGAAACAGGCGACGAAGAGTGGTGGGTGAAATGTGCTCGTGTGTGGATGTGGCTTTTGTGTACGACGTAGGATTACCCAGAAAGGTGGGTCAATATCGATAAATGTGCGGGTAAGAAGCACGTGACCTGTCAAGCCCATTAATCCTCATTATTTTATCGTGCGAACTGACATTGTCACGTATCGCGTTCGATTTGGGTTTCAACATCGGTAGCCTAACTTTTGTTGCATTAAAACTGCAAATAAACATTTGTTTGAAAACGATCACTCCAATGAGCACGTCGTTATTGAGCTTTCTCATTGAAAGGTAGGTCGCGGGTGTCCCAGCTAGTTATTCTGAATGATTTGGTGGTTGTCTAGCATTTCAAGCGCTCGAGGCTCTGTGTACTGTGTGCCGTACGTACACTTGCGCTTTCGATCAATGTGAATGTGTTTGCAACGCGGAACGTTTGTGTTCTGTGTGTATCCACCTCCAATATCGTTCTCTCTCGTATTGCCGTATGGTAACTCCTGCTGTTCTACGATATCATTCACGCGATGTCGTATATGTGGGCGTACCGATATCCACATGTTGCTTCACGGGCGATCAATACTGTGCTACGTATCCTCTTAGTCCGCGGTATATGCCTACGTAATTCATGTTGGTAACTTGGAATTCGTTCTGAGATTTATCCACGCGATATTATATCCTCCTTTGGGCCCGTGATCGACGACCGATATTTATATATCGTGTGGCCGCACAGTATGTCCATGTCGGTCACCAATATGCACGCGGTGTCGTATTCTATTCCAATAACCGTAAGTTCTGTCGGGATATTGTGCTTCGATATCGTGTTGTATACCAATAACCGCAAGTTATATCGGGATAGTGTGCTCCAATATCCTGTTGTATACCAATAACCACATACTATATCGGGATATTGTGCTCCGATATGAATTCCCATCGTGCGTATTGGGTTAATCGGATAACAATAAGTTTTTATTGGTTTCCATCAACTTCATTGGAATACAATATTTCCAATAAGCCGAGTTCATATTGGCCTTTTTCAATAGGGATGGCACTCGAGGTCAGGGTCGAGTGTTGTTTTCTTTTCAAGGAAAGCAGGGGCCTCGGAATGCAGCCACGGGCACATGCGTCGTCCACTTAGCCGACCAAGGTTACGGTCCCTAAAGTTTCGTTTACACTCTTGCAACCGAGTACGACCGACAGAGACCAGACCGGTTTTTAAGCCTCTTGCGACCTCTTAGGACCAGCTCCACTACAGTGCATCCGGTCCTAAGAGGTCGCAAGAGGCTTAAAAATTGGTCTGGTCTTTCTCGGTCGTACTCGGTTGCAAGAGTGTGAACGGGCTTTTAGGCAGAAGAAACCAGACGCACCTAAATGCAGCCACGGGCATTGTCTGCCTAGCCAACCAAGGTTAAAGGCCCGTTCACACTCTTGTGGCCTCTTAGAATCGGGTTTTGTTAGAACCTCTTAATATCTATTACAACAAGAGGACACACTGGTGCCATCCATTGGGTACAAGTGTAAACTTGGCGGTCGGGCATGTTTTCTATTTCTCTCTCGCATTATCCTTTCTTTCTTGGCCCAAAAAGCTTTTGTCAACGTTATAAACGAGCCGTTCTTATAGGTATTACGCACATTTGACCTCAGAAATCCCGCAAAGCCTTTGCTCTTGTGAAACGCAGTTCCAGGGTCACCGCATAGATGGCGCCAAAATGCCAGTGTGTTCCCTCGTCCTAAAAAATTTTAAGAAGTTTTAACAGATCTCATCTCTCTCGGTCATACTCGGTTGAAAGAATGTGAACGTTCCTTAAGGTCCTGCAAGCAAACTGAGCAGTAGGCACTATTCATCACCGGCGCGGTTCCTTCTTAAGGCTTGTTTCACTTTGAAGCCATAAGGCCGATTTTAACACCAGACATAACTGAAGGCAGTTCACAACACGGTCCACGTGCTCAAAACTCACGTTGCAAGGTCTTCGCTTCGGAAACGCCACCTTGCCAGATAGACACTGTGCCTTGCACTTCGCGACAGTATGGCCGCACGCTCCGGTGTCGTTACTGACAGTCTCCAGGGCTTCACGGACTGACACGTCTCCGGGAAAATTGTTCTTGTACTCGTGTACACATTGGCGCTCACCTGCTCGCACTCTTTCGAGATCTCCGCACAACGAATCTTTGAAAATAACCAAGCAGGAGAGGTACTTGGGCTTGCTGTGTAAGACTGTTCTCAAAACCGGCGAGGCAGGGGCCAGCCGCACAACCCAAAAGCCCGAAGTGGCTGCCGCACCAATGAAAACGGAAAACAATTTAAAGTAGTTAACATTATCTTTTCCTTTTTATTGAAAAAGAAAAGAAAAAAATATATTGGTGTTTCGTCGAAATTGTAACGCCGCTATCAGTTACTAGCTCCGAAGATGCACATTTTTTTACTTTTTTTTTTTTTTACAGGGGTAGCACTATCTTATGGGGCAAACGTACGAATGGTCGGCAGTGCAAACCGGTGCACTAGCTTTGACTGCGTTGCACGCTATGTATGGAACGGAGCATAGAGCTAAAATATTTCATAGACTGTCTTGACTACAGATGTTGTGAATAAATCGAGGCATAAGTTTGAAGACACCTTTTATAGAATTTCACGAAATAGAAATTTCGGAGCCTGTGCATCGGCTCATCGTACTGTTTTAGGCTAAATTGTGCAAGTAGATGAGAGAGAAGGACATTGGAGAAGGGTGTTCTGCATGGCACAAAGTGCTAGTTGTTTGTCAACCTTTAGGAAACAATAATGTAATTGGCGTAATATTTTCCATTGGGTGCACAGACGTCTTCAAAAAACCCAAAGAACGGAAAACAAGCACAGCTTATTGCTCAAAAGAAATTGTGCGAAGACTACAACTCCAACAGGACAGAAACCTCCAAGGTGAAAAAGCCTGGGAATAATTAAAGTTCTCTATAAGTAGAAAATTAAATAAACAATCTTTATGCGCTCATAGAACCCACTTATTGCTATTCTCATTTCAGGGAACGAAGAGAACGAGCTCAGAGAGCAGCGAGAGTGATGAACAGACTAATTCACTTCGTCAAAAAAATGCAGTCATTGTCCAACTTCGAAAGCGCTTGAGAGAGGAAAAGGAATACAGCAGGCGGCTAGGCCTTGCCCTTCTGGACAAGATTGGTATGCTTCTTTGAACCGGTCTTATCAGGGGTGTGACAGCTTTGCCACTAGACTGTGCCAAATTCCCCAGCACCAGGGAAGATGCGGCGAGTGAGCACTCGGGGACCGCCTTTCTTGGCAATGCAGTCAAAAGCTATGGGCACGAGCGTCATAGTCGTGCGTATGTCCTCATCGTTTGTGATATTCCAAGAAATGTTGTCCCTAACTAGAAACATGCCTGCCTTTTGGTAGGAGACATTTGAAGTAAATAACGAAAATGAGCCGGCAACAAATGCTAGTGAAACATTTCACTTGAATTGGGTTTTTCCTTTGCTGCAGACATTATACATCTCCTGCGCATGTGCCTAAACTCGTCGCACGCATCTGGAGGCTCGGCACAGTGTATTGCACCATTGAGAGTTTTGCGACAACCGAATAGACAATGTCAGTTTCCCAGATGCCACGGCGTGCGTCCTATTATTTGTGGGAACGGTGTTTGTTGACTCAGTCTTTTTTTCGTGATTATAAGTGTACTTATTTCGTTCTGCCTACTGTATTTTTTGTGTACGATTTGCTCTTGCATGTTTTTTCTGTCGTTTTCGACGTGGGCATTGATGGACGCCAAACCGCCTCTTTCGCTGCTCCTGAGGTGTGTTTTGGTGAAGATACGACTGTTTACGAAAATTGCAGTCCAGACATGGCCATCAGATCGCAACTGCGGCAAGCCAGGAAAGGATCGTGCAAATGCACTATTCGTGATGACAAAGCAGCCTCTTCCATATTGGGCACGCAAACAGTAGTCTGATGTCATATGTTCACATTTCACACAGCGAGCGCAAACGGCCAAATCCAAGCACTGTTGCCTTCGCTTTGCAATTACGGTTTTGTTTTTCAGTGGTGACATGTTCACTGGTTTTTGAAACTATTGTCTGGTGATTGCATGCAGGTAGATAAGTGAGCTAATGGTGGGATAGTGCATGGTGAAAACAGCAATACTCGCTTCAGAAGCAGCCTGGCGTCCCTCAACACTCGTTTTGAAAGCGACCAAATGTACACACAAGAGCGAATCTTGCACGGAAAATACGGCATGGAGAACGAAATAAGTACACATATAAAAGAAAATAATGAACTAGATTATGTGAAAAGAAAGAATTAACGCTAAATAACGAAGATAAAGAGGACATGCACCGCGACGGAAGGCAATCTGATCGAAGAGCAGCCGGGGGACTGGGCATACGAAAACGCTGTTCCCACAATAGACCTTTTGCAAAATCTCCAAGTGCCCTGGCCCGCACGCGAGGGATTATGGGAGAGATTGTCCCTCGCCTGGCCGCTCTGCCTTGAGATCGCATTGCCTTGTCGCTTGCCTCCTCTTAATCCTCTGTGTTTCGATTCCATTACCTAATTTTATCTATTCCAGTGTATTTTTTTTATTGTTTCTAAGTGGTTCTATTCTCTTCTGCGTGCAATATTTCTTGTAAATATATAGTATTGGTGCCTTTATTTTGCCTTTTTCGACGGGAGTGCCGACAGGACAACATGTCGCTTCGCGCGTCGTTCCTCGGGTGAGTACTACCGTTGCTACCGATTCCTTTCGTGCTGTTAGCTGCTTATTTTGGTTCAATTTGACCCACGTGCAGCTGAGGGGAGCAGTTTATTAATACCCGCGCACATGTCATAGGGGTAGGCAGAGCTCTTAATCAACAATCGCGACGCGAGAGCCGGGTGCGCTGTGATTTGACTGCCCGCGCTTGCTCCGTTGACTCGCACTGTAACGTATGCCTTCTAGTGCCGCTTACTTGACCAACATAAGCATGCCGCTTTGTCGCCGCGAATAATTTGTCCGAACGTTTGCGAAGCTGAGGCATACGCAACGTTGCGGCGCCTGACAACTGCAGCAGTTGTCAGGCGCTTATGGTATGCCTTCTTAATCTATTCTATATGCTAAGGCTAAGCGGTTTTCAGTTGCAAACACCCTTTTTCAAGTGCTGACAACTGCATGCAGTTGTCAGGCGCCGCAGCGTTGGATATGCTGAATGGTGTTACGGTTTCGCAGGCATTCGGGCAAATGATCCGCGGCGACAAAGCGGCGTGCTGTATCTTGGTCAAGCAAGCGGCACTCGAAGGCACACGCTACAGTCCGAGTCAACGGAGCGAGTGCGGGCGGCCAAATCACAGCGTACTGGGCTCTCGCGTCGCGATTGTTGATTCAGACCTCTGCCTATCTCTATGACATGCACGCGGGTGTTCATAAATGGCTCCTCTCGACTGCACGCGGGTCAAATTGAATTATAATGAACAGCGCGATAGGAATCAGTGGCAACGGTAGTACTCACCTGGGGAACGACGCGCGAAGCGGCGTGTTGTCCGTTGGCACTCTCGTCGAAAAAGGAAAAATAAAGACACAAATACTATGGGACTAAAAACACTTAGAAGCCGTAAAAAAATATGCTTGAATAAATAAAAGTAAGTAATGGAATTGAAAAACAGAGGATTAAGAGGAGGCAATGCGATCTCAAGGCAGGGCGGCCAGGCGAGGGACAGTCTCCCCACCATTCCTCGCGCGCGGGCCAGGGCGCTTGGGAAAATAGCAAATCGTCTATTGGTCGGATGTGCGCCAGGGCACTTGGGGGAAATTACAAATCGTTTCTTGCCTATCTCTTAACCACTGTGCACACTGTCACGGCCTTCATGCTTGGTGGGCTTTGCTGCCTTGCATTGCCGTGTTAGGAGCAGCAAGGTGCGGGCAGTATTTGGGTTAGCCCAATCGGCTTTGAACTATTTGCTCTCTTAGACACTCTTTCGTCTTAATTGTGTCAAATGCTTATTTAAAGAAATGCCGAACTATAATTTAAAATTATGCATTAGTATGGCCATCAAACTCAGTCCGATATAAAATTCATATGAAATTCCTCAATATCATTTAAGGGATCGTAAACCAAAATTTGGATAAAAAAAAAACAAAAAAAAATGCAGATGTAGGTCTGGACGCTACAATCACTACAACATTACTCGTTGGGTGATATCTCGAATGGACGGCCATATTTTTGGAAAAAGAGGCCGAGATTGAACCAGGCCGACGAGGCGCGTGACGTGAAGATATCTTGTTTCCTCCTCTCTTCGCTTCGCCCCCTCAAGGTGGCGAGGTGAAGACGCGAGGGCCGTTGCCTCTCCTCAGAGAAAAGAGACGTAAACATTTCTGTCAAGTACGCCTTTTTTTTTTTTTTTAATACAGTTATCTGTTAGAGATATTGCTGATGAGTGATGTTTTGGTGTTTGTAGCATCCCATTGCACTCTTTTGCTGTATGTTTTGTGGAATCCAGATTTCGGTTCGACATCCCTTAAAGTGTATCCACACGACGGACCGGGCCGCGGACCGATTGATCACGTGATGCGCGGCCCGCGGACCGCCCGGCTGAAATGAGCATCCACACGGCGGACCAAAAGAGATTGACAGAGCGAACGGGCCAGACTAACCCTCGACCTCACAGCTCCGCCAAACGCATGCAGCGAGCTGCTTTGAGGCTATTTGTAAGGAGCCAAGTTGGAGGTTGAACGAAAGAGACGTTTGGCCGCGGTGGCCCTGGCGTTGACTATTGAGGACGTGGAGGACTTAAGTGAACCGGAAAGGGCATGCATCTATTGTCCCACAGAGCGGGGAATTGCTCCACGAGCGCGATTAAGTAAAAAGTTGCATCGTCACACCATACCGCCATCGAAGCACAACAAAAGGTTGGTCTTCTTCGTCTTCACCAGTTGGCGCCAAAAGAAAACGACTTTTGATTTGGATTCCAGTCCAAACAACAAAAGTCAGCTTGTTGCCAGACTTGGCACTTCAATTATACTAAAAACGCCGCGGTCCGCCGCCAAGGTTCGGGCGAAAAAAGTCACTTGGCATTTCTCAGAAGCGCGGTCCGCGGACCGCCGGCGGACCTCGAAAACCGGTGACGTAAGATCACGTGATGCGCGGCCCGCGGACCGAAACAGCAATTTGGTCCGTCGTGTGGATACACCTTTAGGGGGTTATGACATGCCAAAAATAAAATGAGATAACTGTACTGTTAGGACCCATTGTATGTTTCTATAATCCTCCTAAGTTTGTTTTGAGAGTGGCGCGTTAGTTTCGTGGATGAATCGATTTATATGCGGGTCCCTCGGACCCGCCCTATTTGAAAATGCCACCCTGGCTGGGAGGCTGGTGACTTCACCAGCCTCCCACGCGGCGTCCCCTTGCGCAAGCTCACAGACTTGGCTCTCATGGCGTCTCGAGCTTCAGCTTCCTCGTTTACCTTCCGCTTTTCAAGCATACGGTCTGTGACGATTACGGCATTGCTGCTCGCCTTGTCAAAGTGTTCGACATTGACCGCAGCAGCAATGAGGGTGATTGCTATCAAGAGACGTTGGAAGCTGTTCATTTTGACTGCAACCCGCTGGCGACCAGCTCCAGAGATGCGAGTTATGGACGAACTCGGCGTGGTCACCGTCGCCCTAGAATGTCTCGCAGGCACATGCAGGGTGGAAGGTGCTCTCGCCGGGGCCGAGAGCAAGAATAGCGTGTCGGTTACCGTGCTGCGTGAGCGGTTTTGATTGTGCCGCGGCGAGGGAGAGCTTGGGCGATCATGGGGGCGCCTTGAATGAGAGAGCGTTCATGATCATGTGGTTTATGGACGCCATGGGTGTGAGTAACTTGTGCAGTGTTGCCTGGTCGCCAGATGAAAATGATAAAAATTTATAAACCGATTATTGCAATTACCAGAGCTCTAAAAATAGCACAATTGGTGTATCTACTAAGTAGCCTATGAGCATTCCATATCAAGAATAATCTATCCGTCATAGCCCCTGTAATGGTTACATTTTCCCAAATCATTGTTTTCTGCTGGGTTTTACTGCATAATATTGATGCTTTTTTTAACCTCTTTGCAAATATGGACGGTGATGCCATTTTGAACTTACCGTGATGGTCAGCGTTTTCAGTGCAGTGGTCAAGCTCACTTATTTGGGGCGCAGTGGCCATAATCAAAGCTGCGTTTTCAATGCTTTCTGTTCTGAAATGTGGGATATTTTGGTCCTAAGCTGCTGCAAAACGCAAATTTTCCTCGTCCAAAAATTACTCCAAAATAATTTTTTTTTCTGTCCTACCCCTGTTTTATGGATTTTGTTTGTGTAACAGTGTTTCTATTGCTTCTACTTCCATTTTTTGCAGAAGTGGCCCGTAAGAAGGCTTCACAGAACGGAGCTGCAGTGTCCCTTGGTAAATTGCTCTTCAGAGCATGTCTTTTCATGCGCTAATCAATAATTGTATTTCCTTTTCAGGTCGTCGAGCTTCAAACAGCCGCGATGGCTTTGATCTTGCTTCTACATCACACTCGGGTAAGTCTAGATTACTGACATTCTAATGTCATGGGCAAGATTAAAGGCCATGCTTTTGAATGTTGGAGGCAAAATCGGTAAAGGCCATGGAGCATCTTTCGGCTAGAAAGCTTTCAGGCATTTTAAAGATATTGAGGGTCTGCAAAGCCAGGAGCTTGTTTAAATGATCGAAATTAATGAATAGGTCTCCATCTTTTCCGCGTGCTCTAGCATCAGCTGCCTCCCTTGGTCTCGTGTCAATGGCAGCTCTACTCCTTGCTTCTCCCATTCCTGCAGCGGCACCCTCTCTGCCTCAGCACCCTGCTCCCGCCACTGTAGCTGTCCCCCCGATGGATCAACACAATGCCCCCGCCCCTGCAGCAGCCCCCCCTATGGATCAACACAACGTTCCAGCCCCCCCCTTTGGATCAAGAGCCCGTTCCTGCCCCTGCAGCTGTCCCCCTTTTGGATCGCCCCGCTCCCATCCCTGTGGCAGCACCTCCTCTGGACCAACACCCTGCCCCACCAGCGGCTCTTCCTCAACGTCCTGTTCATGGCGAAGCTGGAAATCTTGGTAAACCGAGCCATCAAAGTCTGATACTGATATCAGCGTTTGTTTTCTCATAGAAAGCAGTTGGGTACAAAGCGCGATATTGTTAGAGCTGGCGAGCGATGACGAGATTTTGCTGCTTTTTTGTTAGTCGGAATGCTGTCATTCAAATTTCTGGTGCCGTAGGAAGTGCTAATTTGGGACACTAACATACATGGTAAATACATGTGGGAAGCGAGCAGTTGTGATTAGCTGTTGAGCACCGTGTGTCGTTCGGTCAGGTTGCGCATGATCATGCTTTTGTAATTTTTTGGCTGCCTAGAGCTCTAAAGTGAGTTATCACCAAAACAACCTCAGAAACCTCCTTTAGTGCCCCCCTAACTTCATAGCCGCAGAAAGTTGTCCCCACTTACAGTATACAGTGAAACCTCGTTATAACAAAGTTGAAGGAGCGGTCATAATTATTTTGTTATAACCATCAGTTTGTTATAGCCAATGTCCATTTCTTTCCGCTATTAGCAAGCAAGGGGAATTATGATTGCTTTGTTATATCCATTAGTTTGTTCTATCCCATTTTGTTATAACGAGGTTTTACTGTAGTCCTTTCCAATGTGGGTTCGTCGTAATCCCAAAATTTTAGGTTGAATGGAGTTCGCCTTGAACAGGCTGTACTTATGCTTTGTCAAGTACTTGTGAATCCTTAGGGAGTTTCTGTAAATTCTGCCTAAAATCAAGCTAACCATTTCATCTCATCAGTGCACACACTTTTATATTTCATGGACAGCACACCAGCTGAATGCAGCTGTCCAGGGTCCACTGCGACCACTCTATGAAGTCAGGCAAGGGAATGTAAGTGACTGGTTTACATTTTTTTTTTTCATTGTCCTTGTAAGGGGAGAATCAGCCAGCACTCCGTGCATCTGCTGAGGAAATGCCTTGGAATGATCAGCATAGCTACTGCTCGCTCTTACGAGAAGTGCGATGTGTTGACATTCTCGGCGTTCTCTCCGCGGCAGGTGCCGCATGCATCTGTCATGACTCGAGATTTCTCCTCTTCGCAGCGCTTGGCGCACTAATCAGTATTCCAATCCCTCTGTGCACATCGGTGACTAATATATAAGCACTAAAGTTCAGAGAGGACTGAACTGACATCATGTGTTTTGGTTACTTGAGGCCCTTTCATACACTTGCAATCGAGTACGACCAAGAGAGATGAGACCTGCTGAAACCTCTTAAAATTACTTAAGACAAGAGAGCACACTGGCATGCTGGTGACACCTATGCGGTGACTCTGGAACTGCATTTCACAAGAGCGGAGGTTTTGGATTTCCGAGGTCAAATGTTTGTAATACCAGGCTCGTTTATAACGTTGACAAACGTTTTTCGAGCCAAGAAAGAAAGAATAATGCACAAGAGAAGTAGAAAATATGCTGGACTGCCTCTCGTCGTAAGAGAGATTAAGAGGTTCCAAGGCACTCGGTTCTAAGAGGTTGCAAGCGTATGAACGGGCCTTAGCATTAGAGTGACTAAAGCATTGCATGTCCTGAAACCGACCAATATTACGAAATGATTTCTGCAAAATCCTGCTTTCTTCATAGAATCCTTCCTTATTATTGCGTGCCTTTTGTCACAGATTCATCTGGGAGACGATGTCTATCTCTCCGAAACAAAAATGACGCACCTTTTGAAACTGCCAAGTGACCAGAGATTCACTAAAGATCTCATGCGGTGCATCTGGTCCATCGAACAGCTGCAGCAAAGAAGCGTGACAGGCCAAGCCAGCCGTCGCCTGGCCAAACTTGGAGCCGCAGCAAAGCAAGCACTCACACCAAGGAAGGTGGCCGCAGTAAAAAGTAAGCTATGTGTTTTGGTGTATCTTCAGAATTTAGATATGTGATGCAGAGGTGGCTTTTGAATAGTGTTTATCATGTGCACTCTCAAATGCTTGAACAAAACTTTGTTGTTCTGTCTTCAATCTGCCACCAGCATCAAGAGCTTGTATAATGGGGAGGCTACCTCGTTTTTCTGATGAGGGGAGGAAGACACCTTTCTGCGACATTTACGAACAAAAGTTTGAATTAAAATAGAAGAGGAAAACACAACTTGTCCAAGGATTCCAGGAAAATATAAAAACCAGTCTGGTTTGTGCAACTGGCAGTATCAAAATTCAGGGTTTTTAATGGGAATGTCGCGAACTTTTTTCGAATCGAAGTTTCGATGATCGAATCAAGCGGTTCGAACGACTTCGAATTTTCGAACTTTCCATAATTTACAAATTCGACCGAAGTCAAATATTCGAACTTATTAAACTGAGAAGTTCGATGCTTTTCGAACTTATGACGCAGCAAAATTCGATGCTTGTCGAACTTTCGAGCTTGGTAGACTAAAAAATTCGATTATTTTCGAACTTTCGAGTTCTTGCACTAAAAGGTTCGAACCCTTTCGAACTTTCGAACTTTCTACGCTGAGAAAGTCGATAATTTTCGAACTTTCGAACTTATTAATCTAAAGAATTCGAAGATTGTCGAACTTTTGATTCCAGAAAAGTCAAAAGTTCGAACTCGAACTTTTAGGGTGAAAGTTCGAAGTTCTTCGAACTTCGAAAGACCGGCGGCCGGTTTCATTTGGATTCAAGCAGTGAGGTACATTCGTAATTTTTTTCCCAATTTTGCATGTGGTGCCGCATTCCTTGCGAAAGACAATGCCGTTTATTTCAATCATCTGGCATGCTTGGTTTTAAAGAAATAGATTCCCGAAGGAGCGACGAAGGGACGAAGGACGACGGGTTTTTCACAATTGTCGTTTGTGTCATATCTGAAGCACGCTATAGCCGGAGCTATTTATGGCAGAGATGTTAAACTTTTTTAAGAATGATCTATGTATAGCCTAGGTAAGTGTCGTCTTAAGATATGATTATTGCTGTTCAAGACGAGTTTTGAAGAAATATCCAAACATGGTACCTACGGGCAATTATGCCCTAAACTTGGTAATTTTTTCGCCTACGCTGTTTGAGGTATCGTATTTAAATTAACACGAGAGGCACTACATATTATTACCATCTACAAAATACAAAATAATGTATATATTTTTTTTCACGTTGAGGAATAAATTATCTCATGGGGGAAGATTTTCAGAATTTTTCAAGTTCAGCACGTCATACTTTTTTTTTTCTCATTTTACGCTTTTGGGACGTGTTTCTTCTGGCCTGTACAGATTTTGGTAGGAGAAATTTGTTTCATAGTTCTGGGCCTCCTGAATATGCAAGAATACAACACTTCCGGCGGGTTCTTGATAGTATTTTTTTCTCCAATTTTTTTTTTATTTTTGCACTTATTGTCATGTTTAATTATTCATTATTTATTACCAATGGCACAGTTATTTAGGTCAAAAAGGCATAGCTTTGAACTTCCGAGCCACCGAGCATGTGACGAGTACTGCCTTTTGAAAACCAGTTTCCAACAACGACCATCTACGCGATCTTTTATGCAGTGAAGAGCGACAGTAGCTCTACATATGCATAAATAATTTCAGACTAAATAAGTTCGATCATGCCCTGTTTCCCCGTATTGTTTTTTTTAACAATCCTAAATATACTGGAAGGGGGGGGGGAGAGAGAGGCTGGAGCGCCCCCCCCCCCCCCCGTTCTTCCTCTTCCGACGCCACTGGTATGGTAGAACGCTCCTCGACCTCAAGTTGTGTCAGCTTTTGTGCTTTTTGCTCGCCGTGGCGTTTCTTCCGTGCCAAAAAATAAACCTCCAAAGCAATTACAAGCAAAAATATTGTCAAGGTGCAGGCGAGCTGGTGTATGTTGATCATGATGCCAAATCCCGCGACTGGAAATGAAATTCGCAAAAAAATAGTGTAAGAAGAAAGAAAAAAAGGGGACAGGACAACGTCTCAAACTCGGCTGAGCTGAGTTTTCAGCTGAGTTGAGTTTGAGACACTGTCCTGAGGTGAGTTTGAGACGTCGGCCTGTCCCCTTTTTTCTGTCTTCTGACACTTTTTCTTTCAAATTTCATTCCCAGAGTTCAGTATGAGACGTTGTCTTGTCCCCTTCTTTCTGTCTTACAATTTTTCTTTCGAATTTCATTCCCAGTTTCAAGATTTTGCATCATGTGTAAACTAAACTCACTATATGCCAGCGTCAATCGGGCGGCGTTCGATCGGATTACTTCCAGCGTGCAAGGGAGTAGGGGGGACATTTTGCCAGATCACTTCAAGGTTTTTCTCAGCCTCAATCACCTGCCTGCCCCTTGCCGTTTCGAACTGTATGAGTATCGTTAAACGGTGCGTTCGTAGGATCACTACTTCGTGATGCACGTTAATGATCACACCGGGCTGACGGTCACGATTACTGATCTATTGTCACATGTCACTCTGCACTGGAAAATATTCCAGCACGTCCGGGACACTCGTCGTCTTATTTAGTTGCCTGACCAACTTCGCACAGTTTAAATATCACACCCGAACTTTTCTAAACCTGATTTCGTGAAAAGTGAGGCGTGAAAACATTATTTGAAACTGAAACTTTGGCGGAACATGAAAACCGGACTTCTAACTTTGCGCACTTGGACTTCAAAAAAATTTAAAACACCTTCGAAGTTTTTTTGTTTTTTTTTTTAATTTAGCTC
Organism: Ixodes scapularis; assembly: GCF_016920785.2. Classification (NCBI taxonomy): domain Eukaryota; kingdom Metazoa; phylum Arthropoda; class Arachnida; order Ixodida; family Ixodidae; genus Ixodes; species Ixodes scapularis. The sequence goes on from NW_024609857.1 coordinate 137,476,240, forward strand.
TAAAAGAGAATCGAAACCTTCGAACTTTATGTAGAAAGAAATTTGAAATCTTCGAATTGATCGAACTTTACTTCTTTAAGAATTCGAAACGTTCGAAGTTTTCGAACTTCAGATCCAAAGAAATTCGAATCTTTCGAACTTCAAATTAGGGAAGTTCGAAATCTTCGAATTTATCGAACATCAAGTAAAGAAACATTCGAAATAATCAAACCCGAACTTTTAGAAACCGTGAAAGCTTCGAACTTTTCGAATTCGAAACCCCACGATATTGGAAAGTTGTGAATTTTTCGAATTGGAACCTCCGTACGGTCGGAAATATCGAAACCTTTCGAAATCGAACCTCAGCTCCCTTCGAAAATATCGAAACCTTTCGAAATCGAACCTAGGGTGGTTCGCGACATCCCTAGTTTTTAAGATCAGTTAGTCCACACAACAAATTGAGAGTTCAACGAAGAAAAAAAATGTTTAGAGCTATATTTACGGCGCTATACGAATTTATAGTTGGCGCCGCGGAACAATGGCCCTTACTTATCACGTGACTGGCCCATATTTATCACGTGGTGCTTGTGCTCTTTCGGAAGCTTCCTATGGCCTCTAAAAGTAACTTACTCATCTTTGTTTGAAGTATAACAAAAAAGTAAGGTTAATAAGTAAACTTCTAGAGCCCAAAGGAAATCCCTGGAAAAGCATAAGCCGACGTGATAGACCTGTGTGCTGTGCAGAGACGGTGGTGCGGAGAAACGCGTTGAAGCGGCGTCGCACAACGCTCAGCGTGCGGCGGCGGCAGCGTGACTTTGACCCGCGAGCGCCAGATACAAATTCGTTTTGTGCCGCAAATATAGCTAAATTTTTTTTCTTTGTTTTAAATTCGTTTTATGATATTCTTTTTCCATCTAGCCTGTTTACAAGAAATGTTTTTTTCCTTTGCATGTGTCCTTTAAGAAAAATGTTTATTTGTGTCGTAATCAAACCTCAACCACTGTCATCACTTCCATGAGACTCCTTGTTCGACGCCTCTTCCCAAAGGCAGTCGTCTTCAGCTTCGGTGCCGTCAAGTGCATCTGAAATCCCGCACATCTTGAAAGGGCGAGAGACGAGCGTGCGCCGATGCAGTGAAAACTTGGCGCGGCGAATAGAGCAAGCAACACAGTGGGGGGTCGGCTTGCCAAAGTTCTCTCGCCTTCTCATGCAGCAGCTCGATGTTTACAGCAAGGTGCCATTTACATTGCTCTTTCACAAAGTCGCTGAGATGTGCCTCGACGTCGGCGAACACTCCATTCATTGGGCCTCTAAAGCTCCTCGTTTCGTTGCACGCGATCAGCTTGCGTTTGTCGTCTCATCGGGTGATGCTGCCTTCATTCATGGCGAATTGTCATCCGGCAGCACTGTTGCCGATGTCGTCCACAACCAAAATGACTTTTCTTTTGAAGGCAGCAGAGTGTTTCTTTCGGACCGTCGGGCCCGAAAACTAGCCTGACTGCGGAAGATGGTGGCACCTCGGACATTGCTATTTTAAAGGGGTACGGAAACAAAAATTTAAATATTCAGATTTCGTTTGGAAATAAGTCAAGCATGACGGATAATAACCGTAAATGATAATTACACGTTTGTATTTTGAATGACTGGCTATATTGTTCGTTCCAAACGGTGCACTCGAGCAAGCGCTCGAAGAGAAGCGAATGGAGAGCGCGATGCGTCGGGATATCCGGTGCAAACAAAAACAGAAAGAAACGATTTCTCGCGTCCATGGAGTAGCAAGGCAGGCGTGGTTATGAGCTTTGCCCTTGGTGGCATTGTCAGAGTTGTGGTGGTGTCAATAGCGTCGGTGCGTTACAACCGAGCATGTGACTGGCCCATGAAGGACGTAGCTTCCACAACACTGTCAGCTTAGGGCTGAACGGGGTGGGGAAAGTAACATTTGTGTTTTGAGGGACTGGCTATCTTCTGTGGGGAGAATGGCTGTTTCCGGTTGCACGAACGAGGGTCCAAGAAAGAGGGGTGTCCTTCCTTTCTGTCTCCTTCGACCATTTGGTACAATACGCAATATGTGAGTTGAGCTAGGTGTTAAGCTAAAAGGGAAAATGTTGAAATTCCAAAGGGCGGCGCTGCTCCGAGGGAATCTGCTATGTTACGAGTACGTAGCAAGTTCCCCAACATTGTCAGATTAGCTCCCAAATAGGCTCCGCATGCATCCACCAGGTGCACATTGAAAGATTGTTTATTTAGTTTTAGAATTAGTTTTCTTGTGCCTTTCAACGGAAGACTGGTGTTTTTGAGGTTAGGGTGCAACATGCAACACATTCAAGCTAGAAAATAAGCACTGGAATTTCGTTTCCCTAACCCTTTAATGGGGATGATAGCTATTTTGAACACCATATTGCTTTGAAACCGAAACTATGTCAAACTGCGTTAGATCGCGCCTCATTGAAGCTGAAAATTGTTGGGACCCGCGTATAATACGAGCCGCAAATTTTACATGGCAAAATATGAAAAAAAAGAACTCTGATTTTATGCGGGTCTTACATTACTTCTAACTAGTAACTATTGATCCAATTTTCTTTCAGACGCCTTGAGCTACTACATCAACCGGCACCCAAACCCTGAGGCTGCCAACCCCCAAGAAGACCATGCTGTCCGTCTGCGACAGATTAACAATACAATGACGAACTTTCTTTCGGATCTGGGCCGCCCTGCCAGGTGCCGCAGTGCAGAGTGAATTTTTTCTGTAAAAGAATGTTGAGTTGGGCAAGTTGGTTTATTTTAGATTAGAAAAGCGCCAGAAAACAAGGACAACAGCGCATCGTTTCGTCTATTCTTCCTGTTGTCCTTGTTTTCTGGCGCTTTTCTAATCGAAGAATTTTTTTTCTTTTATTCTTTTTTAGTGCAATTTTTTACCTTCATGTTTTTATGTTGTGCATATTTGACCGACAGGCGTCGCACCGCACCACGAATGTTGTTTTTTTTTTTAATTATTTTATACTTGATCTCACCTTCTGTCCAAGCGCAGCGGAGGCTGCCAGCCATCTCAGCCAACCCACTGTTGAGAGAGAGTCATGTTTGCTTGAGCTCCCCCCGACCAGAACATCACGTGATACCCTCCGGACGCTGGATTGCCTGGTGTGGCTCATAGCCTCCGCTGCGCTCGAATGGAAGGCTTTAGGGGTTTATGTTGCTCCACACAAATGTTTTTATTGTCTAGTCACTTTCTTTTGTCTTGTTTAGTGTGTTGGGTATATTGAAATAACCATTCAATAGTATTTTTAGTGTTTGTCTAGTCGGACGTTTTTAATCCTTACTCGGGCATATTTGACCGACAGTATGGTGCCTCGAGCATATTTGACCGCACCATGAATGTTTTTTTTTTTAATTCTCTTTTATACTTGGTTTCACCTTCTCTCCAAGCGCAGCGGATGATACCAGCCATCTCAGCCAACCCACCGTTGAGAGAGTGTCACGTTTCCTTGAATTCCGCCCAACCAGAACATTACGTGATACCATCCAAACGCTGGATTGGCTGCGGTGGCTTGTAGCCTCCGCTGCGCTCGGACGGAAGGTGAAACAATGTGTTAACTTCAGGGCTTTATGTCGCGCCACACGTTGAATGTGTTTATTGTCTAGTCACATTCTTTTATCTTGTTTTGTGTCTCGAATATATTGAAAGCACCATGCAATGGTTTTTTTCGTTCTTGTGTAGTTAAACTTTAATCTTTACAGTGTGGTGCCTCGGGTATATTTGACAGACAGGCGTTGCACCACACCCTGAATGTTTTTTTTAAATTCTTTTTTATATTTGGTTTCACCTTTTGTCAAAGTGTGGCGGACGCTACGTCCATTCCAGCAAACCCACAGTTGGGGGAGTCCAGTTTCCAGCCCATGTTGAGTCATGTCTAGTATTTAGACTTTCTTTTATCTTCTTTAGTGCCTCAGGCATAATAAAGGCACCATGCAATGTTTTTTTGTTTTTCTTGTATAGTCGGACTTTTTTAATCTTTACTCGGGCATATTTGACCGACAGTATGGTGCCTCGAGCATATTTGACCGCACCATGAATGTTTTTTTGTTTTTTTTAAATTCTCTTTTATACTTAGTTTCACCTCCTCTCCAAGCGCAGCGGATGCTACCAGCCACCCCAGCTAATCCACCGTTGAGAGAGCGCCATGTTTCCTTGATCTCTGCCCAACCAGAACATCACGTGATACCCTCCCAGCGCTGGATTGCCTGGGGTGACTCATAGCCCCCCCCCCTCCCCCCTGTGCTCGGATGGAAGGTGAAACTGTGTTATCCTTAGGACTTTATGTTGCGCCACACGCTGAATGTTTTTATTGTCCAGTCAGTCTTTTCTTTCTAGTTAGTGTCTCGTATATTGAAGGCACCATGGTGCCTTCAATATACGAGACACTTGGTTCTTGGCTGACTATTTTCAGTTAGTTATTCAGCCTTGGATTTACCATTTTTTATTGTTAAAACCACTAAAGGAGTGGTTAAAATTTCTATGCAAATAAAATCGTTGTGATAGTTTGTAGCCTGAGTTTTCAGTGTGGTGAAGCTGGCTGTACTGGTCTCAGGTACGAGTTGTACCGTTTTCACCAGTGAAACCGGTGTACCTGTGTGACCAGTATGGCTGGTTTTATCATATGCCCAGTATATCCAGTATTTCCAGTGCATCCAGTATACCCGTCCAATAATCCAGTTTGATACTGGCCCAGTATGCCCAGTAAAACCACTACCAGTATTCCCAGTTTGCCCGTCCAATAATCCGGTTTGATACTGGCCCAGTATGCCGAGTATGGAAATATTTTCAATAGGGACAGTATCCATTGTTGGAGTGAATCGGGACGTTTCGGCACGCAAGCAGTATCCGAGTTGTCCAAGTATTGTCACCAAGCACACCAGCGCCAAGCGCATCCGGATGACGAGCCAAAGTGGAATGGGTCGGCAGCTTCACACTAAATAAAGATTAAAAGCCCAGGTCAGTGGGTATCCATCCAGGGCAACGATGGGCGCGTCAGTATCGTGCGCCCGCAGCGTGTACGTCACCGCCGGTCGAGCGCTGACCGACCATCCGACAAGAGCGAAGAACTGACTAAACTCTCAGAGACAAAGCCAGGCGCGCGCGCGGAGAACGCCGGCTCGTAGCGCCCGCGTAGTGGATGCGCCTGTCCCTAACGCGTGACATGCGAGAGACCGCGGAAGTTCTCCGCCAACCCGCCGACCCCCCCTCCCCCCCACCCACCACACCCACCCCTGCCTCCCCTCCTCCAGTCACGCATGTGCGCGCCCGCTGGCTGGGAGCAGACGCCCCTGGAACAAGGGGAGCGTTTCGGATTCACCGATCACCGTGCGATTCCAATGCGCTGCGTCTCACTGGATCCGACTGGTTACACCCAGAATCGCGCGGATCGGAACTGTCCACAAGTTTAGAACCCCGCGGATTCAAACTGGAACCGCTTCGATCTGACATTTTCGTATGGGGCGACACCGTAACTCTCAACAGCGGCGGATGTTGCTTGCGCATTCGTGGTTTTTGATAAATATGCTACTGAAAGTGTGCATGTGTGCGTGCGTTACACCTGGTCGGTTTTATTTGTTGAACTACAGTACATCTCAGGAATTTATCCACCATCATTGTGGGTACATCGAAAGATATATTTTGCATAAAAAAATTTGCAGTCCCTGTTGGTCTGATCGTTTTTGTCCACAGGTGCTTGCGTCCAGGTTTAAGTAAACAATGGCTCGTATTGCCTTTTGAAGTTACAACATGTATGTAAAACTTAATGCGAGAAATTGTTTCCGGCAACATTTTAAACTGTATTTTTGGTCTATGGTTCAACGTCATTTTGACAACTAAAGCGCTCAAGGGCTGCCGGTGTCTGAAAGGCTGAAGGGTGTGAAGGGCTGAAGTCGTTTGAAGGAATACGGTTTGAAGGGCTGAGGGGTTTGATGAGCTGAAGGGGTTTGCAGCGCTGAGAGAGCCCCTAACACATCAGGGGTGAGGTGTTATTGTCAATAGGCTCCGCATTTGTATTCTAGGGCGCATTTTGGCCGTGTTTTCAGAAATATTGCCACGCGCGTCGCTGAGCGAGCGTCTGCGTGACCGAATGGTTACCAAGCTGGGCTGTCGCGCGGAACATCTGGGTTCGATTCCAGGCAGCGGAATTTTCTTTAGTTATTCTTTCTACTTGGCATTCTCGCAACTTTGAGAACTTTCTTGTCTGACTGAGTTACGAATGTTCTACGCGCCGAACCTTCTAGGCCAAATGTTCCAGAGGCCCACGCGCCTACAAAAGGTGCTCCGCGTGGCAAGCCGGAGTCAGTTTCGTCCCAGCGTTTCATCCTGCTGTTAGGCCGCCATGGACGCCCGCGACGTTTTATTGTTATACCTTGTTTCCTTTTTAATATAGGCAGACGTTCGCCCCATTAAACGCTTAGTTTGTTTCAGTTTTCGTCGCCTCATCTATTGTCATTTCTGACATTATGGTGGAGGTGCTGTGTACCGAATTCTATGGCAGTAGAACGTACCCCTAAAAAGATCTGTCGGGCGCGATATTTTTGAAGTCCCGAAGAGCTGATCCCCGTTGACATGACCGAAACCCGAGCCAGCCGCCGCGCCCAAGGTCAGCCCCAGCAGACCTTTACCCGAGAAGACGAAGACCAAGACGACGACGATTTTCCAGCAAAATCCGGTCGCCAATTTCGTCATCTACCTGCCCGTCGCTCCTCGAAGACCGACTCCCGTCCACGGCGAGATCCACGAAGACCTTCGAGGACTAGATCCAACATTACGAACGGGTGGCGCGCCACAACGGATTAACTGCGGAGCATTGCCTGCAGAACCTCCACTTTTCGCGGGTTTAGTGCTGCGAGGCACTTGTTCGAGAACCACGAGCCTTCGTTTACGTCGTGGGAGACCTGTGTGGCCAAGCTTCAGCGGACGTTTGCCATCCAACACCAACGGGAAAGGGCAGAGAATATTTTCCGGATAAGAACCCAAGGCCTCAATGAAAGCGTCACGAGCATCGCGGAACATGTCCTAGACCTAAGCTCCCGTGCCGACCCACAAGCCACAAACGACAAGAAGCTCCGCCTCGTCATCCGCGGATCGAGGGACGACATGTTTGGAGGCCTCGTCTGCAAACCGCCGGCAACCGTCCAAGCCTTCGTCACTGAGGCAACTAACATCAAGCGCGCACTCTAATCGCGCGCTTCCCACTACCTTCAATATCCAGGTGTCGCTGCGTTCACGCTGCTTAGTGGCGAAAGCGCTCCTGGTACGCCGGACATCCGCGAAATTATTTGGGAAGTCGTCCGGGAGGAACTGCGAGTGTTGCTACCAACTACAAGTCGTCCATCAACCCTGTCCATCGCCGAGGTTGTCCACGAAGAAGTGCATCGGGCCCTCCAAACAGAGGTTCCAGTCACCATAGCGGCGCCAGAGGAGCCGAAGGTGAGCTACGCCGCCGTTGCCCCACGACCGTCGCAAGCTCCCCGCCAAGCCCCCGTGCCACCCCGAAGAGACACCCTCATTCCGCAGTATCCTCAGCGTCAGGAATAACAAGACCATTACGCCAACCCGGAACGACCCTCGCCGAGAAAGACCAACGTACGGCGAACGGCTGAAAGACGCCCGGTCTGTTACCACTGTGCGGAAGCAGACCACATCTGCCGTGGATTCCCCTACCATCGACTTGGACTGCGTGGTTTCCACCCGAACGACCCACGCCCGAGGTACGGCGAACGCCCTCGCGACGTTGAGCAGTACCTTTGACGCCCACCCTCCTCAGCACCGTCTCTCCGCGGTGAATCTCGCTAACCATCGCCACGACGTTCACCGTCTCCAGCGTCAAGACCCCGCCGAGATAGCCCGTCTCCGCCGCGCCGCCGGGAAAAATAAGTGTGGGAACTCCTGGAGGTGGCGTTGACGAAGACGGCCAAAGTAAAGAGCCTCCAAGAACGCCGAAGCGCTCCCACTCTCCCTACGCCACCCATTGCAACGACACTCCTGCAACCGTGCCGAACAACCTAAAAGTTGTTATCCATGGCCACGACGCATCTGCACTCGTAGCCACCGGAGCAGAATACTCAGTCTTGAGTGGGAGGCTCTCTCGTCTCCTGGCAAATGTTACCACGCCCTGGGGAGGACCACAATTGCGAACCGCTGGAGGAAACCTTATTACGCCTGTCGGCGTGAAAAGGTGTCATCCGGCGGAACGTGTCCTGTGAAATTTGTCGTTCTACAAGACTGATTCAGAGGACATTCTCGGCATGGAATATCTGAGTGAATACGACACCGTCATTGACTTTGCTGAGAACAGATTTACGCTGCGGACGCCTGTTCCGCCTTCAGAGAAACCCCGAACAGCGTCAGCGGCCGTTCGAGTCACTGCCGACCACGTGAACCTGCCGCCGCAATCAAGTGTTGTCGTACCCATCGTGACCGATGCAGCTCCCTGCGGCGAAGTTGTTCTAGAAGAAAACCTTGAATTTACCCTGGGAAGAGTAATAGGCGTAGCAGGAGGAGTGGCTGAACTTCAGGATGGGCGCACTGTAGTCCTCGTGACGAACTTCCGTTAAGAAACGCAACACCTCACGAAAGGTACCGCGGTGAGCCACGTCGAGGAACTCCGGAACTCCGCCGAAATCACCGCGATTGCTGAAGAATCATCGCCACCTCAGCAAGACATCATGCCGCCAGCCCAGCTCGACATTGACCCCAAGCTTCTAGGCCCGAAACGAGGGCAGCTGAGTGACCTCCACGCTGAATACAGCGACTGCTTCGCGACGTCACCGAAGGTGCGCCAAATCGCCGTTGCCAAGCATCGCAGCATTACCGAGGACGACGCGCTCCCTGTGCACCGAATGCCGTACAGAGTCTACATAAAAGAAAGGGAGGTCATCGAAGACCAAGTGCAAGAAATGCTGAATGACGCCACAATCCAGCCTTCAAGCAGTCCGTGGGCCTCTCCAGTCGTGCTGGTTAACAAGAAGGAGGGAACGCTTAGGTTCTGCGTAGACGACCTGCAGCTGAATGCGGTAGCGAAGAAAGACGTCTATCCACTCTCCCGCATCAATGACATGCAAGACCGGCTGCGCCGCTCTCGATAATTTTCGTCGATGTACCTGAAGAGCGGCTACTGGCAGATCGAAGTGGGCACCCTACTGAAAAAAACCATTTGAAATTCAAACGGGTGGCAAACTGGTAAATCAAACGGGTGCAAACTTGTCGACCCGTTTGGATGAAACGTGATCATGGGATACGGGTAGCCGTTTGAAACGGTACCCATTTGATACAGGTGCCCGTCTGATACGGGTGCCCGTTTGATACAGGTGCCCGTTCGACCTTGCACGTGACCACACGTTTGAACGTGCCATTCGAATCGGGAAATTATGCGCTAGCCCTAAACGGAGATCGTCTGGTAGGTTGATTAGCTTAAACTTATTCAAGACGTTCCGAAACTCATAAAACTATTTATAACATGGAGGAAACACGTAGAACAAATGTACTCACGTAGGAGCTTGCAAATGGACAGGAAAACAGACACAAAAGATTTTTTTCAATTCTCCTCAAAGTTTATTACGTCTTCTGTAGACAAGTACAAACGTGCAAGCGATCTGTGAAATGTGAGAGGCACTCTAAGCTTTTATACAACTGAGAAGATAGCAAACCAAACAAGAACCGAGGTAATTCTAGACTATGAAGGTAGACTTTCGGGAAATTATTCGCCCGGCTGCCGCGAGAATAGTGGCTGCATAATTATATGGATAATCTTGAAGAGTACGAGTAGAAGAACGGTCAATCGTTGCCAAGAAGTAGGTTGCAGTGCACTTACCATAAAAATAGCGGGCTTGGAAGATGTAATCCGTGATATTTGTCGACACGGTCAAAGCAGGACAACCACACAAACACAAATGAGAGGGAACGGCTTCTTGGAAGTTTCAACACGATGTGGCGCACAAGCTGTCAGTTGCCGAACCCAAACAAACCGCAAGAATTCCTGACTTCGTTGAAGAATTGCTTGTTGCCGATATAGACGTAGGACTTTTCGAACACTGATATCTTTGGTGCACATCCAATACGTTGTCGAGAGACATCCTAATAAGACCAGAGGGTTAGGCGACAGATCGATGCAGGTGGACGCGCGAAGTTCGAGCTGGAACTGACAAGCAGAAAAAGAAAAAAGCGGCTGCTAGGCGCACCCTTCCGGATCTCGATGCTTATCAGCGTGCAGCTCGCGCGCGGCTTTTCGGGTGACAAGAGAGGAGGGAGGGGGCCAGCACCACAGGGACAGCCCCTCTCCCTCTCCCCAAGCATTACAGAGAAATGTGTTTTTGTAACCTCGAAAAAAAAAAAAAAAAAAAGACGCGCGCGCGCGCGCACTTTAGCGCGTTTGAATCTTGGAAATGGCGGCGGGGCGGCCAGAAGCTCGGCTTGCGCCCTAGCGAAGAAAGTACTCAGCGCGAGCTCGTAGTTTTACTGCTGCAACGGCGGGCGTGCTCTCGCAATGCTCGATGTTCTTGCAGCCGCGTGTACGCGTGCTACCTTCGCTGCGTCTTGAATTAAAGTGAAACGGAGTCTAGACGTACATTCTTTCACGCGGTCGCGCCTTCTGCGAGACAGATTCGAGCTGAATAAGTAAATTGAGGCAACAAAGATGGACAAAGCTTTGAAGTTCTGTCAAAAATATCGGCTCACCAACGTCGCGCGTTCACGTAAAAAAAAAAAAAAAGTGTTAGTTTTAGTTGCAGTATAAGCGAACATGAGCGCAATTGAAATATAAATATAATTACTTGCATTACGCGGACGATTTGAAATCGATGGGCCGGCGCTCCCAGCCTTCCGGAAACATTGGCTGCCACGGCTGAAACGCTAGGCGTGCTTACGCCGCCGATCTGTACGTTCAGTATCAAACAGGCTCCGGAGAGCCGTTTGATTAAACCGGTGCAGTTTCCTACATGGTCACCGGTTTGAGCAAACGTGCGACAACTTTGCCCAAACGAGTCGCCCATTTGCCGAGACGAGAGACCCATTTGCCCAGACTAGCGACCCGTTTGCCAAAGAAGTGACCTGTTTGTCCAAATAGGTGACCGTTATGGCTCATACGGGGGACCCCTTTGAGCCATACGGGCGACCCCTTTGACAAACTGGTGACCGGTATGGTTGAACTGTTACCGGTATGGACCCGTTTGTTTTCATATAGGCACCAAATCGTTTTTTTCAGTAGGGCAGACCCAATTCAGGTTTGTACGAACCATCTATATGTGTATAGTTTGACTTTTACGTTTGTGTGCTTTTGCTCTTTGTACGCGAGTTGTTTTTGGCGTGTTTTCTACCCTTTTGTTTTACGCTGTGTACCCACTTCTTATGTAATACCCCCAAGGGGGTCCTTAAGATATCTAAATTAAAAAAAAAAAATATAAAAAGAAGACGAACGGGCCCGAGAAAAGACAGCTTTCGTCACGCCGGATGGACTGTATGAGTTCAAGGTGATGCCTTTCGAACTATGCACGGCGCCAGCACCTTTATAGCGTGTCATGGACACCGTTCTGGCAGGATTGAAGTTGCAGAGCTGTCTCGTCTACCTTGACGACGTCGTAGTGTTTTCAAGTGATCTCGACGAGCACTTGCGACGACTCCGAGTTGTTCTCGAAGCCATACAGACCGCCGGACTCACCCTCAACGAACTGAAGTTCCTAGGCCACGTGGTTAGTAACGAAGGCGTCCGCCCAGACCCGGAGAAGACTCGCGTTGCCGGGGCATTTCCAGCGCCAACAGACACGAAGGCCGTGCGATGAGTCCTTGGACTTTGTGCCTACTATCGACGCTTCGTTCGGGATTTCGCGAGGAATCGCGCACCTCTCACTGAACTCAAAGTATGCAGACAAGTTCGAATGGGCCGAGGAACAGCAGCATGCATTCGACGAGCTGAAGCAACAACTCCAGACTCCTCCTGTTCTTAGACACTTCGATCAAGATGCGGAAACCGAGATTCATACCGACGCCAGTAACGAAGGACTTGGCACGGTACTAGTACAAGTGCAAGGATGCACGCAGCGTGTCATCGCCTAAGCAAGTCAGACACTGTCCAAGGCGGAGAGAAATTACTCTACGACTGAAAAGTAATGTCTTTCGGTCGTCTGCGCAATCGCGAAACTTGTTTCGCCCGTACTTATACAGGAGCCCTTTCCACGTTGTACGGCAAACACTCGCTCTGCTGGCTTACGAACCAAAAGGACCCTTGAGGACGTCTCCCTCAATGGAGTCTCCGAGTGCAGAAGTTCAACATGGATACGGTCTTCAAGTTAGGCCGGAAGCACAGTGACGCCGATTGCCTGTCCAGAGCCCCTGTCGAGACATCTCCCGTTAGCAGCGACGACGATGACGACAAGTGCTTACTTGGCATAGTGAACACCGACGATATGGCGCAGCGTAAGAGACGATCATGAGTTGCGCGCGCTAATCGAGGACCTAGAAGGACGAGGAGGTACTATCCGTCGTGTCTTCTCAAGAGCCACGCCAAACTTCGTCATTCGACAAGGTGTACTTTACAAGGAAAACTTCGGAGACAAGCGCTCGCCATGGCTGCTGGTAATCCCTGCCGACCTTAGAGAGATCTTCCAAGCCTGCCACGACAACCAACGGCTGGGTACCTTGGCTACAGCAGGACGCTCGCCAGAATTCAGGAAAAATACTACTGGCCAAGGCTACCGAAGACTGTTCACCTCGACACTCGATCATACCACGAGTGTCGGCGACAAAAGAAACCCCCGACGAAGCCGTCAGTGCTTCTGCATCTGATCGCTCCCCTGTCCACGCCGTTCCAGCAGATCGGAATGGATTTACTTGGTCCTTTTCTAGCGTAAACATTGGGAAACCGCTGGATAATCGTCGCCACTGATTTTCTCACGCGATACGCCGAAACAAAAGTTCTTCCTTCAGGTACTGCTGCTGAAGTCGCCAAGTTTTTCATCGAGTCTATTGCCTTTCCGCACGGCGCCCCCGAAGTATTCATTACAGACCCTGGATCATCGTTCATGGCTCAGATGACGCAAGACATTCTTCGCGTCAGTAGCACCAGCCACCGTTGAACCACTGCTTACGATCCATAGACAAATGAACTAACGGAACGACTAAACAAAACTATCACCGACATGATCTCCATGTATGTTGACGTAGAGCACAAGACGTGGGAAGAGGTGCTACACTACGTGAAGTTTTTTTACAAAACGGCGGTGCAAGAGACCACAGGAGTAACACAGCCTCAGCTGGTGCATGGCAGAAAAGTAACGACCATGCTCGACGCGATGCTGCCCCACGAACCAGCTGACAATGGGAGCCACGACATCCAGGTGGTGGCTCAACGAGCTGAAGAAGTTCGCCAGCTCGCCCGACTCCCGACTCAAGGTAAACAACGCGTCGACGCCACCCGGAACAACCTTCGTCGGATCGACGTTCGCTTCAAGCCCGGAAACCATGTGTGGGTCGGGACCCCGATACTACGACGCGGTCGAAGTGAGAAACTCCTGAAACGCTACTTCGGACCCTGCAGTGTGCTTCGTCGACTCGGGGATCTGAGCTGCAAGGTGGTGACCGACGGAACACAGACTTCATCACGCCGCACTCCATGACCGGAAGTCGTCCAAGTCGTGCGCCTGAAGCCGTACTACAATCGATAGGACCTTGAATCGTGTTTTATACTACTATTGATAGGATTGTATGCTACAAGTTTCCGTAGTTTGCCATTATTTTAGTTTGTTTTTCTGGTTTGTTTCGCAGCATGTCGCATCGAGGCGATGAGCTTTTAAAAGGAGGGAGTAATGCCACGCGCGTCGCTGAGCCAGCGCGTACATGGGCGAATGGTTGCCGTGCTTGGCTGTCGCGCGGAAGATCTGGGTTCGATACCAGGCAGGGGAATGTTCTTTTATTTATTTACGTTCCAGGCCGAATGTTCCAGGAGACCCACGCAGCTACAAAAGGTGCTCCGCGTGGCGAGCCGGAGTCAGTCTCGCCCCAGCGTTCGATTTTGCTGTTAGGCACCCATCGTCGCCCGCGCCGCTCTATTGTTATCGTCTGTTTCCATTTTATTTTCGGCACAAGTTTGAGCCATTATACGTTTAGTTTGTTTCAGTTTTCGTCACCTTATCAATCCTCACTGGTGACAATATCTCAGTACCTGTATTTTGGCGTTCTAATATATGTATCTCAGTATTTGTATTAAATAATGCTTTTTGGAATATCACTGCCCAGCCCTTTGTACAGATTTCATTTCCTCCCTTGGGTAAGAAAGAAGTGCATTCATTCCAGGAAGTATCTATAAAACTGAAAAAGCACAGTTCTTTTGAAAAAAGAACACAGCCACAAAAATGGATTAAGAATTGTGGGCCAGTTTGAAAGTAATGATACTATTTCACTATAAGGTTTTCTATTTGATCACAATGCTGTTAAATATACAAAGTGATTTTATAGTCAAGTGGGTAACTTGGGGTTTTCCTTTATAATTTCAAGGTTGATTAAACGACATTTTTGAAGCATCAATCAGGGCATATGTCTTTCTTTTTACGGGATTGTTATTCACTTGATATGGCGCTGCCTGAGAACAGTCAATAGATATACATAATTTTATGATGTATATACACGGGTACAACTAATAGACTGTCGTTTTTTTAATTTAAGACCGCAGCTCTTAGGCGCCCGTTTCCAGCTTGAGCGGCGTCGGCGTCGCCGTCGCCGTCGGCGTAACCGCGCGGTGCATGAAGTGTACATTTTCCCGAAGGAACCCGAGGTCCTCCCGAAGGACCTCGGGATCATTCGGGAGGACCTCGGGTTCCTTCGAGAGGACCTCGGGTTCCTTTGGGAGGACCTCGGGTTCCTTCGGGAGGACCTCGGGAGGACCTCGGGAAACCTCGGGTTCCTTCGGGGGACCTCGGGAGGACCTCGGGTACCTTCGGTGACCTCGGGGAGGGGGGGACACGTGCCCCCCCCCCCCCCGAGGTCACGTGACCCCCCCCAGATCACGTGACCCCTCCTCCAGGTCACGTGACCCCCCTCCCCGAGGTCACGTGACCCCCTCCCCGAGGTCACGTGACGCCCCTGAGGTCACGTGACTCCACCCCCGAGGTCACGTGACCCTCCCCCCCCCCCCCGAGAACACGTGACCCTCAGTAGCCTTCCCTCCTCCTCCTCAAGAGCTGCGCTCTACAGGGTGAAACAAGGAGACGGCAGGCTCGTTAAATCGACCGCAAAATTCGGTTTCTTAACCTATCACGCTACGACTTTGTGCAGCGTTGCCCACAGATGGTGCATTTTTTTTGTAAAATTTGCAAAGAGCGAACTTACCTGAAGAAAAAGAAAAGAAAGAAAAAGGCTTAGCTCCTATGGAAACGCATCGACGCCACCGGTCTTCAAAACACACGGCGCCGTTTCGCTCGGGAGACAAGAGATGGCGCAAGCGGTCGCGACGCCAACTGCCAACGAACGAGCAGACGACGCCGAGAACCGGCGTATTTAGCAGACAAGGAACTGCAGTTCCTTGTTGTTACCGCGCCTGTTTTTGTTTCTGCGACTGTCGCCGCCTGCGGAACGCGCGCCGCTTTTGAGTCGAAAAGGTTGTCTGCTAAAGACGCTGGCTATCGGCGCCGTATGCTCGTTCGTTGGCGGCGTTCGTTGCGCCATCTCTTGTGTCCCGTGCGAAACGGCGCCGTGTTGCTTGAAGACCGGTGGCGTCGCTGCGTTTCCATAGGAGCTAAGCCTTTTTCTTTCTTTACTTTTTCCTCAGGTAAGTTCGCTCTTTGCAAATTTTACAAAAAAAAAAAAAATGCACCGTCTGTGGGCAACGCTGCACAAAGTCGTAGCGTGATAGGTTAAGAAACCGAAGTTTGCGGTCGATTTAAAGAGCCTGCCGTCTCCTTGTTTCACCCTGTAATTTGGTGTTACAGGGAGTGGTAAACGGCATTCATTTTTTTAACAAAAATATAAGATGAAACTTTACTCTTTAAAATTGTATCTCCACGTAGTTGCGGGAGTTCGAATAAGATAGAAACCTTGGCAACAACAACTGTACTTGAGTATCGCAGTCTTTATCATTTTGAATGTTAAATATCCTTCAGAGGTCTTGGCTCAAACTTTTTACTTTAAGAGGGGGCGCACCTCAGTGCCCCATAAAGTATACATGAGGGTTTTTGCCATCTCCAAACACTTTTCACAAAATGACGGCTGCGCGGATCTTTTTGGCGATTCCGGCTTTAAAAACATTGACGCGCTATCGAGAAATTAAACGGAACAAATGTGTCAATATAAATTTAATAATATTATAACAAATATCGTGAAAATGCTCAAAATTGACGAATTCGGTACTCTTGCGTTTGGAGCGAATTTACAAAATTGTCTAAATGCATAAATATAAATATTTTATTGAATGTATTCTAAATTTATTATGAAACCGAACAATACAAAAAATATTAATGTAAGTTGTTCTGTTCCGTAACTAAAGCCAATTACAATAAGCAAGGTGTCGGTGCCTGTTTTGTTTTTTTTATTTTCTAAAGTATCTCTCTCTCCTGTGAGGTGGCTCTCGCTGTCCACGAAATCGTTCTATCGGAATTCGGCGCTCGGCGCTCTCCACGGTGTTCTTCAGCGCCCGTATCCGGTTTCATTCTGCACGCACTTTCCTGGTCAGCTTAAGTTTTTATGCATGCATGCCGCATAGCCACAGTAAAAGTCTGTATTAAATTGTTAAAAGAGAGTATGTTGTTATTCAGACTAAAAAAATTGCTGATATGCCGTACGGCTATGCTTTGCAAACGGTCTGCATTTCGTGCTGACCGATAGGTAGCATCGTGCCTAAATTTAGTCTTGTTATTTTGGCACATAGTCTTAGTCATGGTTGTATAATGTATAAGTACATGGTGTCATGACAACAGTATCTTAGGTAGACGAACTGGTGATTTATACGTACAGCAAAGTCCATTATATACAGATTTTTCAAATCACTTCTGATGCTTCTTTTTTTTTTACTGTATTTCGAAAATGGTTGTTGAAGTATATTGCCACGCTCGTCAACGAGCAACTGCGCGCGTGGCCGAGTGGTTACCGTGCTTGACTGTCGTGCAAAGAGTCTGGGTTCGATTCCAGTCAGTGGAATGCCCTTTTATTTGTTCTTTCATTGCGTTCACGTGACTTCGAGAACATTCTCGTCAGATCGAGTTCTGAATGTTCCAGTCGCCGAACAATCTAGGCGGATTGTTCCAGAACCCAACGCGCGTACATAAGGGACTCCGCGTACTGTTCTGCAGTCAGTTTCGCCCCAGCGTTCGACTGTGCTGCTACGCCGACTTCGACGCCCGCGACGCTCTATTATTCTCCTTGTACCCTTTTAGTTTTGGCACAAGTTCGCCACATTAAACGTTTATTTCTTTCTGTTTAGTTATTGTTCTTTTGGTCACCACCCGTGACATTTTGGTGGAGGTGCGGGGTACCGCATGCCCGTGCAGCGTTCCCCTCCCAGGACCCGCAGTGCAAGCCCGACTCCAAGCTCGCTGAGAGGACCACTCAGCGCGGAACCTGAAACTCGGACCAGCCGCCGCACCAAGGGAGAGGATCCGGAGTACGGTTTGCTCCTGGACAAACCCAAGCCGAAGAAGACGACGATGGACAACCAGTCGCAGGCCCCCGCCACTCCTGCCGTCGTCTACCTACCCGTCGCTCCCCGGACACCGGCTCCCTTCCACGGCGAAAGCCACGAAGACGTCGACGACTGGGTCCAACAGTACGAACGAGTGGCCCGTCATAACGGGTGGACACCGGAGCAGTGTCTGCAAAACGCTTACTTCGCCTTGGAAGCCACCGCCCGGAACTGGTTCGAGAACCACGAAGCTTCGATCACTTCCTGGGAGCAACTCAAGGCTGAGTTGCTAAGAACGTTCACGAACCTACAACGAAGAGAACGCGCGGAAGAGCTTCTTCAAGCGAGGATTCAAGGCCCTAACGAGAGCGTCGTTAGCTTCGTGGAAGATGTCCTGCGACTGAGCAACCGCGCCGATCCCGAAGCATCCGAAGCAAAGAAGCTCAGAGTCTTGATGCGTGGCGTCAAGGAAAACATTTTCGGTGGTCTTGTGCGGAGCCCGCCTACCACCGTCGAAGGCTTCATGGCGGAGGCCACCAACATCGAACGTGCCCTTCAAGCACGAGCCACCCACTATCACCGAGTTCCCGGCGTCGGTTCCTTTTCGCCTTCCGGCTGCAACACCACGGACATCCGCGAGATGATCCGAGACGTCGTCCGGGAAGAGATCAAGAAACTTCTACCTGCCGCCGCAAGCCCAGCTTCGCCCTCAATCGCCGAGATTGTCAGGGCAGAAGTCCAGCAAGCGCTGCAGCCTGAGGTTCTCGTCAGCGCCGCTCCGGAACCACCGACGTTGAGTTATGCCGCAGTGGCCCGACGGCCACCGCCTCCTCGTCGCACTTATGTCACGCCGCCCCGACGTCAGTCTCCTGCGCCGCAGCACGACCGACGCCACGACGACCAGGTCCAGTACGCCTGCCCGGAGCCTCGCGCACCCCGCAAGACCGACGTGTGGCGAACGCCCGACCGACGCCCTCTGTGCTTCCATTGCGGGGAAGCGGACCACACCTACCGCCGATGCCCATACCGACGACTCGGGCTACGCGGGTTCCACCCGAACGACCCGCGCCCCCGTCATGGTGAACGCCCTGTCGAGATCGACGAGTACCTGCGACGACCTCAGTCCCCACCGACCTTAGAGCGGAGATCTTCCAAGCCTGTCACGACGACCCGACGTCCGGACACCTTGGTTACAGCCGTACGCTGGCCCGAATTCGTGAAAGGTATTACTGGCCCAAGCTGCCGAAGACCGTTCACTTCTACACACGGTCCTGCCACGAGTGCCAGCGACGCAAGAAACCGCCGACAAAGCCGGCAGGTCTCCTGCATCCGATCGCTCCCCCGACCGTACCGTTCCAGCAGATCGGAATGGATCTACTTGGTCCTTTTCCACCATCGACGCAAGGAAACAGATGGATTATTGTCGCCACAGATTATCTCACACGGTATGCCGAAACGAAAGCCCTTCCTGTAGGGACTGCTGTGGAAGTCGCCAAGTTCTTTATCGAATCCATCGTCCTCCGGCACGGCGCTCCCGAAGTTTTGATCTCTGACCGTGGATCATCGTTCATGGCTCAGCTGACGCAAGAAATCCTTCGTCTCAGCCACACCAGCCATCGGCGCACAACGGCGTACCACCCGCAGACCAACGGGCTGACGGAGAGACTCAACAAGACCATCGCCGACATGATCTCCATGTACGTCGACGTGGAGCACAAGACATGGGACGAGGTGTTGCCGTACGTCACATTTGCATACAACACGGCCGTGCAAGAGACCACCGGGGTGACACCCTTCCAACTGGTTCATGGTCGTAAAGTAACGACAATGCTGGACGCGATGTTACCCCACGAACCGGCTCTCGACGGAAGCGACGACGCCCAGGTGGTCGCCCAACGGGCAGAAGAAGTCCGCCAGCTCGCCAGACACCGTATTCAAGCCCAACAACGTGTCGACACTGGCCGCTACAACCTTCGTCGTCGGGACGTCCACTTCCAGCCCGGAGACAGGGTGTGGGTGTGGACACCGATCCGCCGCCGTGGTCTCAGTGAGAAACTCCTAAAGCGCTACTTCGGACCCTACAAAGTACTTCGTCGACTCGGGGATCTGAACTACGAGGTGATGCCCGACGGAACACGGACTTCATCACGCCGCGCTCCACGACCAGAAGTCGTCCACGTCGTGCGCCTCAAGCCGTACTACTCGCGATAAGACTGCGAACTGTGATCTTGTGCACCGCTTGATAGGGTTGTGTTTCGCGAGCCTCCGTAGGTTCCCATTTTTTTGTTTGTTTCGCTCTGTTTTGTTGCCTTTTACGTGGCATCGAGACGATGCCTTTTTTAAAGGGGGGAGTAATGCCACGCTCGTCAACGAGCAACTGCGCGCGTGGCCGAGTGGTTACCGTGCTTGACTGTCGTGCAAAGAGTCTGGGTTCGATTCCAGTCAGTGGAATGCCCTTTTATTTGTTCTTTCATTGCGTTCACGTGACTTCGAGAACATTCTCGTCAGATCGAGTTCTGAATGTTCCAGTCGCCGAACAATCTAGGCGGATTGTTCCAGAACCCAACGCGCGTACATAAGGGACTCCGCGTACTGTTCTGCAGTCAGTTTCGCCCCAGCGTTCGACTGTGCTGCTACGCCGACTTCGACGCCCGCGACGCTCTATTATTCTCCTTGTACCCTTTTAGTTTTGGCACAAGTTCGCCACATTAAACGTTTATTTCTTTCTGTTTAGTTATTGTTCTTTTGGTCACCACCCGTGACAATATTTTTCTTCGTTACAGTGTCAATAGTTGTTGAGGTTCTTTTTCTTGTTGTTTGTTTGTAATCCTTCAGCCCGATCTCTTATTCAGTCTATGTTTCTGCATAGAAAAATATATGAAAAAAAGTTTCTGTTCCCAGACGATTTTTGGACCGTGGGACTCTGCCTCCAAGACAACCATTCGCTGTTTCTGTGTGTGTGTTTTTTGAAATTTTGAAAAGGGGGCATAAAACTTTTCAAGTAAAATATGTATGAAAAACCAAGTATCATTGCTGTCCCAGTGTTGAAGATGTCGCCCCAGTTGGTTTTGGCTTGTTTTTGGGGATGTGATATATTGCCGCGATTCGTTGTAATCTCGAATAGTAACACAGCTTCCCATGAAAACTTAGATACTTTAATTGCCCCCTGAAACTATGTCCCATCATATTCACGTAGCCAAAAATTCCCATTAACCACTGAAAAAGCAAAACAAAATGTCGATGATATTTTGTAATTTTCGAACCCTTCCTACTAAGCACGCCCGCACGTAGAATCCAAGCGATGCTCGAGGTGACACCCCTCTGCTTCTCGTATCGCTTTTCGCGGGCGTACGGTGTGGATGGAGGAACAGCCGGAAGAATCGGAGCTTTAATTTTCGTATATGCAATATTGGTTCCTCCTTCCTGGTATAAGGTTGAGCTGAGTGGGTGGACTATCGATGAAAGGCGCATGATGTTGAGACCCGCAAGCTTAAATTGAACAAAACATCCAAGCAGTCTCTTTACTCACAAAACTGTTTTGTAATAGCGTCATTCCGCTAGTGCGACAAACACCGCATTTTGTTCGACGACACCGTTAAGTTTCGTTTGACTGATCCTATCCCACTGCACCTCTCCGGACTCGCCACATAGCGCCGGAGCTGCCTCGATTGACCGCAGCAATAGACCGATCTCACCAGCTAGTTTGAGTACGCCACCGCTGCCGACATTCATCGTGGGAGCTGTAGTCTTTCTGCACGCGCGACAACCCTGCGCGAGCAGAGCACGAGGCGGCATGAGCTGTGTCGTGAACTGGCGTCTGCCTCCTACGAACTACAGTTATGGCGGCGTCACGCATCCGTGGAACGCTTGGTGAGATCGGTCTATTGACGCTCTAAGTGCAGACGAACGTGAGCTGTTCCGCTCCTTAGATTGAGGGTGGCGAACATAACATTTTAGTGAGGCTCGAACACATCATTCCCAAGTATGGTAACCGGTCAATGAGACAACCGATTCCAAGGTATGCGTTTATTTTTTTATTGTTTTTATTTACGTGAGGATTTTTATGTGGTGTCCAGCATCGTGGCCCTTTGACTGGCACACTTTGCAGCACCACATGAAGGGGTTGCGAGAGCTCCCCGATGCTTCTTTACCGAAGGTCCCAGTGCCTTGCTCAGGGCACCCACCAGGATGCCCGCCAAGGCCGCAGTGCCGGCACCACCGGACACGTAGTACCCGACGGCCGCCAGAAGTCCTGTCTTAACCTCTCTCTGGAGGTCGAAAAACTTTTGCTGAAAAAGAAAAAAAAAAAAAGAAAAACGAAGAGACATGTTTTTGTGCGGAAACGCAACTATTCCAGTGTACAACCGTGAGGTTTGTTAGTTTTCGTCAATCTTAGGTGACGGTTTTTTTAGAATCAGCGAAAAGAAATTATTGAACGCCAGTTAATATTTAGCGAGCACGGCCAGTTTTGTTGTTACTTGAAGAATTTCGTTACAGGCTAAACATTTAAACATCTGATGCAGGGGTGCACAACATGCGGCCCGCGGGCCGCATCCGGCTCGCGGGCCCCCGCAGGGGGCACCTGTGAAAGCAGGTGTTTGGAGAGTGGCGTCTCCACGGACCCCGAGCTCCGCAGGGGGCGCCTGCACCTTAGGTGCTAGGTGCTTGGTAAGTAGCGTCACCACGGACCCCAGCCACGTGGGCCACCATACCCGCACGCAGGGGGCACCTACTTTATAGTAGGTGCTTGGTGAGTGGCGTCACTAGGAACCCCGAGCCATGTGGGTTCACCACCCACGCCTGGCTGTGCGTGGCTTAACCCGTGTCCGGGGAAAGGGGGACCCTGGTGGTTGAGCTGAGCCCGGGGTGTGTTTGGACCCTTCAGGGCCCCCCGGGCGAGGCAATACACCGCTTCGGCCCCTGTTTCTCGTAGACGGGCGTCCTGGCTTCGCCCGACCAGGATGATTCAGTCAGTCGCCTCTTCTACCCTGTTCTTCCTTCTTTCACTTTTCCTCCCACCTCTTTCTCTTTTCTTCGACACTCTCTTTCTTCTTTTTTTTCACCTTCTTAGGCGGCAAGGGCCAACCTTGATTGGAAACAGGTTCTGTCCCTTTAACCACACTAGGGTATAGTGCCCGGGCAGCACTGGTAGAGTAATTGTGTCAGCCAAGCCCATCTTGCTATGGCACATTACTTACCCCCTTGTTGGGCTCCGTGGTGGGCGGTGCACCCGGGCACTGAAATTCCCTCCCATCTTTATGGGTTCCAGAACTAAACCACCTGATCGGGCCCTGAAAAGGACCCGCACCGAAGTACTTGACATTCCAACTAAGACCCCTAATCTTTTCAAATTCCCAAAGTTCCTTGTTTTGCACTCCGAAAATAAAAAACCACTGGGCAAACTGTCCCCCTTCCTTGTAGCCAGGGTAATAGAAGGCGTTGTTGGTAAGAACTTTCATGTAAAGAAAATGGCATCCGGAGAACTCCTTGTAGAGATCAGAACGAAACAGCAAAGTGATGCCCTCTTGGCACTCAACTCTGTTTCGGACTACGAAGTCACTGTCACTCCGCATCGCAAATTGAATACTGTCCAAGGGGTTTTTCCCGAGGACGACCTGCTAGACACATCGGGCGCGGAGCTGGTGGAGGGCCTCTCCAGCCAAGGAGTTGTCGCCGCACGACGAATCAATATTCGTCGTGATGGCAACGAACGAAAAACGAAGCACATCATCCTAACCTTTGACAGCACCACTCTCCCTGCGACTGTAAAGGCAGGCTACCTCCAGTGCAAAGTCCGACCCTACGTGCCGAACCCCCAACGGTCCTTCAAGTGCCAGCGGTTCGGCCATGGGTCACGTAGCTGTCGGGGGGGGCCGACACTTGTGCTAAGTGCTCAAGCAAGGACATGCTGCGGACAACTGTGACAATGAGCCAAAATATGCGAACTGCGAAGGTAACCACCCTTCATACTCGCGTTTCTGCCCTCTCTGGATACGAGAAAAAAAAATACTGACGCTGAAAGCCAAAGAAAACATACCATACGTAGAAGCGAACAAACGATTTTTTTTCTTATCGAAGGGTGGATATGCCGAGGTCGTACGCAGGGGACTGGCACGACCAGTGACGGCATCGACGGGAACCCAGACGTCTCCGGATGATCTGCGGCTCTCGTTGAAGTCCCCTCCTAAACCCACAGGGGCGGTGCCAGGGGCACAGGGTCCCAAGCCCAGGGTGGATGCTGGCTCACTAGCATCCACTTCAGAGCAGGGG
Source organism: Ixodes scapularis (assembly GCF_016920785.2). Taxonomy (NCBI): domain Eukaryota; kingdom Metazoa; phylum Arthropoda; class Arachnida; order Ixodida; family Ixodidae; genus Ixodes; species Ixodes scapularis. The sequence continues at coordinate 137,500,125 of NW_024609857.1, forward strand.
AAGGCCCCCCCTGGTCGGGGCCGGCCACCCCGCACCTCTGGTCCGAAAAGGCCTGGTGAGCCGTCACGGCAGTCGATGCCCCAGGGGCGGCCGTCGGCGACGCATGAGGAGCCCATGGACGAGAGTGGGCGCAGATCCGACGAGGAGCCCCCCTCCTCAGGATCGTTGTTTCCTTTCTCTGCCCCAAGGGACTCCACTGGGAGGCAGGCAGATACGTCGAAAAAGAAAAACGCTCCACGTGCAAAAACTGGTTTTAAACCATAGTGATGTCATCTCATGTTTCATTCTGTTTTTTAGTTTATTTTTTTTTATTTTTACCTTTTTAATGCTATGAGTAAACATGTGGGTGTCATGCAATGGAACTGTCGCGGCCTACTTCGTAATATTGATGACGTGAACATGTTTCTTGATGAGCTCCTTCCCGTGGCGCTCTGTTTACAGGAAACTCATCTCAATGACAATCATACACAGATCTTACGTCGTCACCAAGTTTTTAGGAAGGATCGCCTTTCCCCCCCTCCTTCCGGTGGTGTTGCAGTAGTAGTGCAGAATGGGGTGGTGTGCTCAAGTACCTCTTCAAACACCACTTGAGGCAGTGGCAGTTCGTGTCCTCTTTAATCGCCTCATCACCATTGTGTCGCTCTACCTTCCACCTAACAGTCCATTGCATCTCCATGAACTCCAAGGTCTCGTAGATCAGCTGCCCATACCTTTTTTAATCTTAGGTGATTTTAATTCCCAGCACCCTTTGTGGGGAAGCTCTCGTCAAGATTCCCGCGGTGCAGTTATTGAACGGCTCCTATCGCTATCTGGACTCTGTCTTTTGAATAAGAGAGAACCAACCTTTTTTAGTTCTGTTCATAAAACATTCCCATCAATAGATCTTTTCATATCATCACCTTCTTTACTTCCATGTTTTTCGTGGAAGGTTTTAAATAATCCTTTTGGAAGCGATCACTTCCCCATAATTTTAGAAACAGTTAAAACATAATTTTAGAAACAGAAACAACAGCGAGCAATCCGGGCACGAGCGCATCGAAGGGAAAGCTGATTGCTTTTGCAATACCTTGCAGTTGACCGTCAACGTCGTGTGGGCCCCAGCAGCGTCAACCGAACGGCAGGTGCAGCAAGGATTCGCACTCCCCTGAGGGTGCCTGCTTTACTAGCGGCCAAATCTCCACGTCACGCACAAGACACGCGCCTGCGCGCGGTATCGGCGATCCAGCGCTGCACCGATAAAGTGGCTGGCCGCGCCCCGGAGAGCACCACAACAGCGAGCAATCCGGGCACGAGCGCATCGAAGGGAAAGCTGATTGCTTTTGCAATACCTTGCAGTTGACCGTCAACGTCGTGTGGGCCCCAGCAGCGTCAACCGAACGGCAGGTGCAGCAAGGATTCGCACTCCCCTGAGGGTGCCTGCTTTACCAGCGGCCAAATCTCCACGTCACGCACAAGACACGCGCCTGCGCGCGGTATCGGCGATCCAGCGCTGCACCGATAAAGTGGCTGGCCGCGCCCCGGAGAGCACCACAACAGCGAGCAATCCGGGCACGAGCGCATCGAAGGGAAAGCTGATTGCTTTTGCAATACCTTGCAGGTCTGTAGGTTTTGAACCCTGTTGCTTTCTTCTTTCCTTATTTTCTTTTCGCTCGTGACCTTGATTGCTCGCTGTTCGAAATGTGACAAACCTCCGTCGACTATCAAAGAACTGCTAAAATACGTCACTGACCTGAACGCAGGGCTTAGAAAAGATATTGATGACGTAAAAGAAGGTATGACGTACATGAACGAAACTTTAGAAGAGCTTCGTACAACAAAGGTGGAACTAGATGCACTTAAAAAGGAGCATGCAGCGTTAAAACAGGAAAAAGAGCAACTGGCACAATCGCTTGGGACCACGCAGAAAGAATTAACAGAGTTGAAGCAATACACCAGGCTCAGCAATCTTGAGATTAAGGGGATTCCGCAAAACCAGAACGAATCACTGATGGAAGTTGTTCAGAAGATAGGGGACAAAGTTGGAATGTGCGTCGAACCCAAAGATATTGACGTGGTGCATCGTGTGCCCACAAAGGACAGGACGAAAACAAACATCATTGTAAGGTTCTCGTCACGTGCCGTGCGAGATAAAGTCTTGCGAGCGGCAAAAAAGAAAAGGCTCTCAGCTAGCGATATCGGGTTTCCAGATACCAATGCGGTGTATGTTAACGAGCACCTCTGTCCAGAATATAAAGCTTTGCTGGGCATGGCAATTGCTAGAAAGAAAGAAAAAAACTGGAGATATGTGTGGGTCTCGCAGTCAAAAATACTAGCAAGGAAGGCAGAAAATTCGAATGTCATTCACATCGCTTCTCGAGATGACCTGGCTAAGATAGCATAGCCTCAAAAACCAAGACACCGAGCTAGAAATGCGTAACGGTGTGACGTGCACCATGCCGTGTACGAGCTCTGAAGCTATAAGCCTTCTACACTGTAATGTTAGGAGCTTAAACAAAAACTATGATCCACTGGTCGCTTTGTTGACGCGGCTGGATGAGCGGTACAACGTTGTGGCAATCTCGGAGACGTGGCTTAAAAAAGATGAATTTATGAACATTCCTAATTATAGATTTTTATCCCTGCCAGGATTGGCTAGTTCAAGAGGTGGTGGCGTAGCATTATACATATCTTCACAAACCATATATAAGATATTACCAAACTTGACAGAGACGAAAACAGGCCTGTATGACATGCTGTTTGCGGAACTGGATTGTGGAGTCATTGTTGGTGTAATATACAGACCGCCAGAATCAAACACTCGGGCATTCCTAGAAAAGCTGGAAGATGTGTTGTACCGTCTTGTCAACAAAAATAACAAAGCGATTATCTGTGGTGACTTCAACATAAATATAACAGACCCCTCAAGTACAGAATACCGGAACCTCCTGCTATCTTACGGCTTCCAGAACCATATTACAGATCCAACAAGAGTAACACTAACGTCTTGTTCAACAATAGATCATATACTCTCCAATTTTGAAGACAGCTCCGTAAAAGCTGGGGTTATAACAGAAAACGTCGCAGATCATTTCCCTACTTTTATTGTCGCTCCCAATGCAGAAAAGAACCTTCAAAAAGAACCCACAGTCGGCCATGGTGTATCAAGGTGGAATTACGAGGCAACTAAAAGGTCCCTTCAGGAGGCAAACTTTTCTCAGATCAATTTTACCGACACTACCAATGCATATGATACCTTTTCAACACTGTTTAAATCTTGTTGTATAGCACACAAATTCGTATCTCGCCGGGCAGCACAGCTTTATTCTCCCATTTGTCCCTGGATGAACGAGGAGATACTGAAGTTAATTAAGCTCAAGGAACACTGGTATAACAAAATGAAGCAAAACAAGGACAACGACTATTACAGGGAAAAGTTTAGAGTTGCACGGAACCTATCGCTATCCACCATGCGGAAGCGTAAAAAGCAATATTTTAGCAGCCGTATTGCAAAAGCTAACGGTAGCTCCAAAGAAATATGGCGCACAATTAACCTTGTAATGAAGTCCTCTCAACAATGTAACATTTTACCAGATTTGAACATTCTTAATTGTGATCAAGCGCACCTTGTGTCAATGTTCAATGACTTTTTCATTAGCATAGGTACATCCTCAGCTGCAGTATCAGATGAAACGTCAAAAATTATCCTACCTAGCCCATGCATTAATACATTTGTTTACGTAGAAATAACAGCCGCCGAAATTGTTGGCGTTGCCAGACAAATGTTATCAAACAAAGCTATGGGCCACGACGAAATCTCGGTAAACCTATTGAAAGACAACATTGACATCCTGTGCTACCCACTACAAAAACTGTTTAACCAGGCATTTTTATCGGGAATTTACCCAGAAAAACTTAAGATTGGGCGAGTAGTACCAATTTACAAAAGTGGTGACCCTAATGACCTGGCTAATTATCGCCCGATTACAATTCTGTCCTGCATTAATACACTATTTGAAAAACTAATTGCCGCGAGAATAATGAAGTTTGTCGAGAAATACAACATTTTGGTTACTAATCAACATGGTTTTCGGAAAAACTTCTTTACAGGCACAGCAGTACACTCCGTATCAGAAATAGTCAATTCCTCCCTCAACAAAAATAGAACTACTATAGGCATATTCCTCGATATAAAAAAAGCTTTCGATTCTGTTAATCACGACATTCTTTTACAAAAACTTGAGCGTTACGGTTTTCGAGGGCCAGCTGGCAAATTTTTTCGTAGCTACTTAACAAACCGCACCCAATTTGTACAAATTTCCCATAATCAATCTACAACCGCGATAGTGAAGACTGGTGTACCACAGGGGTCGGTGTTAGGACCGATACTTTTCTCTCTTTTCATCAATGATTGCGCAGCTTGCCTCAGACATTCCGAAGCAGTTTTATACGCCGATGATACAGCCTTACTAGTATCACATCATTCTCTTGAAGAGGCCGAATTACTAGCAAATAACGACTTGAAAAATACGATAACTTGGTTTAATTGCAACAAGCTGGTGCTAAATATTAAAAAAACTAAGTTCATTGTTTTCGCGTCTGATCGGAAACAACAATCATTTACATGTAACCTGCATCTAGGAGGTTTACACATCGATCAAGTTATCACTTATAAATACCTAGGAATTACCCTAGATTCAACACTACACTGGGCTCCCCACATTGACGAGCTATGTAAAAAATTAACCTTCGGATGCTTTTCATTAGTGAAAGCACGGAAACATTTTAGTAAACAAACATTACGCATGATTTACTTCGGTGTGTTTCATACTCATTTAACCTATTGTGTTGAATCATGGGGTTTCACTTACGCGTCATATCTAGCGAGAGTTACCATTCTGCAAAGAAGGGCAATCAGGATAATAGCAGCAGCAGCTATACATGCATCAGCTAAGCATCTTTTTAGTGAATTAAACATACTCCCCATCAACTTAGCTCGCGACCATAAGACTGCCACTTTAGTCCAAAGAATTTTAACCCAGAATACTCCATATCACTCTTCTATATTCAATTTTCCAAAACGTGAAACCCGACAACTACATTATAATAACCTTAATTTGCCGATAACTTATAATGCCTACGGGCGCCGCTTAATATCGTTCATTGGTGCGAAGATATGGAATAACATTTCATGTAATATAAAACTAGCAACAAATTTTGTACTCTCATTAAAACGATTTATTTCATCTGAAGTGTACAACTCACCCTGTTAACTCCGTACTAGTAGTTATATTATTTGTGCAGCTATGTATAGATTGTGTGAATGCCTATAGGATTGTTTTAAATGTGAATGTTTTTTTAATGGATCCATTACTAGCCATGTAGGCTATGGATCCAGATGACTAATCAGACATTTCTTTGTACATCTTTACATGAATAAACATTGATGATGATGATGATACCTTTTTCTTCGCTTTCGACCCGCCTTCCTAGGTGGAAGTTTGAGAAGGCTGACTGGGCTCTGTTTGGCTCAGAAGCTGTGTTTGACCCCTCTTTATTTACTAGTATGTCTGCAGAGGAGGCGACAACTTATGTCACTGAATGTTTAATTAATGCTGCTGCATCGTCTATCCCACAAACCTCTGGTAAGCTCCCCAGGAGATGCAAACCCTGGTAGAACGATGAGTGTACAGCCGCTCGAAAGAAACAAGATAGGGCTTGGGGAATCTTCCGCCGATATCCGACGCCTCTTAACTTGATATAATTTAAAAAAGCAGAGCCAAGGCTCGCTGGAAAATATATTTCAGCCCTAAATAGCTTTGTACCGTTGAAAGAAGTGTGGGATCACCTGCGGAAGGTCCGAGGAGATTACCAATCCTTTCGAACTCCTCTCTTTTCCTCCTCCTCTGTATCACTCAAAGATCAAGCAAACATCCTTGGCCAACATTTTCAGCTTATCAGTAGTTGCTCAAATTTCAGCGCAAAGTTTAAGAAATTCCAGTCTATTGCTGAAAAGCAGTCAATCTCCATGTTAGGGTCTGCCACTGTTTCATAGAACAAACCATTCACAATGGGTGAACTCAAAGTAGCAGTTGCTACAAAAAAGCAGGCTGCACCAGGCCCAGATAAAATTCATTATGAAATGCTTTGACACCTGTCCCCTGAATCACTTTGCCATTTGCTGACGTTTTTTAATCACCTATGGAAACAAGCTGCGTTCCTTCAGTGCTGGAAATGTGCTCATGTTATACCTCTCTTGAAACATGGAAAAGATCCCTCCATCCCACAACTACCGCCCCGCAGGGGGCACCTGTGAAAACAGGTGTTTGGAGAGTGGCGTCTCCACGTACCCCGAGCCCCGCAGGGGGCGCCTGCACCTTTGGTGCTAGGTGCTTGGTTAGTAGCGTCACCACGGACCCCAGCCACGTGGGCCACGATACCCGCACGCAGGGGGCACCTGCCTTGGTAGGTGCTTGGTGAGTGGCGCCACCGCGAACCCCGAGCTATGTGGGTTTACCCACCCACGCCTGGCTGTGCGTGGCTTAACCCGTGTCCGGGGAAAAGGGGACCCTGGTGGTTGAGCTGAGCCCGGGGTATGTTTGGACCCTTCGGGGTCCCCCGGGCGAGGCAATACACCGCTTCGACCTCTGCTTCTCGTAGACGGGTGTCCTGGCTTGGCCCGAACAGGATGATTCAGTCAGTCGCCTCTTCTACCCTCTTCTTCCTTCTTTCACTTTTCCTCCCACCTCTTTCTCTTTTCTTCTACACTCTCTTCCTTCCTTTTTCACCTTCTTAGGCGGCAAGGGCCAACCTTGAGTGGAAACAGGTCCTTTCCCTGCAACTACACTAGGGTATAGTGCCCGGGCAGCACTGGTAGTGTAATTGTGTCAGCCAAGCCTTTCTTGCTATGGCACATTACCTACCCCCTTGTTGGGCTCCGTGGTGGGCGGTGCACCCGGGCGCTGAATGTTCCTCCCCATGTCATGGGTTCTCGTGCAAAAACCTTCCTCGATCGGCCCCCGAAAAGGGGCCGCACCGAAGTTCCAACCACAGTCAACACACCATCTACTCCTGCTAGGTTCCCAAAGTTCTTTGTTCTGCACTCTGAAACTGAAAAACCACTATCAAAGTTTTCTCCCTTCCTTGTAGCCAAGATACTTGAATCTACTGTCGGAAAGAAATTCAAGGCTAAGAAATTGCCCTCTGGCGACCTGCTTGTTGAAATCGAATCAAGCCAGCAGAGTGCTGCCCTTGTTGCTTTAAGTTCCATATCTGAGCAGAAAATCACAGTTACACCTCACCGCACCCTAAACACGATCCAGGGGGTCATTTCTGAGGATGACCTCCTTGACTCCTCAGACAGTGAAATAGTTGAGGGACTTTCCGACCAAGGCGTTGTAGCGGCAAGGCGTATCTCCTTGCGCCGCGACGGCCAAGAACGGAAAACAAGGCACATAGTTCTTACCTTTGAATCCACTACATTGCCAGAGGCTGTGAAGGCTGGGTACCTTCACTGTAGAGTCCGGCCCTACGTGCCAAATCCTCGCAGGTGTTTTAACTGCCAGAGATTTGGTCATGGATCCCAGAACTGCCGAGGCAAAGGCACTTGTGCGAAGTGCGGTCAGGCTAACCATCAAGCAGATACATGCTCTAACGACGCCAACTGTGTCAATTGCAACAGTCCCCATCATGCGTATTCCCGCTCTTGTAAAACTTGGAAAGATGAAAAAGCCATTCTTACCTTGAAAGTAAAGGAAAACCTCTCGTATCCAGAGGCACGCCGTCGCTTTGCGTTTTTTCAAAAAGGCGGCTTCGCGGAGGTGGTGCAGCGGGGGCCTGCACCACTGAAAGTTGCAGTGGCAACCCAGACGTCTTTTCCAGACAATGGGAAGCCACTGCAGTCCCCCACGCCCAAGCTGAAGATTCAGCTCCCTGGGCATGCACTTTCAGCAGGTCGGTCTCCCGACCATTCCAGCAAGAGTGCTAACTGCCCTGCACCTTCAGGGCAGCAGCCTCTCCGTTCTGGCGGAGAGTGTACACAGGCTACCCCCCCTTCTCAGGATGGGCCGGCAGCTGCAGCTGTCGTGCCCGTCCGCACTCCGCGGTCCCCTTCCAGGGAAGGAAGTCGACGCTCTCGTCCGCACTCGTCGGAGAGAGCATCCTCTTCCAAGGAGCGGCATGTCTCTTCTGTCGCTCCTACATCGAAAAAGGGACAGGAACGGGTGGAGTCGGGCAGTGCCCTGCCCGACACACCTGCTGCCTCTTCTGCTGGATCAGGTCGTGGCCGGGGCCTGCAGCCCCGCGCTCCGAGCCAACCCAAAGCTTTACCCAAAGCCCCGTCCCAAGAGGCGGAGGCAATGGATGACAGCAGTGAGGTGTCTGCGCCAGCGTCTGATCAAGACGACATGGACTGGCAGACAGCTAAATCTAAGCATAAGAGCAAAAAACCAGTAACCCCTCCAAAGTGACGTAGGACATTCTTTTTTTCCCTGCGCGGCAAAGTCAAGGTTTTACTTTTACTTGTCCTTTACTACTTTTACTTATTTACTAATCTTTTAACTGTGTTTTAGAATAATGTCTAAATTTACTTTTATGCAGTGGAACTGCCGCGGTCTTTTACGAAATATTGATGATGTCAATTTTTTCATGGACGAATTGCGTCCTATAGCTCTCTCCTTACAAGAGACACATCTTAATGATCATCATAATTCAGTGTTACGTCGCCATAAGTTTTTTAGAAAAGATCGCCCTTCATCAAATGCATCAGGTGGAGTAGCTGTGGCTGTTCAAAGTGGAGTCGCATGCTCGCAGGTTCCTCTTTGCACACCTCTTGAGGCAGTGGCTGTGCGCCTTCTTTTGGATCGCCTCATCACTGTTGTATCTATTTATATTCCACCAAACATTCCTCTGCATCTTCAATATCTCCAAAGACTTGTTGCACAGCTTCCTCACCCTTTTTTACTTTTAGGAGATTTTAATGCTCACCACCCCTTATGGGGTAGCGCCCGCCAAGACTCACGTGGTGGAGTCCTTGAGCGGTTTTTATTAACATCTGGGCTGTGCCTCATGAATAAGAGAAAACCAACCTTTTTCAGTGCAGCTCACAATTCATTTACATCTATCGATCTTTCCATCTCATCCCCGTCAGTGTTTTCTTCATTTACATGGAAAGTCTTGGATAATCCTTTTGGAAGTGACCACTTTCCAATCATTCTGGAGAGTCTTGTTTCAGTTCCAAACCTTATGAAACGTACCCCTCGTTGGAAACTTGACAAGGCAGACTGGAGCCCATTCAACCTACATGCAGAGCTTAAGCCTTCCATGTTCTTGTCCTTAACACACGATGAAGCCACCACATACATTACACAACAGATCACTAATGCCGCTTTTCGCTCCATCCCTCAAACCTCCTCTAGCATCCCCAAAAAGTGTAAACCATGGTGGAATGATGATTGTTCCAATACTAAGAAAAAACAGGACAAGGCATGGGGTATATTTCGCAGATATCCAACATTCATGAATTTGATAGAGTTTCAGCGAAATAGGGCCCAAGCTCGTTGGACCAGGAAACAGGCAAAGAGGAAGTCCTGGAGAGGCTATTTGTCCTCTATAAGCTGTTATGTCCCAGCAAAGGAAGTGTGGGACCGACTGCACAAGGTTGAAGGCAAATACCGATGCTTTACAGTCCCTCTTTTTCCCTCTGTAAGCTCTTTACATGACCAGGCAAATGTGTTGGGTGCTCATTTTGCAGCCGTTTCAAACTCATCTCATTACTCTCCAGCGTTTCTGAAGTTTAAAACAGATGCAGAAAAAACGAAAGTCAGCTTGGCAGGAGGAGCCTCTGCACCGTATATTCAGCCGTATACAATGGTTGAGCTTCAAATGGCTCTCAAAATCCGGAAGCATTCATCCCCCGGTCCTGATCGAATACATTATGAGATGATCCGCCATTTATCGGAGGAGTCACTCTCAGCCCTCCTGACATATTTCAATTAACTATGGAACAATGCACACTTCCCCGCCGATTGGAAGCAGGCAGAAGTAATTCCGTTACTAAAGCCTGGAAAAGATCCTTCACTTCCTACAAGTTACAGACCGATTGCACTGAGTAGTTGCTTGGGTAAAACGTTTGAAAGGATGATTAATAAGCGTCTTGTTTATTTCCTGGAGCAACACAATATTTTGAATGTAAATCAATGTGGGTGTCGATCAGGACGTTCCACCATAGACCATTTAGTCCGGCTGGAGACTGTTGTACGAGAGGCGTTTGTGAATAGGCAGCATTGCGTATCTGTCTTTTTTTATTTGGAAAAGGCTTACGATACGACTTGGAGGCATGGCATCCTACGTGACTTGTTCATGTATGGAGTACGCGGCAGATTACTTCATTGTATAAAAAACTATCTTAGTGGACGTTTCTTCCGTGTACGGTTAGGCTCGACAGTATCCAACAGCTTTCTCCAGGAGTATGGTGTTCCTCAGGGTGGAGTACTGAGTGTCACCCTCTTCGCCATAAAAATTAACTCTCTTTGTCGTGTCATACCTTCCTCAGTATCATATTCATTATACGTAGATGACATTCAAATTTCTGTAGCATCATGTAATATGTCTAGTTGTGAAAGGCAGCTACAACTAGCCATAAATAAAATGACTAAATGGGTTAACGAGAATGGTTTTAAGTTTTCTCCAGAAAAAACTATTTGTGTTCCATTTTCTTTACGGCGGGGTCTCTGGTTAGAGCCCTCTCTCATGTTAAATGGAAATACCATCGAAGTTAGAACTGAGCATAAGTTTCTGGGATTGATATTTGACAGTAAGCTTAGTTTTGTCTCCCATCTCAAATGGCTAAAGCAGAAATGTATGCAGACATTGAACATTCTTAAAGTTCTCTCACACAAGTCTTGGGGTTCTGATAGGAGGTGTCTACTTCGTTTGTACTTCTCTCTTGTACGATCGCGCCTTGATTATGGGTCTGTTGTGTTCGCGTCTGCTCGGCCGTCTGCCTTAAAAATGCTCGACCCTGTGCATCACCTTGGGTTGCGTCTTGCGACGGGTGCTTTCAGATCATCTCCTATTTTAAGCTTGTATGCTGACTTCAATGAAATGTCATTGGAAAAAAGGCGGCAGTATCTAAGTCTGGTTTATGCCTACAAGGTGTTATCAGAACCCAGCCATTCAGCCCACAATAGTATTCGAGAGTCTAAGTTTTATCGTACTTTCGAGCATAAACCAACTGTTATTCGACCCTTGAGCCTTCGTTTTGAGAGTCTCCGTCTCTCCCTTAACCTGCCACGTGAGGGTGTCCATTTCCTAGAAAGTGCATATCATACTGCCCCATGGGATATGAAACAAAGAGCTTGCAATTGGTATTTTACAAAATTTAATAAACATAATGTTTTTTCACTCATTCTACAACAGGAATTCTTAGCTCTGCAAGAAAAATACAGACATTACCGCCAGTTTTATACTGACGGTGCCAAGTCCTTAATGTATGTCGGCTCAGCTGTTTATTCAAATTCGTTTACCCATGTTACTCGACTTCACAATGTCGCCAGCATTTTTACTGCCGAACTATATGGTGTTCTGGCAGCACTTGACTATATAATCAGGAACAAGGTGATGAAAGCCAATATATTTGTAGACTCTCAAAGCGTTCTTACTGCAGTATGTTCTATCACACCAACTACGAATAAGTTGACTCGACTTGTACGGGCCAGAGCTCAACAGGGACTCGCTGGTGGGAAGGACACTGAGTTTTGCTGGATCCCGAGCCATGTGGGCATCGCAGGCAACGAGGCTGCAGATAGACTAGCTGCTTCTTCACAGAACCTTTTACCATCGAATGTCTGCATACCTTACCAAGACCTTAAAGCGTCCGTAAAATTTTCACTCTCGCAACTTTGGCAATCTGAATGGAAGTTAGCCGATAACAATAAGCTTTATGTCATCAAGCCAGAACTTGGTGCATGGGAAACCTCCTATAATAAAAATCGTTTCCACGAAGTCCTCCTGTGCCGGCTGAGAATCGGCCATTCATTCCTAACCCATCAATACCTGCTTATAGGTGAGGAACCGCCGATATGCGAGCACTGTGGGGAAGCTTTATCTGTTCTACATGTTCTCTTTCTTTGCCGTGGCCTTTTACAACAATACAAGATCTATTTCTCTGAGTTTTTCAAGTACAACATCCCATTTCACCCTGTCTTATTTCTAGGGGAGCAGCCTCTCATATCACTTGAACGTCTTTTAGCTTTCCTCAAAACTACAGGTATCTTACATAAATTATAGCCAAATTCTACTCTAGTGAATGTACTTTTACCAGTGTTTTTCAGCTTACCTAGTTTGGCGCAGTATGGCCATCGGAGCTCTTGCGCGATACAACCCGTAAACAACAACAACAACCCACAACTACCGCCCCATCGCACTCACTAGTTGCCTAGGGAAGACATATAAAAGGGTCATTAATCGGCGTCTTCTTTATTTCTTGGAGGCTGAGAACTTTTTTGATGTTAACCAGTGTGGATTTCGAGAGGGACGATCAACCACAGATCACTTGGTTCGTTTAGAAACCCTTATTCGTGAGGCATTGTGCACCGACCACATTGAGCTTCGGTATTTTTTTATATGCATAAAGCACATCATACCGCATGGAGGCATGGAATCCGAGATCTGTACAACTGCGGTGTGCGTGGTCGATTGCTTCATTGCATACAAAACTTCCTAACCAAACAAACCTTTCAAATTCGCTTAGGTGGCACACTGTCAGATCTTTTTTGCCAAGAAAATGGCGGCCCTCAAGGAGGAGTTTTAAGCGTTACCCTTTTTGCTGTTAAAATCAACAGTCTTGGAAGGGTGATGCCGCCATCGGTATCTTATTCTCTTTATGTAGACGACGTGCAGATCTCCTTGTCTTCATGTAACCTCTCCGGTTGTGAACGGCAACTACAACTCTCTATCAACAGGATGAGCAAATGGGCGGATGAAAACGGTTTCAACCTTTCTCCCGAAAAAACTGTTTGTGTTCCCTTTTAATTGCGCCGGGGATTTTCTTTGGACCCCACTTTGCATCTCAATAACATAGACATATCTGTTCAACAGGAACACACATTTCTCGGTGTAATCTTTGACAGGAAGCTTTCTTTTGTGCCACATTTGAAGGAGTTGAAGCGCAAATGCTTAAGTTCTTTAAATGTTCTCAAGGTGTTGTCCCACATTCCATGGGGATCGGACAGGCGATGCCTCTTACGATTATACAACTCCCTCGTTCGGTCTCGCCTTGACTACGGTGCAGCCGTGTATGATTCGGCACTATCCTCTACTTTGAAGATGCTAGATCCCGTTCACCACTTAGGGCTCAGACTTGCCTCCGGTGCATTTCGCACATTACCTGTGTAAAGCATATATGCCGATACACATCAGATGTCACTTGAGAAACGCAGACAGCACCTGAGTCTTTGTTATGCGTATCAGGTCTATTTGAATCCACAACACCCAGTTTACAGTGCCATTCATAGCTGTCGTTTCTCTCGACTTTTTGAAAACAAGCCGAGCATTGTACGGCCACTCAACTTTCGCATTCAAAATTTCAGTGCTTCCCTTCATGTCCCACTTCATGATGTTGCCGTACAAAATTACAGGGACAGAGTTGCTCCTTGGGACGAAGTCCCAATCGTTTACAACTGGACACTTACAAAATACAGTAAGCGGGTTACCTCCCCACAAGTTCTCCAGCAGGAGTTCCTTTCATTACAGGAGACATATAGAGGTTACACTGATTTCTATACCGATGGGTCGAAATCCTCGTCTTTTGTTGGCTGTGCAGTATATTTTGGTTCCTTTATGAAATCTCTTAAACTTAACTGTGCGGCAAGCATCTTTTCTGCGGAGCTTTATGGCATTTTACTATCTGTTGATCACATACTAAAAAGCAATATAAGGAAAGCTATTCTCTTTGTTGATTCTCAAAGCGCATTACTAGCTGTGTCCTCACTGCTCCCTACAAAGAATCTTCTTACCCTACATGTACGCAGTAAATAATATGGAGCCCTCCGACTCGGACATGACATAAAATTTTGTTGGGTGCCGAGTCATGTCGGGATTCCAGGGAATGAGAAAGCCGATAGATTGGCTGCATCTGCCCAGGATTTAGTAGCAACTTGTGTGTTACCTCATCAAGATTTGAAGCCGTTGTTGAAGAAATCACTCTTGATGTCATGGCAGTTGGAGTGGGACAGAGAGTATGACAATAAGCTTCATATCATAAAACCATTTTAGCCCTGTGGGAGAGCTCGTTTCACAGGGAACGGCGTGTAGAGGTTCTGCTCTGCCGCCTAAGAATTGGCCACACACGCTTGACGCACTTGCACCTTCTTCGTGACGAAAATGTGAAGCTTTGTGCCCATTGTGGGAAAGGACTTACAGTGTTACACATTTTATGGCATTGCCCGTTTCACCATCAGTTGCGCCGGTCTAGCTTCCCTGAACGTTTTAGAGGTTATTTTCCCTTTCATCCCATGTTTTTACTTAGTGACTGCCCTTTAGTGCCTTTTCACCGTGTTCTCGACTACCTAAAGAAAACTGGCTACCGACACCAGTTGTAATTTTTTTGTACCGTTATCTTAAACCGTTTCGTTTAGTGCCAGCTAAACAACATTGAATTGGCGCAATATGACCTCCGTTGTCAATGCGCCACTAAAACCCGAATCATCATCATCATCATCACCGGCTCGCGGGCACTTCCTGTGCAGCCCGCGGTCATGACACAGCGAGATATGCTCAAGACGGCAGCCAGTGCGATGATGCCAGATATTGAAAACCTGTCAGCCAGTTATTGAAAACCTGCGTTGTTCCCAATAAATATTTTTTTTGGCCCGCGTCATTTTTGAGTTATGAGTCCTCTATGGCCATTGTCTGCTATCCATCAGATACTGATGGATAGCAGACAATGGCCATAGAGGGTAGTATATGATACGCTCTGTCTATGCTGGCTCAAATAGATGAGGTAATACTAAGAAACAAAGGGGTTCCAAGCTAGCAATAAACATCAACTGAAATGTGATCAGGTTTACGCAGCCCATTCGTGAAAATTAATGCCGGCACTATCTGTTCGTTTCGTTCAATAAAAACAATACTCGCTAAAATGCAGCCGTTGCAAGTTGCAGGCGGAGTTCAAAGAAGGCCACTTACTGCAGCAAAAGTAACCTCAGATAGTGTTATCGGTCTTTAATTGTCCTCAATTTTTGCCATACACAAATAATGAAAAAAAAAAGGTGCCAGCTTACATCCGCAGTCAGGGAGATCAGAAGGTATATGTACATGGGTAGCGAAGCTTCGGCCAAAAAGCGGTTCAAAACAAATCGCCAGCGACATCGACCTGGAGGGTCACGTGAAGGATGCGATTGAAGCGCGACTAGGAGAGGTGGGGACAAACATTATTAAAATTAATTAGTTTGTGACTAGAAGTATAATCATTGGTATTTTTAAACAAGCTAAATTAAATTAATAGATAATATCAATCATATTTAACGTGCAACAAAATTCAAAACTGTTTTTGTTTTTGCTAATATTATGCATACTTCTTATTAGCGTCCTCTGTACGCCACTAGCAAAAAGGCCGACTAGCAATAGCGATATTTGCGGTTTTTTTGTAGACCTCGTGGCGCGCGGAAAGGCAGTCTGCTGACGTCCGTCTGCTTGCTTGTGTTTGGGCCTCCACGTGCTCTTCGCTTTTAATTGTAGTTAACACCATTTCGGGAGTTTTGTTGTTTGCTCGGGCGTGATTAGCCCAGTTACCTGCGCGGGAACTCGGCTGTCGTGCGCTTGGATCTTGGACGCTACTGCGCCCAAGGGGCTCAACGTCTTTTGCGATGATGAGCACAGCGCGATGCGCAAAGAAACGGTGCTCCGTGGAAATGTGTGAAAGCAACACCCGCACGGCTGGCATCTCGCTGCACCGGTTTCCCCTCGACGCTCGAAGGTGAGACTTCGCTACTGTCAGTGACATGCCTGCTGTGTGGTGTATGCCCCTTGTTCGGTCTCCTCTTAACTCTTGTTAGTTTTACCTAAAACTATTAGGGTTGTCTGGATGTGCACAAGAAGGCGTAATATGTTATACTAGGAATGTTTTAAGTTCGAAATCACTGACTTCGCAGCGTTGTGTACCGTTATTATACAAGTGCCCACGATATTAAAATTTACCTGTACCGGCCTGGCTCTGAGGAGCCTAGTGTCGTGATCATCGGCGTGGTTATCAGTGGTACAACACAGATATATAATAGCGCATCTGTGCGTAAGACTCGTGTTTTTACTCTTCATGATGTACACAGAGCAGTGATGTCATGCATTTGTTAAGGTCCTTGCACTGATTTGCTTTGGTTTGTGGACATTTTGGCTACATTTTTTTTTCGTAAGTATTCATGGCATCCTCATAGCACCATGCCTTATCTGCAGGCGCGAAGCCTGGGTTCGGTTCTGCAACAACTGAAGTCTACAGGGGAAGACTCCATGGCAGCTACGAGAGAGGGTAGTTTTCTCCTTACATTTCGAGGAGTCAGCTCTCATGCGCCCTGGACACCTCCGTCACAATGCGTTGCTAAGTGTGCTTCCCACAAAAAGTAAACAGACCAATAAACATTCCGTGCACTTTGTGACTAAGCATGGTTAACCCGCTCTTAGAAAAATGGTTACCACATGGGGTTGAAATATTGCTTTTGTGGGCTCATAATATTTTTACATTATTTGCAGACACGACACATGGCGACATTTCCAGCAAAAGTTCTCTAGGTTCAGCAGTTTTGCATGGTGAGCTTTTTCACTGAAACTAACATAAAGTGGCAGCAACTGCCAGCACCACTGCATTAACTCATGGTCTTCATGACTTGAGCATTTTGCAAAAGAACTAGGTGAGATTAGCTGGGAAAAGCTGGTTGAACAAGGACAGAGGTACTGCTAGAAGTTCATTTCAGCCCCGTTTATAATGACATGTTTTACTTGAGGTGACATAATCACGTCACAGAGCATATTTTGCCTTGCCGACACCCAGTCTTCCATAATAAAGCTGCCCATGAAAGAAAGTGATTTAAATTTTGTGTTAAAATAGGCGAATTCACCATAAATTTGCAGAGGTGAGTGTGACACCCTCATTGAGCTACACATGCTTCGGCAGTTCAGACTCACGGAGCTTCTGTAGTCACCCTGAAGACCAGTCTTCCGAAATGAAACTTTCGTGGGAACAAGGTGATTTTCTTTGTCGTGTGTTAGAATAGACACATAGGAAGGAACTCAACTACTATTCTATGGCCAACTTCACGCTAAATTTGCAAAGAGGATTTCGCCAGCCTCATCGAGCTGCACATACTCCGGCCACTCAGACTGGTGGAGTTCCTGTAGTCACCCTGTTGACCAGTCTTCTGAATCGAACCTGTCATAAAGGAAGGTGAATATAATTTTTATGGATTCGAATAGGGGAATAAGGGAGGACTTCCTCTTCTCCTTTGCTAAGTTCACATTAAATTTGCAGAGCGGATTTCTGTGGCTTCATTGGACTACACATACTCGTGCACCTTACTAGAGAACAGTCGACTAGGGGCCAATAATAAGTGGTGGCCGAATATTGCTTGTTCTATCTTTTTATTCCCCTTTCTTTGTGAGCTTGCTTTCTCAAGTGGTAGAAACAGCGCAACTTGACGTAAAACAGGAAACAAGGAGTATACAGACAGGCGCAGTAAAAGTACACAGAGAGGCACTGTTTCTGCCAGCTTAAATGAACGACCAACTCCTCCAACTTTCCACTCTGTTGAACTTGCTTTCTTACTTGCAGTTTTTACAAAAGCTTTTCTTTCTTTCTTTCTTTTTTGCGGTTGATCACAGCTGCGCTCTACGTCAAGATGCTGCTCCTGCTCAAGAGTCCAGCGGGGACGTGGTTGACATGGAGATTTTGGTTTCTACACCGTCGCCTAGAGACTCTCTCTCTGGCTGTGCTGCTGGGCCTTCTCACAAATGTGAGTGCTTTCTATGATGCAAACTTTTTTTCTTTTGAAGTTTTTTTGTGTGAAGTTATAAAAGATCAGGCCGCAAAAATAAAAAAGCCAAGGCTCGAAAAACACCAGGGGATACTAAACTTTATCTTGAGAGCAGATGACGCAAGGGGCCACATAACACCAGACCGACTAGCTGGCAGCTACAAATCGAAGTTTGTTCAAAGTTCACCACATTTTTGTTTCACGGTATTGTCATTGTCAAGCACAAAAAAAGACAAAAGAAATGTTCCACACGCAGGTGTTAACACCGTCAAATCAAAACAACTGAACCGGTTTCACTGAATCACAAGTCTTCCCGCAAAACCTCACGTAAGACAGTGTTTTTTAAAGTTGTCGAAAAGCTGCCGTGGTCATAGGTGTGGGATGCTGAGCCTGTCATGGTCCCTTGTCCTATCTGCCAAACTTTAGTTGCCTGTTGTTGTGCGAGCGCTTCACTGTTACAATGCCATGGGCATAAGTAAGGTATAGTCAAGCTTTAAGAAAATGCATTTCACAGTTTGTATGCCTATTCTGACTTGCATGTTTCTGTGTGCGCCCTTGTCTTTTTGGACTATCAGGTCTCTGGCCAACATGAAGCGCTTAGTCGAACATAAAGATGTACTGTTGCTTTCCTAAACTTGAATTGCATGTGTAGTTTGTCAAACTTACAGTTCTTGTTTAAAGACACTTCAGATCATTGAGGAATGTTCTTGAGCGTGAATAGATTACACATTTAATAAATTGATGGCGAATGCAAGTTTTTCTTGGGGACCTAATCTGGGTCATTTGCCAAATTGCAGCACCCTGCAAAAGCTGCAGCATCGGCAACAAGAAGGTGAGCGCCTGAGAGCCAAGGTGCGACAGCTTCAAGAGCGTAACAAGAGGCTGCAAAGAAGGCTGCAAAGAAGGCTGCAACGACAACGTCAGATGAGGACTGTTGCCGAAGTCGTTGAGAGTGTCCGCGTTCATGTGTCTCCTCGTGTCGCCGCACTCGTTGAAGCCCAGCTTAGAATGAGCAATGTGAGCCGGTTTGGCCAGAGATGGTGCAGCCACAACAAAGCCTTGGCTTTAGGCCTCTACTTTCATAGCCCCAAAGGCTATAAGTGTTGCAGGCGACTGCTCAGGCTGCCATCAGTAAGGTCACTGCAGCTATGGCTTCAGCGTGTGCCACTAAAGATTGGATTTTACCCTGGCATTTTCGAGCTGATAAAGAGGCGGGCAGCTGCTTTTCCTCGAGCCGATTGGGCCTGCAGCATAGTCTTTGATGAAATGCACATCAAAAAAGAGCTTTCATACAACCCCTCGTCTGACAGGTTTCAAAGACTTAAAGAACATAGTGGACAGCAAGGCAAAAAACTGGCAAATAAGGCTCTCATGTTCATGGCGAAAGGAGTCGGAACACCGTGGAAGCAGCCGCTTGGCTATTTTTTGCTCACAAAGGCACACCTTCAGATGTACTAAAAGATCTATTTTTCCAGTGCTACAGCGCCCTTGTGGACGCTGGCCTGAAGCCGGTAGCTGTTGTATGCGATGAACGGTGCCAGAACGTGTCTCTTTTTCAAGCATCGTAACTGCCGAAAAGCCTTACGTAGAGATCAATGGCAAGCCACTTTTTTTTTTCCTTTTCAATGCTCCGCACCTTTTGAAGTGACTAAGAAACATGTTATTTAAATACGACTAAAAAGTTGGTGATTACATAAAGAAAAGTTCCTACATCAAGGAAGCTTATGAAAAGGACCGTAAACTTGAGATCGGTTCTATGCTAAAGCTGAAGGAGAAGCATTTTAATTTGACCTTCTCGTCAAAGATGTCGGTGAAACTAGCAGCTCAAGTGTTTAGCAATCACTGCGCAGCTGCAATGTACGCCCTTGTTACTTCTTAGCAATTGCCAGCCAGAGCTGTTCACACAGCGAGATTCGTTGAAAGAATCGACCGTCTCTTTGACAGCGTAAATAGCTCGCAGAAATCTGCAAAGACGCCATATGCCTCTGCAATCTGTAACGGCTCTATCCTTGAGGAGTTTCTGAAAGAGTGCATTCTGGTTTCTAAGAGCCTGCAAGTACTCGGATGTGGAAGGCAGCCACACTGCATTCGTGGCTTCTGCTTAACAGTTAGGTCTCTACTGCTGCTCAGCAATCACCTCGCGGTTAATTGCGGTTTTTCCCACCTTTTAAACCGCTATCTGAACCAGGACGCCCTTGAAAACACTTTTGCTGTTGTACATTCAAAATCAGGTGCAAACACGAACTCCACTTTCCGTCAATTTCAGGCTGCGTTCAGGCACCTTTTGATTAGCAACCTATTCAAGCTGTCGGAAAAATCAAACTGTGCTGATGACATGTCTCTCCTTGCTACGCTCCCAGCAGGCCTTTCGGCACCTTCTCCTCGTCTTGCCTTAGGAAGCACAGTTTTTCTTGCCACTGCAGACGATTCGCCTTCAAACTACCCTTTGGCAATAGGAGAGAACAACATGGTTTATTTTGCTGGGTGGCTGGCATCGAAATTCCTCAAGGTTCATTCCTGTGTAGGAACATCCCAGAAATATGAGTTGAGGACAAAATGCGTGTTTTTCTGAGGGAAATCAAGTGCTCTTGTATTTGAGTGTGAAAGGAACTGCCGACTCCCACTTTGGAATCCTCTCAGTTCCTTCTGCTTCTTTCATATTATTTGTTGAAGCTTGTGAGGAAGTCTTCGAGACATGTATCAACAACCTAATTTCAAAGGAGAACGTAGGGCGGACTCTTTGTGTCCTTTTTAACCAGAAGCTTTCAAAGTCTCTGACTGTATGTGACGAAAGTGTTTATGATAATTTGTTTTCTCTGATTGCCAGAGCCATTCTGCACTGGTTCGCGCGGAAAAAAAAAAAAGCTGACTATTTGATACAGTAGCAAGATGTAAAGCTAGGCAGCAAGTGCGCAGACTACGTATGTGAGACCACCCAGAGTACTTTTTAAAGCAGTGCAGGCATGTTCTATTCGAGCCTTTCATTTTCTTCGGTTTCTTGAGGAGTAATGTGGTCCTCTAACTTATTCACATATATAGAGTTTAAAGCTGTGAAACAAAACTGGCTTATAGAGTGCAGCATACCACAGGGCTCCAAGAGGGTTTACTCCACTTGGCTTCCTTGACCTCCACCAAACAATCGCTGCGTTGCCGTGTAGCAGCACCAGCAGATGCAAGTTAAGATATTTTCAGCATTATGGTACCTTGCCCAAGGAATGTGTAGAAAAGTGTAGCTTTTCTGTGTATTACAGTGGTGGCCTCAGTTGTCGTCGGAACACTGTGGAACCTCAGAGTTATTAGTGGCTGCCTATCAACTGTCAACGTCCTCACAACGTCCAGCCGATTGTACAATGTCTTATGTTATAACCGTGTGCCTTATGTACCGACCTACTAATTTTCTTCGACCATGACCTTTTGAAAATAGTTGATACCGATTGTATAATTCTAGTGAGTAATCTGAGTGAATGATTGTAAGTGAATAAAACAAATAAAACGCGACTGTTAAAGCGACGTTGGACTTGCATTAGAGTTACTGTTGTGTATTTCATACGCCCAACACACTCCAGCAATTTGATTCACTCTTTTTTGTGACATTACATAATTTGCTTTCAGGTTTCTCACATATTTCCCAGGGATCCTGAAGGAACAAAAAGCAAAACACTGCGGCTGGAGTTCGACCACAGTGCAAAGACACGATGGTTGTGACGAAATGAAACTACTCTCATAGCAGGTCGGCTAACAAAGTCGGCTGCAGAAAAAAAACATTTCGAACAAAATATAAGAGCAAGGGCAAATAGGGGTGTAAACGATCCAGTATTCCAGTATAGAGTAAACACAAGGTGTAAACACCCCAGGAAAAACCCGAGACTGCAGGTAAAAAGAACGACATATACACTAAAAAGTATCAAACAAAGCTCAAACACGAAGCTATGTTTGAGACTTTTTAGTGTATATGTCGTTCATTTACCTGTGATCTCCGGAATTAGTTTTGTTTAGTTTTCGCGCCAAACCGCACGCACGCATGACGCCACGTTTTTTTCCGGAAGTGTCGTCATTTCCTGTTGATTTTTTGTTCCGCCGGAAGTGTCCCCACGACTCATAGATGGCGCTAAAGCAGCTCCATGGGCCGCCATTTTTTCGACATGTGGGCTTCTATGGAAGTTTCGCTACCCATGTACATATACCTTGGAGATCACGTTGCGGTCCCCGTTGCCTTTTAGGGCACGTGGGAATGTCCCATTGAAGTATCGCAACTGGGGGTCCACTGCCTTGTTCCGACGTTGGGGCATTAGTTTTTAACAAAACACACACTGCGTCTGCTGCCTGAGATGCGGGAGCAGTTCCTCAAAAGCAAATTCCAAATGGTAAATGTACTTCGCAAAAACAAGCGCGCTATGTAAGGCCTAAAAAAGACGTATACAGAGACACTAATAGCATTTCTCGGAAATAATAGTCATAGAAAAATATTAGCAAAATAATAGTTTGAACCTGGTAGGTACAAACGCTTGCTGAGAGGGTACGATCACCACAACGTCTTGGACAACTGCTGACCCCCTGCCGCCGTTCTGGAGATCATTTCCACCTATGTGAACTACCACAATGTCTAACTTCTTTAGCGGCAGGATATCTATCCCTTCTCCCAGTGTGCGGACCGTTGCTTCAGAGTAGCTAAAAGTGCATACTTCAATGCTCTTTTCTAAAAACAACCGGTCTCGAGAAAGCCACTTCAGCAGGCAACTTCTGAAGATTACTCCGCTCAACTTGAAGCATAAGGGTGGCCTGCCCGATTCGAACTCCACTTCTCCAGCAAGCTGCAAACACACAGCTTTTCGAGGACACAGTCTGAATACAAAACAAGGGAAGAGACAAGAAGGTGTAAAGTTGGGCGAGTTGATTGATGGTCATATTGAATGGGTTAAAACAGCGCAAAAAGAAGAAGGACCACTAAAAGGAAACACAGACACAGAGCTGACTTACAACTGAATTTTTGCATCTGCGCCATCCAGCAAGTAAAGTTGAAACCTGACAAACATACGAGCAATCGACCCGAAAACACATCATCTTCCCATCAAGCCGACACGCGGCTACCCGTATTTACATGCCTTTCTGATAAAATTTATCTCATCACTAACCAGGGCAAGTGACGGAAAAATTATGCGCATGCCTGCGCATGGTTGGCAATAAAAAAAGTTTCCTCAGTCTTCCGATCATCCTTAGTTCTATATCGGGATAAAATCTTTATTTCATTAAAAAATTGGAGATCATGTACATCTCTCACAGTGGACAGTCTTTATTGCCAATAGGAATGCCGCGAACTTTTTTCGAACCGAAGGTTCGATGATCGAATCAAGCGGTCGAAAGATTCGAAAGATTTTGATTTTTCGAACTTTCCATATCGAGGAATTTAACAGAAATCAAATTTTCGAACTTGTCAAATTAAAAACTCCGACGCGTTTCGACATTTCGAACTTATTACGCTGCAAAATTCGATGCTTGTCGAACTTTCGAACTTGATAGATAAAAACTGCGATGATTCTTGAACTTCCGAAATTCTTGCACTAAAAAGTTTCAAGCATTTCGAGCTTTCGAACTTCCTACGCTAAGAAATCAGATAATTTACGAACTTCCGAACCTATTAATCTAAAGAATTCGAAACTTGTCGAACTTCCGATTCCTGAAATGTTAAAAGTTCGACGAACTTCGACCTTTCAGGGTAAAAGTTCGAAAGAGCGGAGGTCGGTTTCATTTGGATTCAAGCAGACATTCGTAGTTATTTTTTCTTTTCTTTTTTTCGCATTTTTACATGCGGTGCCGCATTCCTTACGAAAGACAATGCTGTTTATCTCAATCATCTGGCATGCTTGGTTTAAAAAAAATCGATTCCCGAAGGAGCGAGGAAGGACGACGGGTTTTTGGCGATTGTCGTTTGTGCCATATCTGAACAATAACGAAAAAAAAACAAAAAACGTTTGTGCCACATCTGAAGCGCGCCCGAAGCTATTTATGCTAGATATGTTAAACTTTTTAAAAATGATCTATGTATAGTCTAGGTAAGTGTCGTCTTAAGATATGATTATTGTTGTTCAAGACGAGTTTCGAAGAAATATCCAAACATGTATCTACAGGCAAATATGCCCTAAACTTGGTAGTTTTTTTTTCGTCTAAATTGTTTGAGGTATCGCATTTAAATGAGCAGCACAGACAGTACATATTATCACCATGTGCAGAATACAAAATAATGTATTTATTGTTGGTTTTTGTTTTCACGTTGAGGGATATATTAACTCACGGGGGAAGATTTCTAAAATTTTTCAAGTTCAGAGCGTCATAAAAAAAAAAAAAAAAAAAAAAACATTTTTCAATTTTTTTTTCTCATTTCACGCTCCTGAGACGTGTTTCTTGTAGCCTGTGCACATTTTGGTAGAAGAAACTCGTTTCGTAGTTCTGGGCCTCTGAATATGCAAGAATACAACACTTCCGGAGGGTTGTTCATAGTTTTTTTTTTCTCCAGCTTTTTATTTTTGCATTTACTGTTACTTTTAGTTGGTTATTATTTTTTAACAATGGCACAGTTATTTAGGTCGAAAAGGCATAGCTTTGAACTTCCGAACCACCGAGCATGTAACGAGTAGTGCCTTCTGACAACGAGTTTCTAACATTGACCACCTAAAAAAAAAAAGACAAATTTGGGGGCTTTACGTGCCAAACCTATGACGGGCATCTGGCACGCCCCAGCGGAGGACTGAGGATTAATTTCGACCACCTGGGGATCTTTGGACGTGCAACCAAAAGCTCGGTTACACGTCGCCTTCTCCGCAATAAGCCTCCGTCATATTGCGGGCACCTCGGTCGGGATTCGAACCCGCCACCTGGGGATCCGTAGCGCGGCGCTCTCGCCTCGGAGCCACCGAGGCGGCAAACAATGACCATCTACGCGATCTTTTATGCAGTGAAGAACGACAGTCGCTATAACTATGCAGAAATAATTCTCCATTGCCACCATGCCCCTGTGGCCTGCGTGTATAGCGCTAGGACATGAGGACGTACTGTCGTGGGGATGATGATCCGAGAGCCCCAGGTAAGGCATTTTTGGTGAAGTGCCAGGCGTGAACCTGTCACCTTCGCGTTTGTCCACTGTGCCGTTCTGTACGGCGGTGTACAGTTCACACAAAGTATTGTCTTACTGTGTCAGACAAGCTATCTCCGTGGCTGTGAATGGTGGTCTTGATAAGGCTTCAAACATTAGTATGTCACCAGGTGGCCATGGCCCGTCCTCACTGTCTGGAAGCGGCAGACGGCTCAATGCGTCAGCGTTTTGGTGGTTCTTGCCCTGCCGGTAGACAATGTCGTAGTCATATGAAAACAGATTCATGCACCATCTGGTCATCCGTGGAGAGAGGACTTGAGCTGTCGGTTTCTTTGGGCCCAGAATGCCCAGCAAGGGTTGGTGGTCAGCGATGAATGTCACTTTCTTTCCCGCGATGTAGTTGTGGAATTTGTGGGCTCCAAACACCACTGCGAGGCCCTCTCTGGGCGTAGTGCTGTTCTGGGCGTAGTGCCGTTCTGCTGGTCCAAGGGTACGTGAAGCGAAAGCGATAGGTGCCTCCCGCGCCTGGTCGTCACGTTGAGAAAGGACGGCTCCAACGCAAGGCGAAGCGTCGCAGGACACAAAAAGTTATTTCCTTTCTTCGTAGTGTGCCAGTACTGTCCGCTTGATGAACAAGCTTTTCAGTTGTTCAAATGCTTTCTGGTGCCTGTCTTCCCATCTCCACACAGTGTTCTTCTGTCGCCAATTGTTATGTCTGAACAGCCATAGCTGCCTTACTGATGTTTAATATATACAAGAAAAAGGAACAAGACGCCTATGGCCATAACAGTCGGGAGCCAGGGATCGAGTGCCTCAGTCCGGGGAGCCACGCTCAGCAAGCGCGCGCCCTTCTTCGCCCTGCTGCTGATGATAGCTGTTCGCAGAAGAACTGCGAACACATCAATAACACCGTGGTACCTCGATCGTATCCTTTTTTGTTTCCTCGTGTATCTTTACGGCGCAAAGTCCGAGTGCACTCTTGAATTTGAACCTAGGCTGAGATGAGAAAGATACGGCTGACATTGTAGCAAAGTAAACGTATCGATCACAAATGCAATTTGAAACGTTCCTTCTGAACACATGCAGTGCACACCGAATGCAATAGGGAGTCAGCGTGCAAAATGAAACTTAGCAATGACGTCTCTTTTGACCCCAGCAATTCTTACATCACAAAGTACGGAAAACAGACAACACATATTTATTCGGATACACACATACGCGAAGAAAACTTATCTAAATGCCACACAATCTATAGTTTCAGCCCACCTAAGGTTATCACTAGTGTCAACCATGTTCTGCTTTGAAACAGATAACACATTGAAAAAAAATTATCAGACTAAAGAGGTGCGTCTAACGCAGGTAATTTACCGACCGGCGGTCGCGCGTCTCAATATGAAGTTTTAAATAAATTTTTATCTGCACCTTGGACACATTTTGGAGAGCAACAGATAATTAGGTCTCTTTCTGCGATTGTTATTCATCGCGTAGTGCTAACTGAAATAAAATGCTAACATGACTCTCACCTGCTCGCCGTAAAGCATGAATCAGAAAAGACCCTGATGTACATCCATTTCAGATACCAATCCGAACTATAGAAAGAACGTCGTAAAAAGGGCTATTTATTTTACTTTTCAGAAATATCATGCGACAGTTATCCTGCATTTCCAAAGCGGCACAGCTCATGCCCAGACCAGCAACCTTTACAACCGCCCACACACAACTCGCGTGCGATTAGTCAATAAACACAAAGCGTTCAAGTAGTGTTCTAAAACACACGCGACAGTCCTAGATGGCTCCACACTAACACAGACAGAGATTCAGGCATCCTACCTCCAAGAAGATACCAGCTCCATCATCTACGAAACCACACAGTACAGTGGCCGGTCTCGGCCACTGTGCGGATCATCGACGTTCGTCAGTAATCAGAGCTGAACATGCCGAACTCACGCGCCATCGAGAGACTCGCGTCAGAGTGAGGCGAAAGTTTCTCCGCATGACGACCACGACGACACGCTGGGGATCTCTTTAGCGTCTCAGATGACGCGTGCCTGGGCCCTCTCACACCCCCCGATAGTGGCACCATTTACGAACCACGCGTCAACTATACGTAACGATCCGTGCGTCATTTGGAGTCTGAAACAGAAGAAACAATAAAGGTTTCGCGCCCTCTTAACTAGGAGACATTTTATTTGTCTTCAATATGTTTTTCATTAGGAAGATAGATCATCAAAACTCTATTTGCGCAACTACACACGGGGTGAGTTGAATTGCAGCGCCGAAGAAAGGGAAGTATTTCGCACAACACGAAACTAGTCCAATGAGCCGAATTTGGCCTTACGGGCCGCCAGCAGAAACATGAATGCCTCTGAGGTTTCAAAACCCACCTCTTTTTTGGTACGGTAATCTTTGATCTGAAAATGAGCATCTGTCACAGCTTTTTTTAACGCACCCTCCGTTAAGTTCGCGTGCGGAAATTCTGCGCTACCTACAGTGTAGCTCTTTAAACCACATGTCCCCAAAAGGAGAAGCAACCCGCCATTTTTCACGAGTGTTCCCACGTTGAAAAGCGCCATTCGAAAGGCTTCGTGATCTGTTGTGGCACAGTCCAAGCATCCGGCGGACATAACGACGTCGAAAGTTTCCCTGTGTTCCTCTGGGAGAACTCCGGGCTCCAGAACATCACAGGGGACCACTTTACGGATGGCCGAGCGTGTGCACTCGAGTATTTCCAACGCCCCTTTCTTGATGTCACTGTAAAGGAGAACGATAATGTCGTGGTCAGCTTTTACGCAGCTATGATGTGTGACAGTGCGTTGAGCCGTCATAGCGGCGAGTTTAGACAAATTTCACAGATCGTCGCCACTTTGTTAGCTCTGCCGCATGACTTATACTCGCCTTCTAGCAATACAGAGAATTTCGAGATGCTTAGTCTCTGACAGGATGAAACCTAGATTAGGTTTTTCAGTTTTCACGCCACAAGCGCGAGCTTCCTATAATAGATATTGTCACAGCGTCTTGTTAGGATGTAAACATTTATGTTGATCGATTCTATCAATTCAAAAAGTGTGCGCTATTGTGCCCTAGTCACCATTAATATATATATATATATATATATATATATATATATATATATATATATATATATATATATTGTGACGTGTATACTTCACGATGTCCCCTTCATCGTCTTTCAGCTTGGTGGCCGAGGAGGACGAGGCCCGCGTGCGCTTGAACTGGAAGCGCGGGCAGAGGCGCGCTCGATGCTTAAAAGTGCGCACATAAAAACGGTCGTCGACTCTTGGTCTTCGTCTCATATTGGTGGAGGTGCGGGGTATTAAACCACAAGGCAACAAGACGCGTGAGAAGGGCGTTACGAATACACTTCCCGATAGTGGAGTCTGAGAAACTGCTGTGGCTACGGACGATGACAGGCCAGGTACAACCACATCTTCTGAAATACGCAAATTTGTATTAGGGATTGTTAGAGAAACCAAACTATTTGTCGCGTTTCCCAGTGAGAGTTGTGCAGGGTCGCAGTGGACTTTAGCATCAGCGGACCGCAGAAAATCCCAACCAAGTATTAAATCGTAGCTGCATGACGGCAATACTGTCAACGGAATGTGATAATGAAAGCCCTGAATATAAACACGAGCTGCGCAAAGTCAACTAGGGCGAATGAGTTCAGATGCAGCACCACGTAGTGTATGAAAGAATGGAGGTTTTCTAACCTTACGAAGCTGAGTGCATACAGTATCCCGTATGACAGAGATCGCGGCCCCCGTATCGACCAAAGCGTGTAAGTGAAGTCCTTCAACAACAACTACAACATTCGGTGGTCCAATCGGAGGGTGTCCGGTGGTATTACGCACCGCAGTTGCCCCTCCAAAAACTGCGCCTGCTAGTTTCCCGGATCGGAACGCTCGGCTGACCTTGGAATCAAAGGAGAGAGTGAGCGGCGGTTTGGAGAAGGGGATCGACGTCGAGGTGAGTCGGTGGGGGGTGGTCGACATGGTGTCCGATGACGGCGAGTAACGACTACGCCTGTCTCGAAAACCGTCATCATAGTCCCTGGAGTTGTCCCTTCTAGAAGAATGCTGGTAGCTCTCGTAGTGGTAGCGAGCCTCGTTATCTTGACGTCGGCGCCGACAAAGCCGAGCGACATGGCCCACGATGCCGCAGTAATAGCAGACGGGTCGCTAACGGTGCGGTTGTTTGTCTTGCCGTTGTAAGGTCTTCGTCTCAATATATATATATATATATATAGATAGAGAGAGAGATAGATAGATAGATAAATATATATACATAGCGTGTCCGAAGTGACCAGGCTCGTCTTAAAAGTAACGGTAAATATCGACGCCTACACGTAGCAATCGAAACTTTTCGTCAAAGGTGTATTTCAAAGGTCAGTTGTTAGAGGCAGCTCTTTGGGCGCCCGTTTCCGGATTGAGTGGCATCGCCGCCGCCATCGCCGTCGGCGTAACCGCGCGTTGCATTATGGGACGGTTCCCATAATGACGTCACCCGCGACATCACGTCTGATGTCGCGAGGGTCAAGAGTGACGTCACGAAGGTCAATCGTGAAGGTCATGACCTTCACAGTGACCTTCACGAGGCCTTCACGAGTGACCTTCACTACATCCCGAAGGTCACGAGTGACGTTACGAAGCTCACTCCCTTTTGACGTCACGAGTGAGGTCACGAACGTCACTGGTGAAGGTCTTGACGAAGGTCACCAGTGACGTCACGTTGGTCACAATTGACGTCACGAGGGTTACTAGCGTTGCGAGTGACGTCACGAGGGACGAGGGAGGGAGGGAGGGGGAGGAGGAGGGGAAGGAGAAAGGTAGGAGGAGAAGGAGAGGGGGAGGGGAAGATAAGGAGGGGAGGAAGAAAATGAGAGGAGTTAGGAGGGAGGAGGAGGAAGGGAGGAGGAGAGGGTACGGAGGAGAGGATACCCTTTTCTCCGTACCCTTGCCTATTCCTCCTCAAGAGCTGGGCTCTAATTCGGCATTACAGGGGATTGCACGTTTTTTTCTTTTTTTTTCTTGTGAAATTAGAAAGCGTAGCTCTTTTTCTGTAAGAAATAGGGCCAAGAAACTTGCCAGGGTCAACGGCGGGCTGCGACGCAGACGACGAAGTCCTGATGAGGAGCGTTTGGCGCTCGCATTGACAGATGGCGCTACCTCCTTATCGAGACCGCTCGCAAGCACCGTGGTTGATTAAAATGAACATAATCTTGTTTTTAAGTACCTGTGGTTCAAAAGCTAATGCGGACAATAAAGCAAAACTTGAAGTAAAAAAAACGCGTTTGCATAAAGACGGCGCTTTTGCTGCCGGCGGATTTTGTCCGCGTGTTGTCTGCTTTCTTCCGCTGGTCGGCTACACCTTCGGACGCTGCTCCCGACGCCATCTATCAATATGCGCGCAAAAAGCGCGCCGCAACTCAACTCGATCGTCTGCGTCGCCGTCCTCCGTTGACCAAGGCAAGTTTCTTTGCCCTATATTTGACATAACGAATGCTACACTCCGAAATTTTGCAAGAAAAAAAATGACCCGTGAAATACATCCTTGACGAAACGTTTCGATTGCTTCGTGCAAGGGGCGATTTTTACGGTTCATTTTAGATACAGCCTAGTGACTTGGGAGACCCTATATATTGTAAATGACTTAAATTCACTAGTGGTAGCATTTCAGAGATAATTATTTTCTTAAATCCATGTTATTTATTTGATGGTTCTTCTTCATCACTCATTATTCCCTCTCTTCCTTTTATCCCTTCTCTTAATCCTTCAACACTCGTCAGTTGTAAGTAAGCGCTCTGTCCTGTCCCCTCGCTTCTCTTACCAATCATTCGGTCTTCTTCACACCATGTTGAGCGGGCCAGTTGGACATGAAACGGAAGTTCAGAAGTTTCAGGTAGGACCTTTAATTCATCGACGTTTCAAGCTGAGACCGCTTTTCTTCATGGTGGGATGGTGTGCAAAATGTGATCTTTTTCGTGTTGACGTTCGTGAGAAGAAAGAAGAGTAGAAGAGTGTCTATGAGGAATACTAGAAATATGTGGAACATGAGCAACATAATGCTCGCCAAATCATTGAAAATAGTAATTGTCAACAATATAGCGCTTAAAAACATTGTAACTGAATAAATTCTGTTACAGTTTTTGTCACAGTCGTTGTCACAGTCTATAAGCACTATCACAACCGAGCAACAGGAGAACACAAAAAAGAGAAATAAGGGTGTGTTCGAGTTCATGCCGTTTCGAGAGCGAAGATGTAGGCAGTGCAAGCCTACTGTGTCTGTTTTTTTATTAAGCATTTATGCCATATCTTAAATCTGCTTACGTACCAAGACATTTCACGCAGCGGAACGAAATTGCCACGGGACGCACGCTCACGAAGATGTTTACGAGGTGCGTGAAATAAGTTCCACGATGGTAGATGCCTTAAGTGCAACAATATGATAGGCATGCCCCGCTAGCACCGTCTGTTAAGAACTGAAACAATTGTGTTGCCTCGGCCCTTTACAGACCGTGGAACCATGTGATTGCGCCCTGACTGGCGTTGATACCACAAGCAACTGAATTGAATTTGTGAATGAAGAAAGCATCCTTCAACTACCTATTGTTATCAGAGCTAAACCGGCCGGATTCAAGAAGGATGATATGTATTTAATTAATGCTGTGTTCCCTAAGATTCATATGTTTTGATAATGAGAGTGTGGGTAGCGCCTTAACATAAGACTCACGATTATTAATCCGCACAGAAAAACTCAATGTTCTGTCCTATGTAAACCATCTTACATAGTTTACAGCGTAAACGATAAATAACGTTACCGGTGCTATAGTTGAGGTTTCCAATAATTTTGAAAGAAAAGTCAAAGTTGGGACTACCTACAAAATTGGTAGTGTCTACATATTTCCAAATTTCAAACCTGGGCGTCTAGCAAGGTCTAAAACCAGAAACGTCTGAAGTCCTGTTTTTTAAGTGCACCGATATGTCCTTAAAGTTTTCACCTCGTCGATACACCACGCGTGGCGACACCAAAAAAAGAGTGTGCACTGTATGGATTTGCTACAAAATACTGTAATGTTTCCTGAGGATAGATTTGAAAGCTGGGTTGAATGTGTAACCACCAGGTTTGCGTGCTCGTTTTGTGAAACTTTGGGTTGGGGCTGATTAATAATTTGTACTCGGTCCATGGCTCGTGATCTTTCAGTGGCCTTGTCGGTAATGGTTGGTCAATATTTCTGCTTAGATAGCAAGAGCTTCAAATTGCTTCCGTTGGGTTCGAATTCATCTAAATCAGAGCACACCCTCCGGAATCCACGCACTTGAGAAAAAGGAATACATGTTTTACATTATTTTGGGTGGGAGCTTTTGAACTGCAGGTACTGCTGACGGTCCGTCAGCTTCCTCAAAAGATTTGTTAAAAGGGCGTTCTTTCTGATCACTACAGTTACAGCAAAAAAATGTTTGCTCGTTTTACAATAACTATGCGAAAACGTAATACTGGGGTGGAGACCCTTGAAGTCTTCAATGAAGTCTAGGATTCTAGACTCTCCGTGTGCTGAAACCACAAAGATATCATCGATGTAGCGCTTAAAAGAAACGGAGGTTCCATTGAGCGACTAGACAAGAAGCGAGACTCTATAGAGTCCATAAGGAGGTTTGCATAATTAGGGGTCATCTTTGTGTCCATTGCAGTTCCGCGAGTCTTTAAAAAGCGTCTTCCTTCAAATTCGAAGTTGTGTTTTAAAACTAACCCGGTAAGTGTTGTGAGGACGTCGTTTTTCACACAAATTATGGGAGGATAATTGCTATACACCTTGATTACTGCTTCGATGCCATCTACGTGTGGGGTATTTGTATGTAAGGACGCAACATCCAAGGTGACCAGGATTACGTCCGTGGGAATCACAAGTTCTGTTAAAAATTTACGAAGCTAGAAATTATCTTTGTCAACGTGTCTATTTTGAAAACTATTTTTCGTCCTGGGTTTATCTTTTTGTGAGTTTTAGTTAGTGTATATAAGCGGCCAACCTTTGAATAGGCCGGCTTCATTGTTTCATGCATATTCTCCGAAAAGCATCTATTACCAAGCGTTAGGTTTAAGTTTTCCGTTATATGTTTAGTGAATTTTGTTTGTCGGATCTCCTTTAATTTCTTCGTAAAACTCGTGGTTTACTATTTGTCGAAAGCCCTTATTTAGCTAGTCTTGCTTATCCGTAGACTATGACTCCTCCTTCATCAGCAGGTTTAATCATATTATAATCTCTTGAGCTGAGTTCACGCATTGCGATGCGTTCAGCAGGAGGGAAATTGTGACGTAGGCATTTTCATTGTTTATAACTTCTGATTAAATCACGCTGTACCGATTCGATGTAAGGATCGAGGTACGTGTCGCGTTCCTCTTTCGGGGTCCATGATTTATAGGAATAGGAAATCGCTCTCTGGTTTATGGCGGATGATCGTAAAAATGCCCTCTTAGTCTCAGTTTTCTAGCGACTTTATTGAGATCTTTATATGTTTAAAACTTATTGTATTCTCCTGAAGTGGGGTAGAGGCTGCGGTCTCTGGAACACAAGGATTTTTCTGTGGCGGAAACAGTAAAACTAAACCTGGTCACCATAGATGTTCCGTCCTTACATTCAAACATCCATCATTAAGATGGCATCGAAGCAGTAATAAAAGCATATACAATATACAATCTACAAACGTTATTTTCACCACAGGTACATGTGGTGATTGGAAGGCCGGAAGGAAGGATGCAGGAACGCAGCTTGCCCAGCTGCGGACGCCATACTCAGCAGCTGCGACGTAGTACAAAGATACAGAAATAAAATGCGTTCAGAAATAAACAATACAAATATTGTGCGCACGTAAGGGATATATTTCTAAATCTTAAAATGTAAATTAAAAATACTGCTGTTTGACATTTTCTCTACATCTATATTTCGACCACAATATTTATTCAAAAGAAAAGGTAAAGCGTAATGTATTGCTTGTTTTCCATGATGTGTCCTCCATTGCGGATTTCGCCAAGGCTGGTGAAGTCAAGACGGAGAATAATTTTCTACCTTTAATTGAGATACCTGGAGGATTGTACTAGAACGTACATATGTCGCATTTTGATAAACTATTGGTAAACGATACTTAAAAATTTGCTGTATACTCAGGAGTTCGTATAACTGAAACAAAGATTAGGTGTCATAAATGTAGGAAACATCTGTTACTATTCGTATCCCCTTTCGTATTAAATGTATCGTATTTCAGTTTAAATGAGACAGTTTCTCAAACGACATTGCAGTAATAAATTTGGGAATAAAATATTGTATTTTTATAAAACTTTTTTTACGCTTTTTGGTAGAACATGTCTTTGTTTGTTCATAATTTCTTCAGATTTACTTTGTTTAGAGCAGTTTTTTACGTGGTTAGTCCAGAAAATATTATCACAAATAATAACTGAGTCTTTTAAGAGTATTTGAAATTCAATGTGCAAATTCCCAAAACTGAGAGGATTGTATATTCTGTCACTGGAACCACGTGGGCGGAATATTATTGATTTTGTTTTCTACAAATTAATAGTTAATCAATTTGCTTCAGCAAGTTTTTTTATGCGAAACGCATTACCTTTATTAATAAGACCCTCGTCGAAAAAATCTAAAAAAACAACACGTGTGTTGCTTTCATAAATTATATA
Source organism: Ixodes scapularis (assembly GCF_016920785.2). NCBI lineage: Eukaryota > Metazoa > Arthropoda > Arachnida > Ixodida > Ixodidae > Ixodes > Ixodes scapularis. Next base: position 137,534,910 of record NW_024609857.1, read on the forward strand.
TTTGCAACTTAGATCGGGTTTGATTATGTGATATTTATATAACAAAAAAGCAGTGGTCCGAGGGTACTTCCGTTGAGAATTCCTGATAACATATTTAAAGGTGTTCATGTCGGATTTTTAATTTGTACAAATTCTGAGCGACACTGTGAGTATGATTTAATTTGTGTGAGTGGAAGGTCGCGAATGCCATAAAAATAATTTATTTAGCAAAAATAAATGATTTATGCAATCAAATTCCTTGCTAAAATCTAGAAAGCGCACAAGCGTTAAAATGTTTTCTTTGAAATGCTTAAGTGTATGATCTATTTCAGCTAATAAGTCTGTTTGTGTCTATCTATTTTTTGGGAATCCAAATTGACAGTCAGTAATGAGCGAGTGCTTGTCACAGAAATGAATAATGCGGGAGTGAATAATTTTTTTAGCCCTTTTAAAAATACTAGAAGAATAGATTTAGGACGGCAGTTTCCTATATCACTTTTGTTTCCTGATTTGAATTAAGCTATAACTTTCGCGGTTTGCATCTTTTTAAAAAAAGATACCGGATGACATTGCGAGGTTGCATATCTATGTTAGATATGGGGAAATAATATGTACCACATATTTTACTGGTTTAATTTTTAAATCATCCGCATCACGACTGCCACTGTTACTCAGACACAAATAGAGAAGCACATTTCGGTCTCATACTTGGGGTACATACAGAGCGATTTCGAGATTGGCCTAATGTTATCTGACGCTTCACGATAATAAGAGTTTCCACCCATATTCACAAAATAGTTGTTTCTCAGAAATGAGGCACTTAAGACCTCTTTGTTATGTTTAGAGTTTTTCAAATTTTCTGGCTTGTAAGACGTATTAAGCACACTATTTATGCGATTCCATAATATATCGGCCTTTTTTAGACGCTCAGCATCAAATAGACTAGTGTAATAAATTTTTTGAGACTTGCTAATTTCCGCGGTCAGTTGGTTTTCCTATTCTTTGAAATTGGCCAATGACACTGCTTCACGTGTCTCAAGAAATGTCTTATGCAATTTACATTTTCCACGCGTCTTTTTAAGGAGCGCTGGGGCCATCCAAGCCTTTCGTCCTTCTCGAGCAAGTTTAAAAGTTTTACTTGCAAAACAAGCAAAGCAAGCGGATAACACGTTTTCGGAAAACTTTCCGAAAACGTGTTATCCGTACTATCCACGTCTTGTGAGTTGAGTACACCGGCTCAATCAGTGGCCAATAATTTCTTCCTAAAAGCATTTTGTGTAAGTGGTTTAATGTTTGGAAAATCATGGAACTTGTGTCCCGGTTATGTACTTCTCGTGTTGTGTCAGCTAGCATAAATATGGGCAGATGGTCCCTTATATCTGAATCTATTGGCGCCAGACTTGACCTTTTCCTTTTCATGGTTTGTATTAAAAAGATTAATTAATGCTGATGTAGGCAGTGTAGTGTGCATGGGATGAGTAATTACATTACCGAAGTTGGTCGCCGTTAACAATGATAACAATTCGGCAGCGAACGGGGAATTTTCTAACAAATTAATGTTTAAATCACCACTAGCAAAAATAACATATTTGGTTTTGTTTGCATGACACACCAGGTTATCTAGAAATGTCAAAAATCGTACCACATTTCCGCTAGGCGGACTTTACATATAACAGCAAAAACATAAAATTTCCCTTTTATAGACAGTATGTTATAGCCATCCGTAGCAGATGCATATTCAAGAACATTGTTATTATTATTAAATTATTAAACTATAAAGTCCGTGATAATTCGATTGTTAATTATTTTTGCTTAATTAACTTTTTAATATAGTGTTAAAGGCATCGTTTCAATTAAAAAACTGCTCAGCGTCATCGAAAAACACTAAATCAACAAATTTCAGAACGATAAAAGGCACTAGCAGCATTTTACGGCTTTCTGAAAAACCTCTCAAATTCGACGGGTTTTTAAGTTTCGGTTTCCAATCGGATCGCATCTTGGCCCCGACGGCACCGCGCCCCGTGGAGAAATAGTGCAACCAGCTTCTGCTGCGTTGCGCGAGGACAGCGCTGCAGAGGTTGGTTGCACAATTTCTCCACGGGGCGCGGTGCCGTCGGGGCCGAGATGCACTGCAATTGCAAAATAAAACTTCAAAGCCCGTCGAATTTGTGCGGTTTTTGAGAAAGCCGTAATATGTTGCGCGTTCCTTTTATCGTTCTGCAATTTGTTGATTTAGTGTTTTTCGATGATGCTGAACAATTATCTATTTGAAACCATGCCCTTAAACATGATATTGAAAAACTTAATTGCACCAAAATACTTAACAATCTAATTATTTCGTACTTTATTAATTTTTCTAAATAAGGCCCTGGCCCAGGACCGAAACGACACAAGCCTTTTTTGTCGCGATGAGTAGCTTCTGCAATACCGAATTTGTCCACGTTTCGTGAAACACCCTGTATATATATATATATATATATATATATATATATATATATATATATATATATATATATTGCGTGCGAAGATAGGTGACATTAATTGTTCAATTTATTGTATTAATGTTAGGGGAATTAACGGGGAATACCGCTGGCGAAAAATTGGGCCAGGAGCGTGGATCGAACCCGCCACCCGAGGCTATCCGGGCCGAAGCCTCAACCAATTATCCGTTACCCTGTTTGGAATAATTTTTTTTATTTTGTAGCGTCTAACATGGGGCCGAACCTCAGGATATTGTCGACCCCACTTTAGAGTTCGTAAGATAGGATCATCTTTTCGCAATAAATAATAGTATCATTGGAGACACTTTCAGTTACTTTTTAAAACACACTTCAAAATAAACCTAATCGTTAGTTACTTAAGAAATCAATCGATGTGCAGTAAAGTGTCACAAAAAATAACGAGTTACAGTATCGCGTCACTAACCATGACTGCATAAATGGCGTTGTTTCTTTCTACTTTTTAGAGCGCAGTTCTTAGGCGCCCGCTTCTGGGTTGAGTGGCGTCGGCGTCGTCGTCACCGTCGGCGTAGCCGCGCGTTGCATAATGGGACGCTTCCCCGCTAAAGTTAACGGGAAATTTTTTTCGATGAATTTAGCGGGGAACATTTCCCGCGAAATTTAGAACGGAAATTGTTTCCTCTAATTATTGTTTCCTCTAATTTTTCCGCTAAACTTAGCGGGGAAATTTTTCCGCTAAATTTAGCGGGGAAATTGACGTCACATGACCTCAACACCAATACAGTTTCCCCGCTCTAATTTGGCGAGGCAAGTGACGCCACGACTTCGTGTCACCTCACCCATGCACAAATTCAGCGGCAGGAGGAGAGGAAGAGGAAAGGACGAGGAGGAGGGAAGGAGGAGGAGGAAAAGGGGGAGCATGAGGTTGGAGACGAGGAGGAGGAGAAGAGGAGGGTTGGTGGAGGTTAGGAGAAGGGGACGAGGGGAGGAGCAGAAGGAGGGGCATTCCCTTCCCACCATACCCCCCCTTCCTCCTCCTAAAAAGCTGCGCTCTAGTTTCGCTTTACAGAGGTTTGTAAACATCTTTTATTTCGGAGCACAGTTCTTAGGAGCCCGTTTCCGGGTTGAGTGGCGTCGCCGTCGCTGTCGGCGTCGGCGTAACAGCATGGGTTGCATTATGGGAAGAATGCAACCGGGCGTAAGCGCGCTTTGCGTTGTGGGAAATTCTCCCGCTAAATTTAGCGCGAAACGTTTCGCTAAATTTCGAGCTATATTTAGTGCGAAAATTTCTCCCCTATACTTGGCGGGTAAATGTTCGCCAAATTTTGCGGGATATTTAGCAAAAATTTCCCGCTACATGGAAGCGGAGCAGGAGAGGAGGAGAGGAGGATACGGGGGGGGGGGGGAGGACACACCCTTCCCTCGGTTCTCTCTCCTCCTGCTCGTCAAGAGCTGCGTTCTAATTCGCCATTACAAAACATTGTAAACGTCTTTCATATCGTTTTAATAATTTTCAAGCTACGAATATTTTAATTATACTAATGGGGCACGCAGCAGCAGACAATGTTTTCCGTGTTTTATTTGTAAAAGTGCATAAGATAACAGAGGTTGTCTTGAAGCACACACAATATTAATTTCCACTCTTTAACTACTTAGAGGTCAGGATTTTCCTCATGCGGTATAATAGTATTTTGGGTAGTATGAAGGAATATCAATAAACAACTGTCACAATATTGATTATTCAAAAATATTTAGCACCAATTAGACCTGTCTATTGGTATTTTAATAGCTGTCAATGATGTACCTCCGAGCAAGCCGCACAATCTCTTTAGAGAACTTTATTCAGGTGGTCTCCTCCTTTAATTTTGCTCTTGTGACTATTCGTTTTTTGTTTTTTTTTATAAAAACAACACATAACATCTTGGGCATGTAGTATACCTAGGTTAAGGTTAAAACATAAATTATTTTTTCGTTATTTTTAGGCTGATCCTTGTATATATTAAACGTTGAACAACGTAGACTTATTCTGTTGCTTCTGCTTTTTGCGGTTGAGCTTCGGCGTCTGCTCTTTAGACAAGCATGACCCAGATCCAATACGTTGAGAAAATAGGCCCTGACGTCAAGATGCTCCATCTGGAGGTTGACACATGGGAGCGTACGCCCGACAGAACTTCCTGACCCCGATATGTTTATTTTCGTAAAGTTATGTAAACAGTAAGTACCCTTTACGTAAAGCTAAAAGTAGCAATGATTACTTTCTCGTGCTCCCGTGCCTCCGGATTCTCTTTGATGTTGTTCGTGACTGTGCGAGTGTACTCTGGGTCCTACTGTCCCTATCGGGTGACATTGAGTCCAACCCAGGACCTATGACCGCTCAGCAAGCAGAGCAACTTGCTGCAGTGCACAGGCTCGTTATGTCACTTGATGCTAGGTCTTCTAGACTTGAGGAGCGGCAGGTTGCTCTTGGAACTGATGTCAAAACTGTTATTGATAAACAAGTGCTTCTAGAGAACAGTATCGCATCCCTCGATAGAAGAGTTGCTACAATTGAAAGCGAGCTTTCACCCGTTACCTCGATCAAAAAAGAGGTCGCCGATTTGAGCAGGATCGTTAATCACCAGGCAGCCGCTACGTCTTCCTTGGTATCTCATCTGGATGACGCTGAAACTCGCTCACGGCGGTGTAACTTTATATTTTATGGTCTACCAGATACTGCGGGAGAAACCTGGTCAGAATCGGAACGTTAGATTGTTAGCCGTGTAAATGTACATCTCGGCATTACTCTTGACGACTCCCACATTGAACTCGTCCACAGGATAGGTAAGTTCAATGCAAATAAGACTAGGCCGGTTATTGTCATGTTTTCTTCATTTAAGAAGAAAAACCAAGTCCTTCTGAGCGCATTTAAATTTAAAGTCTCACCATTTTCCTTGTCGGAAAACTTCTTTGTGACGACGCGAGCAGCCAGTAGCCGGCTCCTTGGGTTTGCAAAATCCCAATCGCAACCGTACAAATTACGCTATGATAAGCTGCACATTGGTGATAAGACTATATTTCACAACCCCGCCACTACATCTGTTAAATAACTTACTAGATAGGATTGCGATGGGGAGTGCTTGTTCGGCTAACTCTGTAACTGCGAACACCACGGCAATTAGTGTTTTTCACAAAAATTCTGCAAGTGCTCGCGTCCCTTGCGAGCACTAATAGCAAAATCCACGACCATCAGCGTCCTTTATGCATATGCTAGAAGTATTTTACCCAAGCAAGATTATCTGTGTTTGTTAATCAGCTCATGTGAAGCAAGTAGTGTTTTGATATCGGGAGCATGGGTTTCTCCTCTTATAGAGGACTGTGAAATTATAGACGATAACCATGACTTTAACATTTATCGTTGCGACAGGACAGGCCGGCGTGGCGGTGGTGTCCTTATAAGTGTTAAGAAAGATATTCCAAGCCAGCTTATCTCAGTATCAAGTATGCTGGAATCAGCTTGGGCGTGGCTAACGTTTGCTTTTAAAGGAGTATTGGTGGGTGTTTAATATCGCCCGCCTGACGCACTGCCGTCTTTTACAAATATCTTACAAGATGACTTATCTCTCTTGTCATGCTCCTATCCTAATTGCCCCACGTTTATCTTCGGGGATTTTAACTTCCCCAGTATAAACTGGAGCGGTGCTGCGCCAAGTGCTGTTGGAGAGGCAGGCGCCCGTGCATTTTTAGATGCGTGCTCGATGTTTAGCCTCACTCAGCTGGTACATTTCGCGACTAGATTTGTAGGCAATTGTTGAAGCACCCTGGATTTAATTATCTCTGATAACCCTGCATTGGTTCATTCAATCTCCTTCCTTGAAGGGTTAAGCGACCACAAAGCATTACACTGTTTTCTCGATGTTCTAACCCCCAAGTGTGTGATTGTTGTAAAACAAATACGCTTGTATAATAAGGACAATTTTGATTCAATTGTGGTGTGTCCATCAGATTACTTTTCCCTCTATAATGAGATTTTTGATTCGAGAAGTGTTAATGACTATTGGTGCTTATTTCGTGACAAGTTGCATTACCTTATAGAGGTCTACGTTCCTTGTGCTGTGATCAAATCTTTTGTCTCGAGCCCTTATTGACTTGTTCGCTCCGTTCTCTTTCTAACCGAAAGAAACGACTCTTTCGTACAGCCAAATCTGTCAACAGGTCTGAATCTTGGTTGCGATACAATGATTGCGCCAGTAAGTATAAAACTGAGCTATATGAGCGTAAACATATGCTCTTTTATGATACACTGCCTAGTAGTTTACAAAGTAACCCTCACCAATTCTTGTATTTAGGGAATCCTAAACTGCATTCTCTTTTAAGCTAAATAACGACTTTGACACTCCCATTCCGCATAGCGAGCATGCATCCCTTTTTAATAATGTTTTTTCAAGTGTTTTTGCTGATCCTACCTATGTCAATCATGCCTCCTTCGTCTCATGTGATTACTTCTCAATGGATCCAATTAGAGTATATTTTATCGGCGTTGTTAAATTCATTGATTGTTTGACAATATCCTCGTTTTGAGGCTTTGATAATATAAATTCCAAAGTACTTCGTAGCACAAAGCTGACACATGCCCTTTTTCTCACCAGAATATTTCAACAATCGCTGGAGACGGTGGAGGTACCTGATGATTGGAAATTTGGCAAGGTCGTCCCGGTTCACAAAGGCGGAGCAAAGACATCCCCTCTCAACTACCAATTTCCCTTACATGCTTATCTTCTAAAATTCTGGAGCATATCATCACCAAACATCTTTATACCTTCCTAGGTTCAAACAACTTTTTCTGGAGCTCCCAATATGGTTTTCGCAAGTCCCTATCCTGTGAGACCCAACTTACCTGCCTTACTAACGACATCTTTCAGAACATGAACTCCGGTTATCCTACTCACGCTGTCCCAGGCAGCACACAATATTTGAGCGATATTCGCCTCGGGTCGGAAAAGTCGTGCGAGTATTGCTGATTTTTCCGTTGTATCGGGAAAATGGTGCCGGTACCATTTTGATTCTGCCGATGTCGACAGAATATCTGTTATATTGCGGCGATGCAACCATGGTAAGTACGAACCGTGTTTTTCCGTGAATATCGTTTTTGAATTGGAAATAACTGCGCAGTATTAGGCATTTTTGTCCGATTCGAAAATGATATTGAAAGAAAGCCGGTACCATTTTGACTAAGAATGCCGCGAACTTTTTTCGAATCGAAGTTTCGATGATCGAATCAAGCGGTTCGAAAGGTTCGAAAGATTTTGATTTTTCGAATTGTCTACATCGTAAAATTCGACGGAAGTCAAATTTTCGAACTTGTTAAGCTAAGAAGTTCGACGCTTTTCGACCGTCGAGCTTATTACGCTAGAAAATTCGATCTTTTTCGAACTTTCGAAGTTATTGCGCTGCAAAGTTCGATGCTTGTCGAACTTCCGAACTTAACTGACCAAAAAATTCGATGAATTTCGAACTTTCGAACTTATTTATCAAGAGAATTCGAAAAGTTTCGAACTTTCGAATCCTGAAAAGTCAGAAGTTCGACGAAATTCGAACTTTTAGGGCAAAAGTTCGACGTTCGTCGAACTTCGAAAGACCGGCGGACGGTTTTATTTGAATTCAAGTAGTGAGGTACATTCGTAATTTTTTTTTCTCGAACTTTTGCACGCGGGGCTGCGTTCCTTGCGAAAGACAATGCCGTTTATTTCAATGTTCTGGCATGCTTAGTTTTAAAGAAATAAATTCCCGAAGGGGCGAGGAAGGACGACGGGTTTTTGACGATTATCGTTTGTGCCAGATTTGAAGCGCGCTGTAGCCGAAGCTATTTATGGTAGAGATGTTATACTTTTTTAAAGAATGATCTATGTATAGCCTAGGTAAGTGCCGTCTTAAGATGTGATTATTGTTATTCAACGTAAGTTTCGAAGAAATGTCCAAACATGTATCTACATGCAATTATGCCCTAAACTTGATATTTATTTTCGTCTAAGTTGTTTGAGGTATCGCATTTAAATTAAAACCACGGACAGTACATATCATTGCCATCTGCAGAATACGAAATAATGTATTTATTGTTTTTTCACGTAATTAACTCATGGGAGAAGATTTCTAATAGTGTTCAAGTTCAGCACGTCATTAAAGGGATACTACAACGAAATTTCGGCGCTCATTTTTTGGTCTATATCCGTTCAAAAGAGCAGTATCACATGGAACATACCAATATATTGCTAAAAAAGTCTCGAAAAGGAATTTTAAAACGAATTAAACGATTAGCAAAGAGCACCTGGTGGATGTCGCTAACGCCTCGTTTGTAACGCTCGTCTAGGAACCTTGACAGCTAGTGACGGATATTATATTCCTAACGAGCGTGTTGGTACGATGTACTAGATAACAGAAAGTATAAAACAGAGAGAGGACGAAACACAGACGAGTACATTCTTATGTATGTACTCGTCTGTGTTTCGTCCTCTCTCTGTTTTATACTTTCTGTTATCTAGTAGTGACGGAGGTTGTCTCGTCTCCGGCCACGACGAGAGAAGGGGGGAAGGAGGAACTCCCCTCTTCCCGAAAATCCCTTTTGTGTGTCGCAGAAGTCGCTATTGTCCCCCTAGAAGATTATAGAAGATTAACCCGTCACTCAAAATTCGTACAAAAGCAGCCGCTTCGGTAGCTGGAACGACTAGGCCATCCTCTCGACGTCAGCCTCGCCGTAGCTTTGCTCGTCTTGAAACGATCTACGTCACGATTGCGTTGGATGTCACGTGCTCTAAGCTGGGCCTTCTCCGAGCGCTTGCCAGAGTGGGCCGTTTATAACGAAAAATACAGCCACCAGGATCAAAATACAAACGTGCGATTGTCATTTACGGATATTGTGGATCATATTCAACCTATTTTTGAACACGACGGGAATATTTCAAATTTCGTTGAAGTATCCCTTTAAAAGAAAACATTTTTTTTTCGCTTCACGTTCCTGGGACGTGTTTCTTTTAGCCTGTACACACTTTGGTAAAAGAAACTTGTTTCGAAGTTCTGAACCTCTGAATATGCAAGAATACAACACTTCCGGCGAATTCTTGATAGTTTTTTTTTCTCCAGCTTTTTATCCCCGCATTTATTCCTTTTTTTTTTTTTTTTACTATTGACACAGGTATTTAGGTTGAAAAGACATAGCTTTGAACTTCCGAACCACTAAGCATGTGACGAGTAGTGCCTTCTGACAACGAGTTTCTAACAATGACCATCTACGCAATCTTTTATGCAGTGAAGAGCAACAGTAGCTATACATATGCATAAATAATTTCAGATTAAAATTAGCTCGACCACGTCCTCTTTCCCCGTATTGTTTTCTTTAACAGTCCGAAATATCTGGAAGGGGGGAACGAAACTGAAGCTCCCCCCCCCCCTCCCCCCGCTACCCTCTTTCCCCCCCGTTTTTCCTCTTCCGACGCCAGTCGTATGGTAGAACGCTCCTCGACCTCGAGTCGTGTCGGCTTTTTGCGAGGCGATTCCTCCGTCCCAGAAAATAAACCTCCAGGACAATGACAAACTTAACTTACTAAATGCCAGCGTCATTCGAGCGGCGTTCGATCGGATTACTACCAGCGTGCAAGGGGTGGCGAGGTAGTTTGCCAGGTCGCTACAACGTTTTCCTGAGCCTCAACCTACTGGTCGCCCCTGGCCGTTTCGAACTGGATGAGTCTCGTAAAACAGTGTGTTCGTGTGATCACTTCTGCGTGATGCAGGTTAAAGAACACCCCCCCCCCCCCCCCGGGCTGGCAGTCACAATTACTGATCTATGGTCAGACGTCACTCTGCACTGCCAAATATTCCAGCACATCCGGGACACTCGTCGTCTCATTTAATTGCCTGACCAACTTCGCAGAATCTAGATATCACACCCTAACTTTTCTAAACTTGATTTTGAGAAAACCAGTGAGTCGTGAAAACGTTATTTGAAACAAACTGTGGAGGAACTTGAAAACCGGACTTCGAACTTTGAAAACTTGGACTAAAAAGGAATTCAAAATCTTCTAAGTTTTTTTTGTTTTTTTTTCGAATTCAGCGATAAAAGAGAATCGAAACCTCCGACCTTTTCGAACTTTTTGCAGAAAGAAAATCGAAATCTTCGAATTGTTCGAACTTTATGTCTATAAAAATTCGAAGCTTTCGAAGTTTTCGAATTTTTTTTCCAAAGAATTTCGAAATAATCGAATTTATCGAACCTGAAGTAAAACATATTCGAAATATTCGAATCCGAAATTTTAGAAACCGTGAAAGCTTCGAACTTTTCGATTTCGAAACTCCACCGTGATCGAAAGTTGCGAATTTTTCGATTCGAACCTCGGTCGGTACGAAAAGATCGAAATTTTTCGAAATCGAACCTCAGTTCGCTTCGCAAATATCGAAACCTTTCGATATCGAACCTGGGGTGGTTCGCGACATCCCTAATTTTGACACGGCCGATGTCCACAGAATATCTGTTATATTGCACGGACACAAACCCGGTATCGACGATTGGACGAATATTGTTTTTTTTTTTTTTCCCTCCCAAAAAGATAACTTGGAAGGGGAGAGGAGAGAGACGGGACGACACGAGTGAGAGAGGAGGCATTATAAGAGGGAGAGTGATCCGAACCTTTTTAGGTCACCCTCACGTGACCAGACTCACTGGCGCCTTGGAATGCAAACTTGGAGAGGGAGGGAGAGAGACAGTTGTGACGTACCCGTCTTTGGTCAATCCTTCGAAACAGGGCGCCCGGGCCCAACGCAATATCCGGTTAGGTGCGCGTGCGCGGGTGTGTGGGTGTGTGCGTGTTTCAAGAAGCGAAAGGCAACGGGCGGTGACTCATGGCAATCGCGGCATGCCTCGGAGAAGGCGCTCCCCCCCCCCCCTCCCCCCCCCCCCCCCCCCTCATTTCGGACGTGACAATCTGCTGGCCTTCTTTCCCTCACCACGAGCAAGAAAACGACCACGTTGCCCAAGCAAGCGGAAACAAACAGGCGAGGGATATTCCAGCAGAGGCAGAGCCTCCGACTGGAAACATCTCAAGTTCTCCCCACCTTTTCTGCCGGGAAAATGGACGAAACCGGAGTGGAACAAAAAGGAAGGAAGAACGAGGCCAGGGGCTGGGCGTACGGGACGGTGCGGAGACCAGGAGGCAGATTTGTCCTCGGACGGGACGGCCTGGAGGCAGCGAGACATCGACGGACAGAGGGGATATTGAGGAAAGGATGATTGCCAACGCCGTGGGAACTTGACGCGGCTTCTCTGGGACGACCGGATCTGCAAGTGCTTGCCAAATAGTTTTTTTTTTTTTTGCTTGATACTATGCCATTTACGTGGATTCGCGGAACAAGTCGGGCTACGGTTTGAGTGACATGTGGGGCGACTTGGCAACTAGTCAACGATGACACTGGTCATTATCGATAGACCCCTCTCTCGACAAAGAGACTTCTTTAAGTTTGTGTTCAAATGTTTTCGTGGCGGCTAAAGCGGGACGTATGGATACGATAGACAGGTGAGAAGCAACTTATTTACTGGTTTTCTTGGTCATGTGGGACGCAAGCGAAGTGCTGCAGTCGATTTTTTTTTTAAATCTTGTGATAAAATGGAATCTTGTTCTTCGTCGTTATCCGCGTGCTGTTGCGTCGACATTTGTAAATATGCGTGGTAATATTCTATTTTTTATTGGAAGGCGAATAACCAGTTTGTAATTATTGAAAGGGTGTTGTTAGTGCTTATGTGTATATTTATACTAATGTTACTTTATTGCCTTTACCGCGTTTATACTAGAATCTGAACTGTATTAAGGAAACGGTATTACTGTATACAACATAAGTTATATTTTTTTAAGGCAGTTCAAGCCCATAGCGAGAAGTAAATTAGTTGACTAAATAGTAAGTTTAGTACCCCTGCCACACGGAAAAGGTAATATATTTTCATTAAATTATAGGAAATTTAATCGGTTCGCGGTCTTCAGTGATTATAGGAGCGTCGCAAGCTGATTTGTCGACCCCATAATATCACTCGATCGAAAATACATTAAATTTGCCATGTGGCCGGGGTATAATGCAAGAATTTAGTGACTGCACGTGATAACAGTCATTTACATGATCGTAAATGACACGTGTCTAGCCGTACCCGCGTTGACTACGTCTAACTGATTTTTAACAGTGATCTGTATTGCTGTGTCCAATCACTGCGTGTCTCGCCATTTTGCCGAAGTATTTCTCTATGAAACATGCATTCCTACAGCAATAATTGCGACTGAATGTTTTCGACTTGAAGCAATCGTATTTTTATATAGACGTCTTATACGCATACCTCGTGCCATTTCGTACCAATTATTTAGCGGTGTAATGTTTTTTTTGTGTAATAAAATGTTTTCTGGACCAGCTGCTATGTGCAGCATTCATTTTAGCTAATAAGACGCACGTTACGACGGTCGATCCACGCGCGTCGCCTTCGCTTCGTCGTGCGCCCCCGATGGCCTTCCGTTGCGACATCACGTGAAGAGCGCCAGAGGTGTTATTTTTAGGAGGTGGTGGTTAGTGTGCTGCTGGGCTGATGTTTGTACGTTCCGTGTATGTGTATGCGCTTAATGTATATGTTCAGCTGATGCTTCTGGTATGCGTAATTTATCTACATGTGTGTATAATAAAGGTGCCAAAAAAAAGCCCGAAGCGTAATGGTGGCGTCGGCAAATAAAAATATTTGTGTAGCGCATCAATTGGGCGTCATCTGTAGTCCGTTCAAACTCGAGAAGGTAGGGCGAGGGTAAGACGGGCCGGGGAGAAGGAAGCACACTCTTAGAAAAAAGGGTACGTATAGTCCTCCCTTACGGGAGGAACGGTCTTGTAACCTATGTTCCTTTAGAAAGGGAGAAACCTTCGTCCCTGAAGCAGGGGAGCAAAGTTCCTCCGTCGTTGCATCTCAATATGGCGGCCCCGAATCGAGCAAATCGAGCCCAATAAGGCTTAACGAGGACGCTACGTCTCTTGTACGGGACGAGAGCAGCAGCAAATGAAAGCGTAACACGAGCTTTCCGCAAACTCTGTTTATTTCCGAAGCCAGATTCCCCCCACAGGTACAGAAACCTGCGTTTCCAAAGCAGTTACTCAGTCTTCTCGTCGACAGCACTGCGATGTTAAACGAAGACAACCGATACCCAGTTACTTCGCGCACTTTGCGTCTTACCTTTGGTGTTCCTCGAGTCACAATTCCTTCGTCAACCGCACATCACGGAGAAGGGCAAACTCACTTCCCGAAACCAAAAGCCGCTCTCGAAAGACGAACTCGAAGCCGCTGTTTATCGCGTAGCGTGAAAGAAGGTTAAATCGCTAGCCACCAGATGGCGGGGTCAAGCAGAGTAATTGCAAGTAGCTAGGCTAGGTGGCGCTAGGTACCGCCCAATTCATGTTCTACAAAAAATTATTCGCTTCTCTTAGGCCACTACTGCGCTTGAGGACTTTCTACTATACACACATGACACCCATACACTTATTATAAGCATCAGGTGAACATACATTAAGCACATGCACTGCACACACAAATATCAATACAACGGAACACCACACTAACCCGAACACTACACCCGTGCTCTGCGTTTCCGTCTTTTATACTGGTCATTTTGAACGCGCGGAACTTTTCGGTGACTCCCTAAGCAATAAAACATATTCCCAGCATGTTGATTTTTTTCCTGCAATGTCATACCTCTGAAAGTATTTTGAATGGCTCAGGGGTTGAATCTCTTATAAAAAAGTAAACGCTCAATCATGCCGTAATTATTTGAAAGGCAATAAATCAAGCCGCTCCAATGCGGTTCGAAGCCATGAGTTTGTTTCCCCACACGGCACGTCGTAGCTTGTATTTCTATTTGTTTCTCTATTTGTGCTGTTCGCGCAAAGCTGCAATTGCCGTTTGAATTAATCTCTGTAGAGCGGATATTCAGTCAGCTGGAAGTGATGCTTCACGGAGTGAGAAATCGCTTTTCGATCAACTTGAATGCAGTCAAAGCCGCGACTTGCGGCAGGTTTAAGTGTACGGAACTACGCCGTGCGAGCCCGAAAACTTCTAGCGCTCATCCCAGCGCGCCACGGAGGGCAGTTTCTCCAGCAACCGTAGTATAATTAAGCAGCAAAATAAAGGGTAGCTTTTTTTTTTTTTTTTCTATTTTACCTACTATTGTTTTTAATGCCGAAATTCCATACTGTAAATATACGTACTTTACGTCACGATTTCGTACTGTTCAGTCCTTGCCCCTGAGCGCAAACGCTGTCGGGGACGAGACCATTCCGACAGTCACATTGGCCACTGTACGATAGGAGCTTCTACTGTTCAGACCAGCGTTCCTACATGACTATCCACACGTTGATCGATTGCACGTAATCCCTCAAGTGGTATTAAACTTTTTAATGTAAAGCGGAATGTCAACCTGCGACACCCCGCCCCCTCCGATCACAACCCGACCAGCGGCATCAATGCCCAACAGTTTACGATCTCATCTTCTTGTTAAACCACTGATACGCGAACACATGGTCACATCGGCGATAATTCCAGTCTTCTGTTCACAACCCAACACTGTCATCACGATGTTGCAGCTATGTTGCTGACACGCACAAACACAAAACCACGTTGAACGCCGGTTGCACTCGGCATTGGAAAACAGAACCGAACTCAGGGGGGAAGGCACCCAGGCAGCCGGCAGCAAAACCTGCCTATCTTGGACGCAGTTCCTGCGGTTTCCATAACGTCGAAAACGTCGACACAGTTCTGCGTGCTTTCGCTACTGTAGTCTGTAGTGCTGCAGCCTGCAGTGGCTGTAGTTCCGTGCCGCGCGAGTCACGCAATCCGGAGACGGCCATCCCCCAGTGTACGTGGCGCTGCTGGCACTGCTCCGGAACTTCGCTGTTTCTAGCGGCTTCGTTTGCTCGTTTGATAAAATTAGTGATAAAAATGTCAATGCAACCGAAATGTTCTGGACGTTTAAACTGGAAGACGGAATTACAGGCGGCCTTCACTGTTGCTGAAGCTCAATCAACTCAACAGCTATTTATTAACCAACGTGCGCGACCTGCTCGAAAAACGAAACCGAAAGAAGATGAGTCGGGAGGGCGAAAGCTTTCTCCCGTCTGCCTGGAGAAGGGGAAAAACATTTTGTTCCTCCCCTTTTCTCGTGTCCGCTTGGGGGCGCGTCGATAGAAGGGAGGAAGGCGCGCCGTTGCTACTTTTTTCCTCCATTTTTTCTTAGAGTGCAGACGGAACGCTAAAGAGGGAAGGAGGTTTCCCCCTCTCTACTCTGTAGCGTTCCGTCTGCTTCCTCCTTTCCTGCGTGTCTTGCCCTCGCCCTACCATCAAAATACTCTGTGGGTATACGTGCGATATCTGGCGGGTGCTCGGACGACACTGCCAGCACAAAATCAAAATTCTCGACACCCGGCGGATACTCGGCCGACGCTCTAAGTACTCTATAGATACACGCCCGATATCCAGCAGGTACTCAGACGACGCGCCAGCTCGATTGACATACGCGGTGCCCGGTGGGTACTGAGCCGACGCTCCAAGTACTCTATGGATATACGGGCGATATCCGGCGGGTACACCGACAACTCGATTGACCTTGGATTAACACGCGACGTCCGGCGTGCACTCAGCTGACGCTGCTAGTACTCTATAGATATACTCGGCGTCCGGTGGGTACTCAGCCTGACGGTGGCGGTACTCCAGTGATATTGTGCTGGTACTGCCCCGCTTTTGAAACGATATTGTCTAGACATTGTGTGGATGGGAAGAACCGTATATTCTGAGTATTTGCCAACAATATTGTGTAGATACTCGCCTAATATTCTTGTGCCGCTTGGGGTGTTTCTCAATTTTGCCAAAGCCTTTGATACGGTCCCACGTAACCTGTTATTTTCTAAATTATCTAACTAAGCATTGATCCTCAAGTTCAGGCGTGAATTATTTCTTTCCTATCTGATCGTTCTCAGTCTGTTTATGCTAACAACACAACTTCCACTGCCATTCCTGTTACTTCTGGCGTCCCTCAAGGAACTGTCCGTGGGTCTCTCCTTTTCCTAATATACATAAATGATCTCCCACTTCACATTCTCTTCTCTCTTCGTCTCTTCGCTGATGATTGTGTTGTGTACAGGAAAATACCAACCCTCAATGACTCCCGAACAGTAGACAAACTTTGCTAAAATAGCCGACTTGTGCGTTACGTGGCATATGACTTTTAACATTGATAAATGTAAATGCATGTGTTTCTACCGTTCTCATCTTGCCCCCAGCCGAACCTCACTCTCCACGGTACAACCTTTACTTAGTATAAGTATCTAGGTGTTCAAATTACTTCTGATCTGTCCTGGGATACCCATATTATTACTATCATAGCATCGGCTAACCGCAGTTTAGGATATTTACGCCGCAAGTTCAAGTCTCCCTCTCCTGTCCTTAAAAGTCGTCTCTATACTACCTTTACCCGCCCTAAATTAGAATATGCATCTTCGTTTTGGAGTCCTCATTAACTAATTTTAGAAAACAAAATTGAGTCTGTCCAGAATGCGCCGTTCGTTTCAACCCGTCTGATTACTCACGTTTCTCCAGTGTGTCTGTCATGAAAGCCCAGCTTGACATCATCAATCTTTCTGTTCGTCGTGACATTTCCCGTCTGTCTTCTGTATAAGATTTATTACCACCCAACCTTACATCACTCCCTGCTTCACCCTCCTAGTTACACCTCTCTGAGGTTTGATCATCCCTCCAAGATAGTCCAACCCAAATGCAACTCAATGGCCTACCTTTATCCTTCCCTTCCGGACGCCATTGGGAGCTGGAACGACCTCCCGGAGAATATCGTCACCATCATTGACGGCACCTTGTTTTGGAGCGTTATATCTAATCGCCTTACTAATCCCCCTTCCCCTCTGTAATGCCAACTGGGCTTGAGGGTATTCGAAATAAAAAAAACTAAAAAAATATAATTAAAAAAATGTTTTGTCCATGAAAAAAGTTTGCTTGCAAAAACCCTTCCCATTAGACATTTTGTAACTGCATCCACTTTTTGAGTCCAAATATCAGGTAATGCGTTTCTCGTATACGCAAAAGCCACATGTAATGTCACGCACAATTTGACACGAAAGGGAAGCCCTACAGGGGGACTGAAGCTGCAGTTGAAGTGCCTACCCCTCGCCGTTGTAACGAGGAGCAGCAGTGTGTGCAAGTATATTTGCTTGTGTTGTACGAATAGTAGATTTCGACTTCAAATCGAATAGTGATTTTCGCCTAGTATTTTTGAATCGAATATTGAATATTTTTGGTGACAACAATTTGGCCAAAATGTTGCATGAAGAGAAACTAATGCATTCTTAAAATATTTCAAAGAGCAGTTTTTTGAATGAATAAAATCAAGATTTACTCGAGTAAAGGATTTATATTATAGAGGTTAGGTATACATTTTGGCAGCTTCTACTGACAAATTTTATAAAAAGAAACAGCACGAGCGAGGAACGCAGCTTGTCAAGAAAGCGCTGCCTAACATATACATTTTGCACAATAAGTAGAGTTTAAATTTAAAAATGTTATTGCAATCTAGATATCAACATTCACATGTTCGTCTCTTTTAGAATGCACCAAGCATGGTTTTGCATCATCCCGCTCTGAAGCTTTGCTATTTTCGCAAGCATCTTGCGAAGCTCGCTTCGTCGTAGCGCAGCTATGCGCTGCGGCGAGGAGGCGAGCTTCGCGGAATAGCGGTGTCAGCTTCGCGGGTATTGCTTCTCTACAGCGCGCCTGTACCCGGTACGAAGCGCTCAACAAAACTAATTTGCCGTGATCAACACTTCGAAAAGTATGAATATCGCGGTTCAGTTCGAATCAAATATCACATAGCATTATTATTTAAAACTACCGCGAGAGCTGAAGGCATCTAACCCATTTTAAATGCACTGCGATTTTTTTTTAACGTAGCGCGCTGGGATTTGCTACACAGGTGCGGCTAGGTGTTGTAAGTATACAAGCAACATATGCAGGAATGAACTTACATTGTTCAAAGACTAAAAAAGAAGAATCTGTTTCGGACAATATACGGCACCGTTTTGCAGATGATGCCATACGGGGCTGTCTACTTGCATACCCTGCCGACAGATGTCACAATGTGAGGCACTCTAGGATGCGGCGCGTGGGCCAATTATTTCTGTGGAAGAAACGGGAGGCCCTGAAGGATTTAAATACATGTTTTTATGTTCAGTTTATTTTAAAAAGATATCACACATTGAAATTTTTACATTATAGATACTCGCGTCGCCTTAAAAAAAAGCGTATTCAAAACTTTCGAAAGATCGTCTGCTAAACTCGGTGCGGTATGCCCTTAACGCTTCGGGCATCTGTCGGAAGCATTTTGACACGGTCTGCAATCTCCACGAAATGCCTAGCTGCACCTAAACAGTAAATCGCAGTGCAGTACATTAAAAAAAAAACGATTTTCCCAGTATACTTGAATTGGGTTAGATGATTTGGGCCCTCGCGGTACTATTCAAATATTCGTGCAACACTAATATTTACTCATGAACGATTAGCAACGTTATGAGAAGGCACATTTTGTGCTAGCCAAACAGAACCTCAGGTCAACCTCGGGATGCCTTACTTTCCCTACCTTTGACACGAATAAGGGCTTTCCTCTAAATTTCCCTTCTACTGTAAATGCTGCAAATGGCGGAGCGCTATCCGATTGAAAGAACAATTAGGACTGCGTAGTAAAATCCTTTGGGTGGCGTGATACAGTTTTATTTGCAAATCTTTGTCTGATGCCAAGGTTTGTGTATACAAAGTTGCACCCCTTTTCATTTTTATCATTGTTATCATTGTTATCATTGTTATCATTTTTATCTTAAAGTACAACTTCCTAGTTCTGACTGTCATTCAAGCAAGGGCCTGCCAGACCTCGTCAAGCTGCCACTGGCAGCTTTTTGTCTAGGATCTTCGTTGGCTTAAAGGCCACAAATAAAACGATTGATTGATTGAAGTTTGCGTTAGGAAATTCCGGTTATGACATATTATATACTATATGATGTTAGCTCACATAAAGCAGCTCAGTTAATCAACATAGTATCGTGGTTTTAGAACATAAAGAGAAACACAAACTTAAAATACGTTATGTAAAATTAAATTGGCAGATGCCATCAACAGTTATCATCACGAAACAAAATGTTTCCATACCTTCACATAAAGGACACTTCCAGACTGACTTAGCCTAACACCTCCTAAATACCAATATCTTAGTACACAATATCCTCTCTCTCCTATCATATTCCAGTGCAGAATAGAGTGTGGACAGACACAAGTGCTATGTTAGCATTCGCCTAGATTTTGAGTTTAGTTGGTGAGAGCACGCGTTGACAGCTGCATGATAATGCAGCTCTTTTTTACAGTCTGTGTTTTATCCTGACTATTGAGAAGTGATACAATCCAGCACCACTAAGGCCTTGCTACCTAGGAGGTGTTGAACTTGTGGGATCTGAATATTGAGTTCTTTAAATTATTGATTTCGGGCTTTTAGGCTCCTCTGTCTCTTGAATGTTATCAGAGACAGATGATGATGTAGAAAAAAAAATCGACTAAAGGTGGAGGGCCGGCATTTTGAACAGGGTTGGTTTATGAAATGAAGGTTACGGCGGAAACGAGCTGGTGGTAGTTAAAACTATTCAGTTCGTCCCCTAGATTTAGCAGGAAAATTAAAGTCTCGTCACCTCGAGACTTATTCAATTCCCCAACTCCCCGCTAATTTTAGTGAGGAACTGAATTTGTGCTGAGGTCACGTGGCGTAAATTTTTCAGCTTAATTTAGAGGAGAAACTGTGGGAGGAGGGGAGGGTATGGAAGAGGAGGGGAGGGTACGCAGAAGGAGGACGGGAGGGTACGGAGTAGGAGGAGGAAAGGAGAAGGAGGGGATGAAAAGGAAAAGGAAATTAGGAGGAGTGGAGGAGGAGAGGGTACGGAAGAAGAGGGGGAGGGGCATACCCTCGCCACTGTAAACTCCCCTCCTACGCCTCAAGAGCTGCGCATAGGTCGGCATTTTAAGCTGTCGTCACTCAAACTCACGATCACTATTTTTTGCTCAATCAGAACTCACGCCCACTCACGATCACGATTTATTCAAAATAGGATCATCACCTGGACTCACCCTCATGGCTCAACGCAAAACCAAAACTCACTCGCCGTCATCATCACGGTCGTCACGCTCACAGATCATCACGGTCATCACGCTCACAGGTCATCACGAATCATCAGACTCACAGGTCATCACACTCACAGTTCCTCACGGTCCTCACACTCACAGGTCATCACGCTCACAGATCCTCACGGTCCTCATACTCACAGGTCATCACGGTCCTCACGGCACTCACACTCTCAGCTCCTCACGGTCCTCACTGTTACAGGTCATCATGCTCATCACACTCACAGGTCCTCACACTCACAGCTCCTCACGGTCCTCACACTCGCAGGTCCTTGCGGTCCTCACACTCACACAGGTCCTCACGGTCCTCACACAGGTCTTCAGGCTCATCACACCCACAGGTCCTCACACTCACAGGTCATCACGCTTGCCAATTGCTTTCTTTGTGCTTTTCTTTTATTTCTCTCAAGCCTTTGGTTTGTCTTCGCGTGAGTCGTGCGGCGGGGAAACTTCTGAGCCACTAATCCAATTTGAAAGAAATGTACTATGTTAATGTTCATGCTCCGCACATTTTTACCAAATTTCGTAAACCTGGATGAATCACGAAAGAAACTAAATGCAAGCTGACTAAAGTGGGTGCGTTTAACTTTCGCCTGCTGACAAGGGCGGCGGGAAAACAGAAACGCGCCTTCCGACAGGTTACACAGACAATGTCGCAGTGATTAGAACATCGCCTCGCTGTGCATACCTCGCTCATTTGTACACAGATAAACAATTACTACATATATCACCTCCGTTTCTTTTTTTGTGCCACCCACAGGTACTTCTACGGAAGTTTATGCAGAATGTATATATAGTAAACATATGGGCATCGACCCATTTTTTTTGTTGTTTTTTTTGTGTGTGTGTGTGGGGGGGGGGGGTATATTAGGTAGGGTGGTTGCACGTGACGACGGTTTGAAATCTCACCATAATCCCTGTTGACAGTGGTGTCTGTCAGTCGTATGCTATTCTATGAACAGAGGCCGCGGTGGCCGAGTTTTCTTCTCACTTGAGTTGCTTCTAATTTTGTTGATCGACCGTGCTTGCCGGAGTAGGCTGCGATTTAAGGAGAATCATCGGCTGGCATTGTTTTTCAGTCATCTCGGCCTTTATAAAATACTGTCAGCATTCATTATCTTGATAATGCAGCCGTCCTTGAATTGATTTCGTTTGGATTGGTTTGACTTTCGCATGACTTTGCTTGGTTTGGTTTGGAGTGGTTTGGGGGTTTGCGGCCGTCCCCATGTGGTTCTTTGTCGCGCTCTCGATCATGTAGGGCGCGCCACTTTTCATGTGGCAAACCGCGTCATTCTTGACACGCAGTTTTATAATGGGCAATCAGTTCGTCGAACAAGGTTTCATAGACAGATTGTTTCATCGACACTACGATGTTTCATCGGCAGATCGTTTCTTCAACATTTGTTTCATCGATGTGTCATCCGAAGATCGTTTCTTCGACATTCGATGCTCGACAGAGCTTATTACTCAGCCACCATATTACTACATTTCGTCGACACTTTTTTTGTTCGTTTTGTTTTACTCGTACGTCTAACGACATTTCTCTTTCTCTCTCTTTCATCGACGCGGCGTTGGCTCCTTGACGTCATGCGTTCTTCGCGTGTTCGCAGCGCACTACGGTGTCCGCTTCGGACAGGGCGCAGGTGGCGCAAGCGCAAATGCTCCTCACTCTTTGTACGCATGCAGTGCAGTGTGTTGTGCGTGGTGTTGGCTGTGCGCTTACGTCGCTTACGTTGCTGGAGTGGTGCGTGCGGCGCGGCGGCCTTTTGCACACGTATGACCGTTTGGCCGCGTGCTCGGCCTGTCTAGCGGATATTGGTTTACGAAAGGAGCGTGCCCTATAGGGGGGGGGGGGGGGGGGGGCGAAGGGGGGGGAGAGGAAACTGAGGCTCGGAGCTCGGCAGCCAGACGGTCGGACGTAATTGTTGCTTTCTGTCGTGCTTTTGGCCGCGTGCACACTTGACGCTCGCGAGATGCTGAATCATTCCAAACTTTTTCTAAAAGGAGTTTTTCTCGACGCAGTGGCGGCTTAGTATACCGCTCATTTTTTGTAGCGTCATGTGAGGCTTATTTTGTGCCCAGTAATGCACGCGAAATTCCAAAACTGACGTTTTGCAAGTGTTCCGAAATAGGTAGTGACGTAGAGGTTAATCTGTCGGTTTCGGTAGTCTTTAAAAGTCCAATGAACGAGGTATTTGCATTGTTATAGAGTCGAAGCATAAGGAGTTTGAGCGAATATAGGGGGCACTCCGATCGATCCAACATGGCGGTAAAGAGGGGGATAGATCTGCGGCGCCCGTAGATCGGTAGCGTATAAATTAAACAAAGCGTGCTGTTCTGTTTGTTTACGTGTGCGAGACGATCATCGCTTCAACCAAGACCTACCGTGATGCTACAAATGAAGTGTTCAAGCCAGTCGAAGGCAAGCAATCTTGCCATAGTCAAGATATGTGTGCAAGTGTTCGACGTGAGGTCTCACGCTGGTGCAGCTGTCATCAAGTTGAACCGAATGTACTTGGGTCCAAAGAAAGGTGCACATCAACAATGTTGGCGCGTTGAAACTATGACGCGTACTTTATCTAAAACTAAACTTATCGGTCTGCGGCTACAAACATTTTCGTTGACGTTGCTTATATGAAGTAACCATTCAGGCCTCGCATTAAACGGCGTTGCGAACTCTTCGGTTGTTCTAGTTAATAGTGCTATAAAGTGGTTGGATGGAAAGTATGACAGCTACAGCATACAAGGGACGACTGAGGTCTTTATCCTGCGTTCTATGTATGGAAACATCGGTATCCTTGGTGTTATATTGCGATCAGCTGGTCGCCGATCGTTCTGTTTTTATGCATAATGTAAACAAGCACCGGAAGCGCCAATCTCATTTCGATGTGCTTGTGCACCCCTACAAGCCTCCTTTTGGCTCTTGTGGAAAGCTTTATTGTAATAGCAATAGTCTCATCGGTCGTTCGAGTTGTATGTACCACGGTGATATCTGCTGTGTGCGATCTGCAAAATAAACAAGTCTGTATTAAATGCCAGAAAGAGAACAAAGGTAAAGCTTTTTTAACTTTTTTTTTTCTTTTTACAAAAGAGGGCAAAGCTTCTGAAACAAGAGCAACCTAAGCTGATACTTGAGTGTGCTCAAGAATGAATGGCAAAAGGTGCTTATGCTAAGTGGTAGATGTACACAGTTAATTTTCTTTTGCCTCTGCATTGTAAATTGAAAGATATGTATCAGCAGAAGGCACGTGTCCTTTTGAAAATGTATTTTATTAGGGCAAAAATAGGTTTTCATACACAACCGAAGAGTTCGCAACACCATTTAATGCGAGGCCTGAATGGTTACATCATCTAAGCAACGTCAACGAAAATGTTTGTAGCCGCAGACCGATAAATTTAGGTTTAGATAAAGTATGCGTCATAGTTTCAGCCTCAAACGCCAAACATTGTTGATATGTACCTTTCTTGATGACAACTGCACCAACGTGAGAGAGCCCACGTCGTCGAACACTTGCACCCATATCATGACTAGGGTATGGCAAGATTTCTTGCTTGAAGTGAAGATCATCTCGCTACGACTAGCTACGACCACACACCGCAGCGATGCAGGCGTCGAAGGGGTGCATCGCAGTCAGTCGCCGTCACCCGACGCTGCTCGTTTGACATTCACGGCTTTCCGCCCAGGTGCTTCGTTTGTACTTGGAACCAAGTGTTATTTTCTGTGCTTGTGTCTGTGCTCAGTGGCTGGATATGGGCCTCAAGAGCAGTTCTCCAGGCTCAATAGCATTCGCCGAAGAACTTGCGAAAAAAATGCCACCCAGGAAAAAAAAGCACGAAGACACAACGCACCAGCTTGGTGGACTATGCACTGGTCGCGGAAACCAGGCCCTGCGGAGTATACACCAAATGCAAACTATCTACAAAAAATCATTTTAGGTTCAAATTGGCTTCTGCGGACTAAACGCCTCGACACTGCCTGTTATTATGCATTGTATATTCACCACTGTTTGTTGCGGCTTGAGACTGCCTTCCTGTAATGATGCAGAGGGGTCAACTGAACCTTGAAATAGACATATTTAAGCACATCTAGACACGATGTTCCTTAAAGCCAGATGGTCAGGGAAAAGGTGTGCCATTACCTAATTTGCCAACAGCACACCAAAGGTCACAATCAAAACTCACCGAGTCAATGGGCAGTTTTCCACCGCATTATCGCCGTGTAATCACCCATTTGGTTCATTAAAAACCTTGAGGCTGTAGCCACCAGCACACCCATTCTAGATCTGGAAAGCGTATGCTGTAGACGAAATTCCCATATCATCACATTTTTAGCAAACTGAATGGTCCCACCTGTTACACTTTTAGCTTTGGAAGTAAACCAGTTCACAATACCACCAGTGGCATACATCGTGCCAAGCATTAGTGCCGCGTGTGGCAGCAAAATGTCCTAACTAGGGAAGCAAACTTAATCGATCGTGTTGATTAAGGCACCTAGATACGGGAGAAATTATCAATCAATCAAAGAAGGACCCTCGAAAGGGAAGTTTTCTCGCCGAACGAACATTACTTTTTATTGGGCGTTCCGCAATGTAAGGCCGAAGACATTCACTCCGTGATCGGTACAGAAGCATTTGCTCAGTAGTCGGTCGTGCGTGATAAAAACAACAACAAAAACAAAGGTGGATTAGAAACGCGATAGATTCGCCTTTGCACGGAGTACTTAAACTTAAAATCGTGTCAACATAAAGCGACTATGGCCCGCCATGCTAGCAGCTATCTTAAATTTTACCCGTGTAGTCGTCACACCCGTGCACCAAAAGAAAGCGTTGCTGCAAGCACCTCCGCCGTCAACTTTGAGTCGCTGTTGAGTTTGAAGAACTGCTCTATGAGGTCCATATCCAACCACTGAGCACATACACAAGCACAGGAAATAAAACTCGGTTCAAGTACAAGCGAAGAATCCTGGGCGGAAAGCCCTGAATGCCAAACGATCTGCGTCGGGCGACGGCGACTGACTGCGGTTGCGCTCCTTCGACGTCTGCATCGCTGCGGCGGGTGGTCGTACCTAGTCGTAACTGATCGTGTCAGCTCTATTGCTCGTACCGGAACACTAGAGCCGCGTAATATTCTTGCTGCTGAAGTTTATAAGCGTACGTTCGTGGCCAACGCATTTACACAAAGCCAACGCCCAGCTAACCAATCCCCCTCTTTCTCTTTCGGCGACCGGCCGCCAGGGCGGTGTCCGTGACATCGTCGCTGAAACTCCTCAATCGCCTACGTCGTCTTCTTTGCCATAGGGCAGCTGACCGCTTCTACGTGCGCGAGCTCTCGCTGGAAGCGTAATCCTATATATATAGTGCTCATCCGTGTGTACTGTAGCGAATATTTCAGGCCCAACATATCAATAGTTTATTGTTATCAACCAGGAAAACGCAATATCTGTAAACACCCCCCGACAAAGAAAGAAAACGAGAGCTCGCCGTTCGCTTTGACCAACGTTGGCTTTGACCAATAGACCGATCTCACCAACCGTCAAGAGCGTGCGTGACGCAGCCATAGTTGTACTTCACCGGAGGCAGCGGTAGTGCACGAGACGGCTCGTCTCGTGGGGTGTGTCTCGTGCACTACCGTGGCGTTTACCCTCGTGCGGAAAGATCACAGTTCCCGCAATTCATTGCGACAGACGAGGCATTGCGAAACTGGCGATGAGGTCGGTCTATTATCCCAAGCCCGGTTCAAAAATCTGCGTTTCGAGCGACAGAAACCACAAAAACAACACGAACGACATGACAAAGGGGACGATTATGTTCGTATTGCAGAGCGTGGCAGATAATGCAATGAGCAGCTTTGTCAAGCAATCATGTGTCACGGTTGTCCCGGTGTCATGTCGTTCGTGTCGTTTCTGTCTTTCCTGTAGCTCGGAAGGCAGATGTGTGAACCGGCCTTCACGAGCCTACTCTGATGGTACGCTTGAACGTCACGGAAAATCGGTCTCCTCGCCTTTTCGAGGTGTCGCCACGGGTACGAATACTGGCGGGGTATTAAGTGATTTGTTGGGCACACAAGCGTCACTACAGGTTATGACTCTGTCAACATTGCCTGAATCCTATTCTAATTGTAAAATAAAATATCGAAGGTGTCTTCCCGGGCACAATGTCCGCCCATATCAAAATCGAACTTGGCGGTTTTTTTTAAATGCAATATTTAGCATTATTTCGCGCATTAAGTTCCCGGAAATTAGCAGCACATTCGGGAAATTGAAGTTGAGTGTTTTTTTTTCATAACTCGCGGAAATGATGACAAACGGTTTCTCCGGACATTTAGTTGCAAATTCACAAGCTATATTATAATTTATGTTGCATAATTATCAAATTCGCGGCCTTTCTGCAACCATCGGTTCGAGACAGATTCTCTGTCGCTCGGTTAACAAGTGTTCATTCAACGCAGTAGCGCACTTCAACGAACCGCTGATCAATCTTGCCGTCCGCTACACCATTGTAAAAATTCATTACGGGCTTGAATCATCGCGATATGTGTCATATGCCTTCCAACGATAAGAAGTGTTTCAGAATTGAATTGTAAAAAGATCAGATATATTATTTTTGTTTTCCAAGAAATTCTTGCCTCACTCTGAGCACCTATGCATTAGACCATAACAACGTAAAAAAGAAACATGAATAAACAACGGCCAAGGGGAGCACAGCGTCACGCACGAAGCCCGAGAAGCCCGGGCAATTGGCGCCTCGGAGTCGCGTCCAGCCGGCGCGCCGGCAACCCGGCCGTGGCCGTGGCCGTGGAGCAGGCGCCGCGACGTTGCGGCCACTGCGCGCCTCCGTCAGCGAAGGCACACGGCACACGGCGAATTCTGCGAATCCCGATGAGTTAGTAGATTTATTGGAGTAAGACACATGGCAGCGTCTCAAAGGCGTCCATTCTAGATGCCACCTGTCTCTATGCGACGCTCTAATTGGCCCACTGAGTCGTAGCTTCCACAGTTTGCTAAGTGTGCCCAAAGGCAACCAGCAATGCAGCTTGGAAGTTGGAACGACACGTTGCGCCATCTAGCGACTGAAAAATAAAACAACTTGGATAGTCCAGGACGGCCTGGGTCGCGAGGACTGTGGGCGGGCGCATTTAGAAACCACGTGTGAACGTGGCATTTTGGATCGGCGTGAGCCTTTTTGGAAGTGTTCTTTCATAAAATTAAGTCTCAACTTCACGTCTCTATGACCTTTCCGGGTTCCTGTGACATCTCCCCTAAGCCTAGAGTTTTCCCCAAAAATAAACGCCGCTACTGCTGCGTGAAAGACTGCCACGGTCGTGCAGGTGACCCAAGCGTCAGACTTTACCGCTTCCCTTTAAGACCTTGGGAAGCGACACGGCGACAAAGTGGATTACTGGAGTGCGATGCATCAAGTAAGTGAATTTTACATTAATTGTTGAAGTGAACGAAAATAGATGTGCAGGCTTGGAAAGTGGTTCTCTTTTGCAAAATAACGTATTTATACTAGTTTTTTTACGAGTCTCTGAGACAACCATTTAGAGAAATACAGTAGGAAAAATTGGGCCGATTGTTGCTTCGCTTTGACGTCGAGAATCAGGCGATCAGGTCTTCAAGCGAGATGCCCTTCGACTTGTTCCCGGCACTCGTAGTTGTAGGCGTGCATTTGGTTGCGACCGCGCGCGCCGTTCGGCACGCGCGGTTGCAACCAAAACCTTTTAAGCATGCAAGTTTTTAAATAGTGGATTTTCGTAGAACAAATTTTTGTTTGTTTCGGCTACCAAATTTAATGCTGAGTCTGGTAACAAATGTGACGGCGTGCGGAAAACAGGATGCTCACTTTTTTTTCTGGGAAAAGCTCATGCGAAGCGTAAATATCCTTCTCATATCCTGTCGCCAGACTTGTGCACTGTTCTCTAGCACGGAGAGTTTGGTTCTAATTACCCACATTTTATTCTAGTGTCGTGGGGGCGCCGGGAGAAGAAGAGGACGGTCGAGCGAGGCGCGAGCGGGGGCCAGCCGGCGAGGAAAGAGGAAGAGCGTGCTGCACGAGGCTGGGGCCGGGCAGGAACGATAGAGCCGTTCTGGCTGGTCCGGCTCATGTCGGTCCCAGGAGCGTTCCACCAGCGAGCTTCGGATCAGGACCGGCGGAAACGGCGAGCCTGGCCTTATCGGCCTAGTCCATGATGGTCCAGGAGTGGTTCTGCAGCGAAACTCTGGCTGTGATAGCCCGGAACAGCTAGCGTACGCAGTGCGTGGGAAGGACGATCCGCAGGCGTGGACACGGACTCCGACTGCCAGCTATGAACGACGGGCGACAACCAGGGTCGGCGGGTCCGGACTGCCGGCTCTCGAAGACGGGCAGCCGGGAAGTACAGTAAACCTATTCGCTGCCTTCTCGTTGCGTTGTGTCACTTCCTGGGAGACGAGCGAATCACAGACCGATCGGGCGGCGATTATTATATAGAGCGACGCCGCAAGCGCACGAAGACAGTTCAAACAGGTGTCCAAATGACAGCTTCAGATTATGCTCTCAACACTTGGACCTATCAAGGCTCCCGATGGTCTTAAAAAAACGCATAAAATAAGAAGGGACATGGCGCGCACGTGCACACGGGGACTGCTGAAATCGGGTTCGCCGCCGCTCGCCACGGCCCGACGGGCAGACTAGCCACTGGCCGACCCATTAAGAGAGACCCCTCCGCTTGTGGCGCCGAATGCAGCACTCTCGTGGCGCCGCCTGGCCATTGCCGGCTGGCTGTCCTGCACTTGCGCCATCTTGCCCCAAACAACACTTAAAAGCATGATATCGCACAATGTGAAAGACCTCACTCGAAGCTTCGATCGATCATGACACCGCCTTTGTCGCACTTCCTGAGTGATGACTCATTGCGAAAGGTACGTTGAGGTGCGCGGAGAAATGAAATTCCGGGTGCTGATGAGGATCATGCGAGTTATTTAATTTTATTGCAGCTGTGCGAACGTTATAGTTGACGCAATCATAAAAGTCTGTGCCCACTGACACCAACTTGACAACAGGAACCGAAATACTGTAACAAAGAGAATTTAAAAGACTCCTCTTCTTCTCCGTTGATTAATGATGCTGATATTAACAAGTACAACTTTTTATTTAAGTGATAGGATATAAAATCTTTACAACATATATGGCCAATTCGTGAATAAATGTTGGGGTGAATAATCCTAACCTCTGGCGACTTCCCCTGCCGTCCTCCGAGACCGCACTTTCAGCGGGTGCCCCGACCACAGCCGACCTCGACAAACAAGGATCCACACAAAGGCGGGCGAGCCGAACTCCTCCACAGCCGTAAGGGGTCCCAAGTTTGCGAGTTAGCGGGCGGAAGACTCCACAGCCGAAGTGGGTCGGACGTACAGGTTGGCCTCCAGAGGCAGGGAGATGTCCAGGGCTTGGTATCCGGGAGCCAAGTTTTTTACAGCCCTTCGGTGGCCGCTTATATTGAGCTCACCAGCATTCTGGGGTCCTCCAGTCCACCAATCAGAACGTTTGGGAAGGACCAATCAAGAGGGGTTTTCTTAGAGCCAATCAAAGGCTCGGAACCTAAAGCAAATACGAACATTCCAAACCACGCGCATATACGAGACAGAACACATTCCAAACGAAGCTCACAAGAGCAGCCATAAACAACAGAAAGCACACTCGTACGTAGACAGAGAAGTTACACATACACAGGGCAAAACCACCTCCGAAGTAGAGATCCCAAAAGCAAACATACACAGGACAAAACGTTTCCAACGCGGGGTTCTGTAAACTCAGTGTAGCGTTACAGCGTCCACGTTCGCCCCCATTTGGGGCTTCCCGACTCCGGTGGAATCCAACAGCCGTTCCGTGTAGACGGAAAGAACTCTCGGAGAAGGCAAAAAACATAAAGTGAAGCTAGACTAAATACTCGCGCGAGCAACACTTCGCGACAATACACACGAACCTTTCTATGCCACAGAGAGAGGAGCGCTAGCCGTTCGGAGCGCTTCCCCAACTCCGACGTTACCGCGCCGCCTCGAGGCGCCGTCAGTCCGTTGGCGTCTCGCAGTCTGCCGTGAAGCGAAGAGCGAACGCCGAGGAGAGACGAAAGCGACCCCCCCCCCCCCCCCCCCCCTTCCTCATACCCCCTCTGCCCTCTACAGCTGGTTGAGACATTGCGGAGGGCGGTGGCAAGGAGGAGCCTGCAAGAACAAGCACCCCCCCCCCCCTCCTCCGCCCTCCACAGGAACCGGCGCGTTCACATGGCGAAGGAGCAGGCGAGCGACACCCAAACCAACTCTGAAGGCCCGAACCCCACGCAGTACTTGCGAAGCGAGAGTCTCCTCGCCCACTAAGACGGCCCGGGAGCTCACGTGACCAACCCTGCTAAGAATATACCAGCGCTCACCGCGACTCATCCTGGCCATGGTCCTCAGGCTCACGCCATCACGCAGACTAATGCGATCACCGGACTCATATCCACCCAAAGACTCACGTCTTGATTCAGGCTCATGCTCATGAGCCTCGAAACTCACAATCACACTCAAGAGACCTCAAAACTCACACTCATGAGTACTTCACTTAGCACTCAAGCTCACACTCACACTCAAGAGTTTTAAGAACTAACAATCACACTCACGGTCAAACTCACGTTCATGAGTTCGCAGGGCTCACACTCGCACTCACACTCATTAGTTCTCAGAACTCGCGATCACACTCGCGATCAGACTCACGCTCATCAGTTCTCAGGACTCACGCTCACACTCACACTCATAAGTTCACGTACCTCACGATCACACTCACACTCACAATCACAATTTTTCGAGACTCGCGGCCTCACTCACGATCACCTCAAATCTGATGGTGAGCGTGAGTGATCGTGAGTGATCGCACTCATGAGTGAGAATGCCGAGGTATGGAGCTGCGCGCAAAATTCACAGTACAGAGATTTGTACAATTCATTTTTTCATTACCTGACCCTGCTGTCATGCACATGAGTATGGGCATTCAGCATTGTCACCAGTTTTAGGACCAATGACTGGCTGGATCTAAGAGCACAAAGCTGCTGCCACACCCTAAGCTTAGCGTTGAACGGAGTATACAACAAATCAGAAGCACGCTAAAAGTGTAGCGACTTTGAATATTAGGTGCTTTGGAGCTTGACTTTGGCGAAGCATTCTTAGCGTTCAATTTATTTCCGTTTTGTCGCAAAAACGCCATACATCAACAAGAGTGTATGGTGCGGCAGTATGATTTTTTATAAGCACTTTTGTGATACTGCAGTCATTTTCAATTTTTACTGATGCTGTTTATAATGGCCTAGCAATACTTTTTTTCGAATAACGAATAGAAAACTGCAGCGACACTAGAAATTTTTTTTTTTCGTTGCTTGACTTTTGCAAAGCCTTTTTACTTTTTTTATTTTGATTTCAGTTCTGGAGAGAGAAGAAAAGAAGACATTCAAGACTGCTTATGTGTAGGAATGCTTTCGCATTCCTACACGCAGCGCATTTTTACAAGCAGAGCGCGACGCCTTTCTTTTTCACACGGCACTTCTAAGGAGACATCACGCTCCCCGTGTGCGCGGGGGTGGCGTCCGTGCCGGCTCCATGGCTTCCTTGACGATGTGTCTTCGTTGCTGTGCTTTTCTTTGTCTCTTATTTCTGAGGCGCTTCCGCTTTGACCTTGAGCTGCCTCGACGGCTTCTGTGACAAAGTATCTGCGTTGCTGTGTTTTTGGCCAATAGAAGTTTTGGTTCCGTTTCGCTGAGCTAGTGGGAACGAAACACCGGCTTCGTTCCATGGGACTGTGAATGCTTTCGCATTAAAGCTTCGTCAAGAGTTTAGGGTACAGCAGCGTAATGTTTGCATGCGTCCTGAGATATAGTGTTTTTAGTTTCTATATTCGGCGATTAAGAGGACCTCGAGAATTTTTTAAAAGTTCAATACACAAAAAGGCATAGAGACACTTGAATTGTTCATTCTAGTCCTTCTATTTTAGTCAACTTTGTTATTTCATTTATAAGCATGCCAGTCATGTTTGCCTCGTCATTCTATATGCCAAGTGTTTCCGGCCGTTCGAGTGCACGGCGCACCTCTCGCGCAGCTTGGAAATCTCTCTGGCTCCTGTTGGCAGTCTGTGAGCGCCTGCAGGTCATCGTCGCGACTTGAATGCGAGTAATTTATGAACCGCCGCGAACATGAACCGCCTTCGACGATGAACCGTCTGAGCTATCAGATGGAAGGTTGCGATGCTGCGCGAACGCTTGTTGAAAGGGTCTACGTAAGGTACGCCGAGCGCAGGAACGACTTCGCAGGCGTTCGAAGGGCGAGTATTTTGTGACGACAAAGCAGCGTCTTGCATCTTCAGCAAGTTAACAGTGCTCGAGAGTCCCACACTCACAATTCAGCAGAGCGAGCGCGGTCAGCTAAATCAAGGCGCAATCGGCTCTTGCTTCGCGATTGTTGTGTCGTTACATGGCCTACACTGATGACATGTTCACTGACATTCAAAACAGCTCTCTCGAGACTGCATGCAGGTCCAACAGCCATGCACGTGCCGCCGCTCTGCACTTCAGTATTAAACGGGCTCACCGCGTAACGGGAAAGCCCTTTGATTAAACCGGTGCATTTTTACGGTCACCGGTCACCCGCTTGTACAAAATGGTCATCCGTCTAAACAATTGGGCGACCCGCTTGCTCGAACGAGTGACCCGTTTGCCCAAACAAGTTATCCAATTGACCCAACGGGTGACCCGTTTGACAAACGAGTGACCAGTACGGCTAAACTGCTTGCGGTACCAACCTCTTTACTTTCATATAGGAGCCGAGCTCTAAATAGACGATGGAAATCTCGTCAATACGTAATGGTTTTCAGTATTATCCCAGGGGGATAAGTACTCAAATTCGGGGGACTGAAGGGACTATAGCGATAATCGAAAGCGACGACAACATGGGAAGAAATTGAATAAACAGGGGGATAATTGAAATACACTACTGTGGATAATATTTGTAGACTCCTACATACCTGTAGCCTTCCAAGGCAGCAATCTGCTCAGCACGGTGGGTCCAGTCAATGGCGTCTTCACTCTTGTCAAGCCATTTGTTGAGTTCAAGCCTGTTGCCTTCAACTAGGTCGCTCAGCACGATGTGTTTGAATCGACTGGAGGCCAAAAGCGCAGCCAGGAGGATCGGGCCACTGCCCACATCCAACAGAGTCTCACCCTGAGCCAGATCTATAGAAAGCAGACCAACGTTTTATACTGCTTCATTGTCAACAAATTCAGGCATAGGATTTTTCTGCCAAATTTTCAAAAAGCATCACAGTTCACAAACAAGCCGTTGTTCGTTTTCTCAATGAATGTGTCCACTTAAACCTGGTGAGATACGAAATGCATCGCCAAATACAGAATGAAGGTCGCAAAGAGACATATGTTAAAGTTACCTTAATGAAGGCCGTGTGAATCGGGAATCAGTAGGCGGTCCGCTGACAGGGCTATAACGCGGCTGCTGACTGGAGACTCTAGAGTTTCGATTTGCAAAGGGTAAAAGTGAAATCATGGGGATACTTTGTAATTCAATGCCCTTCATCTTTTGCGGCTCCTGCTAAAGCTAACTAATGCGGAGCTTCGTTGGACTTGGCAGGTTCGGACTTATGGGTCAGGGCTGGGGGCGGGTAGTCTATGGTGACTGCGAACGGGGTCTGCAAGGAACCCGTTCCCAGTCACCTTACACCATATCCCGTTCCCAGTCATCATACACCATATACGTTACGGGCGAAACTTTTCTCAGATTTGTTTTGTTAACTTACTGTTTGTTATGTCACTAAAACAAATATTTTCTTTCAGCAAAAGCTCGTGTAAGTCGATATTTTGTTAAGAAATAGGGTACCTCGGGGGCCTTAGGGTAAAGCTGTCAGCACCACCTCGTCCCGTCCCGCCCCCCCCCCCCCCCCCCCCCCCCCCCCCCCCACTAAATCCGCCCATGGCACGCGTACGTTATCGCAATGTCTTCGAGATAATATAGGTTCAGTACTAAATTTTCGGTGTTACCTAAACAAGAGAAACACGGGCCACAGTTTGAACACGTGTGCTGTATGAGCGTTCGACGGACATTTAAGCTCCAATACTTAAAAGAACAGTCCCAGCCGAACGCTTGCACAGCACGAGTGTTCAAAGCGCCCCGCTTAAATTTTTTTTTGCGATACGGCGAAATTTTAGCATTGCGCCTTTGCAGGTGTTAGTTTTCGCGTGGTGGCGAAAATAGCTAGTGGAGAGGCGGAGACGCTTAGAGCGTTTAAAACGCTCGACGCTTTCTGTACCTCCTCGCACCATATAACGGAAACCGGCGCATGATACACAGACCCATATAAAGCGGTGGAATTCACCCTGAAGTTTAGGCACATAGGTACAAACCGTTTAAGAACCTTTTTATTCCATTAGAGCGTTTTCTCTACAGCCATGCCTCGTTAACATAGACCCCGCTAATATGAACACGGCGCCTTATGTAAGAAATTTGTGGGGACCAATTTTTCGGTATGCAACTCTGTCCCTGTTGAAATGGAAACCCGCACTGTGAAGTATAGTGTTCCCGAGAAGTGTGGTGGGAAAAGCGGCGGTGTCCTAGAATGGCCAGCGTGAAGACGGATGGCGTTGAAATCCGCAAGGGCGAGAAAGGGTACAGCAGTCGAATTACATAGAAGAATCAAAGTCGAACACGCTTGGCGAAGCTGAGAGGCAAGGTGAGAGAGGCAATGTGATAGGAGCAAGGCAAGGCGATAGGAATGGACGACGTCAGGTGAGAAGCGGAAGCGGTCAGAGATCATAGCGTCTGTCAAACATAAACGAACGGAGCTTTCTGCTTAACTAAACAAATAATTTGGGAATTCAAAAGTGTGACACCTTTTGAATCTGGCGGTTTGTGCGAATGGAGCCGAAAAAAACCTTGCCATTGGTCTCGCCAAAGGTCATGCAATTATGAAAGGGTCGACAAGTGGATGTGCCTGGCAACATCCTGCTCAAGCCTTTGCAGACAACGAGCACCGAATTTCGAACAACTAGAGGAAGCCGTAGATATCTTGTTGTTGAATATGCCTTTTATGGGCGATGCTGTGAGGGGCAAGATGCTAGAAGACAAGAACAAACAGTTTTGCGCCACATTGGGCAAACATATAATTTTGATTCTTTTTTTAAACATGGTGTTAGAAGGCTTTTTTATGTCTGAGCTGTTCCTCTAAAACTTCTTGTTTTCTAAATTTCGTTGTAGTCGTTCTTATGCAATTCAGTATCGAAAGTAAAACACCGGTATCTTTCAATTGACAATATTTTAATATCCATAATTTGCGCAACTTCACGCAGGAATTCAGCACTTCATCTACTCGAGAGGGTGGCTCAACGAGCTAAATAACGCAAGCCCTGGAATTTCAAGCCACTGCATTCACTTATTGAATCTTAAGGGCCTGTGAGGACATTACATAAGGGGGTATCATTCATATTATACATTTGGAAAACATTCACAAAAATAAATACATTCAGGAAAAGGTTGATAAACGATTAACAACATAAAAGTGCAATTGAAGACTTGATTTAAAGGCGTTTGGATCTACGATGGTGACGATGGAGGACGGGAGGCTGTTCCAGACATTGATAGCTTGTGGAAGAAAAGATTGGTTGACGGAGTTTGTTGAACCAGAGATCCTTTTGATGGTACAGGCATTGTTTAGGCGAGATGATGTTCGATCGAGAGGTGATAATAATGCTGTTTTAAGGTCAAGACAGTCATAATAGATTTTGTGAAGGAGGCAGAGCTGAGAGACGTTCCTACGAAGCTGCAAAGAGGAAAGGGTTAGTCGACTTTTTAGGGAAGAGACACTGATCGAGTTATCGTACCTGGAGAGGATGAAACGAGTGGCCCTGTTTTAAATCACTTCCAGATGACTGATAAGGTAGCCTTGGTGGGGGTTCCAGATGGAGGCAGCATATTCTAATTTAGGTCGGATAAGTGTGTCGTAGGCCAGTTTGCGGACAGTTGGAGGAGCAGGTCGAAGGTTACGTCGGAGTACTCCCAGGGTCCTGAAGGTGTCTGCGGAAATCGCTTCAATGTGATTATTGCTTGAAAGGTCTGATGTTAATTTTACTCCGAGATATTTTTACGAAGGAACGGTCTCAATGAAATCGGATCCTAAGTAATATTGGTAGGACAAAACCGTTTTTTTTAGTGAAACAGATTAGTTTACATATAGATTTGTTTAATGGCATCAGCCACTGTTCGCACCATTAAATAATTTTCCTACATTTACAATATTCACTCTAGTGTGCTGTATTTGGGTGAATACGCTCTGACCTTCATACATGGCACTACAATGTACTAGTGCAGATCACTGCACCTTTCTCGAGTTTTTGATTTTGCAAATTTAATCTATTAATCACTCACCAAATCAATTATATAAGTTATATTTTGTTTTTCTCATCAGACACAAATGTAGGATGTGGTAAATATCATAGCCCTTTTTTTATATAGTCCTCGCATTGGCACAGGCAACAAAATATGTGATTCAGCTCCAAGCTAGTTCCGAATGTAGCGCCCATCACCGTGTCTGCCGCAGAGGCAACTAAGGAAAGCAGATATTTTGGAATTAGTAAACTCTACCGGAACGCAGAAGATGAAAGAATTCCGTTATGATGGAGATTCCTCGTGAACGGCCAGAAACAGAAAGCGCATCGAGTGATATAGAAGACGAAACAAATTAACGCGCGCGTTCGGCATTGACGTCGAAAACCCAGAACTCGCTTGTTCACCTTGTGCTAAAAGTAGAGGGTCGCTTAATGTTTAAGCACATTATATGGCTGGCGGGTTTAACTCGAACCTACAGGAGCAAGATTTAGAGAGCAGACAACGTTATGTAGGAAAGAAATGCATGAAAGGTATTTAACAAACTTTTAATGCTGTATTTTTTGTTGGGATTTTTCCGCAGGCAAGCGCACAAAATGGACACCAGTTTTCATGCAAGGTTTAGCAATTATCCCCGTTCAAAGTAAGAGGAGACATGTTACAGCCGAACGCAGACGCAGTTTTTGCGTAAAAGCTTTCGTCACTGAAATGCGAAACCGGAAATGGTAGGGTGTCAACCATCGCAATAAAGTCCTGGGTTATCGGCTCTTTTCTTTTTTTATTAGGCGCAATTTTTTCTTTTTTTCTCTGAAGAAATGAAAAGTTTTGTTTGGTACGTATTTTGACCCTACCAGTTTTTCAGTTTCTTTTCGGTAA
The DNA here is from genome assembly GCF_016920785.2 of Ixodes scapularis. Classification (NCBI taxonomy): domain Eukaryota; kingdom Metazoa; phylum Arthropoda; class Arachnida; order Ixodida; family Ixodidae; genus Ixodes; species Ixodes scapularis. The sequence goes on from NW_024609857.1 coordinate 137,572,864, forward strand.
TATCTGCGGCATCTCTATTTAATCCAAAATTGTATACGGTCATTGTTTTTCTTGTTTTTTTGTCAGCACTGGGACATTATTTACATATACTTCCGTTTAGCACCGCGCTGTTATCGAGGACTAGGCGACTGCGATGTGGAAGGTGTCAGCCCGGCACCTCTGAAAGAAGGACTTCAGTTTAACGATACCGGTGTATTTTAAATAGAATTGGTTCAACCTTTAATAAACAATAAATACGCACGCACAAGTACACCTTGTGTCGATAATTCTTCGATACGGTACCTGGGGCGAACAGAAGGAAGAATCTTTTTTCACGGGTAACTTAGATAGCAAATATTTTACATATTTCTAATAAAATCACATATGCTGTTTGCTTTATTATATATATTGAGGCCCGCGTTTTATTTTCTGTCTATCTCAGTCATCTTATGAAACGACTTGTCACCATTCACCACAACCTTTCGGCACTTCCATGTGTTTGATTCCCAAACTGAAAACCTGTCGGTCTGACGTACTACACAAGCAAAAGCTAACAAATCAGTCTAATCCCCGCAAAAAACATATCCGGTAACATATTTCAGAGCACTGCCTATAATGCGGGAATCATGTAATTGCTTCTGATGAAACGGAGTATACCGTCATATACTGAAAACTTGTGGAAAACGTTTCAAACCCCATTCGTAAAGACTGGGAAGTTGCAACACAAAGCCCGTTTGCAAAAAATGCAAAAACAAAATCCACACTCAAAATAATGTTTAGTTTTATACCATAGCTGCCTGTATACTGGTAATGCTTGCCTAATCGCCAGTTACCGCAACTATCACTACAAGGGTGCGTTACTTTTCCTTACAAGAAAGAAAGTTTGAACGATGTGAACGACGTAATCAAGCCTCTCTCGTGCGTTTTTCTATTTTTGGTGCTGTTTTGGAAATTCTGCGTAGCAACTGTAGGTCCCATTTAGGCCATTCTTTACCACGCTTTTTGCTGCGTTTTAGACAGGGTCAAAAAATTAGGTGACTGTGTTCTAGTTTCCCGAGAAACCAAGCTCCATCCGGAATCACAAAAAAGTGACTGAAGTCATTTTTGAGGAAAGTCATCGTAACAAGTTCTACCTCCTGCTATTCATGAGTATAGAGAAAGTACTTCTCGACGGATATTAAGAAAGGCCTCTCTAGACAGGCCTTCCTTGATGCCAGTTTGAGTGAAGCTTCAGCATCCTGCCGAGGCTTCACTCAAAGCCAGGCTTGGTTCGGGCCTCCCTGTTGCCAAGCTGGATCAACCCATGTTCCCTTCCACGGCCTCTTTTGCTGCTGCTTCACCGGCTGAAATTCCCAGCTTTCTTTCGCGCACCTCGAGGTGGAGACGGGTGCTTTGACGATAGGCGCAGTAAATCCTTGCGAAACGGAAGCCCGCCACAACTAACACCTTTCGCACTGCTTAGGGGGCTTCGTGGCGGTTGTAACCCCAAAAATCCCTGTCGGTTGGATTTGTACTTTACCTTCTGCTGTTCGCCTAGTGCTTGGCGTCAGCAATAAAAATGTTCAATGTTGTCCCTGTTTGGACATAGCAAATGTTTGCTAGCGCGTCAACCTGGCTATAATTTGTGTTGGGTCATATCTGCCCTTCACTACATTTATCCTCTATTGGAAACACGTGCTGCTGTTCACCTACAATGAAATATTCGTTAGGAAAGTACTGGAATCACATACGCTGAGGTAGTGACAGTTCGCAGCGGCCAGCTAAAGTCTTTATTGTTTAGGATGGTGGCGCACCTGGTGGTGATAATGTGAAGCAGGCGCGACGGCGCCAAAGCCTGGGGAAGCCAGAAAGTGGGCAGGCATTATCAGTGTAAAGGAGACTATGGCTGAATCATCCTCATGCTAAAGCAAGACGACTCGGAATATAGCTTACAACTTGAAGGGAAAGGGCATCACAGGGTCACAGAACAAATATCCCCCTCCCCCCCCCCCCCTCAAGAAAAAAAAAAATCTATATCTTGCGTTGCAACATTGACCTTTTTAACTTAAAACCGAATTTTTTATAGCTAATTACGACCTGTATGAAACATCTATGATGCGCTTCTACACATTCTCACTTTTTACACTCATTCTGATAAAATAAAAAGTAATATGCGAAAAAAAAGCACGTTTTGAAACCCATTGCTTTTATGCGGTAAACCTTGGCGATTTTATGTGCGTGGCATGTAGCTTCGATAACGTCTCCCCAAATTCGCTCTAAATGTGTAGCATAAAATTTATAAACCTTCTTTGACATCACGTGACAGTGTGACGCAGTAGTGATACGTCAAGTCAGTTGACTTGATTACGCAGCATTGTAAAGTCACTTAACACCATGATTTCACGAGACACCGTGACATTACTGTGCAACCTGACGTGAACTGCTGTAATTAATTGGTTACATTAAGTCAGATAATTTAATTAAGCGATTAAAAAATTGGGGTAGATGGTGACGCTCTATAATGGGTCATAGTAACGTCACTTGACATTAGGGCATCAAGCGACAACGTGACGCCACATTGTCACGTTAAGTGACCTAACGCCACGTCTCGTGCGTACGTGGCGTCATGTTTGGTGTCAAGCTGTCAAGCGACAGCAAGACATCAAATCGTCGCGAAAATCGATACTGACGGCTGAAAATTGTCGCGTGGGCTGCTAGCCAAGTAGAATAAACATAAAAAAACGCAGCTAGAGTCCATAGTGACGTTACAATTTATTGTCCCGTTTGGGACGCTTCAGCGACGTCACGTTCACACCTAACTGTCGTAAACGTCATACAGGACGTACTGGCAACGTCGACCGCTGATGTTTTGTTGAACGTTGAGGACATATTTAAATTACGTTCCATTTTTGTCCTGTCATTGACGCCCTGGTGATGTCATGCCACAACCTTTGTTTTGTGTTTTTTTTAGCTTTTCCAGCTCCATCTACAGCCGCAGAATCACGTATAATACGCATTCACTGTCAAAAGCTTAATTATAGCTGTGGTCAAGGTGACACTGCTCAAGATACGCAAGCAAAACTTAATTTTTGAGAGCTTGAGAAATTTATTTATTTATACATTAATTTATTTATTTCAATATACTATTAATTGCACATGGTATTACGCTAGGAAGGTCGTATACAAAACTCAATGTGCACTGAAGGAAAATAAATAATATGAAGGCATGTTGGCAATATCATTCTTTTTACATGTGTTTGTTATAGTTTTGGTTTGTTTAAAATATTGTTATGGTTTTAATTTGCGAAGTCAAGCCAATGGAAGTGAAGCCCATGGCGTCTAGAACGGATCGAATTGTGTCGTTCTTGTTTTTTGCACGCGCTTTGTCGTCTTGCCTAGGTCCCGGGACGCGCCACAGGCGCGTCGCCACACTATCCCCTCTCCAGGTCATTTCAGGCATGCATCATTTCCTAGGAGCATGCATACTGCTCCGCGACCACCTGGCATTGCTTTAAGGTTCGGCAATTTCTCTTCGTGTTTTGTTACCTCACTTGCGCACAACCAGAAAATTCGCATCCACATCACAGTTCATCCACAACACCAACTTTCAGCACATCAGCACATTAGCGCTTTCGGTAGACCGGTTCGCAGTCTTGTTACGTGACTCTCAAAACAGATCTTGCTTTCTTTGGCACTGATAACGTACCCCAACGAAAATCGCACGGCGGCACACATTATATGGGAGCACAATTTCACTGCACACTTGCGCATTTTTGAACACTACTCTAAAAAATAAAATGCCCTGCAATGACGAAATCTGGTAGATACTGTCAACAGTTCCAACCGTTGAATGGTCCAGATGATCGCGGTCCAAAAAGCGTTCAAGTCTAGCCTGCTCCTTCGTGTCGTCAAAAAAAAAAAAAAAGCCGGCGTCAACGCGGCGAGAGAGAGAGGGGGAAGGCAGGCAGAGGACATGCCAGTGGCATCTCCATAGAGCCCCATGCAATGCGTCGGGAAAATGGGCAAGAAGAGGGCCAGAGAAAGGTGGGAGAAGATAGTGGCGACGAACAATCGACAAGCGTTAGTTCCGGTGCACGGAACCCAAAATATCCGGGTTCCGGGTTACCAAAATATTTCACTGAATTCTCCGTTGGCCCAGACACAACAGCTCTGGGTATCACCCGGTCCAGCTTTTTTCCGAAAGTCAGTCACTAGGACCGGCCTTCACGTTTACGGGGTCTACGAGGTAGGCTGCTATGTTGCCGTGCTTTCTTCCAGTCTGCATACAGTGGAAGTGCTACGATTCGATTTCTCTTTAATGCTGTCCAGACTGAGTCGCTCATGTAGCCCCTATGAAGAAGTCGGTGATCGCCAAAAACGCCGTCGTGTTCAGTCACGGCTCGCGGAGCTTTTTCAAGGCCATGACGCTTCACACGCTGAATCGTATTACTGCTCGGATCAAGGTGCCTGTGAGGATATGAATGACGCCCGCCAGAAAAGAAGGGGCAGTGCAGATAATGCCGCGTCAAGTCCAGTCTTCGATCAAGGCCCGTCAGACGCCTCCGACGATCCCAGTCAAAAACGCCCAGCGGACGGGATCCAACTTCTCAAACCATTCCCGTGCACGCAGCGAGAGTACCAGCCACTTGCAGAGGGGTGGGTAAAGCACGCGCGTCAGCGGATTAATCAGAAGCAAAACAAGGTAAGCGCTAGAACATTCCGCGCAGCGGGTCACCGTCCCTTGTTCATTTCTTTACGTGAATTTGTTTGTTCTATATACCTCTGGCTACCACATCCAGGGACGTCATTTGGCGGCGCTTTATAGTGCATCTCGTCTCTGAAAATGCTACAATAAACAGATCGTACCAAACCTGTGTTTTAGTTACTTTCTTCGTACTTGCATGAGAGCAACTTGCCTTTGCAATAATACTCAAAAAGTAAGTCTTTGTTTTTTTGAGTGTGTGGGCGGGGGAGAAGGGGGGGGGGGGGAGGTGGACACAACGTTTTCCCCACAACGCCTAGCGAACAAAATTTGGAATGGTTTCTCGACGTTCTATAAACGTCGTCGGTAGTCCGGATGTCGTAAACACACGTATCATAAACGTCGAAGGAGGACGCAACGGCCCACTGAGACGTGCATGTGACGTGTGACAAACGTCATTGGGAACGTTTTCACAACCTTCTGTGCACCTTTTCTCGCGGACATTTAAAGGTTTCATCGACGTCGAAGGAAGGTAACATCTGTGCCTTCGACGTTGTACGACATCACGTTACAGAAGTCTTCGACGTTCTTTCGACGTTTTCTTGACGTGTATGTGCTGCCTGGGTGGTCTTACGTTTTCATAGCGTCGTCACTCAACGGTCAACGCCAGACGTGCCACTTTGACTATACTCCATTGGTGCCATTAATCATAAGGAGGGTAAGTAAAAAACCGCTGGAGTGGCGTTGGCGCTCTTCAAGCAAAGCCGGCATGGCCACATTAGGATGGCCGCGCAAGATGCCCATAAGTGGGTGCGCACCGCCATCTTGCAAGGGGGAGAAAGCACGACGCCTGTTCGCGCGTTAGGTGCGCACGTTCGCCATCTTCATAGCTATGTTCTATTAGGCGTAACGACGTACGGCGTTGATACAAAAAGCATACTTAGCTTGTGCTGTACATACTGCTGTACATAAAGAACTAAAGTCATGCTTCATACCCTAACATTCCGTGATATAAGCGGCTTCCGCTTCAGCAAGACTTTATAGCTCACCTTCCCGCGTTGCTTAAAGACCATGCACCGAATATTCCGCGACAAACGAGCTGACGGTTTTTTAACTTCATGAACCCGCCGTCTTATGAACCTCTCGCCTTGGCGCCCCACGTCGCAAAAACAAATGGACCATGTTCTCTCTCAACGTCGCGGTGCGGTCGCAGCACGCCAACAGACAACGGTCACGACGCAATAAACGCTCTTTGCTAACTTGACATCTACATGCAGCGTGCGCGCACATATATTAACACACAAAACAGCCAACACATTTACATGTTCCCCACTCGGTAAGCTTACTAGGTGCAACTCTGGAACGTAGAACAATTCGCAGTCTAAATGCGAAATTCCATTTACCTGATCGAAATATATCATGAAGTTCTTTACGGAAAGCAGAAACTTCTCCTTTGAAATGGCCATACATCTCCATAAACGCCCGTGGGGGAAAGTTTTCTTTGTAAGCAGCCCTCACGGCTTGGGAGTCCATAGTTCCCAAAACTTTTGAACTGTAACTTCTGAAAACGAACACTTATAAGGTTAAGATACACCCTTCTCGACTTCATAGCGGCATTCATTGATTTGAATATTCGGAATAAAATCCTCATCTCTTTCTTTAACAAACTTTCGTGATCATAGCCATGCATACTTTTCCCGTCTTCCCCATCCAGTCTAGCACCAAGTGTGTACGCAAAAAGTCGTCAAAAGACAGGAGATGTCAGTAGAAAAGTTGATTCTGACATAAGCCTCCACAAATAACGTGTATAACCTTAGACCAGTCTAGGCATGTTCATACTGGTCTCAAATATACACGTACCGGCCACCTCCAAAGTTATACCGATCGCCGGTACAGGCTACCTTTCACCCGCTATCCGATATCGGCCGCCGACATGGGCTTACGTGTCGCCAGTTAAAAAAATGTAGCCGACGCTGGTACTGCATTATCGGCGACCCTTGATATAGACAGGCGACCGGTGTCCACGTACCGGTACTATAAGAAAGTTTTAGGGAACCGTTTTTGCACATCCCATACGGTACGGTTTGCACATCCCATACGGTACCATAGAAGAGTCGAATATGCGCAGCTGGTACCCGAGGGCTCATCGAACCGTATCGGAACTGCGAGAACGGTTCCCTAAAACTTCCTCACATCCCGTACTAGCGGCCGATAACAACGCAGCGGTGGGCTGAACTTGCGGTCCTTTATGCAATACGGGTATACCGGTATACCATTTTAAAATTTCATCGGAATTCCCTCCGCGGATATCTCCCGTTAAATGTTTGTTTGCATGGACTCTTAAGAGTTCCAAAATGCATAAGGTAACAGAACGAATGTATAGACATGGTACACAAGGAACACACACCTGTAGTTTGCAACAAAAATATCACTACCTCTCCAAAATGTCAAAGTATAGGTGGGAGTTTTGATTTCCCGTTTTTTCCATACGAGGTAAAAATACCGTACTTATATAGGCTCACAGATGTTCGTATTTTCAAAAATCTAGATTCAAAAAGATTTCGAGAAGAATCCAGGTTGTGTGTATAATGTTCCGGCAAAAATATGTTCCAGTAAATAAACAATTTAATTCTCGATTTGCTATTTCTAACTTATTATCTGAACTCCACCGCAATTATGTTACAGCAAAGAGTCGAATGTTACTGTCGGAAGGTAAGCTTGCGGTAGTATTGTATATTCTTTTTATTTGTAGAGTACATACGTGTGTAAAGTTTTAACATGTTTTTCATCAGAAATTTCGATAAATTCACAGAAAACTCGTCGTTGAAATTGACATATAACGTTAGCTATTAGCCGCTCGGCGCTCCCGACCGGACGGGTGTTTTCAAAAAGAAATACACGTGCGTGGAAAGTATATAGCGAACGTCTCTATACCCTGGCAACTCTTCAATTGTTTTGATATTCTGCAGCATACTAAAGATTACAGCAAGAAGAGCGTGATTATATTTACAGAACGTACGCCTCGACCAAAACGGGGGAGACAAGAATTAGACAGAATTTTGCGCGGTGTACCTGTCCAATGCCATCATTATTACAATAACAACGTAATTTATAGGATTTGGCTTGATTTCAATTGAATTGAATCGAATATTTGTATGATACTGGAGGCTTGTGAACAAACCTGTCGCAAGAAAAACTTGACGCAGGCACAAGCTCCCCCGCATTGACATTTGTGCAGCACAACCAAAAGAGGAATCTACATGGAGTCGAATTTCCGTGGCAAAAAACAAAACTTATGAATAGAATTAGCAAGAAGTGGAAGAAACAGCAACATTCAGTGAAATATTTAGCATGAGTAATTAAATTAAAGTCAAACAGATTGGTATATCAACGCTTGAAATAAATATGAAAAAAACATAGCGCCGCCCACGGGTTACTAAACGCCTCAATCTGACATACACTTTTTTATGTAACAGAAGTTGTGTGGGATTTGAAAGAGCCCTTTTGCCTTCTAATATTATATCCTGCAGTTTGATATTGTCGGCGTTTATTATATTTAGTAGTCTGTGCAGTTTCTTTTAAAGCGTATCTTGCACATTTTGCTTTAATGTTGATAAGCCCAAACTTTTCTTTGTCAATTCTAGATTACTACTTAAGCTGCTTTACCTGGCAACGACATGCGAATAGTTGAACCTGCTTGCTTTTAGGCTACTGCTTTCAAAGATTTAAGCCGGTACGCATAGGTGTCAGAGATCTCTTTATAGTTATTCATAAAATGATTGTACAAATAATGGTCATGTATGCGTAATGAGAACAAGTTTCGTTGCCGGTCCAGCATGCCCATAGCATATATTAATCTAACAGACCATTCTTTAATAATATTTATATACTCTTTTTGTAGGGAACACAACAAGAATAACAATAAGATAGCCTCCATAAAAGACGAACCTTCTGTAGGTGGCAAACATCTATACTAACCTTAGTTGTTTGAGGTGGCGCTACAGGGCAAGAGAAGAACCGAACTTCATATTTTGTAATTTTTATATTACAAACATTAATCTTTAACCTGCATGAATTTGTCGTTGTAAGTTTTTAGTTGTCTAAATTAAGCAGAGTCACGGAAAGGCAACTAATGGCGGCCGAATCCACCATCCCGTGAGCACGCCACATGCTGTCGCGTGCTCACGGGACGTGTCTTCTTGAGTTAATAATATAATGCAAGCTAAACAAAAAGGAAAGTCAAGGATAGACATGAAGCGTTCATTATTTTTGTACCTACATCAACCCCCTCCTACAACTTTCTTCTTTAGATCACTTCAAAACAATATTATCGGATGCTCCGATGAAGGGTTCTCGCAGACCTCCAGGCTATCTACTTAATTCTTTAGGTGTAGCTAGCCCGTCAGATTGCAAGGTTACCAAGATTCCTTCAGTGCACTTCGCGTCTCCTTGCGGACAAATGGCACAAGACGATTTTGATTGTGCATTCTGATCTGACGGTAACCATGTTGCACCTCGGTGTTTGCCTCTACACAGTAACTTATTGGCCCTTTAGAGTGGTACAGTTCGCTTACAGAAATAAACAAAAATTAAGTGTTCTTACCTTGGCTTATGTGAAAAATGCGTAAAACGGCGACTCTCAAATTTCATGGCAGCAGTAGTAACTTTCAGCACATTCCTCAGGGCAATCGTTTTCGAAAACATGCTGTACGTGGTAATTTCTAAAATCAAATATATAGTTTTTTCAGTAAATTCTAGCAGATCTCATAAATATAGTTATTACGTCTGTAATCGTCTCAACACAAAAGACCAGAACACTGGCAGAACATAGCAGTAGGTTTCATTATCCTTCACAATTAATCGATACAAGAAATAATTATTAATTAAATAATTAATTTCCCTCTCTCTCAATATGAAGGTTAACAGGGGAACAGAGCAGCAACCATACAACATGACGAGCTCCAGATGCAACGTGGCAATTGTCAAAAAAGGGAGACTGCTGAAGACATTCTACTCGTATGCAGATTTTTTTTTAATTAAAACACATCTTTAAAAGGGTTGACCTTTTACTTCAGTCTTCACTACAAGATTAGTGGATTCAAATAATCTTATATTCTCAGGATAGCTGTCGAGAGCAGCAAAAGTAACTAGAATATGTTACATTCAGGCCTATAAACAAGCGGAATAATGACGCTGTCACTAAAGAATTTAAAAAAAAATTACAACTCTAAAACTAGTAAAAGAACCAATATTTCTTGGAGTTTGGTTTCATAAAGATCTCACGTGGAATGCACATGCCAGTCAACCGCAAACGTTACCACCCCGAGCTAGTAAATGTATACGTAACGAATAACTATCTTAATTCCGCTCTGGCTAAAAAAAAATTATTGCATGATTCCTTGTTCTATTCCCACCTTTCTCATGACATTGTGGTTTGTGGCACCACAACGACGGGAAACTATCAACTGTCGGTGTTACAGAATAAACTTCTACGTATTTATGCTGACTATCACGAAAACATACAGCACTTTCAATGTGAGCCGTATTATGTAATACACAATATGCTGAAAGCGGACTAGGTTTTAATATTTTTCATGTGCAAAATGCGTTCATAAAAATAAGCTCTAAGTAGGGTTCAGTAAAATTAGGGACGACAAAGTGTACTCTTTAAGGCATACGAAAAGTCCAATGCCTAGGATTCGAGCGAATTGTGACATGCAAACCTAAACTACCAAATAACCGGTCTTCTTGATATCATGGAATGAGAATGTAATTAGTCAAACTGTTTGCTAAATATAAAACTAATGTGAAACGTGTTCTCATAAGTAAAATAGGGCTTTCAAACGTTGATAGGTTCGGAATGAGGCATTATATTGAGTAATTGTATACAACCTGCGAAGACTCTCGTTATGTTGCTGAGTTTAAGCCGTGCGCGAAATAGAATGTGTTGCTGAGTTTGAGACGTTGCCTGTTATTTTTATGTCTTCGAAATATGTTGGTAAATTTCCCGCTACATATTGCGGGAATATTTCCTACATAAATTTAGCGGGGAAAGTCTCGCTTAATTTAGTGGGAAATTTAACGAACATTTTTCGCTAAATGGGAGGAGAACAGGAGAGAAGGAGCGACGGTTACGGAGGGGGAGGAGAGGCATACCTTCCCCTCCGCATTCTTCACTCCTCCTCCTCAAAAGCTACGCTGTAATTCTTCCTTACAGAGAATTGTAAACATCTTTCATTTTTTTTTTACCCTCTTGTTCTATTGTGTCCTCTTGTTGCGGGGTTTTGTCGCTTCTAAAGATTGTATCGAAGGCGTTTGAGGCCACATATATAAGGACTCTTCGAAATAAACTTCGTAGTTGAATTTAAGATGTTGCTTCTGCTTTTTTGTCGTTCTTTGCGTTTTCCTTTTCCTACCCATGTCTAGGGTTTTCCATCACGCTCAATTCTGAACTTTGTCTTTTGCATCCTAGGGTAGTATGGAATAATAATACGATTTAAACTGAGCTCGGATATTTTGTTTGAACCTTGCCGATAAATGGTCTTCTGGAGATATTGTACTTTTTACTTTCGCTTTGTAATCAAAAAGCAGCTGAACGTAGAGCCTAGGTTCGTTAAAGTCATTTGCGAATCAGGATCATGTCACTTGGTTCATTTTATAGGTGCATAATTTGATTTCGAACGCCGAAATCTATTTTCAATGATGATCTGCTAATCATGTGATACCATCAGAAGCAGGAAACTGCCGGCTGCAACATTTAGCACAGTTCTGTTGCTTTGGATTACCCCCACTAACTATATTTTCGGAATAACCGGCATTTATTCTTTCCGGTATGCTATCTAGTATCCCAAGATTCATAATAGTTCTTGTAAAATCAGCAAGTGAAAATAATGTCGAGACCAACATTCAGGTATACCCACGCTTCTCATTTCCGTGACGTCTGGAGAAGGCAGCCTTACAGGTCGAGCGGGCAGTCTAAAAATGGATTGTGCCGAACATTTGTTTGGTGCTGCTGCGACGGTGCTGGAGCGAGCCTTCAAAGTACTCTTTTGACTGCATGAAATTGTTTTTAATCTGATGGAAAGAAAGTCTACAGTCCAAAGAGTGAACCACTGACTTCGCCTGGCGTCACTTTTTTTCATTGTTGCCAGTGCAGACTTTCACTTTGACAACCGCGGAGAGGAATAACGTTTGAATTTCAATATCTTCGCGAAAAAAACATATTTTCCCAATATTTGGAGTACTATTTCAACGATATTCGTTGGATTTTCAGAAAATTTCGAGCACATCAGGGACTACGCAAGAAACTACGGAAAACCCCTTTAAGATAACACTACCCGCTGCATCAGAAATCAAGATAGATAACAAGGGTCTCTTTGTCGTCTCAAAATACTTTCGGACAACGAGTTAGCCCATGGCTGGTAAGCAGCAGTTAACAACACTTCGATGCCTTTTGCGTCCGCCACTTCTTTCAGCTTTTTGCTTTGCAATTTCCAGTCACTCTCTTCATTGATGTCTTTGATGTTCCAAAATCTCGTTCCCTAAGTGAACTGACTTAGCCTGTGTCCTTCCGGCCAGTCTTGTCGGCTGCTTTTCGTGTATATTTTCAATGACAACGAGGAATACGCACCAGTGTGCGTCCTTATATGACCCCATGATATTAGGTTGTTTAAGAACGTTTAGTTCCCAGTATACTCTGCGAGGTATTATAATGCGAGGGTGCAAACAGAATACTACTGCTGAATCTTATAAATGCGAAGCTGCTTCTGTTGTGCCGACGCCATACTAGTTTTCACTACCAATTTCACCCTCATGAAAGCCAGCGCAGTTCGTCTCTTTCAAAACCACAATATGGATGTGTTCAGACAGTGCTCAAAGTTAACGAATTGTGTTGATTTTATTCTGTGTAGTGCAAGATGTAAATTGGGAGGTTTTTTCAGGCTTTTCTTTAAACTTTGGGAATCATTCTGGCTTGATTAACTTGATAATGTCGATTTTGCTTGGGACTCGCATACTGAGCACAATATTAACGAACTAGAAGGAATTCAAAACAAAGTATTACGATTTGTTCTGAACTAGTGTAACAAAAAAAAATCAATTTCAGAGTTTTATGCCCATACCGGTCGGCCCTTTTTAGAGGAATGTAGAAACACCGGACGACTGAATTAAGTTCCTTCTTAATCTGATAAAAGGTAACTATAGTTTGGAACATTCAAACTACTTTTTTTATTATTTTGCGCCGGATAATAACGTGCGGAACAAGTTTTTATAAATACATTTTTTTCACGTTCTGATCATGAATTGTAACTCGCTTCCCTGAACAGTTGACTCTTCATATTGGGTGTCCTATTGAACCATATAAAACCTGTTAAACCTTATACCTATTGAACGAGCTGCAAAAATGATGATATTTAACTAAAATATTACGGAGGGCTAGTTGGATACTTGACCTTCGCGCTATTTATTTCGAAGATGATATTTAAGCTTGTTAAATACATGATTGTGAATTTTTTCCCTTCGGCATTGTGATCTTTTTGTTAGGTTTAGTACACGTACAAAAGGATAAAGCCGGGTTTGCCGACGCTTTGTTCAGAATCCTGTTTGGTTTACAAAAGTGTGGCGTTGTGCACCAATTATGGTCACACTGGTACCCCACTTTTGTATTTATTTTTAAAGCGATAGCCTTCCTTGGCTTGCTCCTCTCTCTCCCCCCCCCCCCCCCCCCCGTTTCCCCGATTTCGTTGACTTTTCTGGCTTCTGTGCTAAATATAGGCTAAATTTAGCGGAAAAATTGACACCACGTGACATGTGTCACAATTCAATTTCCTTCCCTTAATTGACGAGCAAATTTATGGTACCCAACCTGACGTCACGAGACCCACAAAAAAAAGTACGTCCCCCCTAAATTGAGCGAAAAAATTGACGTCACGTGAGGTATGCACCAATTCAGTTTCCCCGCTAAAGTTCATGAGTATAAAGATCGTACTTTTTTTGTTTCCTGCTAAGCAGAATCATAGGTCTTTTACTCCTTTGTTTGTTTTGTGTAAATCTGTGTCACGTCCATAATTGTAAGCGTTAAGCTAGATAGCGGCATCTGCAGATTCTTCATCAAATGTTTCCGGCTTTTTGAGTTCCTTATGGAGGTGTTTTTCTCGGATCATTTCCAGTATGGCTCGAAGCAATTGCATGGTTTGTTCACGCTGCAGCAGCTGCGTACGAATGAGCTGCCTGTAAAGTAACATTTCACTTTACTCGGTCACGGCCACTTAACAGGGAGTTTTTCAAAATTTATCTAATGAACGTCAATATCGTACAGCGTGTTGATATTTACTGTGCGTCTTTGTACCAGCTCTTCAAGAGCCAATTGGAGGACCCAGTGGCTCAGCAAACCTAGTTTCGTGTTATCGTACTGACCACGACCAAATCGGCTGTCGTCGTGGCTTCGGAGGCTTGTCCAGTGACAAAAAGAGGTATATTCTGAACGGCATTCCTCCTAAAGCGAGTTTTGTTTTTTCCTGCCCGCTTGAAACAAACAGAGAAAATGGAAACCAATCGCGAGGATGGCCGAGGAGGTGTCTAACTTGGCATTCTAATCGTCGTTTTTTAGGGGCGAAGCTCCTTAGGGGCTAGCCATGTCCGTATGTCCGTCCGATGTCCGGCGTCGGGTGCTCGTACTCACGAGCACGTGAGCACGTGCTTCCGTGCTCGTGTAGGGCGAAAAAAAAAACGCATCTCCACGTGGTGAATGATGTTGATTGGGACAAACCTCTGGTGGTGCTTGTCTGCGTAGACGCTGAGCCGCAGTATGACGAGCATTTTGTTCGTTTTCATCCATGTCACGCTGCGGCCAAATGCTCAAATGCGTATATAACCACGTTCCATACCACACGTTCTCTTTCTGACATGGATGAAAACGAACGAAAAGTTCGGCATGCTGCGGCTCAGCGTCTACGCAGACAAGCACCACCAGAGCTTCGCCCCAATCAACATCATTCACCACGTGGAGATGCGTTTTTTTTTTTTTTTTTTTTTGTAGTTTGCTTGCGCGGTTTTAGTCACACCAACGAAAAATATATTGTACGTAACGCATGATACGAGGGTGAGCCATAGCGTATTTATTATTGCCTTATGTCGAAGAAAGCAGAAAATCGATTTGTCAAGTTCGTCAGTGCGCCGAAAGTTATCCTTCACCCCCGCACAACACTCAGAAATGAAAAGATGACGACGAACAGGTAAGACTGACCTTCTAACGGGAAGGTTCTATATCTCGTTTCACTTTATGTCCGAGCGCGGACGATGTTATGAGCCGAAGGGTCAGTCAAACAGCGCAAAAAGCGCAACGTCATGGCGAGCTCTCTGCGCTTGATAGGACTAGCCGGCGGAGGAGCCCGCACAGAGAGACGGCGAATACCGGCTGGTCCTATCAACTACAGAGAGCACGCCATGACGTTGTGCCTCTTTCGCTGTTTGATTGGCCCTTCGGCTCATAACATCTGACGCTCTCGGACATAAGCTGAAACGAAGTATAGGTCAAGGTTCAAACAACTCATGCATAAATGGTCTCCTTAAAAAAAAAAAAAGCGGTCGCGTGAGCATATTAATTTAACAAGACCATTAACCGTTGGCACCGAGTGACGAGCGCCTTGCTAGGCCTTCCGACCCACTCTGCTAGGCTTTCCTACCGACATGAGTGGCCGCTGCAGTTGTTTGGAATGTCATAGTTGCTTTCGGAGTCCGTGAAATGAGCGGTCTGCTCCGAGAATTGTGTGTTTGAGTACGTTTTTCCTTTTTCTTTTTTTTTTTTTTTTTTTTTTTTGCTGCTTGAAGTCGGGAAGCGCGCAAAGAGCATGCAGAAGCGTGCATTTCGGTTTTCACGGCGAAGTATCCGAGCGGTGTTGGCAGCCATAAAGCTATCGTAGGATTCCATCGCAACGTACATAGAATTTATAATCATTTCTCTTGGCAAATACAGATTTTATAGGTCTCGTCGTAAACACGTTTTGCATGATTGCAAAAAAAAAAAAAACACTTAGCGAACAGTTCTTGCTGCTGAGCGCTAAAGCACACACTCAAGCAAAGCAAAGCGGAGAAAACACCTCGCCTCCTCACGTGATACTTGCCGTATCACCATTGAGCCATCACAGCGCTCCAATCGGCCCCTTTCGAGGCTAATAACTGCCCTTAAAGAGCAATACAACCATAGCAATTTCAATCAAATTAAAAAAAAAGACACCGAACATTATTGAGACTATAAAGAGTAAACAATATATTTCCTCTACGTTTGAGTACAATAATTAAGACTTGTATGACTCGACAATGAAATGTGCAGCAGGCTCAGGGTGAAATCTAATGTATGCAGTTACAATGTGCGTTATTTTATATGCGTTAATACAGCACCCCAAGTGCTAAGCATATTTTAACATTTGTGTTAAAATACGCTGAGCACTCCAGTATTGCATAACCGCACTTGTGATTATTGGGTTGAGTTGACTAAGCCAAAAATGTCTATACCAACCAAGGTTATAGCTCATTTATGTATCTAATGAGTTTGCTAGACAAGCATTTCATAAACAAAAAAAGATACCGTGAACACAGAGTGAATTGGTGTATGAGTGTAACGAGAACACTGGAAATAGTAAAGTTTCAACAAAGCAAGAGCCGAAATTCACTCACATTGCTCGCATTCGGGGAATCGGTGCTAGTGCGTGCTCGCCAGTCTGGTTGTTTGCGTTCGGATAAACTGCTCTATAGAGGATGCATCTGTTCAACAACTTTATTGCGCAGAAACGCCAGCTGTGCAAACGCACGAGACAAATGCCTAACGCGGCGCTTGAAAACGGCGTGGTGGCTCAGCTTTGTAATCTTTCATATACAGGACCATCGAGGCAGCACGTTTTTTTTCTCCCTCGCTGGCTTTTTACGCTGGCGTTTATGCCGCCGTTTTTAGACCTGCGCTCGCATCTGTGTTTATGAACACAAAATTTACACTTTTAAAGTTGTCTAACCCGAATCGAATCGTAGAAGCGTAAAGCGATCGTAGTCCTGGGTTGCGATGCTGCGATACCGGAGAAGTTCGTAAGCTTCACTCATCGCCACCCAGCCACCACGAGTCAATCACACACATTGTTCACTGGCGTGACCTCCAAATTTAATTATGATTTTTTCCTATGAATACACAATTTCCGAGGTTAATGTAGGATTTCCAAAGCTGGTAAAAGAAGCTTTGAAGAAATTAGACATTTTCATTTCAACCTGATTTTTCGACCCGCAACTCAACTAAAGGTACACTGGAAGAAAAAAAAACGTTTTTGTTGAATGGCATAGATGGGACACGTTTTTCTTTTACATAATGTTTCCACGAATATACGTTGTTTTCGCGCAAAATTAACGCCGTTAGACGCAATTTAGGTCGAGGTCACAGCCGGCTATAAGCCCCGTCTACAAAAAAGTGACCCCGCACATTGCTACTTGGCTGGCTTTTCTGCAAGAGCGAACAGGCAAACAAGCGTGGTGTCTACCTTTCTCATCATCCAGTGTGTCTAGTTTCGAAGGCTAACACCGCCTGCTACGTCTACGAGCAGACGAGCCGCAGCTACCGGCATTGTCTGCTATTTCACCACCGCCTATCGTCGCCAGCAATGTCGTGAGACGTGGACACGAAAGCTGCGCGTCGGCGTTCCTTTTTTTGCTATTCATCCCCCATCTAAAAACTCCTATAGGCTGAGAAGACGCGACCATGAAAGTGGCGTTCTAGCGTCCCGTCATGCACTAGCCACGGTCCAATACAAGCGTCTGTTGGCGTTTATCAATATGTGTAGTAAGCTACCGAAAGAGCAACAAAAAAGTCAATAAAAAGAAATACGCAGTCTTTCTTGATTTACTTTTCTTGTTATTTTCTTCGAAAGGCATCGGCCAGCAAGGTGACAGAGCGTTATGACGTACAACTAAAACGTGACGTAAAAACATTTGCTTTGGAAGGCCAGGTGCACTGCAAAACTTCAAAGCTTGTCTTTGGAAGCGCAGTGAGGGGAACATACCTAGACAAACTTGATACGAACAGAAACGCCCGATTTCACCCAACCAAATGGCTCGCAAATTCTTGCCTATGTAGGTTTGTTTTTTTTTGGTATTAAAAAGCATGATCGAAATCACGACGGTTGCACAATTCACAGAGCAACGGGGCCGTTTCTACGGGAAGCAACATGCAGCAACTTTATTCAGCATAAACACGGACAGAGAAAGAAATCAAGCGAGATCGAACAGACTAGTTGATCTGGAGGCTAGGCTTAGGCCAGTATCGCTACGAGAACAAGCATCCGCACAGCGCTTCCGAAGGTACGTACTTGCGGCAGTTGTTTGCTGAAAGCTACCTCCGGTTGAGATACTCCTCTGAACCCCTCTATGAACTCAAAACCACTCGCTTTTGTACAAACTGGCGAGCTCAATGAGCTTCGCTCACTAAGGACTCCGCAGACGCTGGCAGCCATGTCTTTTCACGTTTCAAACCAAAGTGGGAAAATCAATATCGAAATACATTTGAAATCAATAATGACTCCAGCTCAATTATTTGCTACCCATACAAAAAATAGCCCATTAAAATACTATTACGGCACGGAGATATAAATTTACAACAAACCTTTCACGCGTCACTCATCTCTCCAGTCAATGAAAGATGTAAGCAACTTGTAAGCACGGAGGGTGGGGGGATTAGTGGGTTGCGACATAGAAGCTGGACTAATAATCACGTGCCTACCGAAGTTCTGCCACCTGGGGAAACTGAGGTAATACGCTCAGACTAGCTCGTTGCACGAAATCGTCGTGGCCCGCATGCTTGTGCAGGGGGAAGGACTCCAGCACACGCGGCAAGGGACAGGGATCTGAACGGAAATCTACAAAAGGCCATCCCAAATTACCTGAGCAACTCCCACCATGAGAAGAACACACAGAAACTACTGAAAATAAACCTAGCAACAGCACAAGTTGTCGCCCGAGGCCTCGCTGAAGAGCCAATAGCGGAATCTGTCCTAGAATGGGTACATGTCTACACCGATGGCTCGGTGCGTCACAGTTGTGAATCATCTACAGAAGCAATCTTCACCCCAGAGCTTAATGTGGCCAGATAAAGACAACTCAATTTTCATACCTCCTCCACAACCGCTGAACTAGCCGCTCTTTGGCTTGGCCTTGAAGCACTTGACGACATCTCCAACTGCGAAAAGGCAGCCCTTCTAACGGACTCCAGAGCGGCTCTGATGCTACTCAGCAACCTAGGCGACGCCCCCCAATCTGCACGGTACGTTGCACACACAGCAAGAAACTTGGAAACAAAAGGCTGTCAATTAGCATTCAATGGCTTCCCTCACACGTTGGCATCACAGGTAAGGAGACAACCAATCGTCTTGCAGCAGAAGCGCACCACCCTAATGTGCAAGCACTCTATGTATCAAAACTCCACATGGCCAGACAACTTATACAGAAAGAAACAAAGCGACAACATCCTGACCCCCCAGTCTCTGACGGAAAACCACCCGCATGTGTGCCCCCAGAGCTTTCACGAGTCAGCGCCTACATTCTGCACAGACTTCGCACTGGGTGTGCCTTCACTACAAAGGCAATTCATCGTCTGGGCCCGAAAATCAACCCAAACTGCTCAAGCTGTGACGTTCCCGTGGACCTAGAATCCCTCATCTAGGTGTGCCTAAATCTAGCCGACGCGAGAAAGTCTCTCCTCGATGGATAACAACTCGCAGGAGTTGCCCACACGACAACTGAAGCCATTCCTTTTTCTCCCAGGCCCAGTAAGAGATGCCAATAAAACATTCGCCTTAATAATGCCATTCTTAGAAGATGCTGACCTAATAGGCCGCCTCTAAGGAATGGTACGCCCTGAGCCAGTAAACCGTCAATTCTTTTAGGTAGTTCAAACTACCTCCATCCCCTATCTCACTTTTCTCTGCTTTCTCTTTCCTACTTCCTTCTTTTGGTCCTTTATCCCTAACCCGTTCCTGCCCCGGAACTGATTTTCCCCCCACACAAGGTATGACCAACATGTACCGGGATTTCTCTCTTTTCGCTCACCACTAATACTAATAAACCTAGCACCTGTAAGGGCGAGAAAAACAACAGTCTCGTCGAGGCACACATAAAAATGACAGAAGCGTGGAAAGAAGAAACGAGCGGAATTGTGGCTGCCTCCGCAGACACCGCCTCGTCAGTTGAACCGATTACTTTCAAAACTTCAGAGGAAATCTTCATATCTATAGGCATAAACGCAATCAAGAGCCTCCGTGCTCGCACCTTAATGAAGGGGGAAAACTCGCAGCAGTCCGCCTGGCCCTCGAGACGGCCCTCGCACTGTCACAACTACAACCTGTACATCTCGCGGACTTCACAGATTCTCAGGAAGTGGTCAAGGAGTTCAAGAAATTAAGAAGCCCCAGCGTGAGAGTAAACAACATAAAAAAACTTGCCTCTCAGCTACTAGCAAGAGGCAGATCTACTAAAATAGCCTAGGTTCAGGCGCATGCAGGAATCCCCGGCAATGAGAACGCGCATCGAGTGGCCCGCGCGTCCCGTCTCCGTGCCCGTGACCACGAAGATGCGCCTTCAGTTTAATACCACGACAACGGCTATGCTCCAGTCTGCGATGGGACACCGCCTAGCCGAGCACGAGAGAGAAAACTGCAGCTATGAAGGCTACAAACGAGGAATGCTTTCTTCTTATAGCTTTCTTCAATTGGCAAGTATACTGCTGCAAGTAACAATATGGGGAGAGCAATTCGTCTGCTGTACTTGCGAAGGAGTCGTGATGACGTCAGAACGGCGATGAGCTGTGATTGGCTTTGATTGAAACGATAGTGGGTATAGCACAATGCTAGATGCCTTAAGTTATAGCCGCTATACTTTTCAATCAGCTGATAAAAGTTCGGCGTTTCGACATCATCGCAACCCCTGTGCAAGAAACATACCAACTTTCTAATGTTACTTGTATTTAAATGCTGTGCAGCTCCAGCTCTGACTTTCCGCTGAGAATCGCAGTATCGGTAAAGAATTATATGAAATCTCATGCGCGAGGCCGCAAGCCTGAACCGAGGCTGAGCCCTCAACTTCCCATCCGGCAGAAATGCTGTCACACCGGGTGCGCGTGGATACATCTAGTAGGAATAAGTCACAGCTGCGGTAAAGACTAGGTGTGCTACAGTCAGAGGCAAAGCCGATGAATCCAAAAGAGCGTGCGTTTCGGCTCTTTACTTGCGCTTTACGTGGGTGAAAGGAGGAATTTTTTCCAGCTGCTGTTTGCAGGCAAAGTTCCACTTTTCCCAGGAATGAGTCATAGGATGGTGTCCTTTTTGTTTTTCATGTGCGAAGATAGTTTAATATTTTTTCCTGTAGCCTGGTTGGCACCATGATCCCTGTTTGTGTACGAGTGTTCTTCTTTTGAGTGGATAAGTGATGTTATTTTTGTTTATGTATGAGTGTACTTTTTCTTGAGTGGGTGTATTTGCAGTGTTTCTTGTCTTTAAGCAAATATGTACGAAATTTATTGTTTTAATATTTTTGTCAAAAACGTGCAATCCCCCCTCATACAATGCCCGAAAAGACGCTTTGAGGTATATTAAATAAATAGATTATGACGCTGGGAGAAACCTATAGGTGTCTATTGGACCCTCCAATCCTAAATAGTGCTTTAACTTGAATTTTGACTTACCATGGCTTTGACAAAAAAAAAAAAAAGGTTTTGGTAAGATTGATAGAGGACAGTTAATATTTTGTTAGGTTATAGCAGTCACAGTTATAACACAAAATATATATATATATATGCGATTCACATTTCGTTCACCTTAGTCGTTCTTAGGTATTTGTATTTTTCTTGTAAACCTCTACCACCCAGCACGAGCATAACAGATTTATTATTAATATTTTCCGCGTACGGCGGCAGGCACGCATATCTACGGTGGTAACGCGACAACGTAGAAAAGTGGGCGAAAGATGCAAAAGTTAATGTAATCATCAGACGCATAAAAATTGGGCCACTGAATTGCCGAGATGTATCACGCCTACGCTACAAGCCATCCAAGTCAATCCAGCACTGAGGGGATGTGACTGTCCGTGTTTGTCTTGCGATTTCCGGAGCACTAGGTCATGTGGTGGTGGATTGGCTGTGGTAGTTACTCTGAAAATCTCGCGGCATCGGCCGTGGTCATATACCCCTGAAAGTGAAATAAAGGCGCGCGGCAGCGCTAACAAGGCATTGCGCGTTGTCATGGCATCGCTACGTCATACATGTATCGCCTAAAAAAACATTCACTAGAGGGCGATGGAATCCCTCAGTTCTCCGGCAAAGCCGTTCAGCAAAGCCGATATCGGCCGCATCCGGTGCCAAACTAACTTCACGTGCCACGTGGCGTTCGCTCGACGCCACTTTCTGTGGCCATGAAGCCTGTGTAATATAGAGTTTTCAGGAATCGTTTGTGCACATCCCCCGATATGGTGCCATGGTTCCTCCGGTACAAACTGCCAATGCGCTCCCACAAAATAGTCTCACATGCGCAGTGCGTATCGGAGGGCCCAGCATACCATATCAAATGCGCAAAAACGGTTCCCAGTTCTCTAGGACTCTATAGTATGAGGCTATGTCCAAAGCGTTTGGCGTATGAGCAGTCGTGCAGCTTGATCGCGGCTCAAAACTGTACACGTTCACTCTTTACTTTTCTGAAATGACATGAAAAGCAATCTGGATTGGAACACTGGGTCAGTATTCTGGGATAGCTCGCTGCCGTTTCTGGCTGCATCTGTCTTGAAAGTGAAAGAGAGGCGCGCGGCGTTGAGGCTTTGCGCGCTCTCATGGCATCACTGCGGCGTTTCATCGAGCATGTGAGAAACTCCGTCTTTTTAAACGGTACGTCATCACACTTGAATGGCGCCACCTTACTAATTGGTCGCGAGCCCGACCTTGAGCGTGTTTCGACGCGTTGACTGGACACGACTCCTGGCCGAACGTTGACGCTGCGCTCGCGTCAAATTTGTGTCTACTTTCGATCTCACTATGAGAACATCAACGTTCTAATGCGCAAACTTTTAACCCCCCCCCCCCCCCCCCCCTGACCGTTTCGATCTGAGGAGCATCGTACCTGCGTGCGGTCCTGTATCACTTCTGCGTGGAGCACGTTAAAGACCCCAGAATGGCGGTTGTACCGCACACGCTAAATTGCGCATCTACATCCGAGAAACAAGTCGCCCGTTCAAGAAGACTGGCTTCAGGCTGTATAAACATACACAAATCAATTTTAGTTTTTTTTTAATGCGCAGGCTTTGAATATTTTAGGTGGGTTTATTCAAAACCATTCGGTAGTCGGTCAAGAAAATCTTGCAGTAATCCGAAAAAAACTAATCTCTCCCGCACCCGGTGTCAGTGAGTGATAATACGTTTTATTGATGCTGATAATTTAAACGAATAACGATTGGCCTTTGTCCTAGGGCTGGTTTGGAAGGAAGAGCAATCTACTTCCAGCTACGACGCGTGCCGCGCACCATTTGCTTGGCACATATACGTATTAGAGGTGAGATCCAACAATCACGTCTCTAGAGGTAAGCTTCAGCTGTAGGGACAACAAACCGTATTTGCTTGCTTGTTTTTCATCCGAGAAATCAAAGATCACGATTCAAAATCCGCTCCTTGTGCGACCAAAGCACTGGTCAGAGCGAAGCGCTCGTGCCAAGACCGTGCTAGGCGAGGTTCAATTTCTCTGTTATGCTCTGTTAGTAAACACCTGGCTGTGGGGAAAGGAAGCACGATAAAACGCCCGCTCTAGTTCGATCTCCTGCCCAATAGTGCAAAATCTCTGGCTATGATACCAACGCTACTGGCGCCCATGCAGTCGCGTAGCTCTAAGCGCTGCTCAAGGCTGTAAACCCGCGATCTTCACTTCTTCATTAATGCCCCCCGCCTCAGCAAGCTCGCTCATTTTGTAGGCAAAAAATAAGTGTAATATTAAAATAAGAATTACACGGAAACAGAGAGGAGAGAGCTCGACAAGACGATAATAATCTTTGAAGAACGCGAACAAGGGAGGCATAAGACAAACGCAGATCTCCAAATAGAGCTGGGTGACTAGCGGTGTTTGGCGATTTGTGTTTGTCCTTTGTCCCCCTTGTTCCCCTTCTGCTGGTACTATTATCATCGGCGCACTACGTTTTCTTTTTCAGTTCTTTACGCTTTATTAGCGCTGGTGAGCGGATGCTAAAAGCTGCTTGCACTCCGCTTCTATATCTACGAAATCACAGCCCAGACTGATATATAATTTCTTCTTTCCGAAATGTAGCGAAGCGCCCTCCATACGAACGAATGCCAAAGATCGCACCGGCCAGTAGATCTTTGTTTACAAAATGCTGGGCTGTGGAGATCACACTGCTTAGCAGGCGATCTTCACAGCCCAGTACTCACATTTTTTGTAGATTCCTAAAGCGACCAAAGCACGCGGCGTACGTGCAAGCGCTGAAAATGGCACCAGGCTCAGAGCCTCCATTCTACCTGCTGCCGTGACACTTGCATAATCTGACGCTACTCACTACAGGCACGCTTCGAAAGGCTGAACTTAGTGGAGCAAAGATAAACTACAAAATTCGCAGTGCAGGTATTTATTACAATACACCACCGCGTCTTCTTCGGAAACCGACAAACAAGTGATCAACGCCGCCAAAGCCAAAGCATGATGTCAAGGCGTCAGTTGTGTCAGCGACTTCATCTCCCCACAAATGCCGCACTTGCAAACGTCGAAAACACGAGTGCACTATTAACATAAAAGAATATAAGAAAATAGGGACAAAATACCTACGTTTGTATGGTTCCAACGTGGTTTCAACTTCGGAAGCAGTCCGAAATCAGTGCTGTTTCTTTGACTATTATACTGCTGGTGCCCCGCGACGGCCGTGTGTCCCTGCCGGTGGGGGTGGACGCCGGGCCATCATAGCCGGGCGGTTAAAGCTCTGAATGTCCTGACTTATCCAAATACTGCCATCGTTTGATCGTGCAGCGGGCGCTCCTATTGGATGCCGGCGACGCGTCGCCATTTTTAGCTCACGGCGCATCCCACATCGAGACGCGCATCCTCCTATTGGTCTGCGGCGACCGCCGGGGAGACGCCGCTCTTTGTGAGCACCCTCCCACTGGTCTTTTGTAGTTGCCAGCGCCGTGCCGCCGCGACAAACTAGGTTTGCGGCGACGCTCCCCTATTTTTGGCTCAAGTGCGTCCCAACACTCACCCGCCTGGCGGTACTTGTTTATAAAATGCAAATTTATCCAGCGCTTTACAGGCGGTCACGATGAAGGCGCCACCACATCATTTTGACCGGCTGTTCCTTCTTTGGCGCGCCTGTGCAGACAGTAGGGTGTACTAGTTCACCCTACTGACACCTTCCCTTCTAGACACCGTAGCCGGCCAAATAAAGTCTAGCTCGCTTTCACCCTTAATCTGGTTCCCCTTAGGTTCCAGTTAATTGCCGCATAAGGCTGGCGTTTCACTAACTTTGACTAAGTCCTGACAAATGTTTAGCAGATCAAAAGGTTTTAAGTGGAAAATTTTTTTTTCTTTCCATAATGGATTCTTTTTGTGGAACACGTGAATTTGGAGCAGACTGATCACCTGTTTCGAATGAATTTGTTCTAGTTTCAAATATATTGTTCCACTTAAACTCTTCGCAGTCTTTGTGTTTTAATAAATATGCGACTTTGTTCCACTTACGTGGTGTGTTGCGGAGAAACACTCCAGAAAAGAAGGAAGCGTTTGTTTTTCAAAACTTACCACTTTGCTAAAGGCTTGGACTCATGTACGAGTCTCTCCTCTGTCTAAAAGAAGAATCTCGAGCTTTCCACTTCAAGTGCAAACATTTTCTATTGAAAATTGCATAGTGTTCAGGTCACCTGCAATACCGGCGTAAATCGTCGTCATAACATATTAATATGTCTATATATGTCTTAGTTTAATTGGTCATAGCAGATACTGTAATTGAACTGATCAGATTAGTGACCAAACTGCTGAAATCGATGCAATTAAGACGTCGGACTCCTCGAGGTACGTTCGAAGCGCAATATCTAGAAGAGCAACGAATGTTCGCCCTACTTATGGAAGATTCCGATTGGCATCTATCTCAAATCATGACCGGCAAAAATAAAACTCAATCCCTCAGTCAACCAGTGTTTACTGCAGAGTTAGAAAGAATCACTGGATTTCGCGCTGCGATGTTTCAATAATAATAATAATAATTATGATAATAATAATAATAACAAATTATTTGGTGTTTCTTACAGTGTCCGTGGACATCCAGTTGGTGTTCTTGCTGGCGGAGTTCAATGGAACGCACAAACACAAATGCTTCCGCGAGCGCAGACAAACAAATACACGCGCGCACGCGCGTACGCACGCATGCACACGCGCAGACGCACACGCGGGCACAAGCACAGGCGCACGCGCTCACAAGCATGGAGACGCATCCACACGTGTACACAAACAAGGGCGCATGCACGCACACACACACGCGGAAGCGACTACTACGAAGGAAAAGTTGCTTGAGATAGTTTCGGTTTTACACTGAAAAAGAAAACCTAAAGTATAGATAAAACCTAAGATTGAATATTTTTTGTTGATTTTATAGAACAATATTATGGTAAAATTATTACTTTTAATATAATAATAATTTCCCTAATTTCGTTTAAAAAAAAAGGAAAAAAATATTTTCGAAGGCGGCGCAAGATTATCGCAATTTCAATCGGCTTCCGTTGGGCTGCCGTTGTAGTTCAGGGGGCTTCGAGAGTCGCTCCCTTTTACGGTTTCGCCGTTTTAGCGGATATTCTAGATATCTTCCTCACGAATGACATGTTCAAGATTAGAAAAAAGCAATGACTGAGAGCTGGGGGGCACTGCCTCTTACCAAGGCCCGTAACTTGCGGACAACCCATGACCGACTGGTGCAAGCGCCGGTGAGCAAGTTTCTTTTGTTTCTGCGAAGTGCGCCGCTGTTTCAAACTTTGTTGTGTGCCCTGTGCTTCCTAAGCTATGTTTGATTCTAATGATGCGCTGCACGGTGCTATTTGAAATTTGAAAGGAGCGTGCCTTCAAAACCTATGACTCGCTCCGCAGAGTGAGAACGACTTGCGTGCGGCAAAACCGAGGACCTCGATCGTCCGACGACGCTTTTTGGGAGCGTTCAAGTGCAGTCTGACGGCAGTTCAAGCAATCACAGGTCATCCTAGTTCTGACGTGTCGCCCCAACAGACTCTCGCCACCGATTTGTTTCATAGAGCGGGAGCGAGGAAAACGTTTCAAGAGCGAGCAGCATGATTTCTTGCCTGTGCTTATGCTTGTGCCGTAGAGACGCGCGGTCTCTTCGCGTGTGCCGAAGCAGCACACTTTCC
Organism: Ixodes scapularis; assembly: GCF_016920785.2. NCBI lineage: Eukaryota > Metazoa > Arthropoda > Arachnida > Ixodida > Ixodidae > Ixodes > Ixodes scapularis. Next base: position 137,599,935 of record NW_024609857.1, read on the forward strand.
GAGTTTACGATTGTGTGATGTAAACAAAGTGAGTTTGGATGCCACGTTTTTTAGTGGCTGCGAATACCGCTACAAAAAGCAGAGCAGCTCTAAAAAGCAAGGCATTAAAGAATGCGAAAAGAACCTGAATATTCGATGGAGTTGAAAGACTACCATCGTAACAACTCGCCCAGTTATTCTTCCTGTCAAAGAATAACAGCCAATAGTAAAAAAATCAATAAATGACAACTCTTAATTGGTTAAAAATTTGTAATTGATGCAGTACAGCCCCACCCTGCTCTACTGCATTTATGATATCAGGTCATGTTTAAATGTATAGGACAGTTCATAGCAACCATTTATGTCCGACACATTATATTGAATATATTCTCTAAATGCTCGAAGTTATATAAAAAATGCTCATCATAAATAATGCCGTTCCAATGAATGTACAATAACGTGTGCCTTGTATGTATGTTCTCAGCAAACGAAGTGGGTGCATACAAAAAAGACCAAGTCTCGTGTTTCCTCTCTGTTGGCGCTTTTTTCAGGTTCACACTAACGTGGGTGTCTAGGTTTAAAAGAGTGGAATTGACATTTCCCGCAGAGCTGGCAGGCCAAAATCAGTTTGGCTGCAAAGCGCGAAAAACCTGCTCTTTTCGATCATCCCAACAAACTTCTTGAGGCTGTGTCTCTCGGAGGGCGTCAGTGAGTGGGCTAGCAACATCCTAATAATTTGGGATGTAGCGTTAGTAGTATCATGCAATGCCTAGAAAAGACCTAACGTCGGTTTTTCCGGGAGCGGTTCAGGAAACTCCTCGATTGCTGCAAGCTTTACCTCGGACGGTCGGCGGCACCCACGACCTTTTACGTGTCCCAAGTATGCTACTTCTCCCCTTCCCAGCTGACACTTTCCGTCTTTAAGCTGAGGCCTGCATCCCGGAGTCGTTCGAAGACAGCCCGAAGATGTGCAAGGTGTTCGTCCCAGGGCTCGGAAAACACGGCGATGTCGCCCAAGTACGGAACCACAAATTCCTTTAGACCTCGGAGCACCCGATCCATGAAGCTTGAGAAGCAAAGCAGTGCCTTATTGAGGCCGGAACGTTCCAAAGGAGGATATGAAAGTGGCATACCGGCTCGCTCTCTCTGAAAGAGGGACCTTCCAGTAGCTTCGAACGAGGTCCAACGTGGAGATATACTTAAAGGGCTACTCCACCGATTTTTTCATTGTCTCCGATTTGCTTGAAATTTTGCTAAACTAACCAACAAACATCGCGAAAATAGTATCACAAATATTAGGTCAAAATATTGTTTTTTCGCGAAGTTATTGAATTTACAGTTTTGGTCCTCACCGTGTTTTTCAAGCTTGAAGTCTCTACTGGCAACAATGAAAAGGTGACGTCAGTGGAAGGCAGGGGTTCACTCTTTGGGCTGTAGATTTTGTTTTAAACTGATTCGAAGCAGTTTCATGGTGTCAAATGAATGCTTGGGAAGCTCGCTGCAGTACCCGCGCTCCAGCACGGAACAGATGATTGGCATATTCTATTTTTTGGCTGCTTGCTCGACTGGCAAGCCTGCCTGCCACTGACGTCACGGCCCTGAAAAGCGCGCGTATATTTGAATGTTGGTTTTTGCATCATTTTCATTTGCCGATTTCGCAATAACTATTATGAATTTCACGATTTTAAATAGCATACCGGAGAGAGTAAAGGCCGGGGAGTCAGAAAATATAGTTAGTTGAGGTAGCTCAAAAAATCGGTGGAGCACCCCTTTAACAGCGCTAGCCATCTCCACCCGTTCTTCAATATTGGGATTTGGATACGTCTGATCTTTGTTGATAAGGTTGCGGCGCCGGTACTTAATGCACGGGCGAGGTTCTTTTCCCGGTACCTCCGCAAGTATCAAAGAGAAGTGAATTCACTCTCTGCTGCTTCAATCAACCCAGAGCAAGCATGCACTTCACCTCCCGCTCCATGATTTCCCTTTGTCCAGGCGAGACTCGGTAGGGCTTTTACCGCACCGGCTGCTCGGTGGTAAGCTCGGTGTCGTAAAGTACCAGATCGGTCATTACTGGCTTACTCTTATTGAAATGATATATAAACTCCCAAGGAAGCGTCTTCAGATCGCTTCGTTGTCGCGGTTACAAGTCAGCCGCCACAACAGTCTTCTCGAGTACCTGTTCGACCGAGCACGCAATCGGGTATTCACTAATCTCGGGAAACTCTACGCTGACTTCCTCAGGGTTATTTACCGTCAAGCTCATCACAGTCTCAGGTTGCCGGTACGGCTTTATTATATTGCTGTGATATACTCTCTGGATTTTACGTTTCTCGCCGTGCTCGCAACGTAGAGTTCACTTCCGAAAGTTTATGCAACACATCACCTTGTCGCCCACGGAAAAGGTTCGCGGCTTAGCGGTTTGGTCGTAATACCGCTTCCCCTTCACCTGATCCTCCTTCATATTACTTTCGGCAATACTTCGACTGTGGTTCAGGCAATCAAGAAGCTCGAGCACGTACTCCACTACAGTAGGGTCTTCCACGCAACCTTTCCATGACTCTCTTAGCATTGGGAGCGGAGATCCCAAAAATCGGCCGTATACTAGCTCGGCGGGGCTAAAACCAGTTCCGCCATGTGGTACGCATCTCAATGCAAACATTGTGGCTGGGAGGCTTGCCTCTCAGTCAGTCTTGTGCTCATAACACAATGCTCGCAGTACACGTTTCATCACTGAATGCCACTTTTCTGCGCTGTAGGATTGTAGGTGGTAGACCCCAAAAACGTAGCAGTCAGAGCACTGGAGAACACACTTCCTCGGTCGCTTTGTGTTTCGGCGGGAAATCCAACGCGAGCGAACACTGAAAGCAACGCGTTCACCACCTCCACATAGCTGAGATCCTTTAGCGGGATTGCTTTGGGAAACTTCGTCTCGGGGCAAAGAATCGTCTGGATGTGGCGGTATTCTAACTGTGCAACAGGGAGGGGGCCAAAACAAAAGTGTCGATCACCAAACGGTGAAAGGGTTTCGTGATTATTGGCACGAGCTTTAGCGGTGCCTTGTTCTTGTGATGCGATTTTCCGATTCGTTGACACGTGTCGCAGGATCGCGCGACCTCATCGACCTTTTTATAGCACCCAGGCCACTAATACTCCTTGAGGAGGCGAATTTTTGTCGTTCTTACTCCCAAGTGTCCTTACCATGAAGTGCCATGTGCTAGGAGGATGAGGTCGCGCCGGTACTTTGCAGGCACCACAATCTGATCAAACGCAATACCCTTTCGGTCTTTATTACTTACGATACCACACCCCTTTCCTTTTTTTGGAAAGCTACATTCCGTCAGGAGACTCCTTCTTCCGTTCTCGACCTTAGATCCTTAATTGTGGGGTGTCCTTCCTGTTGAGCGATCACGGAATCGCGATCGACACCCAACAGTTTCTGCAATTCACCCTACTTGGGGGTAACACATAGGACTTCGGAACGCTCCATGTCGAGACATTCTTCACCCTTCTCTTCGAAGGTTTCCCCTACCAGTGTTTCTACTTCTTTTCGCCTCTCTGGATCGGAAGCGCCAGCGTCACCCTCGACAGCCGAACGCGAGGCTTTCGAACGCGGGGTTCTCCAGGTGGGGACGTCTGCTCTACTTCCGTACTCTAGTTTTGCTGCCAAGTCTCGGGCTTTGGCCCTAGTTAAGGCCAGGACGATTCCCTCGCAAAAGGTTTGCCCTCTCTCCCGCAGCAGCTCCTCCGACCGTTAGAAAACAGGTACGGATAACCGAGCGGGAGATTGGCCGACACGGCTGCTTCCATCTCAAGGGCTCCGAAAGGACGCTCGACGCGCACCCTGGCGATAGGGAGGCAAACGCCATGCTCTTCGACCACCTGTTTAATCCACGCCCATTCTCCCCTGAACTTTGTAGGGTCTACGTAAGAGGGGTGAATCACATCCATAGTGGCGACCGAATCGCGAATCAATCGGCACTGCCTGCCGTTCACCGCTAGGTTGCGCAGATATGACTTTAGTAACCGGAGATTCACTTCGCCAGCATTTACGTAGGCGAAGACCACCTTCGGCTCTCTGAATTCGGGCGCGATATGACCGAGCTTTTCGCAGTTACAGCACATGTTACGGGCCGGCAAGCCTCGATTGACTTCTTTTTCTTGTGATCTGTCTTTGCCATCGGCGCCTTCGCCTGCTTCGCCTTTCGTCCACGCTGGCTCCTTCCGGTTTTCGCCCTGGACCCTTTTAGGCCGCGCGTCTCTCCAAAACCGTCCCCCTGGCCACCTCCCGAAGTCCCGTTTGCCAGGGTGAAACGCTTTCTCTATTCGCGGGTGACCTTTGCCGTCGAAGGGCCGGCGAGTCGCAAACTCTTCCGCCAGCTCCGCGCCCCTGTGAACAGTCCTTACATCCGGCTTATCCTGAACCCAAAAGCGGGTCTCCTCAGGGAGGTGACGCAAAAGCTGGTCTAGGCAAATATGCTCCACTACTTCATCGTGGTCCACCAGAATTGCCCTCAAACTGTAGGTAAACTCCAAGAATGACTCGTTCGGCTTTTTCTCAGCGTTGCGAAAACGCTGCCGAAAGGCCTCAGAGGTAAGACGATACATTCTAAGGAGGATTGCTTTGACCACCTCTAAAAGGCTTGACTAAGAGGGCGCAGACCCTTAGTCAAGCCTTTTATAGGCTTTTTGTCTGCGCCCCCAACATGTCTGCGATGTTGAATAAAGATTTGATTGATTGATTGATTAATTGGCCTTTGCATAGTCCTCCGCTTCGTCTTTCGTGAGCCTTGCGAGATCGTCCGCCGCCGGGCAAGGAAGGGGCGTTAAGAGGTGCTGCGACCAAGTTTGCCTAGCGAGCCCGACCTTTTCGCTAGTGCACTCGATGTTCACCAGGAACAAACCAACGTCCTCGCCAATCTTAAAATGTTGCATTAGGTTCTTCATTTTAAGTGACTTTCCTTCTCCTGTGCTGGACGCCGGACTGCCCTCCCGATCATCCCTTCTTTTTACACAACTCGAGTTAAAGCCTCCTCATCTGAAGCTCCCGCTCTTAGAATTTCAATTCCGTCTCTTAAAATTTCAATTCCACATCTTGCGACTTGAGACGGTCGCTCCGCTCCCGTTCTCTTTTCAATTTGTTTATTCACTGCACTTCCTCCCAACACTCGGATAACTCGGCCTTACCTGCCCCAAAGTCAAGCATTGCCTTCATACTGAGCGGCTTTTTTTTTTTCCTCCCCTGATATCCACGCCTAACTCCTCGCAGATACGTATTAAGCGGCGAATTGATGTCCATGAACGTTTCAATCACTGTCTAATACCCAAAACTACTGTTGCAATCCGTAAGGAATGCTGCGTCACAGATAGCCACAAAACAAAACACTCGTTTTACACTATTTAACTTGGAAGGTAAAGCCTGGTGTGTACTCAAAGGGAAAAGCCAGCCACTCACCCACAAGTGCGATAAATGTTCTGCGTGGAGTCGTTGCTACCGCTGCCACCAGTTGTTACGTTTGTAAGGTGACGATCTCAGGTGCGGAACCAAGAGTCGGCGCTGTGGCTGTTATTTTATGTCGGGGCTGTCATTTTATGTTCAGCCGCTAATTTCACATGATATGAACCATTTTGCTCAAATTCAACCCGTACCTATGGCGGGTATCTTAGACCGTTAGGAAACCTTCAAGGGCAGGAAGGCCCCTCAGAAAACTTTGACGGACATCTCAGAGACTTCAAACAATTTTAATGGGTACTTCAGAAATCCTGGCGGCTCCATATACGTATTCTCAATGATTCTCAATAGACATAAAGGAACTAATCCACTCTTAGTTTTAATGAATTTATAATACCACTCAATCGCTTGTTCTTTCACCGAGCGCGTAAGGAAGTAACGGAAATTTTCAGCTACACACGACTTGCACAGCAAACCACAAAACTCGTGCTGTTTCGAGGCAAACAAGCCAGGAACACCTTTTAACATGGCGCCTTCTTCTCAGAGTACTTAGCCATGTACATTTTTTTTATTGTTGTCAGACTTATAAAAGGGGTCCATGTGAAGAGTTCGAGGTAATGGGAGGCGCATGAACTGACACAAAGAGGGAAGCCTAAGTGCTACCACTTGCATTCTCCGCCAACTGCACCCCCCCCCCCCCTTTGCATCTACCGCAATTCCTATAAAAATGTTTACCTGTATATATCCCTTATTAAAAATCCGTTTTGGTACCCGCCAGGATTTCTTATATGTTTTGATGTACCCTTTAAAACTATGTCAGGGATGTGAGATGTGCGTCGAAAATTTCTAAAGGGCCTGACGTGCTCTTTAAGAATTCCTAAATGGTAAAATAGACCCGTTATAGTATCTTGAGAGGCCTGTGGGGACTGTCCCAATCCTTTCCGTGAAACCAAAACACCCATCAAAGTCGTTTTAACGGCTCTGCGGGAGGCATCACGTGACAGTTGAGGATATATGCATCGGGGAAGCCGCTTGTCCACATTGTATCGGGCGCACGCAGCGAGCGTTGGAAATTGAGGAGACGTTCTCCTATCCAATTATATTGTGTCTGTGTGTTCTGTGTATGTGTTTCACGGGCTTGACTAGAAAGCGAGAGAGAGATAGAAAGAAATAGATGGCGTTTTTGTTGCCGTTCAAGAACACCCAGTCCTCGCTCACGAAGGGGCGAGTGTGCGGGGGGAAATAGGGAAGGAGATTGTTTGCTGTCTGTTTAAAGATAAACTGTTTTCTTCAGTCGTGGTGAGAAGCTCGTCGCCCTGTTTTTTCTCCGTCAACGAACGCCAACTAGATTCCCAAAAACCAGCGGGCATTTGGTTTCCCGTCCCGTGCTTGGGGCATATCTTCTGGAGCAGCTTGGTCTGTGCCTCTTCGTCCGTTCGGCTTCAGGAACATCCCGGGATAAAAAAAGAAGCTGGAGATGCCACCGCGACGCAACTATGGGGCGACACCGTAACTGTGCTTACGATTTCTCAGTGGCGGCTGATGTTGGGAGCGCGTTCTTCGTTTTCGCTAAATATTCTACTGACAGTGTGTAAGTGTGCGTGCGTTACACCCGCTTGATTTTATTTGTTGAACTACCGTACATCTTAGGAATTTATCCACCCTTATTGTGAGCACATTGAAAAATATTTTTTGCGTCAAGGTAGTCGGTAGTCCCTGTTTGGTCTGATTCATTTTTTACAGCTGATTGTGCCCTGCCTTAAGTAAACATTGGTTCTTATCGTCTTTTTGATCTACCACATGTATGTAAAGACAACATATATGTACAATCCGTGAAATATTTTCCACTAACATTTCGAACTTTATTTTTGGTCAATCGTTCAAAGTTATTTTGATGTCTAAAGGGTTCAGGGGCTAACGGTGGTTGAAAGGTTGAAGGGTGTGAGGGGCTGAAAGGTTGAAGTGGTTTGAAGGGCTGAGGGTTTTAATGAGCTGAAGGGATTTGCAGCGCTGACAGGACTCCATAATACATCAGGGCTGAAGTGTTATTGTCATTAGGCTCTGCGTTTGTATTCCAGAACACCTTTTGGCTGCGTTTTTAGAGATATCCCAGTACCCGTATTTTTGCGTTAAAATATATGTATCGCAGTAATTGTCCCTATTGAAAATATTTCTAAAGGGCCCGTCAGCCTTGAAGGATTATGGGACCTCACAGGCCTTCAAAACCCTTCAAAAATACCCTACAGAAAAACCCTTCAAGGATACCCCATAGAAAAACCCTTTAGCCCCACAGCCATTCTACCCGTCAGACCCTCTAGCCCATCAACCCCTTAGACGCCCAAATGACTGTGAGCCATAGACAAAAATGCAGGTCAAAACATTGAAACTTTATTGCCGATATTTAGTTTTACATGCATATTATAACTCAAAAAGCAACGCTTGTTCAAACCCGGCGCAAGGAGCTGTAGACGAAAGGGATCACATCAAACAGGGACAACTGACATCCTTATCACAAAGAAAAATACCTTTCAAAGTACTCACAATGCCGCTGGGTATATTCCTGATGTACGGTAGTTGAGCTAATAAAACCGAGCAGGTGCACCTCACGGGCACATACACAGTCTCAGTAAGCACGTTTAGCGAAAACCACCAACTCGTAAGCAGCACCCGCCGCCGTTGAGAAATCCCGAGCACAGTCACGGTTTCGTCCATGATGACATCGCGCCGGAGTCTTCGGCGTATTTTTCGCTCGCTGGTCTGAAGTCGGACGGACGAAGAGGCGCAAGGAACAAGTCCGGACAGCGGCCGTCATCCACTGTCTCAACACCCGCAGTGCCGTAATCCCGGTGCGCAGGCACAACATGCGGTGGGACGCTGACCCCGACTGCCAGGCTTTGCAGCGAGTAAGCCGACACCGGCCACGATCTCCTTGAATGCGCTGAACACAATGGCGCTCGAGCGGTGCTGAAGGCGGCCTGCGCCGAACTATGGTTCCCCTGCGGTACCAAGACAGAAACTGCACGGATCAAAACAGACCAAGGGGCGAGCCCTCAAAACCATGCATGCTCACCTTCCTGGAGGAAATTGGTCCGCTCCAAACATCCCGGCTCGTGGGATAACCGGAACCGCACACGAGCAGAGAGAAAATGGCTATGGCCTCCCCCGCTTGCACACACCACCCTCCTCCCCCCGACCGCTGACCTGGCAGCCCTGCACCCTCTCCCCATCGCCGGGCGGAGAGAGGCGATTGCTTTTTGGGGACAGTCCCCCGTGGGGGGACCGGTTTCCGGAACGAGTCGCTCCCGCGTGCGTCCCTGTTCCTGGAAAGCGCGCACTGCTCTCGGCTTGTTCTTTTTTTCTTTCTTTTCTTTTTTTCTTGTTTTCTTTTTGTTTTTGTTTTTTTATACATGGTTGCACGTATTTCGCCTCGAGCGGACAGGTTTGCGTTCGCCTCAAAACGCCGCTCGGCCAATACCACTCGGCCCGCGGCTCGTCAATTCTCCACATGGGCGGTCGCCCTCAGTAGCCTCTTTCGCGACCGAACACCCGGGCAGTGACAGACGGGTCCAGGAGCCCACTCGTATTTGATAGAAGAGCAGTAATAAAAATCTGACCGTACTCACACACGATCGGCATTCTCCAAATACTTATTTTTTTCCCCGTAGCGTACAATAAGCAGCTATGTTCATTAATTCTGCGAAATGTGTTTTTTCCACCTGGGCCGTTGCCCACACAGACATATCAAGAGGCCTGAAGGTTTTCCCGACCCTATTAGAAAAGTTCTTGACAGGCTTTCAGGCATTTCAAGGCATCGTAAAGGGGACTTTAGACATTTCAGGAGAGCCTCTGACGGGACCAGTGAACCCACCAAGAAATATCGGTGCCCCCGTTAAACATCTCAGAAATTCCTGAAGTCCCCCTCACACCCTTTAAAAAATCCTGAAGTCCCATCAGAGCGATTTTCAATAGGGGTATTACTTAATACTTTTTGGGATATATCTCTCCAGCCTTCCGTACAAATTTTCGCTTGTTCCTTAGGTATGTAAGAAGAGTTTCTAATACGGAGGTATTTATAAAATAAAAAAAACGCAAATATCTTTTGAAAAGCACTAAGTTACAAAAAAAAAAAAATTGTGCGTCAGTTCAGAAGTATTAATATTATTTCAAAATACGGTTCTCTATTTGATCACAGGGCCATTGAATATACGAAGTAACCTTACAGTCAAGTGGGTGAGTACAGTTTTTGATTCATTGCTTCGTGGGTCATTAAACGTCATTTCACAAGCATCAAGTCATGGGCCTTTCTTGCAACAAGATTGTTATATATTTAATATGGGGCTGTTTCAGAATACCAAAAAATATTCGTCGTTTTATCATGTTTCGACATGGGTATGACTAATAGACCGTCGCTTTTAAATTTTTATTACAAGAATACAAGATGAAAAATTACTCTCTAAAATGTATGTCCACTTAGTAGTGGAAGTCTAAATGAGACAGAAACCTTGGCAACAACAGCTGTACTTGGGTATCGCAGTCTTTTAGTTTCTGCATATTAATTATCTTTTAGAAGTCTTTTTCTATTTAACTAGGCACACTTTTATTTGACTTCATTGCGTTTTTATTAAAAAGCCGTATCTTGAAACCTCTATTTGCGCAGGTACCCACGGGGTGAGCCGAATTGCGGCGCCGAGGAAAAGGAAGTCTCGCGCACAAAGTGAATCTAGTCCAATGAGCAGAATCAGGCTTTACGGGCCGCCAGGAGAAACATGAATTCCTGTGAACTTTCAAGAAAACAGACACCTTTTTTGAGACGGTATACTTTGATCTGAAACCCAGCATCTGTCACGGCTTGTTTCAACGAATCTTCCGTTAAGTTTGCGTGCGCAAATTCAGCGGTACCGACAGGGTAGCTCTTTAAGCCACCCGCGCCCACAAGGATAAGCAGCCCTCCAGGTTTTACAAGTGTTCCCACGTTAAGAAGCGCCTCTCTAAAAGATTCATGATCTGTTGTGGCAGACTCCAGGCATCCATTGGACATAACGATGTCGAACGTCTCCCTGTGTTCCTCCGGGAGAACTCCGGGCTCCAGAACATCACAGGGGACCACTTTACGTATGGCCGAGCGTGTGCGCTCAAGTATTTTCAACGCCCCCTTCTTGATGTCGCTGCAAAGCAGAACGATAAAGTAATGGTCAGCTTTTACGCAGCTATGATGTGTGACACTGTGTTCAGTCGATAGCTGCGAGTATATGCAGTGTCACAAAGCGTCGGCACTTTGTTAGCAATATAGGAAATTTCGTGATACGCAATTTCCGACAGGGGGAGTACGACATGAGGCTTTTCAGTTTTCACGACTCGAGCGCGAGATTCCCATGGAAGATAAGGCCAGAGCGTCCTGATAGAGATGTAAACACTGATTTTGATCGATTCTAACAATCCAAAAAGTGCTTGTTGTTCTGCCTAAGTCGCGTCGCCTTAACATATATATATATATATATATGTGTGTGTGTGTCTGTGTGTGTATAGACAACGAAGAAGGGAGAAGGTGAATGTTGAATTTGGTGCATTAATTTTAGAGGAAGGAAAAGGGGAAGAGAGCTGGCGAAAACTTGGGCCAGGAGCGGAAATCGAACCAGCAACGTGCGCCTTTCCGGGGCAACGCCTTAACCGATTATCCGTTAAGCCGTTTTGAGTTATTGTTTTATTTTGCCGTGTATATTTGGGGCCGAACCTCAGCACGTATTCGAACCCGCTGGGTTCTTTACAAAGTAGGATAATTTTTTGGCGAAAATTATCTGTATAATTGCAGATACTTTCAGTTATTTTCTAAAAAAAATAGTTAACTTATTCTTACAGTAGATTAATAAATGTATCGAGTTACAGTAAAAGGTATAAAAAATAACCCCATAAAGTTTAGCGATACAAGTATTGCGGTACTACCCATGACTGCATAAATAGCGTTGTTTCCTTCCACTTTTTTTGTAATAATTTTTTTAGTTAGGAATATCTCAATTGAATGAATGTAGCGCACAGCGGCATAAAATATTTCCGTGTTTTCTGTATATAAGTGTGTAAGATAAGGGAGATATTCTTGAAGCACTGAAACGTTAATGTCCACACTTGAAATACTTAGTGCTCAGGTGTTTCTTTGCATGGGTTTTCATATGGTATAATGGGATTGTGGGTAGTATGAGCGCATATCATTAAGCAATTGTAACACTATTTGAGTATTCACAAATATTTAGTTCCCATTAGTATTTTGTATCGTTATTTTAATAGGTGTCAGTGATGTACATTCGGTCAAGCCGTACAAGCTTTTTAGCGAATTTTATGTAAGTGAGCCGAATCCTCCTTACATTTTTGCTCTTGTGACTATTCTTTATCAAAAAATATACATAAAAATCGGGTATATAGTAGAGCTCGGTTAAGGTTAAAATAAAAGATTATTTTTTGTTGGTTTTAAGGCCGATCCTCGTTAATATACAATGTTAAACAAGGTTAACTTATTTTGTTGTTTTTGCTATTGGCAGTCAAGCTTCGGCGTCTGCTCTCTAGACGATCATGGCCCACATCCACTACATAGAAAAAAATAGGTCCTGACGTAAAGATGCTGCATCTGAAGAGTGAGACAAGCCAAATGTTTCGCGCTCGAAATAAATGTGCCTAAAAAAACCCTTCCCAATTATATATTATCTAAGTGTATCCACTTTTGGGTATAAATGTTTTGTTTTGTTTAGAGGAAGGTCAAAAATTACGGCTTACTGACAAAGAAAGAGGGTTTCTCCTGGTCCCGGAGGGAGTGTTTTCTGTGAAGGCCTGAGAGGCAATCAGTAAGAACTATGATGTGGTTAAGAATATGACCCTAAGTAAGATCAAACAGAGGGCAGTCAAGTGGTGTCAGTATTTTGGTCTGGAGAGGCTTAGGTCATCGGTTGTTCAAGGAAGAGGCCTTCACCTTAACGTGCTTTTTACAGTGAAGTCACATAAATAGTCGTTGCCATTCAGGGCAATTGTAACACAAAAGGGTTCTTGGCCAGTACACATAGCAGCTTTCCTTAAGAGGCATCCAACCCCACTCCCTTTGCGAGACCCTTTTATAGTTGGCAGGTCAATGTCGGTGGTCAAGTTCGTGAGGGAGGAGAACCCCAGGCGGTGCGACGCGGTCCCTTTTGATGTCGAGGATCTGTTTTATTCGATTCCCCACCGACAGCTGTTGGTCGCTGTGTGGGAGTTCATTAAATCAAGCGAGTAGGTTGTTTTTTTTTCTGAATATTTGTGGTGTTAACGTTAAACAATTTTTAAAATTGATGTTTTTTTTGTTTTGTTTTTTTGAGTTCCACTTTTGTGGAGTACAGGGGGTCGAAGTTTTTACAGAAGCAAGGTGATGCATTGGTACTGGTGTCGCGCCTGTTTTAAGTGACGTATCCTGTCCAGGTGTGATAGAGGCATAGCCGGAGGTTTAGGGGGTGACGTCATCCGTGTATCTAGGTACGTAGATGACTTTTTGGTGTTCTGAACTGGTTCTGGCCGGAAAAGAGCGGGTGTGGCTGCAGACATGTTGGACGTGTTCAAGGGTCATGCCAGTGGGTTAAACTTCACCAGGAAAGACCCTGTTGGGAATATCCTACAGTTTTTAGACAATAAGCTAACTTTCTCGTACTCCCACTTGTGCTGGTGCTACTGTCCTAGGTCGAAGGAAGGTGTACTTCCGTTCGAGTCGAGTCATTAAAAAATAGTTAAAAGGGGGATCATAACCAGAAGTCTTTGGGGGTCGCTCGTCAGGTCATGTCCTCACCAAATGACGACGAGTTTTCGTAGACAAGCTAACAAACTTTTTGAGGGCGGCTATCATGGAAATATCCTATATGTGTGGCCGAGTGCCTCTTGAGGAAGGTGAGAAATCCGGAGGTAGTTATGGGTAGGAAGTCTACGTAGGCACCGAGTGGTGGTGACCTATATACATAAGGTGGCGCATAGGTTAAAGGATGTAGCGCAACGCCACGATGTTCCTGTCGTTTTCTCAGCACCGGCCAAGCTGGGACGTTTATGTGCGAGGGTGGAAAGGGGATCGGTTGTCAGAGCCGCATGCGATAAGCAGCATAAAAGCAAGTTTGACCCTTGTGTGTGTAGGGGGGAGAGGGGGGTGGTCTACAGTATTCCCCTGACCTGTAAAAACGTTTACATTGGCCAGACCGGTCGCTGTATAATGATAGATTACGTTAACGCGCGTGTTTCATTAGGGCATCTCCGCCAGGGAATCTGGCGGTCGATCTCCGGTTTTGGAAGATGTGGCTGCTCTCCGGTTTTGGAAGATACCACGGCCCTGGAGAAGACAGAGTCACCAACAAACTAGGGAGATAACTGAGGCCTTTTACATTTCCAAGTTCAAAAACAACTGTGTCAGCGCGCCTTCGATAGATATTTATAATTGTGAGTTGGCATTTTTGAAAGGCTTTAAGTCGTAACGATCATGTGAGGGTCATGTGTCGTGATGTTATTTTTGTTTGGCGTGACCCCTCTGTTGGGGGTTTCTTTCAAAATAAACAGTTTATAGTCAGCGCTCCGTCTGTGTGCTTCTTCTCTGTCCTGTGTCCTTGTTCGCGCTGTTTTATTCGTAAACAGACAACGCAACGTCTTGCATCTTCAGCAAGCTAACAATGCTCGAGAGTCGCATAATTACATTTCAGTAGAGCGAGCGCGGTCCTCTAAATCGAGGCTCAATCTGCTCTTGCGTCGCGATTGATACGTCGTTGCTCAACCTACAACGATGACGTGTTCACTGACATTCAAAACAGCTCTTCCAAGACTGCATGTGGGTCAAGCAGACATGACTGTCCCGCCGCTCTGTACTTTAGTATGGAACGGGCTCACTGCGCAACGGGGGAGCCGTTTGATTGAACCGGTGCAGTTTGACGGTTACCGGTCACCCGCTTGTGCGAAATGCTCACCCGTTTTCACAAATGGGCGACCCGCTTGCTCAAACCAGTGAGCCTTTTGCCCAAACAAGTGACCCAATTGACCCAACGAGTGACCCATTTGCCTAATCGAGTGACCCGTTCGCCCAAAGGGGTGATTGGTATTGCTCAAAAGGGAGGCCGGTATGGGTCCAACGGGGTGACCCTTTTGACAAACGTGCGACCAATATGACTAAACTGTTACCGGTATGAACCCGCTTACTTTCATACAGGAGTCCAGCTCTAACTAGACGATGAAAATCTCGTCAATATGTAATGGTTTTCATTATTATCCCAGAGGGATAAGTACTCATATTCGGGGTATTCAGCGGAATTTACCGATAATCGAAGGCGACGGCAAGATGGGAGGGAATTGTATAAACAGGGGAATGATTAAGATACCCTATATATACTGTGACAGTTATTTGTGGACTCCTACATACCTGTAGCCCTCTAAGGCAGCAATCTGCTCAGCACGGTGGGTCCAGTCAATGGCATCTTCACTCTTGTCAAGCCACTTGTTGAGTTCAAGCCTGTTGCCTTCGACTAGGTCGCTCAGCACGATGTGTTTGAATCGAGTGGAGGCCAAGAGCGCGCCCAAGAGGATCGGGCCACTGCCTACATCCAACAGAGACTCCCCCTGAGCCAGATCTATAGAAAGCAGACCAACGTTTTATACTGCTTCATTGTCAACAAATTCAGGCATAGGATTTTTCTGCCAAATTTTCAAAAAGCATCATAGTTCACAAACATGCCGTCGTTCCGTCTCTAAATGAATATGCCCACTTAAGCCAGGTGAGAAACAAAATACATCACCAACTACAAAATGAAGGTCGCAAAGGAACTTAAGTTAAAGCTACTTTAATGAAGGCCGTATGAATCGGGAATAAGTAGGCGGTCCGCCTGATAGGGGCAGAACGTTACTGCTGACTGGAGACTCTAAAGTCTAGATTTGGAAAAGGGCGCAAGTAAAACCATGTGAATTCTTTTGTAATTCATTGGCCATCACCTTTTGTGGCTCCTGCTAACGTTATCTAATGTTGAGCTTCGTTGGACCTGGGAGGTGCGGATTTAAGGGTCAGGGTTGGGGGGAGGGGGGGGGGGTGGCTGGGAGGGGTGGGGGAGGATCTACAGGGAGATGGCATTACGGGCGAAACTTTGGCCAGATATGTTTTGTTGGCCTAAAGTTGTTTTTTTTTTTTTATGTCACCAAAAGCTAATAATGTCTTCCTGGAAAAAGCTGGTGTAAGCCGATATTTTATTAAGAGAAAGGTTACCTTGGGGGCCTTAGGGTAAAGCTGTCCGCCCCACCCCTCCCCCCCTAAATCCGCCCATGGTACCTGGGCATGCGTACGTTGTCGCAATGTGCTCTAGAGAGTAAAGCTGAAGTGCTAAATTTTCGGTGTCACCTAAACAAGAGAAACACGGGGCACAGTTCGAACACGTGCGCTCCATTAACACTCGACGGAGATTTAAGCTCCAGTACTTAAAAGAAGAGTCGCAACCGAACGCTTGCATAGCACTAGTGTTCAAATTTAGGCCCGCTAGAAATTTCTTTGCGTGACGGCCAAATTTCAGCATTACGGTTTTACAGGTCTTAGTTGTCCCGTGCGGCGAAAATAGCTGGTAGAGAGGCGGAGACGCTTAAAGCGTTTCAAACGCTTGACGCATTTTGTATCTCTTCGCGCCATATAACGCAAACCCGGCACATAATACACGTGACCCATATGAAGCAGTTGAATCCACTCTAGGCACTTATATGCAAACCTCGTAGGAACCTTTGCATATTATTGGAGTGGTTTCTCTAGAGTCATGTCTCGGTAATATAGACCCCCGTAAAAGGAACTCGGAGCATTATGAAAGAAATTAGGGGGGACCGAAATTTCGGTATGCAATTCAGTACTCGTTGAAATGGAAAGCCGCACTTTGGACTATAGTGTTCCCCAGAGGTGTGGTGGGAAGAGCGGCGGTGACCTGCAATGGCCCGCGTGAAGCCAGATGACGTTTAAATCCGCAAGGGCGAGACAGGGTGCTGCAGTCGAATTACATAGAAGAATCAAAGCCGAACACGCTTGGCGAAGCTGAGAGGCAAGGTGAGAGGAGAGGCAAGGCGAGAGGAGAGGAAAGGCGATAGGAGCAAGGCAAGGCGAGAGGAATAGACGATGTCAGATGAGAAGCGGAAGCGTTCAGAGATCATGGCATGTGTCAAACGCAAACAAACAGAGCTTTCTGCTCAATTAAAAAAAAAATAATTTGCGAAATCAAAGGTGTGCCATTTTCTGCATTTGGCAGCTTGTGAGTGTGGAGCAAGAAAAACCTTGGCATTGATCTCGCGAACGGTCATAGAATTATAAAAGGCTGCGACAAGTGGATGAGCCTGGCAAAATCCTACTCAAGCCTTTTCCGTCAACGAGCACCGAATATTGAACAACTGGAGGAAGCCGTAGATGTCTCGCTCTTTAAAAGGCCTTATATGTGCGATGCTGTGAGCAACAAGATGCTAAAACACAAGGAGAAACAGTTTGGCACCACACTAGGTGCCTTATAATCCTGTTTTTTTAGACACGGTATTATAAGGCTTCTTTATATCTCTGTTCTGCCTCTAAAACTTATTTTTTTAACTTTCGTTGCAGTCGTTCTTAAGCAATTGAGTATCAAAAGTAAACCACCGGTACCTTTCACTTGAATTAATTTTGATATCCATAATTCGCGGGACTTCATGAAGGAATTCAGCACTTCAACTACTCGAGAGGATGGCTCGACAGGCTTAATAATCAAGCCATGGAATTTCAAGCCGTTATATTTATGGAGAGGGTGTGAGCTTAAAGGGCAGCCTCAGTTGCCGATGCTCGGAAGCATCTTGCAGACACCCTCCCTAAGCATTCTCCATTGGACATTTACATATTTCATTAGTCCTGTTTTTTTCTACAAGTTAAATCCTACTTAAAACTTGCATCTATACCTGTGTCTGTAGCAAAACGTAGCAAAAAAAAATATTGTGGGATTTATGTGTAACGCCAGCGGGGTTCATAAGTGTAAGCCGATCGTTGCTGCTAAGGCGGAGTGACAACGGTGATTTGGGAAGACATTTGACTCGAACATTTACTGCACCTACAATTCCAACAAGAAATTATGGATTACAGGCAAGGTATCTAAAAGCTACTTGACAAGATTTGACCGTTTCTTGAAAACAGACAAGAGACAGCTCTTTTGTTGGTTGGCATCTATTTATGCCGCCCTGCTTCCGCAAAGCTTGAGAACTTGATGATCATGACACCCAACATGAATGCCAAATACAGTCCTTAGAGGCAGGAATCATTCAGGTCGTTAAAGTTCACTACATAACTGAACTTGTAGGTCACTAAATCGCATACGCGGAAGACAATGAACCAAAACACGCGGTGACGCTTCAGACAATTATGCACTGCTGGCGGTACTCAGGACTTCGCCTAGAACACCGCTATTAAAAATTCGTTTGCTGATTTGTTGATTGGAGGTTAATGACGGATGAGCATCTAAGGTTATAATGTGCCAAGAGTCTAAGCTATTTCAGTAGAAGTGTTAAAGAGAAGAAAGTGCTTTAGTAGCTGGTGACGTCATAAAAATATGAGCATGCACGTGTATAAGAGTAAAAAATACGTCCATCAGTTAGGGGTGGGAATTAAAATCACAGTCGGTGTATAAAACCGATATCAGTGAAAAACTTAAATATGCAAATGTGTGAAAAGAGCGGTTTATCACCTAGAAGCAGGGCTAGGTGCAGGGGTAAATGTTCTGTATATACTGTGAAACTTGTTTATGGCGGCATTGATCATATGTGCGATATTCATTTTGGATGTGCTTAATGCTTAAAGTTATGTTACAGTGTTGTAACACTGGAGCATCGTCCCCACTCAAGAGTTGCCCATGTTTGACACGCGTACGGCCAATTCGTAACCGGCACAGGACCACTTTGTAGAAGCACTCCCGATGCCCTGGACTTTTCCATTCACTTATGTAGGGTTTTACTGCATGTAATTTGTTGTTCGTTTCAGCACCTCACTGAAGTGACCACTTTAGTCAAGTGCACTGCTTCAAATACTTGTGATGGTCTTTATAAGGTATTTTATGCAAGTCTACTTGTCTCTCGTTAGCAGAAGTTGCAGGAGAATCAGCTACTTCATCTCCCGGGATGCCAACATGAGTAGGCACCCAGCATAAAACTATGTGAATTTCGCTGTTTGCGGCTAAACAAATATTGGTCTGAAATTCAGATACAAGAGCCTTTGTGACACGTCTCAGTAATATGACTGCATTTAAGGAACTCATAGTGTCAGTTTATACTACTGAGCGAGAAAACCTTTTTTGGTCATTATAGTCGACCGCCAATACGAGACCATAGAGCTCTGCCGTGAGTATGGTGGTGGTTGAGTTGATCCTACTTACTCGCTTAACGGATGGTCTAATCATAGCGCAGCCTACAGTGGACTCGTTTTTTGTCCCGTCTATATAGAAAATTGCATACTCTTGATATTTCTGTTGGGGTTCCAAAACTCAAGGCTTCATGACTTCTTTTGAAAATATTGCTACTATGTTTAGTAAGTGTAAAGTCGCAGTGAGTGTTTTAGTAGTCACATGGGGCGATATGAGGAGGGCGTTGGACTACTGGATCTTTTGCATCCATTCCAACAGACTCTGCTGATCTACAATTTCTAATTTAAAAAGGAGGAACTATAAAGGGGATGTTTTGAAATGTTCTCTAGAACTAATGTTTTTTTTTTTTTTATTATCTCGAGCAGGGTGCTCAGGAACCGAGCGAAATTTAATGGAGTACGTAAAACCCAGTGCGAATGGTCTATGCTACAAGAATGGTTCATTAGCTTCTACAAAGTGTCACATAAAAAAATTACAAAGGTTTTTATTTTCGCGAAAATAAACTAGGCATCGCCGAACGCTCATTCTCCGCCCAAAGGTAGCGCTAGAGGTGACAACGAGATGGCAAAGTTTCAGTCCGATCCGTCCGATAACTTAATCAAAAGTTATAAGTGATTTTCTGAAAATTTCAATGGGAAAAAGGCAGCCGGCGGAGTTTTCGAATACATGGGGCTCTATGGCACCAAAAACCGAAAACGGGCAAAAATGAGCTCCATTTTCCCATTGAAATTTTCAGAAAATCACTTCTTACTTTTGATTAAGTACTCGGATCGGGCTGAAACTTTGGCATCTGGTTGTGACCTCTTGAGCTACCTTCGGTCGGAGAATGAGCGTTCGGCGATGCCTAGTTTATTGTTGCGGTAAGAAAAACCCTGTAAAGTTTCTTTTGTAACACTCTGTACATGCAACACCTGATGATGAATGGCGTCCAACACTTTCAAATCCGATGCCCGGGCAGAACCCTACACTATGCAACCATAGTCAAGCCGGGCACGAACGACAGAGCGATATATGCCTAATAGACACAGTCGGTCCGAGCCCCATGACGCATGCGATAAAACCTCTCGAATGTTGAGAGATTTAAAACATTTCAGTTTAAGGATCTTAATCTGTTGAATGAATGTCAATGTTGAACCAAATGTGAGACCCAGGAACTTGTATTATTATTTTATTGAAATTGGAGTACCGCACATACTCATAGATGGATCCTGGAAAATTCCACGCCGAAGAGAAAAACAATCACAGGTTGTTTTCTTGAGCGAAAATCTTAAAGCATTTGCATCAACCCATTTGATTAAGTTATTTAACGTCAGTTGAACCCGACGTTCACAAATCGACAAGTTACAGGACGAGACGGAGATCTGCAGGTCGTCCACATATATAGAATATTGTACTGAAGGCGGTATTACACGAGCAAATTGAAATTGACATAACGATAAAAAGAGTGACGGTGAGCACTCCTCCCTGGGGGACTCCAGTTTCCTATCTGAAGTCTGAAAAGTGTTGTCCGTATCTTCAAACAAAAAGTATGGTGCTCCAAGTAACTTTGCATGGCAACTGAAATGCGACCTTGAACACCTAAACTGAACACGTCTTGCAGTATGCCAAAGCGCCAGACCGTGTCATAAGCCGACTCTAAATTAAAGAACACAGCAAAACATTTTTGTCGGTTGAAAATGCCTCCCGCACAGTTGTCTGAAAATGAACAATATGATCGACAGTGGACCGAGCTGAACGAAGACCCCATTTGTACTTATCGGGTAGGTTGTTTCTCTCCAAATAAAACCTAAAAACCTTATTAATTATCCGATTCACAGTCTTCGAAATAGAGCTAGTTACAGCTATGGGTTTGAAACTAGATGAGCAAGGGGGTTTCTTGCCTGGCTTCAGCACTGGTACGATGCTAGCAACCTTCCAAGAGGGTGGAAAGTAACCCTCGAGTCAAAATCAATTAAAAAGGTACAAGATCAGTTCCAGGGTGAATGGATGAAGATGCTCAAGCACTTTATAATAAATTGCATCTGGTCCAGGGGCAAACTGCTTGGATGAACGAAGCGCCATTTGAAGTTCGTGTAGCATGAATGGAACATTATATGGTTCTCTCGCAGCCACGGATGAAGTCAAAATCTTTTATTCTGCCGGATATTTGTATCGCTGGAGATTTTGAGTATAATATTCAGAACTCGATACAAAATCGAAGGGTTCATCTTGGATGTCTGCCTGTTTCTCCAGGATCGTTGGACATATTCCACTTCGACTTAAGAGTGGGACCCAAATGCTCAGTAAGGACCATCGAATTTTCGCACTTGGTCCCAAACTTTTTTCAGAGGTGCACAGCTATAATTAGAGTAGGCAGAATCTCTAACCCTTTGCCCCTCGCGTGCCTTCGAATCTACCTCGCCTGAGCGGTCATTTTTTTAATTAGTTGGGTTGACCGGTGTACAAAATTGCTTAAAAATGTTCCACGCATTGTTTAATGTTTTTGTAGTGGTGTATATGGTTTTATTTCTATCACTGGCATTTTACACCGGATCTAAAGTAACACATTTCTGTCAAGTCACGACATAATAAATAATAGAATATATAACCTCGTTTGGGGCACTTTGGCCCAAATTGTATTTAGCGCCATGAAACCCTCCCCCAATTGTAATTATATATTCACAAATCCTTTCCGATGTGAAGTTAAGTGGCCTTCTCTCTGTGCCTGAAGATAAAGAAGCGAGAAGAGACCTCATAAACGCTTTTCGGGCAGAACTTCATATATGCACACATATGCAGAAAATGTTGTTTTCTCTTGGAACATACAGGAGCGCATTTTTTCACTCCACTCAGCCGTCTATTGCCTCCTAAATATTTTAAACCAGGAAAGAAGCGCAAGGTTGCTCCGTGGAGTTTGGAGAGGGGGGGGGGGAGGCATTTCACACTGACAACCGACGACAGCCCTCTGGCACAAACACGCCCCATTATACGAGGGCGAGTTTTCGTGTTCTCCTTTATAGCGTCATGTACATGTCTTCCTTTCCGGCAGGTTTGGTCACATTCTTCCGCCAAGAGACATCCGTGTCCATCTGGGAACTTGCAAGCATTCCTGCCGGAACTTTCAATCGTAATGGTGCTTGAATGTTTTCTATTGGTTTTTGCAAACAATAACTCGCATTTGTCTGTCTCACATATCAGGATAAAGCAACAATTAGCTCAAGGAACTCTCGACTATAGGTGCGGCCAAGCAAAAGGAATGCGTTTGCCACTATAGTATGTTAACAGTCGTTGAAATCTTGAGGCCGGTAATGACATAATAAAGATCAGCGTCCTCACGAATCGTTTTTTTACTAAATTACATGAAGCTGGTTAATGTCGCACATGAGAACCTCCAATGATGCTCAAGTCAGTGTGTACTGCTACTTTATCAGTTTGGGAAGAGCGGGTGCACTTTATGGAAATGTAATGCTACACACACAAGAATATGAAAAAAAATCGGCGGCTCAGTTGTTTGAACTCAGTTTCGCCAACGTCACAAGTGAAATGTTAACACTTAGAGGACTTTTGGCACCACAACCATTCACTCCGCAAATGGCTTATATGTTGTCTTACGTTTTCATAGCGCCGTCGCTCAGTGGTCAACGTCAGGTATGCCACGTACACTACACTCCGTCGGTGCCATTAACCGTAGGGAGGATAAATAAAGAATTGCTGAAGTGGCGTCGGTGCTGTCCAACCAAAGCCGGCCTGGACACATCAACGTGGCCGCGCGAGATACATATAGGCGGGTGCGCAACACCATTTTTGTTGGGGTAGAAAGCTCGACGCCAGTTCGCGCGCTACGTAGGTACCTTCGCTATTTCAAAACATATGTGCTATTAGGCGTAACGCCGTACAACTTTAATACAAAAGGCATAGTTGGCTTCTGTTGTCCATACTGTTGTACACGAAGAACTAATGTCGTGCTTTGTGCACTAACATTCCGTGATATAAGCGGCTTCTGCTCCAGCAAGTATTTATAGCTCACCGCCACGCGTTGTCCGAAGAACATGCGTCGAATATTCCGCGACAAACCCGCTGACGATTTTTAACTTCATGAACCCGCCGTCTTGTGAACCTCTCGCCTTAACGCCCCGCCGCTGCGAGAAAAAAAAAAAAAAAAGATCTCTTTTAACGTTGCGGCGCGGTCGCAGCACGCCAACAGCCACCGGTGACGACACACTAAACACTCTTTACCAACGTGACGTCTAGATGCAGCGTGCGCGTACATATATTAGCACACAAAACAGCCAACACATTTACATCTTCCCCACTCGGTAGGCTTGCTAGGTGCAACTCTGGAACGTAGAAAAATTCGCAGTCCAAACGCAAAATGTAATTTACCTGATCGAAATATATCATGAAGTTCTTTATGGAAAGTAGAAGCCTCCCCTGTGAAATGGCCATACATCTCCATATACGGCCGAGGTAGAAATTGTTCTTTGTAAACATCCCTTAGAGCTTGGGAATCCATGGTACCCAAAAGGTCCAAACTGTAACTCCTGAAAACGAACAATTATGAGGTTAAGATACATACTTCCCCAATTCACAGCAACATTGAATGATTTGATAATTCGGAATAAAATCCTAATTTTTTTTATCTCAAAATCTCGCCCACAGAGGCGTGTATGCTTTCCCCGGCCTCCCCGTCTAGTGTAGCATCTAGTGCGTATGAAAACAGATGTCAAAAGACGGGGGATGTCAGATGAAAAGTTAACTTCGCAATAACCCGACATAAAACTCCAGTACAACCTTAGACCAGTCTACAAATGTCCATACCGGTCTCGAATACACGCACCGGCCACTCCCAAACTTATACCGGTCGCCGGTACAGGCTACTTGTCACCCGCTATCTGATATCGGCCGCGGACATGGGCTTACTTGTCGCCACTTAAAACGATGAGCCAACGCCGGTACGATATTATCGGCGACCATTCATATAGGCAGGCGACCGGCGTCCTCGTATCGGTACTGTTATCTTCGTACAAAATCCGATACGGAGCTTTTGGGAACCTGTTTTGCACATCCGATACAGTACGATGGGACGTCCGGTAACAACTGCTCATATGCTAACGCAGAACACTCGCACATATGCAGTTGGTACCGGAGGACCCATCGAACCATATCGGATCTGCAAGAACGGTTCCCTAAAACTTCCTCACATCCCGTACCAGTGGCCGATAACCACGCAGTTGGGGGTTGACCTGGCGGTCCGGTATGCAATACGGGTACACCGGATACCATTTCGAAATTTCATCGACATTTCCTCGGCGGATATCTTAAGGAAATAATCTTAAGAATCTCGATATGCATAAGATAAAGAAAGCGATATCTATATACATGGTACACAGGGAACCCACAAATGTAATCTGCAACAAAAATATCAAGACCTCTCCAAAATGTCAAAGTATTGGTGGGAGTTTTGATTTGCATGCTTTTTCAGACGAGGTAAAGATACTGTGCTAATTTAGGCGCACAGATCTTCGTATTTTTCAAAATTTATATCTATTCAGATTTTGAGAATAAACTAGGTTCTGTGTATGACATTTCCGCAAAAATATGTTCGACCAATTAAGCAATTTAATTTTCGATTTGCCTATTTCTGTTTTTGTTTTTTCACTTCCTGGCACGACGGAAAGAACTCCACCGTAATGGTGTTACGACAAGGAGCCGGATGTTACTGTCGGAAGGTAAGCTTGTAATAGTATTGTATATTTTTTTGTTTGTAAAATAGATACATCGGTAAAGTATTAAAATGTTGTTTATAAGAGCTTTCGATAATTTCTTAAATACTCTCGTCGTTGAAATTGACATATAACGTTAGCTATTAGCCTCTCGGCGCTCCCGACCGGACGGGTGTTTTCAAAAAGAAAAACACGTGCGTGGAAAGTATATAGCGAACGTCTCTATACCCTGACAACTCTTCAATTGTTTTGATATTCTGCAGCATACTAAAGATTACTGCAAGAGGGGTGTGATTATATTTACAGAACTTACGTCTCGACCAGAACCGACGAGACAAGCAATGGATAAAAGTTTGCGCGGTGTGCTTGTCCGATAACGTCATTATCTAAATAGCAACGCAATTTATTGTATTTAGCTTGATTTAAATTGATAATTTCATTTCGATCGGGTACTACATGTATGAATGGAAGAGACTGCCACAAGAACAGCTTGACGCAGGCACAAGCTCCCCGCTTTGACATTTGTGCAGCGCAATCAAAAGAACAATCTACATAGAGTCAAATGTCCATTGCGAAAAAACAAAACTTAGGAATAGAATTAGCAAGAAGTAGAAAAACCCGCAACATTGAGGTCAATGTTTAGCACGAGAAATGAAATCAGAAAGAAACAGATTGGTATATCAAACGCGCTAATCAAAGGAGACAAAGAAAGCTTGAAATAATTATAAATGAACATAGTGACGGCACACGGTGTAGTAAATTCCTCAATCTTACATAAAATTTATTATACAACAGAAGTTGTGCGGGTTTTGTAATAGCCCCCCAGTGTTTTCAATATTATAGCTTGCTGTTTATATCATCGGTATTTATTATATTTAGCAGTCTTGGCAGTTACTTTTGAAGCGTATCTTGCAGATTTTACTTCACTGTTGATAAGCTCAATTTTTTTGGGCAATTGTAGAATACCATTTAGGTGGTTTCACCTAGCAACGACATGCGAATAGTCGAACCTGTTTGCGCACTGCCTACTGTTTGCAAATAGGTAAGCCTGTACGCACATATAAATTGGATCTATATATACTTATGCATACAGGTCTTGTATAAGTACAGGTCATGTATGCACAATGGGAACCAATTTAATTACCGGTCCTGCATGCCCATAGCATCCTATAAATCGGACAGGTCAATCTTTAATATTATTTATGAAATTTTTTTTTCCGAAACACAAGAGAAAGAAGATAGAGTCTCCAAATTACACAAACCTTGTGTAGGTGGCAGACCTCTACTAACCATAGTTATTTCAGGTGGCGCTACAGGGCAAGAGAAGAACCGAACTTGCTAGTTGGTACTATTTTATACTATACACATTAATTCATTACCTGCATGAATTCTCCGTTGTAAGTTGCTTAAATTTAAGGAGTCAGGGGACGGTAACTGACGGCGGCCGTATCCACCAGTTTCCAAGACAACGGTGTGTATGCCTCTAGTACATGCTGTCGCGTGCTCACGGGACGCGTCTTCTTGAGTTAATAACAGAATAGACGCTAAACAAAAAGAAGGGCCAAGGACAGAGGTGTAGCTTTTATTATTTTAGTACCTAAAATGTGGCGGCTTCTAAAGACATTCTTCTCGTATGCAGGTGTTTGTTTTCTATTAAAACACATCTTTAAAAAGGTAGACCTTTTACTTGAGTCTTCACTACAGGATTAGCGGATTCTAATCATCTTATATGCTAGGGCAGCTGTCAAGAGCAGCAGAAGTAACACGAATATGTTACATTCAGGCCTACAAACAGCGGAATAATGACGCTGTCACTAGAAAATTAAAAAAATACAACCCTAGAACAAGTAAAAGCACAAATATTTCTTGGCGTTTAATTTCATGAAGAGCTTACGTGGAATGCACATGTCCAGTCACATCAAAACGCAACTATTCTGAGCTGTTGGGTGCATGCACATAATCGCAAAAGTAATTCCGCTCTGGCTAAAAAAATGCTTTTGTCATTCCTTGTTTGTTCTCTTCCCACCTTTCATATGACATTTAGTTTTGGGGCACCACAACAAAAGGAAACTATCATCAACTATCAGTGTTGGAGAATAAAGTTATACGTATGTGTGCTGACTATCATGGAAACATACCGTACTTTTACTGTGGGCCGCATTAAGTAATAGAACATATGCTGAATGCAGGCCAGGTTTTTTTTGTTACATTAAGAAACTTTATTTATAAAAATAAGCTCTACGTAGAGTTCAGTAAAACGCGGGACGATAAAGTCTGTTTTTTTTTTTTCGGCATACGAAAATACCAATGCCTGGGATTTGTGGGAACCGAGAGTGAAAGACGAGGCCGAGGGCACGTGACGAGCGGTCGGCGGAGAAGTCACTAGCTGGGGCGAGACAGTGCGTGCTGAGCGAGGCTGGAGCTGGGCAGGAATGACGGAGCCGGGCTGCCTGGCCTGGCCCATGGCGAACGCCGGAGCGGTCTACCAGCGAGGTCTGGAGCAAGACCAGTGGAAACGGCGGCCCCTGGCCATACCGACCTAGTCTATGAAGATCCCGGGGTGGTTCCGCAGCGAGAATCGGGCTGTGATAGCCCTGGACAGCTAGCCTACGCAGCGCTGGCGTGGGAAGGACGATCCGCAGGCCTGGACGCGAACGCCGACTGCGAGCTCTGATCGACGGGCAACAACAAGGGTCGGCGGGCACGGACTCATGGCTCTCGACGACGGGGAACCGGAAGGTATAGTAAACCTATTTGCTGTCTTCTCGTTGTTATATCACTCCCTGGGTGACGAGCGAAACGCACACCGACCGGGCGGCGATTATTAGTAGAGCTAGCTTCAAAAAGAACCCCACAGATTCGAACGAATTATGGCATGCAAAAACTTATCCACCAAAACAGCGCTCTTCTCGATATCTTCGAAGGGGAACGTAAGTATTTAGACTGCTTTTTTTTAAATATAAAACCAACGTCAAATGTGTTCTCATAATTAAAAGCATAGCATTAAAAATTACTAAGTACGCAATCATGCATTATATCGAGTAATGGCATGTAACCTGAGCATACTCTGTATGTTCCCGGATGTACTGTTATGAATACATGGAAATGATTAATTCCTTCATTGTTTGGTACCCAAAATAGTGCTTCTATTTTTTGTTATGTAAACTTTTAAACTTTTTATAATGTAATCGCTCTGGTATGTACGTGCTTTTTTATGTTTTCTGATGCATTGAATTTGTAGTCAGCTATTTTGTTTCTGACAGCAGAAGTGTGCCCAGCTATTCGTATTGTACTTCACTTTATTTTAAAATGTTTATTTATAACCTGTAAGGTTTATTATTTTTTTTTCTGGAGTGTTATGTAACTGTAATGGGCGGAGAGGGCTTGTTTTATTATTACAAAAAAAATTAAACGGCTTTTCTTTTTACCTTTTGTTTTATTGTGTCTTCTTGTCGTGGGGTTTTCTTGCTTCTAGTGATTGTAGTGACGACTTTGTAGACGAGGTATATAAGGACTGAACGAAATAAACTTTACAGCTGAATTCGAGATGTTGCCTGTTCTTTTTCAGTCTTCTTTCGCGTTTTTCTTTTCCTACCTCAGTCTGATGTTCACCATCATGCTCAATTCAGAAATGTGTCTTTTACTTTCTAGAATATAATGGAATAATGATACAATTGAGCTGAGCTCTGATAACTTGTTTGAGCTTTGAAGATAAATGGTCTTCCGAAGATAATGCACTTTTTTGCTCTCGCTTTGTGATCAAAAAGTAGTGGAACGTAGAGCCTGGGTACGTTATAGTCAATTGCGAATCAGGACCATGTCACTTGGTTTAGTTTATAAGTGCATAAATTGATGTCGAGCCTAGAAATCTATTTTCAATGCTGATCTGCGAATGATGGGATGCCATCAGAAGCAGAAAACCGCGGGCTGCAACAATTAGCACAGTTCCTTTGCTTTGGATTACCCCAACTAACTATATTTTCGGAACCACCGGAATTTACTCATCCGGGAACGCTATTTAGTATCTCGAAATTCGTAATAGTTCTTGGAAAATTGGCAAGTGAAAGTAATGTCAGAACCAACGTTAAAAAATCTCGAGGTGCGCCTAAACACTTCTTATGAGTTGCGAATGAGAACGCATGCACGCCGCTCTTCCGCTTTCTTCGGTCCTCTGCTTCGTGTTTGCGTCGACGGTCGAGCGCGCGCGCTGACCTTGGGCGCGGAGCCGCTTCCTCGCGGACACGCAGCACCATAGCAGGGTGGGTGGGTGGGGGGGTGGGGGGGGGCGTTTTCTAGGCTTTTCGCGTGGTGTCATAGCTGGGAGCTGGCTTCGCTTGAAGAAAGGATTTAAGGTGCCCTTTGGCGCGCTTCAAACTGATGACCTCGGCTTGCTCCATGGGGCAGTTAATGGTTCCGCATTAATATACCCACGCTTCTCATTGCCGTGAGGTCAGGGGAAGGCAGCCTTGCAGGTCGAGCGGGCAGTCTAAAAGGAGACATTGCAGAGCATTTGTTTGGTGATGCTGCGCTGGTGCTGGAGCGAGCTACCAAAGTAAATTTTGAGCAAGCAAATTTTGAGCGAAATCAGAGACTACGTAAGAAACCCCGGATTACCGATACAACACAATATTTTACTTTCAAAACTTCAGACTCGTGGTGTAGGTGGTGTAGCGTCTGACCTAATCAAGTCCTACCTCCGAAATCGTAAACAGTTTGTAAATGTCGATAACGCCGCTTCTTAGCAATTAGAAATAAAACATGGAGTGCCCCAGGGCTCCATACTGGCCCCACTACCTTTTCTAATGTATATAAATAATATAACAGACATCCCAAATTACCCACATATGGTGAAGTACGCTGACGATACCAATGGTTTCTTCTGCAGCAATACAAAAGCGTCCGTCGAACAACAGGGAAATGATTATCTTTAAAAACTTTCAGCCTGGCAGGAGACAAACACCCTTAAACTAAATGTGGACAAAACAAAGTACATTATATTTGGATCTATCAATAAGCACGACAATAGTGTAATACATCTGATATATTATAGCACTTCCATATCTCAGGTTATAAAACAGAAGCTTCTAGGCGTCCGGTTTCATGAAACACGTACTTGGAATACTCACGTGAACAAATTAAAAGGGGACCTATCGAGAACACTATGCTGTATGTATAAAATAGCAAATTTATTACCAAAGTGGCTTATCAAAAACTTAGGTTACTCTTTGTTTTACTCAAAACTTTGTTATAGAATTATTACATGGGGGACAACGTACCACTTCCACAAATTATAGCAAATCAATTATTCTCCAGAAAAAGGTTTTGTAGCATTTTAGAAAACTACCAAGGAAATGTTCGTGATTTTTATAGCAGTCTATATTTTGCAAAACATAACATGCTTAATGCAAACCAGATTTATTACTTTAAACGTATGCAGACAATATACAAAAAAATAACTATCAAATTGATGAAGTGCTATCGAAACCCTACCTTCTTAGAAACGCCAATCACAAGACTCCTGAGGTCAGGACAAATTATGGAAAACAAAAACTAAATTATCAGGTTCTTACATTGCTAAACATTTTTGAAGGGCATACTGATTTTACAGTATAATTTGATAAATATAAAAGTAACATCAGACACACCCTTGTACACAACGATATGTATTACGCGTAGTAGAAATTGTTTTGTTTTTGCGCCTACCAGTGTTGCAATGACGGATGTTTGTTACATGGCTGTAACATTTTGTGTGCATAACTTTCGTGATTTTTTTAACCTTTGATCATTTCGTAATTATACGTCAGTGATTACGAATCAATGTCGTATGAATGGTAGTCACCTTTGTGTGGCATTATCTAGCTAGGTTTAGAATTTCAAAATGTTTTGTGAATTGTTTTTTTTATTTTTGTAATATTGTATTCATCTGAGGAAGATTAATCCTTGTTTATGTTCGTAAAATAATTTCTACGATTTTGTGTAACAAGTGTGCTTGTTTGTAGCTATGTAGATAGATATATGTTGTTTACTCTCTTTACGTATATGGCAACTAATGCAAGTTGTGCTGTAATAAACGGTGGGGGGTAGAGGCCCAGTCAGGCAGAAATGCCTTTTGTCTCTACCTCCCTACCGGGCCTGGGCCACGAGAAACCAAATAAACTTCAAACTTCAGACTTAAAACTATAACACTACCAGCTACATTAGAAATCAAGAAATATAATTAGGGACTCCTGACGTCAGCGGCGTGGTCTCCGGTGACCCCGGCGACCTATGCACCCGCTTTTCTCCTCCGCAATCGGCCTCCTCTACGTACCTCCCCTACTCATCCAGTGACGCTACCCGCCTCCTCTCCTAACGACCTCGACGCCCGTGGGGTCCCCAACGTTTGGTTTTTCCGCACCCTTCTCACGCGCTGGAAGGAACTCCCTTCCGCACCAGGAGGTTGCTTCCCTCAGTGAAAACAACGCGCGTCTTTGACGTGAGCAGAGAAAGCAAGCGAAACTCCAGGCAGGCTCCATCGCCTGCCTGCGGGCGGAAGTTCGTAGTTTACGCGACGTGCTTGTTAAGTGAGCACGGATTGATACTGAAGCTGAGGCAGGGCCCTGTGGTGGAACAAGAGTTTCTGCGGCCTTGCGCTTCGTTCCCGCTTCGGTTCTACCCGCAAAGTGATCGTGGCGTCGAAAGATGACGCGCTGCTTCGTAAAGGCCCGTTCACACTCTTGCGACCGAGTACGACCGAAAGAGACGAAACCTGTTGAAACGGGTGGTTCTCATTTGAACCCGTTCGCATTTCTACCTTCTCGTTTTTACCTTCTCATTTCAACCCGCCGCAAAACAACTTTCGCGTTTCTCTCTTTCTCATTTAAACCGTTCTCAAAACAAACTTTCGGGTTTTGACCCTTCTCAAAACGACTTTTCTCATTTTAACCTTTCTCATTTCAAATTTTCTCAAAACATACTTTCTAGTTTTGACCATTGTCAGAAAGACTTTTCTCATTTTAACCTCTCTCATTTCGAACCCAAATTAATCCAACATCATGACCTTGCAATCTTTCTGCTGTATTTATGGCAAATTCGGGTAATTAATTGCCTTCGAGCCCTTGCCTGTGGCACCGGCGACCAAAAACGCGCCAGCGGCGCATCAGTTGACCCTCTCCACCCGAATGCAAAGCACAATGAACTGGCGGTTTTATTTAACTGGGTCGCGAGTGAACTCTGTGAACGTCTTCTTCGATCATTCTATGGTACGATGAGCACGCTGCATACGCCAACAACATAAATTACGACTCTTTGAAATGTATGTAAACAGAAGCGGCTTCACAAAACTTTTCAAAATATTGGCATTACCAGAGTCCGTACAGCTGATAGAATATTAAAATATAAAATCAATGAAAGGGCGGATGTATAAATCAGTGTGGTGCTATCCGCACGCGCGTCAAATTTCAATAAACTTTGTTTGGATTTTCGATTAACTGTTTCCACGGAGGCTTGCCAGCGTCGCTTTCCATATTCTGTTTACTGTTAGTAGAGAGTTTTAGTAGATCGCTCCCATGACTCCGATAACGATACCCGATACTCCGCCATCGCTCCCCTTGCGCATGCATAGTATCGTTATCGGGGCTATCGGGGGCATCGGAACGATCTACTAAAACTCTCTGGTACCTTTTTAGGAATCCTCAGTCTTCTCATTACACCTACTCTCCTTGAAATTGTAATGCGTGTTCAAGTTTCAAACTGCATCACTCTGCATACCTTTTTTCAGCGGTGTAATAACTTGTTATTACAGAGTTCTAAAATAAAGTGATGTATGATGCAGCCCGTGTCTCAGAGCAAACATACCTTGCTCAGGCTGGATAAATTCTTCCAAAAATGTTGACTTTTTTTTAACCATAAATTATCTTTCTCTTCGTTGTTTTTGCTATCTTGCCTGAGAGCACAAAAGGGTGCCTGTCTCGATGGCTTCGTTTACCACTCGAACCCGCTATTTTCCGCCTCAGCGAGCATTGTTTCGTTTGGTTCCCTATCCCGATTCGGATGTGACGATACCAGATACAGTCTGGCAGACAAGCTGCCCGACCTCTTGGAGCTCGGGAAAACTTCTGCTGGTAAATTGCCGGTACACGCCTGAGAAGCGCAACCCGAAAAGCTTGCACCCGCCAGCCTTTGACCACGCGAATGCCCTTGCCGAAGATATGGGAAAACTTTTTTTCAGGGAAAATGACAACCCTCATTAGCCATTACAAGCAATAACACACGACTAGCACAATGATTCATCCGCTGCACACGACGACATCTTAACGACATAGAGTGACAGAAGAAAAATGAAGTACCGAATCTGCGCTAGCACTATTGAAACCACGTCACCGTGTGACCACGTAGCTACGTCAACAGACTCAGGGTGGCACGCAGGCATAAGGAAAATCGTTTCATGTGCTATGCAAGAGATGGTGCCCCTTCGCTTCATCTTCAACCTTCGTCCTCAACTGTTTTTCCTTCTTTCTATACCTCACTACGGTGTTCAAATGTCAACGGGTTCAAATGAGAAAGGGTCGAAACGCGAAAGATTAAAACGCGAAGGGCGTTTTGCGAATGGGTTCAGACGAGAAGGGTTCGAATGAGAATGGGTTCAGACGAGACGGGTTCAAATAAGAATGGTTTGTTTCGTGATAGACCCGTTGAAACCTCTAAAAATTTCTGGCACTCTGGTGCTATCTAAGCGGTGACCCTGGAACTTCGTTTCACAAGAGCGAAAATTTTGCGGGATTTCCGAGGTCAAACGGGCGTAATACCTATGAGAAAGGCTTGATAATAACCTTGACAAAAGTTTTTCGAGCCAAGAAAGAAAGGAAAATTCGCGAGAAAAATAGAAAATATGCCGGGCGACCAACTTTACACTGATACCCAATAGATGGCGCCAGTGTGTCCTCTCCACTATTGGAAAAACAGTTCAAACTGGTACCAGTTTCAAACTTGGTTATTGCTCCAGTTTGACCAGTTTCGATATGGTTGAACTGGTTAAGGTGGTTCGGATTGGTCACACTGGTTGACTGGTCATGGCGGTTGAACTGGTCATACTGGTTGACTGGTCATGATGGTTGAACTGGTCATGGTGGTTGAACTGGTCACACTGGTTTACTTGTTTCGCTGGTTCGTCAAAAAATATTTTTATTTGTTCAAGCCACCACTCCGCTTCGGATATCTTTATTATACACAAATGTAGACACAATACGCATACTACAAGCATCACTTGAACATGCATTGAGCGCATACACATACACAGCACATACAAACATCAATAAAACAGCACACTAACCCGATCACTACTTCCGAGCTCTGCGTTTCCGTCTTTTATACTGGTCGTTTTGAACGTACGGAATTTCTCGGTGACCACCTAAGGAATAAATAATATTCCAAGCATGTTGACTTTTTCTCAGCAATGTCATACCTCTGAGAGCATTTTGAACGGCTCAAGGAATGAATGTCTTAGTAAAAAGTAAACACTCGATCATGCCGTAACTAGTTGAGAGCCAATGAATCAAAGTGAGAAAGCCAATAAATAAAGTGAGAAAGAGGGGTCAAACTGGTAACCAGTGGGACCAGTTAGGCCAATCTGGTGAGCAATTTGGTCAATCTGGTTACCAGTTGGACCAGTTCGGCCAGTCTGGTGACCAGTTCGGCATCTGGTGACCAGTTTGGCCAATCCGCTGACCAGTTCGGCCAATCCGGTGACCAGTTAGGCTAATATGGTGGCCACAGGCCAATCTGGTGACCAGTTAGAAGGCAATCTGGTGACCAGTTAGAAGGCAACCTGGTGACCAGTTAGAAGGCAATCTGGTGATCAGTTAGTTCAATATTGTTAGCAGTCACACCAGTCTGGCTACCAGTTGCACCAGTTTGATTTCCTGTTATACCAGTCTGACCAGTTAGATTTTCAAACTGGTCTTTCCAATAGGCCTCAAAGGGCGGCACTTCAGAATTTTTAAACAGAATAAAACCTATACGGAGAGGATGTCGTCTGCTTCTTGCGCAGGAGTTGCGGGAACGTTAAAACGACGCCAAAATAGGTTTGACTTTGATTGAAAGTGTAGTGGGTTGACCCCAATGCTAGATGCCTTGTGGTCTACCCGGCGTCTAGCATTGGGGTCAACCCACTACACTTTCAATCAAAGTCAAACCCATTTTGGCGTCGTTTTAACGTCACCGCAACTCCTGCGCAAGAAGCAGACGACATCCTCTCCGTATAGCTTTTATTCTGTTTAAAAATTCTGAAGTGTCGCCCTTTGAGGTCAAGTCTTCAGTATAAATGACCTATATCGAAGGTTCAGCATGTTGGTGACAAGAATGCGAAAACGAAAGGTAGCCAAAGAGGAAAAACAAATGGCAGGTAGTGTTAGTTTTTATTGCTTTCTTTTTTTGGTGTGTGAGATGCACGACTACTGCAAGAGCTTTCTTTTTCTCGTTGAACCCATTTCCTTTGTTCTATAAAGCAAGTAGGGTTACGTTTAACTTGCATTAAGGTTACGGTTTTAAGACTTTTTATTCGCATTTAGTTAAGAACCTTTCCAGTTCCATACACTAAACAAGCTATACGAAGTTCGAGAGGCAGGTCATAGTCCTGCAGCACTGAGATTGGACATGGCGATATGATCTTGATTAACTCTCAGTATACCTGTTGCCGTTCATTGAACCGGGTGAGTTCTTTTTGTTTGAAGGGGATCAAACCCTTTGCTCATACAGTTCTATTTCTAATGACAACCCAGTAGTTTCCAGGCAGTCCGATAAAGTCGCTCAGATAGTGCAAATTGGGTCATTTCACAGTTTTCTGAAGTTCACCGCTCACACTCATCTTTGATGTTTTTGTCTACTCCTCGACATCTCTCTCTAATATAATAAAAAAATTATAAAATAATTGACCTGACAATGTATAAGTATTTAGTTTTACTCTCTTCATTTTTTTTTAGAACTCAGTAGATATGATTAGCATGCAGCTCTCTAGCTGGAGAGTAGATCCGACATCATCCACAAACTGTTTACGGAACAGACTGAAGAGTCTTTTGTTTGCTTCTGTTTGCAATAGTCTTTATCATCTTCATCATCTATACTCAGAAATGTTGCATCCAAATAGCGGCTTTATATTTTCATTGACGTCCAAGGAGCTGCGAATGCTCTTGAATGTTCCTTTTCTCTTAAAGTGAGACTTGCCGACAACCCTTGCACCGACCGCTGAAAACCATGAGCATAATCTAGTTTTATTGATGATATCGTGAATATATAGCATTGAAACGAAGAACTCGAGTCGGAATTAATAAAATGAGAGTATTAGAAAAGTCGTAATATTCCAGCCTCCTTCAGTACAATAGTGATGAGATATCATACAAATTTTGCAGCTGAAGGACAAACAATTCCAGCCTACAGTGTTCATTATATTTTATTCTTAACCACAACTTTTTTGTTCGGCCAACTGTGACGCGCAAAAAGTAAAAAGAGCATGCGCAAAAAGTGAAACGAAGACGGATGTCTGTGGTCTCCCGTGAATATTGTTCAGTACAATGACCTCTGGGTCAACCTTAAATATTCCTCCCATACTCGGAAAATTTTCGGACTACGGAGTTTTGCCAGGTGTATGTCCGTCTGTCTTTTTTTTTTTTCTTGAAGCGAGCCACTTCATTTATTGAAAGTGTGTTTATACGAAGACGCATTTTATCTCATCACAACAAACTAAACAAGAACTCCAACCTTCGATAAACAACATTTCTGTCTACAATTTGTTTTCTTGGATTTTAGCCTCCACTGTCGTTCACAGTGGCGTTGCCAGAAGAAGGGGGGGGGGGGGGGGTCTCATGAAGACTCAGCGCCCCCCCCCCCGCAATTCAGCGAGCCCACTAATATATACACTTATTACCACCCCCAACTCCTTACCGCATTCTTTGTGAAAAACATTCCACCTTCCGCAACTCCCCCTTCCCCCCCACCAAAAAAAAAATCTACGCAACTGGTGGTTTTTGTTCCATTCGTCGGCATAGAGGATGTTAGCATTGAATAATTGGGGAAACGTCTTGCGAGTTATTCCAAGTTTGCGAGCCGCCTCAGCTGTTCGGTGTTCAGCAAGCCAATGAATATGTATATGACAGGCTTATAAGCTGAGTGGTTGAAAGTGAAACGTTTTGGTTTGAATCGCAATCCACGCGGATGTGTTGCAATGATTTCCAGAGTTCCTTTATGGTACTTCGCGCTCTCACCTAAACTTTCTCTTCACTATCCCTTTTTATTTCCTGGATGATTAATTCCTTTAAAATGGACAAGAACAATTATGTGAATTTTTCCCAGGCAAGAACAACAAGACATAAACACTCTAATACATTAACTGAATACTCTTTCAATAATAATACTTTTAGGTACTCTTTCTTTCCTTCAGCTGTAAGAGATTGGAACAGCCTTGATCCGCTGTTTTTTAGCTACAAAAATGTGGATGCGTTCATTCAAGCTCTTGAACAAGACCTTCTCAGCAAGTTCATCAGTTAGTTCTTTCTGTTCCGTTCTGTTTCGTTTGTTTCAATATGAAAGGAAGTGACGATTTCTAAGAATTACTTATTTTCGCGCGCCTCAAAAATTGTGTCTGTTGTTTTTATTTGTACCATACCTGCTATAATCCCTCAATGGGGATTGGCAGTATTTTGAAAATAAATAAATAAAAATAAATAAAACTGTGAACACGAGCGGTAGTGCAGGGTTTACGAGTTCAGGAGGTCTCAGCACTTTCCCATTAGTACTTTTAGCCATCCACAAGTCATGAATATGAAGATCGTACTTCTTTCCGTTTCCTGGTAGGTAGAAACGTAGGCCTTCTACTTATTTCGTTTCTTTTCTGTAAATCTGTATCATATTTATAATTGTAAGTGCTAACCTAGATAGCGGCATCAGCCGATTCTTTATAAAATGTCTCCGGTTTTATGAGCTCCAAAGGCAGGTGTTTTCCTTGGATCATTTGCAGTATCGCTCCAAGCAATTGTATGGTTTGTTTACGTTGTAGCAGATGCGTTCGAAGGAGCTGCCTATGAAGTAATATTTCACATTACTCGGTCGCGGTTGCTTGACAGAGAGTTTTCTAAGGTTTCTTTAATGAACGTTAATATTGTACAGCGTGTTGAATTTTACTGTGCCTCTTCGTACCAGCTCTTCAAGAGCTAATTATGCTTGGCGGGATAGAAAAGTGATGATCGGTTCTAGCTTTCGAGCATTAACCCGAGGGTTACTATTTCTTCGTTTTCGAACTGGATACCCTATTAACTTTGCTGGTCCATATCATCTTATATTATATTTAGCTCAACCATATCATATTCAATGACCAGTTCGGCTACACCAAGCGTAAAGTTGCCTATTCTGAGTGGTGCAAAAGTATGTACTATATGCTACTCCTCTTCGTCATCAGCGCGTTCTTTATCACACTGGAATTAACCTTTTAAATAGTTATTTATGCATCAAGTTGCAATTGAAACATTTTCCGCAAGGCGTATTATACTGTAAAACAATTTAAAAATTTCTCAAAAAGCAACAAGTATTCAGATAATCACCAGTAAGTTTTTTTTTTCTTCTTTGCCACTAGATTTTGAAGCTAGACTACGAAAAGGTGCTGCCATACTTGGCCACTGCGGTGTGTTAAAGCCTGACGCACTCGCTTCGGGCACATGACCACCAAACTGGTGCTCGTTACTGAAGAATAGTAAGAAACTACATTTACAATTACGCAAGGCTAAATTTAATTAATTACAATTACAACAACCCTCCCATAAAAGTAAGTGACCGTTACCCCAAAAACAAATCCGTTACTTTCGCGGCGTTACTTCTAACAATATTGTCCTCAGTAAGAAACAAATGAAAGAGGGTTGTCCAAGTTCTTAGTATTGCCACTTGTTATATTTATGGACCTTGAGTGTTTGGAGCAACAGCTGGCTCTCGAAAGTCTCGTCAGACATTTTGCGTCATTTCTTACTTAAAGGGGCACCGACACACCAAAATTATATTTTTTTATTATCCGAAATAATTAAAAACGATGCCGGGACTCTAAAGTTCGAAACTTCGGAATTCAGTATTTGTGAAGTAAAAAAACTCCCTGTAACGCCGAATTAGAGCGCAGCTCTTGAGGAGGAGGAGGGAAGGGTACTGGGAGGGGTGAAGTGACCTGGGGGGGTCACGTGACCTTGGGGGGTCGTGACCTTGATGGGTCACGTGAGGATGCCGATGATGTCATCAGTGACGTCACTGATGACGCCATCAGTGACGATGACGATGCGGACTCCGATGACGTCATCACCGATGATGACGATGCGGATGTCGGTGACGTCATCAGCGACGATGACGATGCGGACTCCGATGACGTCATCACCGATGATGACGATGCGGATGTTGGTGACGTCATCAGTGACGTCACTGGTGACGTCATCAGTGATGATGATGATGACGATGCGGATGCCGGTGAGGTCATCAGTGACGTCACTGATGACGTCATCAGTGATGATGACGACGATGCGGATGCCGGTGACGTCATCTGGGAGGTCACATGACCTCGGCGGGGGGTCACGTGACCCTGGGGAGGGGTCACGTGACCTCTGGGGAGGGGTCACGTGACCTTGGGGTGACCTTGGGGGTCACGTGACCTAGGGATGACCTTGGGGTGACCTTTGTTACGCCGACGCCGACGGCGACGCCGCTCAAGCCGGTAACGGGCCCCTAAGAGCTGCGCTCTAAAACGATTTCCAGATGCCGAATCGAAGTTCCCGCGCGCTCCGCGCCGGTGCGTTGGCGTCAATAATTGCGGAGTCCTGAGAGTCGACTTTCCTTCACGACTCCATGCGGTTCCCACCGCGACCCGATGCAAAGAGGAAAGGAGCGGGAGACTGGGGTGCCGGCGGACCGAGAAGAACCGGTTTTAGTCCGCGCGACCGGTGCCACCTGCCCAGGTGGCATGCCTTCTGAAGGAGGATACAATTTCAGAAGGCGACATCACACCGGACTTTGATTTTTGGTATTTCAATAAAAAAGTGAAAGCTGCTTACAACTCCCTGTAACGCCGAATTAGAGCGCAGCTCTTGAGGAGGACGAGGGAAGGGCACTGGGGGGGGGGGGTTAAACTAACCAAGGTCACGTGACCCCCAAGGTCACGTGACCCCCAAGGTCACGTTACCTTGGGGGTCACGTGACCCCCAATGCCGATGATGTCATCACTGACGTCACTGATGACGTCATCAGTGACGATGACGATGCGGGTACCGATGACGTCATTAGTGACGTCACTGATGACTTCACCAGTGATGATGACAATGACGATGCGAATGTCGGTGACGTCATCAGTGACGTCGCTGATGACGTCATCAGTGATGATGATGATGACGATGCGGATGTCGGTAACGTCATCAGTGATGATGACGATGACGATGCGGATGCCGGTGACGTCACCAGTGATGATGACGATGACGATGCGAATGCCGGTTACGTCATCAGTGACGATGACGATGACGATGTGGATGCCGGTGACGACATCAGTGACGTCACTGATGACGTCATCAGTGATGATGACGATGCGGATGTCGGTAACGTCATCAGTGATGATGACGATGACAATGCGGATGCCGGTGACGTCATCAGTGATGATGACGATGACGATGTGGATGCCGGTGACGTCACCAGTGATGATGACGATGACGATGTGGATGCCGGTGACGTCATCAGTGATGATGACGATGACGATGTGGATACCGGTGACGTCATCAGTGACGATGACGTCATTGGGGGTCACGCGACATCGGCGGGGGTCACGTGACCTCAGGGGAGTCACGTGACCTCGGGGGGTCACGTACCCCCCGAGGTCACATGACCCCGGGGGGGGGGGGGGCTCGCGCGGTGCATTATGGGACATTTCCCATGATGCACCGGGGTCACGTGACCCCTGGGGGGTCACGTGCCCCCCCCACGAGGTCACGTGACCCCGGTAGGGGGCTCGCGCGGTGCATTATGGGACATTTCCCATGATGCACCGTGCGGTTACGCCGACGGCGACGGCGACGCCGACGCCGCTCAAGCCGGAAACGGGCCCCTAAGAGCTGCGCTCTAAAAGGGCCGTAGTGCGTTCGCACTTGCGTTAAGAAGTGTTTTACGATTGCCGTTATTGATTGTTATAGAAATGTCGCCTACAAAGGTTCTAAATTTCATAATTTTTGACGTCACGAATCAAAAGAAGCGAGGAGGCAAAAAGCGGAAAAGGAAGACACAAAAATAACATAAAAAAAAATCCGCGCGCGCGAGCTTGTTTTTTCTTGTTTCTGACTACAACTTGTATCGTTTTAGACAGTAAAAAAACACAACCATTGGGGTGTGAGTGCCCCTTTAAGATGTCGACTGCTACGCTCAATACCTTTTGAACTAAGGCACTGAATGGGCGTGCCATATTGTGCCTTACGATTATTTTATGCTCTACATTGTTCTTTTTAGCGAAGCAATGCAAGTACTATTTACCTCGAAGGTAGAGCAAAGCTTCGGCGTTTTAACCGTTGCCTGATATTTGACAATTTTAGTAGATCGTTCCGATACCTCCGATACTCCCGATAACAATACCCGATAACGATATGATGCGTGCGCAAAGGCGGCGGTGGATTATCGGGTATCGTTATCGGAGTCACCGGGACGGTCCACTCAAACTCTCTATTGACGAAATTGCGAAGCTGTATACTCTGTCTCATCCTAGGATGGACTAAAGGCCAAAGACACGGGCCGCCAGGTCCAATCACGTGCCACGCTATACTGTGACACGCTTAACATTGATGACGGGTGGACGAATAATGCTTGAATCTAAAAGTGCCGCATCATTTATATAGCTCCGACGCTGCAAATAGCCTATATGTCGTGGCTTTTTTTGCGATGTAAAATTGTTGAGTCAGTCAGTGTTTTTCAATTCGAACCACTGTCCAGCCGTCCCCTCATCAGTGGTCCGAGACGCGGGCACCGATACGGTCATCGAAGCGAAAAACCGCACAGTTATAAGTGGCTCGTGATTGGATCTGGCGGTCCGTAGCTTTTGCCTTTAGTCCCTCGTAGGGTGAGACGAAGTATAGAAGTCGTCATACAACTAGCCAAAAATGATATAAAAAATTGCCAGACAATAGCAAAACATAGTTGGTACAAGTAAGGTGATAATTAAATAATAAATAAGGTTGGGCACTATATTCTTTTTTCTTTGATTTTGAACAGGTCGAGCCTCGGTTGAGACGTTGGTGAATAAGAAAACGGTTTCAATATATAAATATAGGTAATAGCAAAAAAAAAAAACAGTACTCTTGTGACAAGAATTAATTGGAACGTCGGTTAAAACAACGAAATTTAAACGCACGTTTGCCGTGTGTAGCTTTCTTGATGCAGTTCAAAAACCCACGGAGCATGGACCGAGTGCAGATTTTTCCCGTCTTCTCCAGATAGACGTCCGCTGATGCCACGGGCAGCGAAGGGCAGATAACTAAGCCGCACTATGTCCCCACTCACGAGTGTCACTCTCTCCTCAAGCCCAGAATATCCAGTCTACGTCAGCCACCATTATGCTTTATTTGTAAAAATATCTGCTTGAGATAAGATGCGTCCTGTTGGCGTAAGAAGTGGAAGAAAAAAAGAGAAGACTATTACCACTTTCGAAGTGCTCGCAAAAAGCTGTCTAACAAAAAAGGTAACTGAGATGCAGATAACCTGGCTGAAATTCACACATAAAGTGGGTCAACCCTAGAAGTTGGGCTACAAAATTGTATGTGGCTTTTAAAAAAAGGTTAAATAAGCTGAAAGAAGCATAAACAAATACATCCTGTTTTCTAAGAGAAGATGATAAGTGTGCAGCAGAGAACGAGGGTGCTTGGGGCAATAACACCTTCATATATTATCACATCTCTTATAGTGAATTTAAGGGTATACGGAGCGTTGTCTCGCATTCTGACATAATGAAAATGGTGGTAGTTACTATAACCGAGAAGGATGTTGTTAATTATTGTGTGTCAATTTACCGTATCGAGCTTCTTGAAACGGCACACAATCACCTGTCCTCCTCTCCCTGTCTTCGATCGCAAAAAAACAAAAAAAACAACAACAACAAAGGGACCAAAAAAGCGGATATAGCTTGCATATTACTTATTTATTTGTTTTTGTAGAAATACTTATTTGGGTCTTTTGACATTGTTGATAGGGTCTAAAAGAAGATATTCAGGGTCTTGGGTTGTAAAGAAAGGCTTTGAAGACCTGAAGAGTGCCCAGCCTCCCTTTGCGCGGCTGAATGCGCGTGACAGTGTAACTGCGCTGGCCTTTACCAAGATAAAAGCAACCTTTTTTTTAGAAGGAATACCCCCCTCCCTCCTTCTAAAAAAAAAGGGGGGGGGGGGGGTTCCCTTCAGGGGGTCCTGAAAAAAATGTAGCGAATTACAAGGAATCCGTTACGTAAATATGTGAGGGAACTACTTTAAAAAATATGTAGTTATTACATTACTAAATTACCTATAAGTGTTTCGTTACTTGTAACGGATTACGTACAAGTCTGATGACCACTACCTCGGAATGGTAGTGCAAGGCTGTTGAGCCATAGTTGCGTAAGCGATTCAAGATTTTTTTTGTTTTTTGTTTTTAGGTGTACGTGAAGGTTTTTAGACAGATTGTCAGCAAAAATTACAAAGATTACATTGCAATATGTTCATAACTATTATATCAGAATTTATGGTGAAACTTAGGGGACACTTCGTAACTTCGACATATTTTTGTGCGAAATTTTAAAAATATTTAGATTATTTGGTGATCCTTATATTTTATTTTAGTTCACAAATATATTTCCCAATACATAGTTTTTCCTGATATTTTTTATAAGTGTATTATTCTTCAATCCGTGCTGAGTGTACGCTAGTAGGTCAGTACGTTTCAAACATACAGAGCTTCCCAAAAAAGTTACTTTGAAAAGGTTCCAGAAAAATAAGGCAACATTTGATTTTCCCCAGAGTTTTCTAGCATATCGGTATTAGTTCCGAAAAAATGGAGTGGCGCCACCTGGCGGCTTCTTGTCTTGACGTAGTAGCCAGAATCACGTGACCGCTTATTCACTTCGTTAGTAAAATAAGGTTAAGGTGTAAATTCACAATTCATGTTTGATTTATTAACTTGTACGAGAGTTTAGGGTTACATTTGACATAATTTTCTGGTTGTACTTCTCGTTAAAATTAAACTCCAGCAGCAGAAGAGCTGTGGTGTCGCGGCCTACGGAGATGACATAGTGACCCAGCTGACCCAGTTTCGTGTTATCGTACTGACAACGACCAAGTCGGTCGTCGTCGTGGCACGCGAAACTTGTCTAGTGACTAAACAGGTGTATTCTGGACGGCATGGGTCCCGAAGCGAGTTTTCTTTCATTCTTTCCAGCCTTTCGGAAACAGACAGAGCGAATGGAAACCAATCGCGAGGATTCCCGAATAGGTGTTGAACTTGGCAATCTGATCGCCAGTTATTTTCGCAGTCTGCTCGCGTGGTTTTAGACATATACGCGAAGAATAAAGTTTGTGTACCATGTGATGCGAGAGTAATCCATAGCGTGTTTATTTGTGCTTTACGTCAAAGAAACCAGCTAATAGTATTGACGAGTTCGTCACTGCGACAAGAGCGTACGTCGCTTCGAAAATAACAAGAACACTGCGAAAATAACAAGGGGACGACGAAGACATAAGACACCTTCTGACCGGAAGATTCCGGTCAGAAGGAAGGAAGGGTCAAGGTTCAGACTATTCCTACGGAATCGGTCCCCTAAAAACAAAAAAGGGTCGCGCTAATATATCCACTTAACAAGACGTCCGGTTGTAGGCAACAAGTGACGAGCGTCTTGATAGGCCTTCCGATCAACCTTGGCTTTCCTTCCGAAGTAAGCGGCCGCTGAAATTGTTCGGAATGTTGTCGTTGCTTCCGGAGTCCGTGAATCGAGCGGCCGTCACCGAAAATTGTGGTTTCGAGTACGTATTTTCTTTTGTTTGCTGCTTGAAGT
This sequence comes from Ixodes scapularis, assembly GCF_016920785.2. Taxonomy (NCBI): domain Eukaryota; kingdom Metazoa; phylum Arthropoda; class Arachnida; order Ixodida; family Ixodidae; genus Ixodes; species Ixodes scapularis. The sequence goes on from NW_024609857.1 coordinate 137,644,470, forward strand.
CGGGAAGCGCGCAAAGAGCATGTCGAAGTATGTTTTTATTTTTCTTTGGGTTTTCACGGCGAAGTATTCGGGCGGTGTTGGCCGCCATGACGCTATCATAGGATTCCATCGTAATAATTTTACAGACTTTCTCATCGTTTCGCTTCGCATATTCGAATTTGTTTTTCGATCTTATCATACGCTCGTTTTGCGTGATTGCAAAAACAAAATATATTTAGCGATAAGTTTCTGCCGCTACGCGCTAAAGCACACAATCAAAGCAAAGCAAATCTGAGAAAAAATGCCTTGCCTCGTCACGTGATGCTTGACACATTACAGTTGAGCAATCGCAGCGCTTCAATCGTGAGCTCGGCGTTAATAACTGCCCTTAAAGGGCAATACAACCAAAGCAATTTCTATCAAACTAAAAAAAAGACAATGGAAATAATTGAAACCATAAATATAATCAATATATTCCCTATACGTATTAGTAAAATAATTATTAAATATATATAAAAAATTTCATGACAGTGGAATATGGAGAAGGCTCAGTGGTGAAATCTAGTGTATGCAATTACAATTTGCGTTACTTTTTATGCGTTGATACAGTGCCCCTAGTGCTAAGCATTTTTAAAGATTTGTGTTAAAGTATGCTTAGCACTGCAGTATTGCATAACCGCACTTTCAATTATTGTAGTGAGTTGACTGAGCAAAAAATGCCGATGACAATTTCGCTTACAACACTTTTTTATCTAATGAAGATGCTAGACAGGCGTCTTATAAACAATCATAAGCCATATTCCACTCTGTGAAGGTGAATGACCAGCGAAGATGTTTAGCACACGACACAGACTCACCCCGAGGAGCCGAAGAAAATTAGACACGAACGACAGGACCGCCACCCGGCGGAAAGTAGACACGCGCGGCGGGACCGCCACTCTGGGAGGGCGGATGGAAAGAAAACGAGGCGCGCAAGCTCTTGGAACGACGCACAATAGACCGCGGTAGGAGCGTAGACATGGCCGACGTGGGCATGTCTACGCTCGCACCTAAAAGTCTACTGATCTTGAATGGTTCCTATTGATAACCAATTTACTGAATAGACCTATTGCTAAATTACCCAAGCATCAAGGAGAATGCAGGGAATAGTGTTCCACGCGCCGCACGTGCCGGCGTCTGCAGCAGTAAAGCCAAAAACAAATGGCATCTCGCATGCGCGTTCGTCAGCACTTTATTTTGGTTATTCACTTCCAATCTTTTATAGGGGAAGACTTGCGCGTGGGTCACCGGCGTCTCCAACAGTAACTGTTCTAAAGCCAAAGCCTAAAACAAATGGCACGTAGCAGGCGCGTTCGTCAACGCTTTGTTCTGGATACTTACTTACAATCTTTTATACGAGGAAGGCGTGCGCCTGCGGCGCGTGCGGCGGTGCGAGCGCAGAGTTTTAATCACTGCACACAAAACATTTCATTTATTTCATTTATTTCATTTATTTTTCCCTCAGGGCCCGAGGGAATTACAGAGGGGAGTGGGTTACATAATATAAAGTAAATCTAAGATATGCACATGAAACAGAACAAGAAAAATAACAATAGGTTAGTCAAATTCTGGAATATAAATATTGGCAATACAGTTTTTAAACGCCACACCATCGGAAATCGATACCGCAGAGGCTGGAAGGTGGTTCCAGTCAAGAGTGGTGCGAGGTATGAACGAACTATGAAAATATGTAGTTTTACACGAGGGTACGTCCATTTTATGTTGATGATCGAGACGTGACGAGATGTAAGGTGCAGGCGTTAGTAACCTTTCACGTAGGAAAGGGTTATGATGGTATAGCTTGTGATACAGGCATAAGCGAAAAAATTTTCTGCGCAAAGCAAGCGTTGGCAGTTTTAGGCCCAATTTCATTGATGTTACGCTAGCGATGCGGTGATAATTAGTGAGGATGTAGCGAGCAGAACGGTTTTGGACCGCTTCAACTGCAAGGGTTAGTACGTCAGTACCGGGGTCCCAGATGGAGGAGGCATAATCCAGTTTTGAACGAACGAGTGTTTTGTAGAGAAGTAATTTTAGCGACACAGGAACTGTTGAAAAATTCCGTTTTAGGAATCCGAGCATGCGGTTAGCATTATTTGTTATGTATTGGATATGAGAATCCCAAGAGAGAGTGGATGAGATATGAACGCCTAAATATTTATAACATGAAACGTGCTCTAAAGAAACATTGTTAAAAAAGTAGCGAGGAGTGTCATTTTGGACACGGGAAATTCTCATTACTTTGCATTTGTTAACGTTAAGCTGCATATTCCACATGTTACATTCACGGGACCTTAGTCATAAAAAGCTTCGCTGTAAAAAAAAATATTAATACCGTGAACATATAGTGAATTGGAGTATGAGTGTAAAGCAGACGCTATAAATGGTAAAGTTTCATCAAAACAAGAACTGAAATTCGCTCACATTGCTCGTATTCGGGAAATCGGTTCTACTGCGTGCTCGACAGTCTATTTGTTTGCGTGGAGACAAGTTGCTTCGTAAAGGATGTATCCGTTCAACGACTACTGCGCAAAAGCGCCAGCTGTGCTAATGCGCGTGACAAGTGCCTGATGAGGCGCTTGGGAACGTTATGCAGCCCTCTTTTCTTGCCTGCACTGAGCCATCGAGACAGCAAGTTTATCTCATTCGATGGCGTTCCGCGCCGGCATTTTGCGCCGCTTTTATTTTTTTTTTTGACCTGTGCCTGCATTTGTACTTCTGAACGCGAAATTCTCACTTTTAATGTTGTCTAACGCAAATCGAATCGTAGAAGCGTAGATCCATCGTAGTTCTGGTTTCCGATGCTGCGATGCCGGAGAAGTTCGTGAGCTTCACTGATCACCACCCAAGCCACCACGAGACAATCAGTCACATATTGTACTAATGTCTCGTCCGAATTTTATTTTGATTTTTTTTAAAATGAATGAAGTATTTGCGAGATTAATTGTACACACGCAGCAGACCAATGTTGGGCCCACATTTGGCTAAGAATAACAAAAAACTGCCCCCAAAGGTTGGTCGAACATCGGGATTCTGGCCAATAGCAACTTCTTTCAATGTTGGCCCAGTCATTGGCACCAGTGTTGGGCCATCATTCAACCAACCTCCCAGCCATAATTGGCACCAATGCAAGGCCATCATTTAACCAACTTTCCAGCCATTCGTTAAAATAATATTTCAGCCATCATTGGCACCAATGTTGGGCCATCATTAAAATAAAATTTTTGCTATTACTGGGCCAGTGACGGTTATCAATTCTGCAGCCCATATTGGTTATGACACTAATCCAATGGCTATGCCATCATTGGTTTATCAGCTCATTTATTTGCTATGCCGTTATTTTCAGCCAACCTAACTCAATGACTTTCCCAATATTGGTGCCACATCGTAAACGCAGGCAATGCAAAAATGGCACTGCGTTTAAATCTTGGGGACCTATGTTGGACTTTCGAGAAACTAGAAACAGAAGTGACGTAGCGGTAGGAAAAGTGTAACCAAGCAACGGTGCGCGCCGCGAAACCGCCCTATTTAACGCCGGGACGAAATGGCAAGATTGGGCGTCTGTCACTCACTTGAGAGGCGTCAAGAGTCAACCCCCGCAGGGCGGAAGTAGCTACGCTGTCCCCCTGCCATACCTACGCTTTCCCGGCCGTACCTATCTTTAACCTAGTCCCTACGCAAGCGTCCGTTTCTCTAGTAACCGGAGGAGCATTTTCTGCTTTTAGGGAAGCGATGGCAGCCAATTCCTCGCGGCGGCAACCTTCACATCGGCTCTAGATTAAAGAAACTTGTCAAACTAAAAAAAATACACGTGTTCTGCTGAAGTAAACACTAATTTTGTAGCGGTTCCAGTTCCAGAAAATATTAGATGGAGTAAACTCGCATAAAAGGTTAGAACAACATGCAGGACGCGGATGAGCGCCTAGTTTAAATTACTGGCGCTGGTGACTGCTCAAGAAACGGGAGGATGTGGCGTCTCTGGTACGCGGCGCAACTGAGTTGAGCCCGGCGCTGTCCAGAGACGACTCGTCTCTGGAACGAGCTAACCTCCCGGCTCAACTTCCTCTGGCCACCGAGGAGGGAACCGGAGGTTGGAAACGCTACTGGGCCGTGCGGGTGTCGAAGGCGCGGGCGCGGGCTGCTGAGCTGGCGAAAGAGGAGAGATAATTTGCGTAGTCTAGTCATAGTGTGGACCAAGCTATTGAATGACTTCCTTTACTCGCAGGCAAACAGGGCACGGAGGCACCCGGGTGCGCGCACTGGCGTCATCATACGCACGTATTTTGACGGTGATGGGTGAGGACTCGGCCCTGGGCGCTCCCGGGTTTTCTTTATTTGAAACTAAGAGGTCTGCACTCTAGCCACAATTTGCCACCCACCTGAAACTGGCCTCCGGGTTTGCCATTTTTCTTCTATGGCAAGAAAGTAGAGATTTCGGCCAGATGGTTCATTGGAAACAAAAAAAAAAAATAAAAGGCGCCAAAAAAAACACAGGGACGCAGACAAAGGGAAACAGGACAAGGCGCACTCTCAACTGAAGTTGAATTTTCGATAAACTTCAGTTGAGAGTGCGTCTGGTCCTGTTTCCTTCGTCTGTGTCCCTGTGTTTTTCGTTTGTTTTCTTATATCATTGTTGATCTCAACATGCCTCCTCTCTGGAATCTGTCATGCTTCCATGTGTGACAAAATAAAAACGAAATGGCAGTGTGCTGAAATAAGTGAAGTGTGAAATGATGTCTGTGATATATCTTGGATAATGACAAAGAATTTCTACGGTGTTTACTAGTCCATGCTCAAGTTAACTTTAAAAAAAGCATTGCAACCTGTGTTTTCAAACAGGTTTATTTTTTCCGTTACGGCATTGTTATAAAAAAGGAAGCATTTTCAAAGACAAACTGCTTGTTTGAAAGTAAACATTCGTCAGAAATCTGCCAGGTTGGGTAAGAACAATTAGAAGAGGGGGAAGGAAGACAACTGCTTGTTGTCTTCTTTGTACATTCAAGCTGACACAAATCCAATATGTGATTATCGAGTAATACACCTGGCTCTGTGGTAGCCATAATAGATTGTAAAATGGAGCAGGGCATTGGAAGTGTAGAGAAAATCAATCAATGTCCAAACCCGATACAAACAATATATTGCAATAAAAGAAGCAAAATGGGTCTCACCAGTATCCTCATTGAGTTCTCAGTTTTCTGCAAGGGCGAGCCAGATGCCCCCGTCGGCTAGCTACATAACCTAACAAAACCTTCTGTTATTGTCCCACGCATTTTATGTACCCTGCTTGCAAATTAAGAAAGGCTCTATTAACATCACCCTGATGCACCGAATAGTTTTTTGGAGGCAGTGCTACATGTCCGTAAAGGTAGCACGGTGTTTGTGCGACGAACTGCGCAAGGCGTTAGAGTTGACACTGTGGAGCTTATGGACGGCCATGACTGTGGAGCAACAAGTGAAGCACATACTGCCACGGGGAGGGCTTCTCTGGTGGCGAGGGCGTCAGTCGAGGTGAGGACGACGAGGGGTTCGCTGTCGCCGGTGGCGTCTTTGGTGTGCGGGACTGCCACCGGGGCGAGGACGATGAGGGGCTCCCTGTCGCCGACGGTGTCCCTGATGGGCGGGACCTCCGTTGTGGCGACGGACTCCTTGACGCTGGTGATGTCCCTTGTGGGCGCGACTGCCACCGTGGCTTGCGTGGGGCTCCGGGGAGGCACGGCTGTGGCGGGTTCAGAACTGGGCAACAAGGCGCTGCCTCAGAGCCCTCCCCCTGTCCGAGAGGCTGACCCGAGGGTGGGCAGGAGCCAGCCTCTCGTCATCCGCCACTGACCCCTCCGAGCTCGACTCAGAACTGTCCGAGCTCGGCCCAGACTCCAGCCCTGGTTCGTCAGGGTCGGAGTTTGGCTCCGGTTCTGGCTCCCTCGATGAAAGGGAGATATTGTGGAGCACTGCACACGCCGATATATTGACGGTGGCTGTTGTTGGATGATAATACAAAGTCCGGTCCCTTTGCAGACACCGGAATCTGCTTTTCAACAGCCCAATGCAGCACTCCAGAACGGACCTTATAGAAGAATGTGCCTTATTAAACCGGCCGCAAGCGGTGGAGGTCACGTGGAATCCAGCGACAGGGGTGATGAGCCAAGGCTCTAAAGCATATAGCAGCTGTCACCTGCAGAGTCAGAGAAGGAAATTTATAATATTAATGCTATTTGTTCTCTTTAAAAGAATACTTCAACGACAGTTGAAATATACCCGTCGTGTTTAGAAATAGACTGAATATGATCCACAATACCCGTAAATGACAATTGCACATTTGTATTTGAGCCTGACGGCTGTATTTTTCGTGATAAACAGCCCACACTGGCAAGCGCTCGGAGAGCAGCAACCTGAGAGCACGTCACATCCGGTGCAATTGTTGTGTAGTCAGGATGCCCTAGCCGGTTCCAGCAACCAAAGCGGTCGAAGCACGTTAGCGATCGGGACACTGCAACTAACCCCAAAGCTACTTTTGTAGAATTTTGAGTGACGGGTTAATCTTCTATAATCTTGGGACACAAAAAGAGAGTCCCGTTGAGTGTGGAGTTCCTCCCTACCCTTTTCTCTTCTGCTGGCCGTAGAGCTGTCGGGATGACGTCAGGTTCAAAGCATGTATAGTTCTAGGTAAGACAGTTGTCACCACTACCTGTCAAGGTTCCTAGACGGGCATTACAAACGTCTTTAGCGACAACTAGAAACTGCTCTTTGCTAATCGCCAATTTTTTTTTAAATGCCTTTTTGTGTCTATTTTAGCAAGACATTGATGTGTTCGATGTGATACTGCTCTTTTTAACACGTATAGACCAAAAATAAGCACCGAAATTTTGTTGTAGTATCATCTTAAAAGTGTTGACAACTAAACAAGTAAAACTGCTGTTTGCGACCTTTCCCCCTTGTAGTTGACAGCTGCGTCGGAGTGTTTCCAAGGAGACGTGTCACAGGTATGGCCAGAGCGCATGTCAGTTATCCATGTTTGGAAGAGTATGTGTGATATTGTAGCCTATAAGTGGTGCAGAGCCACCATGTACAAAACCAGCATATGGTGTACGCTTACCGAGCAGGAACCTGCCGTCTCCTATCACCCGGCCTTGCTCGAAGTTGCTCCGAAGCTACGAGTAGCGCTACGCGAAAGAGTCGTGCACCGACCCATGATACCGTGGGTCGATGCTCAAAACCCGGAAGTCGGCGTCGCACACCTGCAGTAGTGAGAAATATATCGACATAAATTCAACTGAATCCACAAATAATTGATTGCACTCATTGTCATGGGGCCCTGTCACACACTATTTACATGCTGACCAACACACCACTATAAATTATGTGGCTTACAAACCTAAAATATTAAAAGAGTGCAAAAAATGAAAGCCGTTTACAACTCGCTGTAACACCAAATTGGAGCGCAGCTCTTGAGGAGGAGGATGGAAGGGTACTGAGGGTCACCTGTTCTCGGGGCGGGGGTGGGGGGGGTGTCGCGTGACCTCGAGGGGGGGGGGGGGGGGGGGGGAGTCATGTGACCTTGGGGGGTCACGTGACCCCCCGGAAAAAGTTTTACCGCTAGATTTAGCGGGGAAATTTTCCGCTAAATCTAGCGGGGAAATTTTTTCGCTAGATTTAGCGGGGACATTTTTCCGCTAGATTTAGCGGGGACATTTTTCCGCTAGATTTAGCGGGGAAATTTTTCCGCTAGATTTAGCGGGGAAAATTTTCCGCTAGATTTAGCGGGGAATTTTTCCGCTAGATTTAGCGGGGAAATTTTTCCGCTAGATTTAGCGGGGACATTTTTTCGCTAAATCTAGGGGGGAAAATGTTTCCGGTAGATTTAGCGGGGCATTTTTTCCGCTAAATTTAGCGGGAAAAGTTTTGCTCTACATGTAGCGGCGAAATTTTTGCGCTAGATTAAGCGGGGAATTTTTTCCGCTCGATTTAGCGGGAAAATTTTTCCGCTAGATTTAGCGGGGAATTTTTTCCGCTACATCTAGCGGGGAAAATTTTCCGCTAGATTTAGCGTGGAGAACTTTCCGCTAGATTTAGCGGGGAATTTTTACGCTTAATCTAGCGGAGACATTTTTCCGCTAGATTTAGCGGGGAAACTTTTCCGCTAGATTCAGCGGGGAATATTTTTCGCTAGATTTATCGGGGAAGTTTTTCCGCTACAATTAGCGGAGAAATTTTTCCGCTAGATCTAGCGGGGAAATTTACCCATAATGCACAGCGCGGTTCCACCGACGGCGACGCCGACGCCGACGCCGCTCAAGCCGGAAACGGGCCCCTAAGAGCTGCGCTCTAAAAACGACAGATTGGATGAAGGAGGACACAGACAGAGCGCTGTCTGTGTTACAAGGATTAAAACTATATGATAAACAGCCACCAACTTTGATCCACGTAATATTTAGGCAAATTTATTTTTTTCTTCAAAGGAGACTTTACACTTTATCATGCGGGAAAGGGACTAATGCTTAAAAGCTTAACACGACATGAAAACAAACAGAGATCGAAAGCTCTTCACCTAACAAACCCTCCATTCCTTCGTCGAACAAACGAGTACTAACAACCATAACTCTTATTTATAAAATGGCTTATCCACACCGTATTAGCGTTACGCTTTTTTTCAAACCCATTCAGAACGGGCATTGAAGCGCGAGCTAGCTGGTTTGGATAAAGCCCAGGCGGCTGCACGAGCGCTCATGCAGCGAGTGCTCCAGTCAAGACGTTCGCGCTTGCACACTCTTTTCAGTTAGTTCATGCTAAGGTGAGACGTAATATATATGTGATTGTACATACCACCATCACGTTCAGAGCGTAGTATTGCTTGCGGCACCAACACGCCGCCTTCGTGACGGTGGGGTCGTTCTGTGACGGGCCGACGATGGCGATCATCGTCCCGTCGACGCAACCGATGACACCGGGTGTCTTGCCGAGCCGTTAGAAGCCCCTCTCGACGTCGTCGCTTTCGCCGGTTGCCTGGGGAAAGTCGATCCAGCCGCGCCGGATCCCCAGACACTGCAGAATAGCGAGGGACACAGCCCGCACAACGATGCTGACTGTAGCCTGATCCCTCGCTAAGTGCACTTCGCTCACCACCATGCCCTGAACGCTCCCCGTCGCGTAAAAGCGAAGTGCGCACAACATTTGCTGGTCCACAGACATCACAGTCCACCAACCTCGCAGCCTCCTCAACTCTGGCTCCTCGCGCAGTTGGTCACACAACCAACGGACCACATTCTTGGTGAGACGGTACTGCCTCCGAAAGGTCTCCTCCGGTAGTTCAAAGGCATCGTGGTGCTGCCGGTAGAGCCTTTCCTGAGAAAAAAAAAAGTTCAACAATAGGAAAACTGTCGCTCTGCCTCCAAGACGCCGTGTTTCCCATTTCGCTACCTCGAAGAGACCATCGACAGACTCGTTCCTTTTTCAGACGAAACACCGAGGAAAAAATACGTCAAAGTGTTGTCACTTCCGGTGGGGGCGGTTCGCCGTCTCCTCACACATTTTCATATGGAACTTTCGTCATTCGAGCCTCAACCAATCAGACGCGATGTCGTCACTTCCGTTTCTTTTCGGAGAAACGAAACAGTTGTCCAACATAGGTCCCCTCGTTATTCTAACATTGGGTTTTAAGATTTCCTGACCTTTTTAATATTAGCGGCCCACTGCATAGAAATGCTCTGGGCGCAAATGAAAAAATCCTTCTTTGCTTTGTACATGCACTATTTTATCTGGAGTGCAAATGACCAATTCAAGATCAAATAATACTCTATTCGGAACTTTTATTGAAAGGGAGGCTCCGCGAAGAACCTATGCCTGGTCCTGAAGCGAATCCTGGACCTGGGAACCAATGGGGCTTCCAAACGCCTTTTTCTGCCGCGTCCCCTGTCGCAAAACCCTGGCAGCCATTTTACTACCATTTTTTTTAGCTGCCGACTCTTCAATCTTTAGCTGCGCACTGATGGCATCTACAAAAATATCCTAAGGTCGAAGATCAACGCTTTCAAACCAACATTGGTGTTAGTAAAGCACATCCCCCAGCAGCGCGTGGTGAATGGGCCAGGGCTTTACATAGGTTCACTCGTTTCTGTAGCACTGCGATGTTCTGAAACGTTTGGCTCACAATGAACCAGAAGTTCTTCCGCTACCTCACCCAAGTTGTGGTGAAGTCAAGGATGACTGGCCACCATTGGCTTTTCCTGAACTATGCGACTGAATATATCACGCACAAGGAAATTAACAAACGCCATCAAGCCACGAAAGGCAGAGCTGGCTCACTTGCTCTAGCAAAAGCATAGCTGCGCCATTCCATCCGCGAATGCTTGTTGAAATGAATCGCTCTCGAGCTAGCATATGGCACCTATGCGATTTATTCGATAACCCTGAATGGGCATCGCCTGGAAAGTTAGGTATCTCAAAGTTATTTAAGGCGTCCCGAACTGAATTAACCCATTCAAAACATGAAGGAAACCCGAAAAGAAAATGAACTTGCACAGGAGTCTGTAAACAGGCAGCAAAATAGATACATTTTTTTTTTCCTATCTGCTAAGCGTTTATTACACACAGCATGACCCGTAGACAAATACACGCGTGAACGCGGCCTGGGAGATCGAAAGAGGTACTGCTAAGCTTTTATACAGCTCAGAAGATTGCAAAGCAAACAGAAACCGGGGTACTTGTAGGATACATTGTCTGTTCTCCCGACAGCTGAAAAATATTTTTCCCGAATTCGCCCGGCAGACGCCTCTCATTGACGGTGGCAATTAGTTCATCGAACGATGTTTCATTAACAGATTGTATTATTGGCACGCTGTTTCATTGGCAGGATGTTTTACAGACAGTTATGAATAGCTTTCTTTCTTTTTTTTTTTTGGCAACAAGTAATTTTAGATTGTTGCCGCAAATGGCATCTAGAGTGGAACACGTGGGCTAACTTTCTTGTAATGAGCCGTCGCAGAATGTCGCCGCGAAGCTGCGTGGACGTGTCTGCCGGCCAGTGACACACCCGCGAAAATATTTCCCTGCAGCGTGCGATTCGAGTAACGAGTGTCGGGAATATGTGAGTGTCAACAAAAAGTGTCCTTGAAACGTGTATCCACAAAAAGTTGTCTATAAAACGTGTTTCCACTAACAGTTTTCTACCGGCAGTGTACTCATAATTTCAGACAGCTAATGGGAGGCGACTGCCGGTAGATTTTCGGGGAAATTATTGTCCCGGCTTCCGGGAGAATAGACACTGCCTAATTCTATAGATAATTTGGAAGAGTACTCGTAGAACAGCGGTCGCTCGTTGCAAAAAAAAGCAGGTTGGAGCGCACTTACCATAAATGTGCACACTTGAAAGGTATATTCCGAAATATATGTCGATACTTACACTGCGGAACAACCACACAAACAAAAAACGAGATGGAAGGGCTCCGTGAAGATCCAACACGATGCGGTACAAGCCGCCATTTGCCGAACCAAACAACACCGCAAGAATTTCCGTGACTTTTTTGAAGAAATCGCTGGTTGCCCATATACCCGTAGGACTTTTCAAACACAGAGCGACGCAGGTCGCAGCTTAGAGTTCAGGTACAGGGAAAGGAATGCTGGGGGGGAGGAAGCATATGGGTTGCTGGAGAGGTGAGGAGGAAAAAGCCTCCTCGTTCCAGCATTTTGCCTGCATCCTGCATCTTCAAGATCTGTAGGCGGGTGCGCCCATTGGAGTCTTATCCAGTCTTATCTTCGAGGGGTGTCTGAACAATGAACACAGCGAGAGGATTTGTCGGTGGATAATTTTGTGAGTTCGTCCCAAAATTAATAGTGCAGTGGATGCTATGTGAGTTGTCTACCAAGCACTGCCCTTCAGGCAGGTGCCGTGCTCTGCCTCATCACCCGCTTGGAGGCTATAGTCACATGACCGTAACCGGAGACACGATTTGCTTAAAATACGCATAGCGTCTACTCTTCTGTCAATACCGACTTAAAGGAAAGCAGCACGAAGGCTAGTGTTTGGAGTCGCAAGGGAACTGCCCTTTGCAAATGCTAACCGAAACTTGAGGTATAAGGATCCTATGTTTTACGCCGCATAACCATACCTCGGCAAACCTTACTCATGAAGGCCCTCACTCACCCTCACTCACCCTCATCTTCACAGGTGAGGTGAGGGTCAGTTAGTTTCTGAAACTGGAAAATTCATGAATATGTGGGTGAGTGAGGGCTGTGAGGACCGTGAGTCCGTGAGGGCAGTGAGGGCAGTGAGTGGGTGAGGGGCGAGAGGGATTTGAGGGCCGTTAGTGCGTGAGGGGCGTGAGGGCGGTGATTGGCGTGAGGGTGGCGAGTGGCGTGAGGGCCATGAGTGCGTGAGGGGTATGAGGGCCGTGAGGGCGGTGAGTGCGTGAGGGGTGTGAGGGTCATGAGTGCGTGAGGGACGTGGGGGCCGTGAGGGCAGTGAGTGGGTGAGTGGCGTGAGGGCCATGAGTGCGTGAGGGGCATGAGGGCGGTGAGTGCGTGGGCCCCCTTTATACGGAGCAACTTTCTCACCAATTTTGGTGTTGCTGGTTAGTTGCTCCCTAGCTTTCCCTAGATCACTGTGCCCTAGATCGACACGAATTGCTGAGATTGGGTCCGGCTCGAAACAAGCGAGCAACTCGGAGCAATTCGAAGACGTTTGAGCGGCTGCATTCAATCAGGGACACGATATTTTCACGTGATACCTCGTGCCGGTGATGATGACAACAAAGGACTTGGTTCTGGTTTGAAATTTATATTTTTTTTTGGAAATAAACGGTTGCAGAAAGATGCATTAGTATTCTCAACGAGATTTAAATGCATGAAAACACGTCTATAGCGCCTAATTGTGTGTCTAAATAGTGCAAGAAAAATAAAATTTCTTGAAGATGACGGCAAATTGCAACAATTGGTTGCTGCGTGTGAATGCGGGAGGCCCGTGTTGCTGGTGTTGTGACATCACGTTTCTGGGTGAAATTGCCCTATCTGAAGCGGGCCTGATCGAGTGGCGTGAGGGCCATGAGTGCGTGAGGGGCGTGAGGGGTATGAGTGCGTGAGGGGTGTGAGGGGTATGAATGCGTGAGGGCCGTGAGGGCGGTGAGGGGCGTGAGGGGTATGAGCGCGTGAGGGCCGTGAGGGCGGTGAGTCCGTAAGGGGCGTGAGGGCCATGAGTGAGTGAGGGGCGTGAGGGCGTGAGGTTCAGTGAGGGTGAGTGAAGGGCTGAAGGTGAGTGGTGACTGTGAGGATGCGGGTCAGTGAGGGGCTGAAGGTGAATGTAGCTGTGAGGGTGAGTGTGAGTGTGGCTGTGAGTGTGAGGGTGAGTGAGGGTGACCTAAAATGCCAACCTCTGCGTATAACTTACACTCGAAATTGAAAGGTAATAATAACCGCGTATTTCTCCTTACGATCTCTACAAACAAACTGAAATTAAATATATATATATATATATATATACATTACTGAAAAATAAGCTGTGCCGTAAATTTCGCAGCACGCTAATAACAGATGTTTTGTTTTTCGCGAGGGTTGTGCACTTGTAACAAAAACTGTACTATTTCTTTAACCATGTAATTGTAAATGCAACAAAGATGCAGCGAGTCCCAAAACTGAAAATAAAAAAGAAACTCGAATCTAACAAAATGATGACAACACATGGAGGGGTTCTGGGCTCGAAGGACCTAACAACTTTATTATCAGAGGATAAAAAAAATAAAGCAATACCATCAACAGCGCTCTTTGCAAATTGTACAAAAAAAAAATGCACCATCTGTGGGCAACGCTGCACAAAGTCCTAGCGCGATAGGCCTGGCGTCTCCTTGTTTCACACTGTATATTTCGTCGTTCTCGACGTGGGCGTCGACGGATATAACGCCGCTGTTTACGTCCCTGTCAAGGTGTGTACTGGTGTTGACACGTTGTCACGGCATTAATCGCGTTATCGACTTGTCTATTTGGCCCGCATGCAGCCTCAAGAGAGCTGTCTCGAATGTCGGTGCAAGACGTAGCAATCGCGACACCAGAGTCAACTGCGCCTCGATCTGGCCGACCGCGCTCACTCTGTTGAAATGTGAGCGTGGGAATTTCGAGCACCGTTAGCTTGCTGCTTTTGCAAGAGGCTGCTTTGTCGTTGAGAAAACTTTGCCTTACAAACGCCTGCGGAGCCTTTCTTGTGCTCAGCGCACCTCTCGCAAAGCATCTGAACGTTTCTGGTGCCTGATAGGCCAAGAGAGCCCGTAGCATCTGGTGGGATTCATTGTAAATTGAAGCAGAGTAGCCGCGAAGTAGGTGAACCGGTGCGGCGATGCGTGTTGTTGAAAAATAAACAAATACAAACTATCTCACAAGTTCTTTCAGTTTCAGATGTGGCGATTTGAGACATATAAATGCTGTAAATGTCATGGACGGATCCATATGTTTTCATTATTATTGCATTCATTGCGCTCGCTCTCTACTCTAACGAACTGTCTCAGTACCTTTTAATCTTCAAGGCGCGTATTTTTCTAAAGAGTACGTGACAACGCCAGTCGTTACCTGGCGCACTGAATCTTGTAAAGCCAATAGACTACACCCAAAACCACTCCGTGGCAGTTCTGTAGAATCCTGGGGCCAGTGAATACAGTGGAGCTCCACAAAATCCTTAAATGTTCGTGGTCGCACCTGGCTACTTTTGTTGGCATGGACCAATAAAACACAATGAACGCCAGGGAATTCAGTTCCATGGCAGTTCTGTAGACTCCTGGTGCCAATGAACACACTGAAGCGTCACTAGGACTTCATTGTTGGAGGCCACTGTCTACGCTGGTCGGCTCAGACCAAGCAGAGACAAGGAACGCCAAGGAAATCTCTTTCCTGGCAGTTCCGTTCGATTCTGGTGCCCAGGAAATCCAGTCAGACGCCAGGCTGGCAGTTCACCGAATTCCATGGGCAGTCCCAGTCCAGTCTACTAAGGCCAAGGCCCAATCCGTGCCCCAGCTAGCCCAAGCAAGTGTGCTGCCCGGGTGTACATTGTTGTAAACACCTCCACCCAAAGTTTATTCAAACTACAACTTTCCAATTGACGCCTTTGCCCTCAAATAAGTATTTTGTAAAGTTCGCCAATTCGTTTTAATTCATGAATAACCTGATTGATTACAGCGTCTTTCTAGCAGCCTTTTTATTAAGGCGGCTTCTAACAACAGTCATTTTCATTGCCTGGCGTACTTCATTCGTTCTTAAAACTCGGTTCAAGAAAACAAGGCAGCCTGATACCTTGTGCCAACACAATTTCAGCGTTGGTAACCCATGGGCTAAGAGAGGCCAACATTGGCCATCTTAAGCCAATCGATTACCAATGATGCTAAGCCATTGGCTAAGACAGGCAAATGGTGGCCAGCCTAAACCAATCGATTGCCAACGTTGGTAACCCATTGGCTCTATTCCAGTTTATATTTTTGTGGCCGATGTCACTACTGCGGTCATTACTGCAGTTATCGTATTCTGTACGCACTTTGAAGTTATTTTTTTGGGCAAGCGGATATAATGCCCCAGTTTCTTCTTCTGTTATATGTTGCGTGATAACCTTTGTTTTCTGATTAAAATGTGCATCAACTAACGTTACCTTCGGCCTCACACATAGAGTGTTCGGCATCCTAATTCAACGCAATTTTCTATTTGTGAAGAGATGTAATTGCTTAATCAATCGCTGGATATCTGTTTTAAGTTTTTTTTTCTAAAAAGATTAGAAAATATTAGTGTTTTTATGTTTTGTTTTAATTTTGCCCAGTTCAATTTCAATTACAGTCCGTGTTTTGCGGCTTAGCAAAGCGGGTTCTTTTGAGATTTTCAAGATCACGTACAGATGACAATACACCAAAGTCGTAGGTACTAGGGAGGTGGGTGTAGCTTTCAGGGTTGAACACTGCCCCCCCCCCCCCCCCCCCTTCCTGGAAAATGCTCCTGGCTGCGTCGCTGAATTGGCATAAGACAAAAGGCGCTAGGCTTTTGCCCTATAAACATGCACACAAATCGAAGGAAGCGTGCATTTTGTGTTTGACGTGGGATTTTCTGAGCTTGAATATCAATTTTAGGATGATTTGCGTTAGTTATAGTCGGTGACAGATAGTAAAAGCTCCTCCCATCTCTTTCCACTTTTGCAGAGCGAAGGATCGGGAGGAGGCGACCTTCACGCCTCTCGCTTCATCGGAGCACCAGCTTCAACAGCGCATGCTAGTCGCCGCCCACAAGACCATAAAAGTCAGCTTCAGCGCCGTCGTCAACGCAGTCAGTGGCGAAGCGCTGTGAATCAATCTTACCCACTGGATTTCTTCACCAGTTTTCTACGCGGGACGCTGCGGTTTTCCCATATGGAACATGCTGACATCATGACGAGGCTGAGCAGCGTCAGCAAACAGACTTCGCATGGCCCCTCACGCCCCTCTCTTCATCGCAGAAACAGCTTCAACAGCGCATGCTCGTCGCCGCCCACAAGACCATAAAAGTCAGCTTCAGCGCAGTCATCAACGCAGTCGGTGGCGAAGCGCTGTTAATCAATCTTACCCACTCGATTGTATTTTCTTCACCAGGTGAAAGTGCCTTCAAAGAATTTCTTCGAAAATTCGCCTTCCTCTCTACCACCGACTGAAGTGTTTTGCCTTTCTTTCTGCCGCCGACTGAAGTGTTTTACCTGCAACTATTGTGCACCATGAATAGTGAGAAAGAGTGCTTGGCTTGTCTTAAAGAGATCGTTAATCAGATAAAGGTATTGTTGTGTTCAGGGTACAAAAATGGGTACCAGCTGGGCCAGTTGTGCACCGGAGTTAATGAAGCGTCCTATGCAAGTATGGGGTCAGCAAAACGCGACAAGTGGCGTTGTAAAACCTGCCGCATGCAGGAGAGCAGAAGTGGGCACCAGCGCGGAGCGTGTTCTTCGCAGAACGGGACGGACGATAGTCAATCAGCAGTCGCAGACCAGTTGCAGTTCTTTGGACTGGAGTTAAATCCCTTGCTAGCAATGAAGTCAAGTGTTGACACTCTACTGTCACTACCTCCTGAGGTGTACGAGTTGCTGACTCTAAAGCCTACGGTCGAGTGGCTTGAAGCCCGCATACAGGAGTTGGACAGCAAGGTAGACGGACAATCGGCCAACTACAACTCTGTGCTAGAAAGCACAACAGAGAACGTAAACGAGATTTGTGCGCTGGAAAGACAACACGCAGAGCTGCAAAAAACTGTTAGTGGCCAAGCGAAGACGATCCAGCCCTTGCGTGAAGAAATTAACAACGGAGAGCAGTATAGTCGTCGTGCAAACCTGGAGATTTACGGGCTATCACCAGCAAGCGACAAAGAACTCAGAAAAGCCTTGAGCGGCCTCGCAGTAAAGCTTGGGATATCCGACTTTGCAACTCCAGATATCTTAGCAGTACATCGTCTCCCTGCTAAGCCTGTCTTCACCCCAATAGTGCTGATTAAATTGAAGTCAACAGAAACGAAAGATCGGTGGCTCGGCGCGCGTGGCAAGCTGCATACTCTTGTTGAGGCTGCTGTTGTGCCACAGCTGTGCATCAACGAGAACCTTACGAAGCTAAACCGACAGCTGTTCTGGTTGACAAAAAAAAATATGCAAAAGAAAATCAATATAAATTTTCGTGGGGGAAACGGGGAAAGGTTTTTGTGAAGAAAGACGAGAGTTCGTCACTGTTGCGCGTTGATCGTGTTGCTCACTTGGACAAAATTGTATAGTTCCTGCCATGGAATGTTTTGAGTTCTCAAACTTTTCGTTAATGAATAATAAATTTAAAGGAGCATCGGAACTTTCCTTTAGTCTGTTTTATGTTAACATAAGTAGTATTAGGAAGTACTGGGATCAGTTCATGATTACTGTCCGAGATTTGGGCGCGATCGTATATCTTTTATTTTGACAGAAGTTAACATTACTAACGATATGCTCGCTCCGTTTTCTATTCCTCGATACGAACAATTTGCCTTCGGAATAGCGTCTGGTAAGGAAAAAAGGAATATGTGTTTTCCTCAAAACATTTGGAGCGCAGGCACAACCCAGACTTCAATAACGATGACTTATACTGAATGCATAGTCCTACAGATTACCGGCCAGCATTTCTGTGTCAGCCTGATAGCTATCTACCACCCCCCTTCAAGCGACACTAACCTGTTCCTTGATGAACTGGATAAAGTATTATCGCAATTCAGTTCCACAAGTCAGCTGTGTTTAGTGGGCGATTTCAATATAAACACATTAGATTCCTCACGACATGTTGTAGGCGATTACCTCAGCTTAATGTCGACTTACGGCATCGAAAGTGCGGTACATCTACCGACTCAGGAATAATTTTTAGGCGACAAATTTGTGTCCTCGTGCATTGATCACATTAATTTACGCATGTTCCAGTGTTCGGTCTAGGCGGCAGTGATAACTGAAAAACTGTCTGATCACTATAATATACCGTGTAATCATGTAAAGGAAATAACGATAACAGATAAAGCGCGGTTCGATAGCAAAATAAACAAATTTGATAGGAATGGCCTATTGGCATCAGTCGACACAGTTGTTGATTTATTTTCAAATTTTTCATCTATGTCAAAAAGGAAGTAATGATTAGTCAACTTAAAGCGCACTTTAAATGGCTTACGCAGGACATTTTGGCAGCTATAAATAAAATTACTTTCTCTGGAAGCGCTGCAAACGTTGTCCAGGTGAACTAGCACTCATGGCCGAATACAAGATAGCCAGAAATAAAGCATACGCCTTGGTTCGTTCCTCAAAACGCAGGTTTTTTAGGGGAGAATTTGAAAAGAGCCACTTTGACGCAGCAAAAGCTTGGGAGTTAGCTAATCAGATTCGGGGTGGAACAAAAAACAACGCTCATTTGATGACGTGATAGATAAGTCCTTTGCGCCAGTTACACAAAATCTATTGAGGACTTTAAAGCCTCTCTTTCCGGTACTTCAAGTACAGTTCAAGACAGTGATGATGCACTAACTATTACGCTGCACGACTAACATCTAGCTTCTGCGTAGCTTCCTTCGATAACAAAAAACGAACTGCAAGAGTATTTCGCTTCTTCCAAAGAAAGAAATTAGTCTTCTGGCATTGACGAAATTCATATACGGGATCTGCGTAGAAATTTTAGAAAACTTAAAAGTTTACTTCTCCTTTTGCTGAACGATATAATTGCAACCGCAAAATGGCCAACGGGAATAAAAACTGCTATTGTCTAACCGCTCTACAAAGGAGGGGCGACGATCGCATTTAAAAACCATCGTCCCATTTCAATCTTATCGTGCATTTCGCAGGTGCTGGAAAAGCACGTTTTAAGGGCAATGACTAGTTTCTCTCTAAGGTTCGACTTAATTTCCGACCGTTAGTATGAGTTTGTTGCAAGGAGATTTCGGAGATTCCCTCAATACTGGCTTTGACAACAGTGGCTTTACGTGTGCAGTGTTCTTGGATGTCTCGAAAGCATTCAACAGCATAAGTCATGAAGTCCACTGTTGTAAACTGTACAGACTGGGCTTCAGAGGTCCATTTTTGTCACTCCTAAAAGGTTATTTTCAGGTCGATCCCAAGAGGTGGTTTCTAAAAATCGGAAGAACAGTAAGGCCTTTTTAACTGCTGGAGTCCCGCAAGGCTCAGTTTTATCGCCATTACTATATAATTTATACGTAAACAATCTTCCCACTGTTATTTCTAAATGTAAAAGTTTTGAATACGCCGATGACACGCTTTTAGTCTCGGATTATCCGGATTATCATGTTGCCATTCAAAACCTTTAAAATTATATCTCTAGAACGGACTGGTTTCGTGCAAATTTAATTCAAGTGAATGTGTCGAAAACCTAACTGACCTGTTTTATGCCCCCGCAAAAGCATGTCGAACTCTGCATCCCGTTAGCGCTGCACACTCCCAACGGCACATCGTGCGATTGCGAAACTATTCCGTATGCGAAAGCAGTTAAATACCTATGAATATATTTCGACATTGATTTGTCCTGGTGCACACATATTTATGTAAAAAATAAAGAAGCGTCGCATGTTGTCTGTATAATATTAAATGTTTCTGCCTTCTTTGTGCGAAAAATGGTAGCACATGCTTTAGCTTACACCTATTTACAATACGGTGTTACCATTTTTAGAGGGTGCTCCCTCTTATGGCGTGCAAGAATTGACTCCCAGCTAAGAGGTATTTTGAAAAGTGTTTCGTTTGACAGGCCAGATTTCTCAAGCGCGTGTATATTTCAAGAGTCTCCTATCTTCAGGGAAACTGCTGTGCTTCGCCATTTCTGCAATTCTAGTTTATTTACGGCCTACTCTGCGCAGCGACCTATGAGGCCATCGCTTCGGTTAGAAATGCCGCGGATCAGAACAAAGTGTGGTGAGCGCACGAGATTGTAATACGTTCCAGTTACAGAAATATTTAGCAGCCTACCGGAATCCTTTCAGTCCATAACTTCGAGGCAAAAGCTCAGGAAAGCATTACAGAATTTGGAGTTGTGAGGTGAAACTTTTTTTACATGTGTACCAAGGATTTTTTTTCTAGCCCTACAAATAGATTTTGTGATTCCCAAAACGTGTAAATTTTAAAAGTCAAATAACTCTCTCCAACTTTCTGGAACGTACCTTACTACTATGTGTTCTTCCTTTGTATCGCCAACTGCCGAGCCAGGTCCAAAAGCCATTAGGCTTTCACCGGATCGCTATTTTACATTCAGAAATGTGCTTTCTTCAAATAAAGCTATGTTCTGTTCTGTTCTTTTCTGTTCCACCCCAGCGTTTACTTTTAATCTGTCACCAACTGCGGCGTTTTTCTTCATTCACCTTCGAAGTTGCTACAGCTCGCAATGCATACAGCGTTCTAATTTAGTTGCTAACTTGCTGTGCGGGTGGAAACAAAGTAAGCGTTCCCCTCTGGAGTCATAGCTACAGACTGTTTTCAGCGTGCATGATCAGCACATTAAGAAAGCTAAGCAAATCAATTACTACGTTGGTAAGCCATTGGCTAGGACAGGCCTCTGTTGTCCAGCCTAAGCCAATCATTAACGAACGTTGGTCGGCCACAAGGCTAAAAGAGGCCAATGGTGGCCAGCCTAAGCCAATCGATTACCAATGTTGGTAAGCCATTGCTTAAATGTTAGTGCCAGCGTAAAGTGTCACGGAGGCACTCCTTTTTTCCGTATTCCTTAGCATGGTGGCAAATAAACGCTTTCTGAACTGAACTGAACGTCACGCGAGCACTCGCTGCAGGAGCACTTGTACAGCCGCCGAGGCTTCACTCAGAACAAATACCTCGCTCTTATGGAATGTGCGGCTAACAATAGTCCAAGGTGAGGCGAAATATTGGACAGGTGATCAAACTATAGGGGGCGCTTTATCGTGCGTGTTGGTAACGCTAAAGCAGGGCAGAGGGGCTATAGTTAAGGCGATACTGTACCAAAGAATTCAGTGTCCATAATAAGTGGCGCACATTCTTTTCACGAGCCAGAAAGCGCCAGTGTGTGTGAGCACACGCAACCAAATTGACGTTATAGTCCCCCATTCGTGCAAGAGAAAGCTACGCGCTTGTTAGACCAACTGATCGCTTACCTTTTCCACCAGACCCCACTTTGGAGATAAAAAGCTCGTCATCATTCTCCTTTTACATTGAGTCCACACATTTCAGTGTCAACTTAAGCGTAAATGGAGGCGTCTGACTTCAATTTCGTAGCGTGTTCTTGCGCACACCGGCTGCTTCTGGCTCCTGCGAAGATCGTGGGCCACTTATTAGTAGCGGTGAGATGTTTTGGTGGGGCCCTCCAATGGTTTCCTCTCGTGACGTCATAACCTTACCAACAACAAGTTCGACGATGTTTATAATTAGCATGGTGTAAACTTCAGATCAGTGCGCTCTGCCAGCAGTGCCAGCACCATTAAAATTGAAGGTCTTACATTACTCTTATTTCTGTCGATGGGGAAAACTTTGCTGACGTGCTAGTCACCATTCGGCCAATCGTGGGAGGCCGACCACAGTGACGCTTTTGATCGCGCACGTCGCCAATAGACACTGAAATGTTCAGTTCAGCATCCCTTTAAAGCCCCTTAATCTTGAGAAAAGTGGCGCTATTCATTGTTGCGGAAATGCTCGAGACACGTGCCGCGCGCCACTTCTGGGAAGAACGTGGCGTCAGAAACCTAGCTCAAAGCATGCGCTGTGCTGCCATGATCTTCCCGACGGCTGCACGTTGCACGTGCATCGTGCATCGGCGCACCTTGCGTTATTTCGAAATCATGAAGGGGCTTTTCTTGTTGTCCCCACAGCCCGGTGTTTACTAACACAGCATGACAAAGAAATTGAACCTCGCCTAGCACGCTCTGGGCACGAGTGCTTCGCTCTAACCTTTAGTTGCACGAGGAACGGCCGTCGAAAGTAACAGCACGAGTGCTTCGCTCTGACGCTGTAGTCGCACGAGGAACGGCCTTCGAATCGTCAGATTTAGTTTCTCGGACCAAAAACAATGAATAAAATACGACTGTTTGTCGGCAGAGCTGAAGCGTACTGCTACAGGAGTGGCTGTTCGATCTCCTCCGCAATAGCAGGCGGTGTCAGACACCACATTAGACGCACCGGACGTCGCTAAAGGGAGACGACAGCTTGTTAGCGTGTTCGGTTGAGCAGCCAAGTCACTCCAGGGTATTTCCACGTCAGTTCGTGCGATGATGGTCCGGGTCGTATTTTTGATATTTTCCTTAAAAATATATACGAAAGCCATGTTCTTGGGAGGAACATTCAGCTATATATGAACGGCGTAACATATGCTTTCGCTGAGATATAAATTAGAGAACCTCGAGGCGTTGAAATTGAGAAGTTTTCACGATGCTAATTTGCACAGTCTTCATTTTCTCATCGAAGCTTTTACGTCGCCATAATTTTTTAATACATTTTACAGAAGATATGCAACAGATAAACAAAAACTAGAAATATGAATAAAATATTTTTATGCAAACAAAATTATCAAACATGGCATAAGAACGCGTTTTAGAGACATACTCAAGATTGTTTTGCTAATAAATCGTATTTTATAATACTTTACACAACATATCAAAATGCAGGTCTTCAAATATTCTTTACGAATATATAAAGATAATATGTCCACCCTTAATTGTCTTCATTTTATTAACGCGTAAATGCAGCTGATTTCTCAAAATGTGGCGCGATAGGGCGTCAATATTTAAAAAAAATCCATCTCTTATTTTTTTTTTACTTTCCTTTCACTTTGCAGTGACTTGAACAAACTTGTGATGACAAAATATTGAGTGCCATATGACCTCCAAACGGGGAAGCTATGACAAACCTTCACTCGGAGTGAGTCGACGTCTTCGTCATAGCGGCTATGCCGCACAGCACAAAACATTTTGAGCGTTAGTTATGGCATGTATTTTATATTTTTTAAATTATTTTTTTTCACAAAAGGGGTGCGTATAACTGACGCGAAAGCGGGATTTTGAGCTGGAATACCATTAATTAGCTTACGATTCACAAAAACAAAACGGCCCCACTCTGCAAATTCGCTAACTATGCGTACACAAGCTTAAAACTCTCAGTTGCGCCAAGTGGCCATGTATACATCCGACCTCTCGGCACATGATGACTTCCATGGATGAGATGCCTGGATTCCTCTCACAGGTTTTACGGTGGTTTACTCTGCTTGCATCACGACATGAAACTCTCCAACCCGTTCCGCAGACAGGTGGAACATGCAGACATTTGTTACTTTTGCACGTGGTACTTCCACAAAGTATTTAGCGGTGGCAATTGTTGAGCTGAGCGAAGATATCAAGTCGGTAAGCGTTGCGTGGTGTTTACGAACACCATATATATTCCATCACACGCACTTTTTCCGCGTCCAGTGACTGAAAAGATCCATCTTGCCGAAGAGTGCGGCTTCCGAGACAGCTCGTGCAATTGGAAACGATTCATGAAATGCGCCGCCGCTCCGTCTGATACAAGAATTATTCCAAAAAAGACTGGGTAATCTTCATCAACATACTCTTCTATGGCCTCTGTGGCTAAAAGAGCATGAGCTGTGTCATGTGTAGTGTCATCGCTGACAACGGCAATGCTTTACGTGTTTTGCGTGGACGTAACCACACACGTGAAAAGAGAAACGAGTTTTTTTTTTTTTTCAATGAAAACTTTGCACTTTGTTTGAGAAGATCACTGCCCAATTTTCCGCGAAATCGAAGTGGAACATCCCTGCCTTGGTTGGTAAGGCGTTTCTTGTGTCATGTATCAGGCTTTGTTGAAGGTCACGGATGTAAGAATGCCTCATATACTTTTCGCTCCATGACTCCTATTCTCACTCCAAGGCGGACGTCCCCGTGACGTTTTTGGCGACTTCGCCGGCGTCTCATAAAGTGAAACAGATATCTCC
This sequence comes from Ixodes scapularis, assembly GCF_016920785.2. Lineage (NCBI taxonomy): Eukaryota > Metazoa > Arthropoda > Arachnida > Ixodida > Ixodidae > Ixodes > Ixodes scapularis. The sequence goes on from NW_024609857.1 coordinate 137,668,898, forward strand.
GTCTTCGTCGAGATGGAGCGACTGCAGCGAGACGCTCTACATTTTCGGGCACTTTTCGCAACGGCGCAGGAAGCAATCGTTTTGTGGAGCGCTGCAGAGTTAGATGCGCTTGAGGTCGTCTTCAGTAAATGCCTTCTTTGAGGCATTTGTTATTCCCTTTAAAATCAATTGAAAATTGACGCAATATATGCATGCGTCACCTCGTGCTCGGGTCTCTTTGTGACCCATTTGGGTCGTAAGGAAAAAAATTTGGAGATGCCTAGTTCTCAATGTTGCTGCTCCTTCCTAAACAGCTGGTACACTTGCTTAATCGAGCGGGTCATAAACCTTTTTTACGGCTTTGGTCTTGTCTTTGATCATGGCTTTCAGGCTTTGACTACGTCATTTTTGTTGGGGCTTCGAACAGAGCTTGCGAGGTCGTCGCGTGTGTAGTACTCGAGTGGCAACCCTCACATCTTCGGCATTCGCCTTTTTCCCTATCTAGGGATCAGGGGTTACCCATATACCACCTTTAGGCTTGTTTACTTGTTTGATTAATCATGTTGGCAGTCGTTTCCGGCACCAGACGCAACATTTTTTTTCTTCGGGATGCTTGGTGGCTAAAGCGTTTACATCGCTTGCGTTCCTGGTGGAAACTGGATGCCTTCAGTGCTTCGCTGAACTCGTCAAACCACGCCGTGCATTGCTCACAACTGTCTTCGCCGGTTTTCACGTCATGAACGCTTGACAGCTTTCTTCTAATCGAAAAACTCATTTTAGCAAGTTTTTCCTTCAAATAAGTTTCGCGCCTTTTTTTAATGGTTTCACTGGGTTTCAATTGGGTCGCCGACGGACTAGGATAACAGAAATCCTGACTCACGTCAGCCATATATTCACCAGAGTCCCGGAAAGAAGAGTTTGATGTACTCACGTTGTGAAAAGATGCAATTGCATTCTTGAGGTATTTGTAGCAATGCTGGCATAAAAGGTCCGATTCATTCACTTTTTGTGAAGCCAGTAGCTGTTCCAATCGCACTTTGTTGAGTGCGGTTAGAAAAGCCGGATGTATACAAGGCCACTTGCGCAACTGTGCGTTTTCAGCTTATGTATGCATAGTTAGTGAATTTGCTGAGTGGAGCCGTTTTGTTTTTTGTGAATTGTAAGTTAATTAATGGTATTCCAGCTCAAGTCCCTTTTCGCATCAGTTATACTCACCCCTTCTGAAAAAAAGATTGAAAATATAAAATACATGCCATAACTAACGCTCAAAATGTTTGGTGCTGGGCGGCAAAGCCGCTATGAGGAAGACGTTGGCTCGCTCCGAGTAAAGGTTTTTCGTAGCTTTCCTCCTTTTGGAGGTCATATGTTACTCAATGTTTTGCCATCACAAGTTAATTCAAGTAACTGCAAAGTGCTGAGGGGAGTTTATTAAACATAAAAGATGGAGCTTTTTTTTAAATATCGACGCCCAGTCTTGCGACATTTCGAGAAATCAGCTGCTTTTCCGTGTTAATAACACGAAGACAGTTAAGGGTGGGCAGATTATCTTTATATAGTCTAAAGACGGACATTTTGATATGTTTTGTGAAGTATATTAAAATATTGTTTATTAAAAAAAAATTGCGAATATCTGTCTAAAACGCGTTTCTATGCCAAGTTTGATTTGTTTTTTGCATAAAATATTTTGCTGATATTTTTAATTGTGTGTGTATGTGTTGTATATCTTTTTTTTAAATGTATTAAACAGTTGTAGTGACGTAAAAGCTTCGATGAGAAAATGATGACTGTGCAAATTAGCTTCGTAAAATCTTCTCAATTTCCACGCCTCGAGCTTCTCTGTTTTATATATCAGCGAGACAAATGTTACGGCGTTCATATATAGCTCAATATTCCTCCCAGAACATGGCTTTCATACATATTTTTATCAAAAGATTCAAATTACGACCCGGACCATCGTTGGATGAACTGATGTGTAATCAACTCTTGTATTAAGGGTGGGGCCACTGATTTGTGGGCGGGGCTTAGGGCAGGCCATGACCTCCACCTAAATTCCGTCTAACGGCGTAAATAATGCGCGAGAAAAACTTGTTTTTCCTTGAGGAAAAATTAAGCAAAAATACACATATCCCAAATACGTTTTAAAAATGTTTTTGTTTTCATTGTAGTCTTTTCTTAATGACTATATCTAAACAGTTTCATTACCTTTTCTTACAAACATTATGGCCACGTCTTGACTTGTAACCAGGGTCAAAAATATAATATAAGAACCGTCTCGCGATTCGTGATGGCTGTAAATATATTAAAATTTATATAGGTTAATCTTATTCTAGGTTCTAAGGTTTTACTCTAAAAAACAGTGGGACTAAAGGTGAGAGGCAACACATGACGCGGCGTCTGGTCCTCTGGTATCATTCACTTTATGTTCGTCTGTTTTTCAGGTCAAATACCGGTATGAATCAGAATAAACTTGCCCAACTTGCAGACTTCATTTTTACTCTAGGTCTGATCAGATGCAGTGCCACGTCTACTGAATCTCCATTCCAAGTGCATCGGTCACCGTCTGCAACGACAAGGCGTTGCAAGCTCTCCAGGGCAGAAAGCGCTTTTATCGCTTTGCCGGAGACACACAAAGAAGTGCATCAGTTTCAGGACCTTTTTGAACTTGAAAGGGCGTTCAGCGTGACGATCGACGTTTTGACGAAGTAACCAGGCAGCATGTTCATGAGACTTCGGAAACTAATTTGTTGCTCAAGGACATAGAGGGGGTGACTGGACTAGATAATAAACTATAGTACAACCATCTTTTTTTATTTTACCCTAGGAAAGCCAGTTAAAACTAATGCCGCGAAATTAGCAGATATTTTAAAGGCACATTACTTTCAAGGAAAGATAATTTTAAATGTAATTAATACGAACTTAGTCTCCAGTAATTTAAGGAGTTATAACTTTTTTGTATTTGTAAGGTCTACAAATATGGGTATTCTAGCTTTCTTCAAATGGCCATTGTACTGCAGCAATTAACAATATGCGGAGAGCAAGTCGTCCGCTACTTCCGGAGGAGTTGTGATGACGTCAGAACGACGCCGAGCTCTGATTGGCTTTGATCAAAAGGATAGTGTGTAGACCTCATTGCTTTATGTCTTGAGGTCTACGTGCTTTTCTTTTTTTCAATCAACCAATAAGGGTTCGGCGTTCTGACGTCCTTGCAACCCCTGTGCAAGAAGCAGACCAACTTTCGTTTGCATAGCTATACTTTTTTTGTTATATGAACTTAAAGGGCTGTACATCTCAAGCTATGACTCTCATTGAAAATCGCAGTATCGCTAAAAGATCTACGAAATCTCACGCGTGAGGCTGCAAGCCTGAACCGAGGCTGAGCCATCAAATTCCCATCCGGCAGAAACGCTGCCACACCGGATGCGCGTGGATGCGCCCAGGAGAAATAGGTGACAGCTGCGGTAAACCCTACAGGTGCTAAAGTCAGAGGCAGAGCCAACAGAGCCAAAGAAGCGTGCGTTACGGCAGTTTACGCATGCGTTGCGTGGGTGGCGAGAATAATTTTTTTTTTTTTGCAGCTGCTGTCGGCAGGATGCGACGCTAGGAGAAATTGATAGGCGTCTTTGAACCTTCCAATTCTGCATAGCGCTTTAACTAGAATTTTAACTTAGCAGAGCCATAGCTTTAACAAAAACGTTTTGGGTACGATAATTGCAGGACAGTTATCCATTTAGGTTATAGTAAACACAGTTTTAAAACCAGAGAAAAATATGTGTGATTCTTATTCTGTTCATTTAATCGTTCCTAGGCATTTTTATTTTTATTTTGATCCCTTACCACCCCCACGAGCACAACAGTTTTATTATTAATCTTTTCTGCGCAGCCAATAATACCTTGTGTGCGGTAATTTGAGCAACGTAACGATGTGTTTGGATTAGAACATTGCCAGGTTTGCCCGAGGATATCCACCAACGTAAGAGCCATCAAGTTAAAATCTGCAGTTCACTTCATTATCTTCTTAAAGGGGATTCACCCGCTCGAAACTCAATGGGCAAATTTCGCTACATAAAAAAGAATCTCAGGAATGCACGAGAGTATTGATTATTTTTGTGGTTCAGTATAAGGAAGTAATGCATGTCGTATGAAGTCATGAAGTTCGTACAACCCTTAGAGTTTCCCCCAAGAGTGCTGGCAATTTTTAATAAATCCAAGAAAAAGTGCCGTTTTGATTGTTTTAAGAGGTTTTTGAGGCAAGTTTGAAATTAAATTTACCTAGATAATAAAAGTGACAAAACAAATGGTAGAACGTACTTGCGGTGTTTCCTATCTTAATTTTAGGACCCTGACAAGAAGCCTGGTATTTGCGTACTTGTGCACATAAATTTGATGAAGCAATTATCGCTAGATGTTTTTTTTTTATTGGGTTCAACGAAATGGCGACACGAGCACCGAGTGCCCCAAGTCAGAGCATTTGTTATTGTTGTAGTTTTCACGAGCTTGCACGGACGTCGACTCGCGGCACGAGTCCTTTGCTTGGCACCGCTGAGATCGGATTTGACGTGTTGTCAGAGAATGGTATCTGTGAAATTTTTGTCTGCTGCAGCAGTCAAGAATAGCGCCAATAAGAGGTGACGCACGTATGACGTAGTGATGTCATGGCAACGCGCTGTGTCTCGCCGCCGCGCGACGTGCTTTCACTTTCAATTTTAGAGCAACTCCGGCCCATGCCACCACCTACGCAGCCAATCTAGCTGTAAGAACGTGCCCCCTAGGTCATTATGAAGGGTCACACATCCTTAATAAAGCCCCTTGATGTGTTTGTTTGTCTTTCAAGCGGCATGAAATCATCAAATACGCCAACGCTCCCCTCCATGCCTTGTGCGTCGCTTCAAAGCACACGGCGTCGCAGCACTAAAATGAGTGGTTAATGAGCGGCCCCTGAACGAAAACTGCGGTACGTCTCTCGCTTGCGGCTTCGTAGTACGTGTCTCTCGCGTTCGGCAACAGTGGTTGCCTGTACGTCTCAGAAAGTGCAAATTTTATCTAAGAACTTTAGCTGACAGCGGTGATTTGGCTTCCGTGGCTTCTATCGACCGCTTTTCATCTCGGTCATTTTCTGGCCCATCGTAAATGCGCAAAAATAAAGATGCGCTATGGCGTATCTCAGCATGAGAGCTCAGGCCATATTGCATTTAATTACCTACCCGTGTAGAAATTCTATGATTTTCACATTTTGTGTGTGACTGAACCAAGGTGGGCGTTGATGATGATCCCGTGACAGCCATGAATGTGGTCATTACACTAAGCTCTTTGGTTGTACGGCGTCGCGTAGCTCATAAGACGCAAATTCGGTGAATTAGCGCAATGCATGACTTGCATGTAACGTCCTTGCACCCTGCCCGTGTGCATTATACTTTTTTTTTTTTTTTGCAAATAAATAAAGTACATTTTTTACGCTGCTAAAGATGTATGCTGAGCTATGGCTCAGCAGCAAGACCACCGCGAGGGAAAACGAGGCCACTTCAGTGCAGGCTATATAACCACTGCGGTCGTGCCTTCGGCTTCGCTTGAACTTATGGTGAAATAGAGCCTTGTGTTTGGACACGCCAGATTGAGCCGCCGTTGCTGACTTTATTTTGTCTTACCGAGAAACGGAGTCACTGAAACGGGCGTTGATGAGACTTCACAAAGGCCCATTGCGGGGAAGAAATACACAGTAGAATCTAATATAACAATAATCTGACCTGCTGTGGTAAAGATGAAATTACATAATAGGAATAAGATTAAACAAAAACGGAAGGTATAAGGTATGGCGGCTGGCATGCACATCTGCCGTGGTTAGGAGCCAACGTAGCGCGGTGGCCGAGGGATGCAAAAGTTCGTGTAAACAGCGGGCACATAAAGAAAACAAACTTGCAACCTTTCCACTCTGGTGAAGAAGGAAGACTAACGAAGCTGTACTATGGTAGGAATTAAGTAATCGCCGGCCGCAAGGCGGCAAGCCAGAGTGAAAAGGCTGGAAAGGTTGCCGCCATCTATGAGTGACGGCGGCAACCAGACAACCGGCAAGCCGGTTGTCTGGTTGCCGCAGTCGCTCATAGATGTCGGTAGCTGTCCGGAGTGTTGTGTCGACATTTATTTGCTGGCGCACACAATCCTAAGGAAACTAGCCCTTAAACGATCCGCTGTAAAAATAGGCCACTGAATAGCCGAGATGTATCATCCGGACGCTACAAGTCATCCAAGTTAATCTAGCACTGAGGCGATGTGACTGTCTGTGTTTGTCTTGCGATTCCCGGAGCTCTAGGTCATGTAGTATTGGATTGGCTGTGATAGGTACTATGGAATAGCTCGCGGCGTCGGCCGTGGTCATATACCCCTGAAAGTGAAATAAAGGCGCGCGGCAGCGCTAACAAGGCATTGCGCGTTGTCATGGCATCACTACGTCCTAGATGTATCGTCTCAAAATCATTCTCAAGACGGCGATGAAATCACGCAGTTTTCAGGCAAATTCATTGAGCAAAGCCAATCTCGGCCGCCTCCGGTGACAAATTAACTTGACGTGCACGCGCTGTTTGCTTGAAACCACTTTTTGTGGCTATGAAGCATATAAAGTAGAACGTTTTAGGGAACCGTTTTTTTACATCGGATACGGTACGATGGTCTCTCCGTTACGAACAGCTCATGCGCTACCACACAAGACTGGCACATGCGCAGTGCGTAACGGAGGGCCCTTCGTACCGTATCGGATGCGAAAAAAAGGTCCCCTAACAATCTATAATAAAAAAAAAAAACGTCGGTTGTGTGTATGTTTATGTAACCTAGAACTTCTTCTGCCTCAACCGGTGACGAGTCCTCCAGCTGTAGATGGAAAATTTAGCCAGTGCAGTAGAACCCCTAGCACGGGGTCTTTAACGTGCCTCACGCAGTAGTGATGCACTCTGAAAAAAAAGGGTATCACTTTACACCCCTTGTCCCATATAATACACCCACAACTTTAGTTCGACGTACAGCGCACTGACGTCGAACTGACGCTACCAACTTTCACGAGAGACTTGATAGCTGTGTGCTACAACTTATTAAAATAGATAATGCACGTGTTAGTGACTACAAAAAAACAAAAAAAAACATCGAGGTCTTCTTGACCTTTCTGCAAAACCTCAGTCTTTTCTTTCTGTGGTATTTAATACGTCCTTTAGTTGTGTAATAGGTAATATCGTACCATTATCAAGCCGCCTGTAAAGTTTGGGGCCGACTGTTCGACTATACTGCGCTGTAGGTCGAAATTAAATTTTGCGGTGTATTATATCGGACAGATGGGTGTAAGGTGATACCCTTTTTTCTAGAGACAGTGTGTACGACCGCACGCCGGTAGAATGCTCATTCAGATCGAAACGGGCAGGGGTGGCAATTCGACCTAGGATCCTCGGTTTTGCAGCGCGAGCTCTCGCTCCACGTGCCCTGAGCTCGTGTGCGCTAGCCCACTCGGCCACAGATCTCCCCTGATCTATAATAAGAGGCTATGGCCAAAGCGTTTGGCGTCCGAGCACTCGCGCAACTTGAGCGCGGCTGAAATGTGTACACGTGCACCCTTTACGTTTCTGAGATGATATGAAAAGCAAGCTGGATTGCAACACTGAGTTAATCTGCCCGGATAGCTTGCTGTCGTTGCTCGCCGCCTCTGTCTTGAAAGTGAAAGAGAGGCGCGCGGCGTTGAGGCTTTGCGCATTCTCACGGCGTTACTACGATGTTTCATCGTCTTAAGCTAAATTTTATACTCCAACGTAGCGTCGACGGGCGTGGCGTAGCGCAGCGCCTACAGATACTGATTGGACGCAGATATCAAGTTTCTGGTGGCCGGTCAACCAAAGGCGCGCGTTGTCCGCTACACTGCTTTCACTGCGCTGAACATCGGAGTGTAAACAGCCCTTTAGAGAAGCCTGTGTACAATTTCGTCTTTTCCAACGGTACGTCATCACACATGAATGGCGGCAACCATAGCCTCCTCTATACTGAGTATAGATGAGGCTATATAAATGCCTCAAAATGAAGATCTTTTTTTGATGTTGTCGTTTTTCTCTCGAGCTCAAATTCGACCGTGATTAACGTTACCGGAGCAAGCTCAGTTTCACAGCTCCGCCTGCGACGTGGACTCAGTGGCGGTCACAAGAACTAGCACCTCTGCAGTCGAGCCTTGCTTCCGGCTTGTCTAGCCCGCCAAGTTTGAATAGCAATACTTGAGCTTGGGCGAGTTGTTGATTCATACAGAGACTTCACTAACGCAAGAAAATAGACGCATACAAAAATTAATTTCAAACACTCAAAGGAATAACACTCACAATGCGCTGACTATGATCTCTGTGGTATATTACACTTCATCGTCATCATCTTTTTTTTGCTATTATACAGATGGAAGTAAAAAAAAAGGAAGAAAAGAAAAAAAAAAAGGAAGCTCTCAACGCAGTGGTAGTAGACGACGCGCGAGACAGGGATGCAATATCCGACTGCAGCGCCGCTAGTTCTCGTGACCGCCACCTGGGCCACTCGCCTCTGCAGGCGAGAATAGGGAGCTGCGAAACTGCATGAGCTTGCTCCAGTAACGTACAGTAACGTTGACCGCGATGTCTCGTTGTTCGGGGATCGGTAGCACGTGTAGAGAAAGCTCGCGCTGTAAAGCCCACTGATCGTGGATACAATCATCCGCCCCTGCCCGTTTCAATCTGGATGGGTATCGCACCGGCGTGCTGTCACGCATCACTGCACTGGCTTTCATCTCCAACGAAGACACCAGACGCCCTCGGGGCTGACTAACTTCCCATTGTCTAAACATACACACAACAAAATTACAATTGATGGCTTGGTCGGCGCTTTTTGAACGTTGCAAAAAAGAATAACTAATGTGCCCATTAGTGACCGATCCGAGGTTCCCCAACTATCGCGGAGCTGCGACACACATGCGTTCAACTTAGACCCTCCTTCGTGATGCCTCACTGTACATTACCAGTGCCCCACATTGTACCGCACAGTATTATCATTGTCGCCCCCTATACGGGCCTCTCAGGCATTCATTGTACGGGCTGCATGCCTTTCTGTGGCGCCTTCGCTTACCAGCACAAATAAATACATAGCTACCTACAAACGAATATTTTGGTTTTATGCGTTACGTCAGTGAAAGCGATCGTGTTCCTTGGTGGCACAAGGAAAATATCGATGCTTGCAAGTGTTGCCGAAACCAGATTTTGACGAAGACTAAGAATTAATGCCGTGCATATTAGGGTGTTAAAATGCCCATGCACACTGCTGCATTTTAGTGCCTTTGACTGTGCTGCGCAAAGAAACGGAAGTGAGTTACCGGCACATGTATGCTTCGTATAAAGCGGGAAATTCACTTCGAAGATTAGCTTCGCACCCGGCATACGAAGCAGGGATGTCCTGGTTTCTCGCAGCCGCAACGCAGTAAAACACACTTAAACACTCCCAAACGCAACTATTTATGGGCCTTTAAAAGAGCCTTACCGCTGCCTACCGCGGTTACGGTGTACTGCTCCTGGTATAGTTTGTACCACCGTGTACCACTCCACCTGGGAATACACCCCCCCGGTGAATGTACACCCCCACTCTTTTTCCCATATTTTCCTCCTGTGAGGCGGCCCTATCCGGCACAGAGCTCGATGACCAGCAGCGACTCGTTGAGCGAGCCCGCCAAATCTGGGTGGCCAACGGAGCCCTGGACTAAAGGTACCGACCAAGACCGCAAGATCTTTTTCCTTTCTGATTATAAAAGTTGATGATGATGATGATGACAGAGCATGATTTTGAAGTAGTAGCGCGAGCTCCCGGTTGTGTATACCGTTGTGTGTACACCGTTGTATATACAGTTGTGTATACCGTTGTATATACCGTTGTATGCCATACCGTTGTATATATCGCATACCATACCGTTATATATACCGTTGTGTATACCTTGTATACCATACACCGTTGTGTGTGTGTTTATACAGCCTAGAACTTAATCTGCCTCAACGGGCGACGAGTCTCGCAGCCTTAGATGAAAAATTTAACCAGTGCAGGACAACCGCTAGCCTGGGGTCTTTAACGTGCATCACGCAGTAGGGATACACGACTGTACGCCGGTACGCTGCTCATCCAGATCGAAACGGGCAGGGGCGGCGATTGAACCCACTCCCGGTTGTACTGCTGCTCTGCGCAGTTGCGGCATCGCTATGCGCAACCAGGATCCACTTGAGGTAATTTGCAAAGCATTATATAAAAACTTAGTTTACAAATCAAAGAGAACCCTGAACCTCGAAATGGACTCTGATAAGATTCTTGCGGTAGCAGCCCGGCGCCTTTGCAAGACTGTCAAAGCGATGCTCACCTTCGACCGCGACAATATACCATGATCCGTGTTTTACGGAAGACGGTGTATGCGAGTATATTCATACAAGCCGAAGGCATTTACATGCACCAACTGCCATCGCCTGGGCCACAAGCCGGACGTTTACCCCAATGCTTCCGTTTGTACCACCCTGCGGCAACATACATCGACAACATTCTCGAAGGCGTCAGCTGCCCAAGCCCCGGCGCCCTGTTTTGTCGAGGGTGCCGAAAGGCAAGTAACATAGGCACCGACCGAACCTGCTCGACATGGTTGGAGGCAAACAAGCAAACCCAGGAAGAGGTTAAAAAAACACAAAGAACTGAATAAGGCGCAGCAACAACGACAGGATGCGGCGCGGGAAGTCAAAGCCCCCCTTCTACCAACGCCGCCACGTGCACCGACATGGTCACACGCGGCCGCGAGCCACTGACACCGCCCGAGGCGCCTGGGACAACACGGTCTGCAGAGTTGCAAGAGCCCAGTAACACAGCGCTTCCCTTAAGGCTGAGCTGGATAGGCTCAAGAATACGGTTCAGGCCCAACAAGAGAAAAACAATCAGTATAAGGCAAAGTTTTCACAAATGAAAACTTTCTTTACAAGTTTATTCATCACCACAGCAACATGATTCGGGTCCTATAGGGGAACTGCATTGGGGTCAGTAGGCGGTTAGCTGAAATTCAAGAAACTTCTACGAAAAAACCGAAGACAAGCCTGACGTAATCCCGCTGCAGGAAACCAACAAGCGCACCATCAATGTTTACGGAGTAAATGCATATTCATGTCCGTCCATCACTTCCCTTCGCCCAAGCCAGAGAGACGACCCTCCGGGGAAGTCCCTCGTGCACGTGTGGTCGGATTGGGCTGAGCAGCACCAGATCGATTTGGGCAGTTACTGCACCGAGACACAAGAAGTCGTCGCAGTCCGCGTCAGGGTCGACCAGGGCGTGGACGTCGTTTTTACTTCTACCTACTACAGACCCGCCCGAAATAACAAGCAAAAAATTGGATCACGGGTGGATCGGGCACTTGCACGATCTCTACCCAAGGGACCAGAAGCTCTATGGGGACGAATTTAACATGCAGCACCATCTGGGTAGCTTTGATCATAACGCCCACTGCGCAGAGAGGTTCATTGGGGAAATGCAATCTCATCGTATACAGCTGGTAAACAGCCTGGAATCAAGACGAGGATCGGGGAATCCCGGAGCAAAGACACAACACCGGGCCTGACTTGAACTTCCAATCCGCACAGCCAATATCACAACTGGAAGTGTGTCCGAGACTCCTGGGGAAGCGACCACTGCCCGATTGAGTTTGAGTCTCTCCAATAAGGTTTGTCATGATAGGTAGGAAACGCATAGCCCGCACTATCAACTGGGGCACGCTTCGTCAAGAGCTAGAGCAAAGTGATTTCTCCGCGGCGGTACCCTTTGAGAGATTCCTGCATTCAGCGCTGAAACAGGCAACCACCGAAACTCGCGTCGAGGAGGACACGCCGATACCGGATATCCAACTACTGGGCCTGTGGGCAAAGCGGTTGCAAGCGATACAACGGTACCGCAACGGACCCAGGACCCCGCACGCTGGGCGTGCGATTACACGTGAAACGGTGGAACCCAAGATCTATGCTGCAGGCTGGATTTTAGTGCCTCTGTCTCAGAGAAGGCATCTGTAAAAATGCTTTGGACAGTCAGCCGAACGCTTCTGGGGAAGAGGAAGGAGAAGGGAGCCACTTCGGCGATAGTCCTTACGAAGAGCAAGACCGGCGAGCAGCTCGACAACATAACCGGGGACCTTTTCTTTCCCCAGCCAGACAGCGCAAGCGAGAATCCATCACCGTACGACATAGAGATACTGGCCCCGGACGACGGCCTGGACCGGCCATTTACGCTGGGAGAGCTCGAGTGGACACTCCACAAGGGTAAGTTTAGCACTGCACCGGAGCGGATTGGGTGACAATCACTATGCTGAAGAATCTTCCAGAGACCACCAAACTTCAGTTACTTGAGCTGGGGAACCATGTGTGGGTCACAGGCATGCTGCCCGAGCATTGGAAATACTCTCTAGTTATACCCATACCGAAGCCCAGCAAGGACAAGGGCACGCTGAGCAATATCGGCCCATCTCTCTCACGTCTTGTGCGTCCAAATTTATGAAGCGGATGGTCCTGTCCCAAATCGATTGGCACCTCGAAGCGACGGTAGCCTTCCACCCGGCGCAAATGGGGTTCCGATCGTGCCTTGGCTCTCAAGAGAGCCTGACACTCATCGCCGAAGACATAATTCATAATGTGCACCAATCCAAGTTCCGAACTATCATGGCAATCGAGGTTGAAAATGACGTTCGATTCTGTGCGTCAATCCATAATGATTGAAAAAGCCCGTCAGCTAGGCATTACAGAGGCGACTGTCAACTTTATCGAGAGCTTCTTGGCTGGGCGAACCTTTTACTCCGCTGCGGCCAGCATGACAGCAAGCCCAAGCCGAACCGAGTGGGGGTCCCGCAGGAATCGGTACTTTCACCCATCTTGTTCACTCTGGCCTTGGCAGACCTAGCTCATCAACTTAGCGAAATTCCGGGTCTTGGATTTAACGTCTACGCAGATGATGTATCTATTTAGACCTGCATGGAAGATCTAAAGGTGCAGCAAATGGTACTACAACCTGGACACGACACAATCGAAGCCCACCTAGCCTGAGTGGGGATGCGGGCTGCACCAGAAAAGACAAACTATACAGTCGTCACATCGCCTCACCTATACAACCTAGGTGAAGACTACGCATCAAAACTCAACCTCATACTTACCGACATAGGCATTCAGCCATCGACATCGGTCAAGATATTCGATATTACGATCGAGCCGAACGGCTAGGGCGACATCTGGTTGCGCAACACACTAAAGCAATGCCGGTCTGCGCTCAATGTGATCCGTAGGATTTGCTGCGCACGCGGAGGAGCAACTCAAGCCGACGCCAAGCGAATGGTCAAGGCCCTCGTGGTGTCGCGGGTACGCTATGGGTCCAATCATTACAAGACTACGGCGCGGCAGTGGAAACAGCTTGAAGCCCTGAACAATCAGACAATGAGTGTCATTACGTACCTGCCCCTATTCTTCCCTCTCCCGAAACTGAGGCAGTACGCGCAACTTAAACAAATTGAAGGCGTCGTGCGCGCTAGGAACGGTGCACACAAAGCTCGTTTCTGAACAACACCGCAAGGCAGGGCCATCCAAAGGCTCATGGGGTCACATCTCCATAGTTTCTCAGACTATCAGAGCCGATTCCACCGTGGGAGGACCTCGCGGTGATTACCAGCAGCAAACCACAGCTCCGCAAGAAGGACTCCAAACAGCAAGAAAGACGCGTAAAGGCGTGCATCAAGATTGTGGAGTGGTGGCAACACAATGGATCAACGCTGGCTGCATACACGGACACGGAATTGCTAGAAGGTACCATCACCCGAAAATCTGCCGCCGTGGTTTCCCCTTAATTGGAGTTGGAAAAAGGCGAAGCCCTTCCACCTTGAATGTCACCTAAGAGCTGGGAGCTAGCACCCATTCGGCTCGCACACGAGATCATCAGTGTGCACTTTGGCCCCCTTCCTGAGAATCTGCGGATATTTAGATTCTCAGAAGGCAGTCAAGGAGAGCCGCACCCCCAACAGTCCCAGCGCCCAAGTGCGGAATATTAAGAAACTTGATTCAGAACTTTGTTCGCGGAGAGGAGTCGCAACAAGAATTGAAAGGGTTCTACGCCATGCCGTGATTCCCGGAAACAAAGCGGCTCACAATCTCGCCCGCGCGTCTCTTCTAGCTCTTCCCGGGCAACGAGACGATGAGCCGCCATATCCACGCATCGATCACCGGTACGACTGGACAACTCGCTCTGAGGAGCGGGCTCTGTAACCCGTCGACTGGGAACACCGGGAGTACGACCCGGCTGAGGAGAGGGCGAGGATCATAGAAGCCATAAAATCGAGACTAGACAAGCGCCGATCCGAACCGGATCTTCCCGGACTCACTTCCAAGTTGTTCGGCCGCAGAGGGCAAGTGCTACTAACTCGAGTAAAAGCAGACGCCACCCTATCGCCCGCATGCCTAGCCTTGTGGAGCAAGGGTAGAAGGTCAGCTCTATTTTCTTACTGCGACATGTGTGTCAAGGTGGACATCCTACACTTGATCTGGGAATGTCCGAAATATCGACATAAGAGTAAAATAGACCCCACCCTTACAAAAATGTCCTATGGTCGGCTATAGAAAATTCTGTGTACGGTCGGCTTTAGCTATTTGGCCCAATTAGCTAAAAAAACTTCCACGGCTGTCTTCAGCATTTTCAATGCTCGTCTTTATGGGATTCTTTAGCTTTGTCTACGGCCCTATCACTGTCGAGCCATGGCGCTCTTTAGCTTTTCTAATGGCTGGCTAAGAACTATGTGGCTTACCCTACGGGTTTGTTAAGCCGATATGCTATAGCGGTCTATAACTTTTCCTTTGGTTGCTTTAGCCATTTTTACCTTCATACGTGTCCTGCTAACGAAAGGTCTGTGAGTTATCCTATGGCTCTCTTCAACCGGCATGCTACAGCTGCCTATTGTTTTTCCTTTGGTGTATTTAGATATTGATATGGTCAGTTAAAGAAGGCTGTATCAGTCTTCCTATGGCTCTCTTTAGCCAGCACACTCTAAAAAAGATTTTTTTAGATGTGTTTCTGACTTTTGAACGCTACATGGTTGATAAATATAAATCACTGAACACATAAAATACACAGAACACAAGCAGAAGAGGCGCTCTCGGGGCAAGAGGATTGCGTGCTCAGCACATAATATGGTGATTACGTGGTTACACGATCTGACGTAATTAGGTTCAACGTAACAACGGTGGTACTTCGGGGTGAAAGTATTATATGATTAACTCATCATGATACGTGATCACGCGATCATATATTCGACTATTCTCGGATAATTAGGCCCAACGTAACAATGGCGGCGCCTCAGGGTAAGGGGATTATGTGATTAACTCATGACTGCGTGAATAAGTAACACGTAACCACGTGATCTTACGCAATTATGTCCAAAGTAAGGTTAGGCCTAACCAACCATTTAAGCATGCAAACTTACGTAATTAGACAAATCGTAAGGTTGGGCCTAACATTGATTTAGGCATAATTACGTAAGATTACGTGATCACGTAAACACGTCTTCATGGGCTGTTCATGTAACTTACGTAATTAGGACCAACGTAAGGTTAGGCTTAACCTTACGTTAGGCCTAAATACGTAGGATCATATGATCAATTACTTCGCATGATTACGACTAACGTTTGGTTTAACCCAATGAGACTCGTGATGACGTATTCGTACGTGACACGTCATCACGTAAGGTTAGGCCCAAGGTGAGGCATAAGGAGCAAAAGAACGCAGGCGTAAATCTGCGTTCTTGCACTCTCGACGCAGATGCAAGAAATTGCAGCAGAAACGACGAAACACTAGCCTCAGCCAAGCACTTCTTTTTCGGCGATACAAACTTGTGATTGCGTTGATCATACTGGTAAACACCACGTGATAAATGCTAATACAATTAATGATAACATATATTCAGTATTATGTAATAATGATGAACGAGATAAATAAACAACGTTACATTTTCAGACGCTGCAGGTTTTAACTGTTTAACTGTGAGCTATTTTGTTACGGCGAGAACCGTAACGCACACTTTAAGCTCGGTAACCTATAATATAACTTCTACACCGGAGAAACCTAAAAAGGTTACGACAGCTGTTTTAAAGTTTAAGTTATTTTCTTCAAGATGACAGGTTACAAGGCCCAACTGAAAGCCACAACGCCGATGTAAAGGTTACTGGAATGGCAACCGACGTGTAACCCTTACAGAGTAACATTTAAAAAGCGAGGTAACCTGCAAAGCCCTCATTGTAACCTTTACGCAAGTCTTTATATTTTCTGCCAAGAAAAAAAAAATTAAGAAAATGGGGAAGAAGTTGCATAAGAAGGAGAGTGAGTTTAACGAATTTCAAAACAATGCTCAAGTGACGAAACAAGTTATCTCGGCTTCCTCAGCAGAAACCGGCCAACGCATCACCAGGGGTTCGGAGAAATGCCGTAGAGGCCGGCACCGTCGTGCATATATAAGTGCCCCTCCAAACTGTCCGCCGCAAAACGTGGCGTTTTGTCGATTTGTTCTTTTCGTATTGTGAAGCGAGGGTAATTCGTTAAGGAAGCAACAGTCACTGTCTCCTCGGTTTCGGACGCGCCGGGGTTGTGGCGGCTCGGTCCGCCGGTTTTGGTTTCCGTGAAGGGAGTTTCGGTAGAGCAGTGGCACTACTTCTCTTCGTCGTTTCACTCCGCTGGCAACAGGCCAAGTTTGACAATGCCTGGGCGATACTGCTTTACTAAATGAGGTGATAATTCGACTAAGACGGCTTACGTCTCTCTTATGCTGTTTCCAACGGATCACAGGTATGGTTTCGGTTCGGAAGTACGTTAGTTCGTTACTGCCAAGTCTGGTGAACGTAACTTTTAGTATATGTTGTTATTATAATTATACATTTAAGGTGAGCATCGTACGCCAAGGACCACACACGAACAAAGGAGCGCTACCTATTCACTGTTCTCCTTTTTTGGCCGACGTATATTTCAACAAGAAGCGTTTGAAAGAGGACGCCGTGTCGTCTGTCTGCGCATCAAAACTAATGCTCAAGCATTTTCTACCATTCAGTAAGTGGCAAGACATATTGATAAACATCCTTGCTTCAGTCTGGCTTGCTTGTCAACATTTTTCAGGACATGATCCCGGGTATAAAAATTTCAAATCGAACACGCGCCAAGCGTGTTCGATTTGAAATCGAACACGCGTGGCGCGGTGGGACTTTTGATTTCCTTTAATTGAACACTTACGTTAGCACCATGTATGCAGGGAACAAAACTGCTCCTAAATTTAAAAGAAAATGATTTTTTCGCTTTACAAAAATGATGAGGTGGTGCACTTTTAATTAATTTGAGTATTATAATATTTATGAACAAGTGCAGCGCCTATAAACCTTCCACCATGTTTTTCTTGGAGATTTATTTGCAAGGGTCTAGATTTATTGGAACCACGGAGCTAGTTTCATGCCTTGTGCCACATGGTGTATAAATAATTTCATGTTATATAAATCAGTGTTATAATGTTCATGTTTATGATCATTTGCTGTCCTGTGTGGTATGTAAAACATTCAGGGCAATCATTTCTATGTTACCATGTCTAGCAAAAAGTAAAATATGGATGAAAATCACGCGGATAAACCTGCTTCCGTGTCTTAAATCATGAAAAAAAATATAAAAAGCGTCTGTAAGAAAAAAGTGGAGAAAGGAAAGTGCACGGGCGCAAACCACCGGAGCCGCAGAACACTTACCAGGTGGCGCAACCCAACGCCCGATTTAATGGGGCTAGCCCACAGCCGGAGAATTTGGCCATTCATTGGGAGGTATAGGACGCAAATGAGGAGACGCCATTGGCCCAAAGCGTGCTGGGCGTGTTCTAGGGAGGGGTGTCGCGAACCCGTCGAGGTTCAAGTTCGACCATGTTCAACTTTTTCAAACTTCTTGTGAAAATTCGACAAGGGTTTGACAATGGTTGGACTCAGGTTCGACTGCAATGCACATGTGCGACAGGCTTGTCAGTTGGCTTCGGATTGAATGGTGATGGCTAAGGGATGGATTAAGGGCAGCACTGATTGGTTATTTCAGTTAATACAGTACAAAAAAAAATTCTTAACTCCTTCAGTGATTACATTAGTTTCTTTAAATTGCAACTGTTCATAAAATTAAAGTAACTATTTGCATAAAAAAAATTATCCAAACCTAGACATCCTTTTATCGAGGTCTGGCTACACTGTCCACAAAGTCAAACGGGTCGAATCTGGTTAAAAGTTCGAAGTTCGTCCAACCGGTTTGACCTATACTCTGTTTCATACTTAGTGTGCAGCGCTGTCGAAGCTACTGGCGCGAGCATGGGGCTTGATCTCGTTGATCATTTGCACGCGTTCTCGCGCAACCAAAACCATAAATGAAGCCACGCGCTCGCGCCAGTAGCTATGACAGCGTTGCACGCTAAGAGTGGAACGGAGTATAGTGGAACACCAAAAGTTCAACCTAAAAATCCGGGTTGATAAAATTCGCGACACCCCTAGTTCCAGGGTATCTTCACATATTCGAATGTGGCCAACCAGAAGCCGGAAATATTACCCTGGCGGTGGTCGCAAGAAACAAACGTAGTAGGTGCGTCGGTGTAGCTCTCGGTTATTGAAAGTACACTCTAGGAAAAAATGGAGGAAAAAAGTAGCAACGGCGCGTCTTCCTCCCTTCTACTGACGCGCCCCCAAGCGGACACGAGAAAAGGGGAGGAACGAAACGTTTTTCTCCTTCTCCAGGCAGACGGGAGAAAGCTTTCACCCTCCCGACTCATCTTCTTTTGGTTTCGTTTTTTGAGCAGGTCGCGCACGTTGTTTAATAAATAGCTGTTGAGTTGATTGAGCTTCAGCGGCAGCGAAGGCCGCCTGTAATTCCGTCTTCTAGTCTAAACGTGCAGAACATTTCGGTTGCATTGACGTTTTTATCACTAATTTTATCAAACGAGCAAACGAAGCCGCTAGAAACAGCGAAGTTCCGGAGCAGTGCCAGCAGCGCCACGTACACTGGGGGATGGCCGTCTCCGGATTTCGGGAATCACGCGGCACGGAATTACATTAGCGAAACCACGCTGAACTGTGTCGACATTTCCGACGTTGTGGAAACCACAGGAACTGCGTCCAAGACAGGCAGGTTTTGCTGCCGGCTGCCTGTGTGCCTTCCGTGCTGAGTTCGGTTCTGTTTTCCGATGCCGAGTACAACCGGCGTTCAACGTGGTTCTGTGTTTGAGCGTGTCAGCAACATAGCTGCAACATCGTGATGGCAGTGTTGTGGGTTGTGAACAGAAGACTGGAATTATCGCCGATGTGACCGTGTGTTCGCGTATCAGTGGTGTAACAAGAAGATGAGATCGTAAACTGTTGCGCATTGATGCCGCTGGTCGGGCCGTGATCGGAGTGGGCGGGGTGTCGCAGGTTGACATTCCGCTTTATATTAAAAAGTCTAATACCAATTGAGGGATCACGTGCAATCGATCAACGTGCGGATAGTCATGTTGGAACGCTGGTCTGGGCAGTAGAGGCTCCTATCGTACAGTGGCCAATGTGACTGTCGGAATTGTCTCGTCCCCGAGAGCGATTGCGCTCTGGGGCAAGGACTGAACAGTACGAAATCGTGACGGAAAGTACGTATATTTACAGTATGGAATTTCGGCATTAAAAAACAATAGTAGGTAAAATCGAAAAAAAAAAAGCTACCCTTTATTTTGCTGTTTAAATATACTACGGTTCCTGGAGGAACTGCCCTCCAAGTGGCGTGCTGGGATGAGCGCTAGAAGTTTTCGGGCTCGCCACGGCGGAGTTCCGTACCTGCCGCAAGTCGCGGCTTTGTCTGCATTCAAGTTGATCGAAAAGCGATTTCTCAGCCCGTGAAGCATCACTTCCAGCTGAGTGAATATCCGCTCTACAGAGATTAATTCAAGACGGCAATTGCAGCTTTGCGCGAACAGCACGAATAGAAAAACCAATAGAAATACAGGCTACGACGTGCCGTGTGGGGAAACAAACTCATGGCTTTGAACCGCATTGGAGCGGCTCGATTTATTGGCTTTCAAGTAATTACGGCATGATCGAGAGTTTACTTTTTAATAAGAGATTCATCCCCTGAGCCATTCAAAATACTCTCAGAGGTATGACATTGCCGGGAAGAAATCAACATGCTGGGAATATTTTTTATTGCTTAGGGAGTCACCGAAAGGTTCCGTACGTTCAAAACGACCAGTATAAAAGACGGAAACGCAGAGCACGGGTTTAGTGTTCGGGTTAGTGTGGTGTTCATTGTATTGATATTTGTGTGCGCCGTGTATGCGCTCAATGTCTGTTCACCTGATAGTTGTAATAAGCGTAATATGTGTTCAATAGAGAATCTCAAGCGGAGTAGTGGCCTGAAAGAAATTATTTTTTTGTAGAACATGAATTGGGCGGTACCTAGCGCCACGTAGCCCAGCTACTTGCAATTACTCTGCTTGACCCCACCATCTGGTGGCTAGCGATTTAACCTTCTTTCACGCTACGCGATAAACAGCGGCTTCGAGTTTGTTCTTTTGAGAGCGGCTTTTGGTTTCGCGGATTGAGTTTACCCTTCTCCGTGATGTGCGGTTGACGAAGGGATTGTGACTCGAGGAACACCAAAGGTAAGACGCAAAGTGCGCAAAGTAACTGGGTATCGGTTGTCTCCGTTTAACATCGCAGTGCTGTCGACGAGAAGACTGAGTAACTGCTTTCGAAACGCAAGTTTCTGTACCTGTGGGGGGAATCTGGCTTCGGAAATAAACACAGTTTGCGGGGAGCTCATGTTACGCTTTTATTTGCTGCTGCTCTCGTCCCGTACAAGAGACGTAGCGTCCTCGTCAAGCCTTATTGGGCTCGATTTGCTCGATTTGGGGCCGCCATATTGAGATGCAAGCGACGGAGGAACTTTGCTCCCCTGCTTCAGGGACGAAAGTTTCTCCCTTTCTAAAGGAACATAGGTTACAAGACCGTTCCTCCCCTAAGGGAGGACTATCCATACCCTTTTTTCTAAGAGTGTATGGTGCACGTGATGTTTCATGGTCATCCAAAATCATGATGGAAGAGTGCGAGTAGCAGAACGATCGACATAATCCGTACGCCCGACGCCGAGGGCCGGGAATCTGCCGTCCGAGTGGCCACACAGTGTCCGGGCAAAACAGAGTTGAGCGACACATTCGTTTTTTTATATATTTATGCATGATCATGATCGAAACATCACGTGCACCCTATTTTGCAACCATGAAGGGTTACTACATTTAACTCTTACGCTCTTATTAAAACCATATACCTATGATTAAAACTGTTTCTCGCTACCACCAATAGAGGATTCTTTTCGGCTTCAGGTTGGCCAAGAGAGCATGTCAAGCGCTCTTTCTGCGTCTGGCGCACGCTCTGGCTCTGCCCGCAGATCCCATTGCTCAAACTCTCTCTACACGGCTCTGGGCCAGCCGTATTCGTCTATCCATCCATTCTCTGCATTCATCCGACGACTTGTGCCTCTAGGAGCAGGCGTGGTGCATACATAAGTACCCCTGCAAACCATTTCCCTTTCCGACCTCCTTCTACCGCGGCGCGCCCTCTCTTCTTCACTCGCTTCTCCTTTTCATCCTTCTCTCTTTGCTGCTCGAGCGCATTTCAATGGCAGAGGCTATGGCTGCGTAACCCTGGCAAAGTCGCGGATGCGGAGCTTTGACCAGTGGACCGTTGGAAACGTTGGCTTGGCATGGTC
This sequence comes from Ixodes scapularis, assembly GCF_016920785.2. NCBI lineage: Eukaryota > Metazoa > Arthropoda > Arachnida > Ixodida > Ixodidae > Ixodes > Ixodes scapularis. Next base: position 137,690,673 of record NW_024609857.1, read on the forward strand.
GCGCCTCCGCTCTTTTCTGCGGACGCCTTTTATACTGTGCGCTCCTGAGGTTCGCCAGGGTGACCCTAACAAACAAGGACGTCTGGATAATCTGAATGCATGGGCTACCCCACGAAGCTGCTCCATTTAGCAACTTGCTCTCCACTGCCGAAATGTGGCCGTTGTCGATATGAACTGGTGCTGAAATGTGACCGACGGCGACTGGTGCACAGGGAGCGCGTCGTCGTCGGTAACAATGCGGTGTTTCGCCGCCGTTTGTCGCACCCTTAAGGAGGTGGCAAAGTACTCAGTGAACCCGCCGAAGAGGTCAAGCAGGCGTCGTCGTTCTGTAGCAAGAAGCTTGGGATCGATATCCTGTTTCAAGGGTGGCGTTCTCTGGGGCTGCGGTGAAGACGATTCCTTGGCGACTGCAGTGATGGCGGTTGAGTTATGAAGTTGCGCGATGTGCCCACGGGGGTCCCTTTAGTAAGGTTCTGTGGCTCTTGTCGTAAGTTTGTAACGAGGACCGTGGCGCGCCCATCTCGAAGCTCTGTTACACCTCTTGTGACCCCGAGTCCTCTTCATCGAAGCAACTGGACGCTGCCCTCGAGCATTACATTGACGCAGGAAACTTTAGTGGTATCGATAGGTACAAAAATACTTGACCCTGGCGGCAGGTCTACATGGTCGCAAAGAGACGGACCACGGATGACGTCGTTTTTTTTCTCTTCACCGGTGGTGGGACAGGTTTTTGTAACGTCAACATGTTCGCTTCCAGATCAATGACAGGACCATACTCGCACAAGAAGTGCATTCCGAGGATAACGTCCCTTGCACAGTCCTAAAGAACGACAAACTTCACCGGACAGGTTTCGCCATAAATTTCCACGCGAGCGGTGCGTCTTCCGACGGGTGGAATGAGGTGTCCTCCAGCGGTTCGTATCTGAGGTCCATCCCATGGCGTTGTCACTTTTCGCCGGCGGCGAGAGAGCCTCCCACCAATGACTGAAAGTCTGCTCCGGTGTCGATGAGTGCCGTCGCGTTGTGGCTGTCGATAACTATATTGAGGTTGTATGAAAGCGACGCAGAAGCGTACCTCCGTGGCGTATCGTCGTTAAAGTGGAAAATCTCCGGTGATCTTTGAGGCTCTTTGCTTCGTCCTTTTTTGGCAACGTCCTCTCCAGGCGTTGCCGCACTCCGTTTTCCAGACGGAACAGGCTGTCACGGCGAGAGCGGCGAAGGTGTGAAGCAGGACGTCGGGGTGGGGAAGAGTGGAATCCTCGAATTGGTGATGGCACCGGAGGTAATGAGCTTCGCAGATATTCTTCAACTTACCGTAGATGCTCGCCGTTCCTTGAACGTGGGTCGTTCTGCATTAAACCGCGAAGTCCAAGGTGCCGGTCGGGACAGCGCCGGTGGATGTGATCTGCTTCTCTGCAGTGGTCGCAAAGGGAGTGTCGGCCTGCCGTCCTCCAAACGTTGGTCTTCCTCGTGCCACGCTGCTCTGGGCGTGCAGCGTACTGCGGGGCTGGTGCCTCACGTCGGGGGGCTGGCTGATATTGTCGTGTGACGGGAGGTGCTCCACTGGCGGCAACGGGGTAGGTCAGGGCCGGCTGTTCTGGAGCCACTGCGACGGGGGCATTTGGCAAGAGCACCTGGTGTACCTTCTTGCGAACAACTTCTGCGATCGAAACAGTGGCTGGTCGTCCTGGAGAAGGGAGCAACCGTTTCAGTTTTTTTTTTTTTTTGTTTTCGAACAACATATAGAACGATCCCCCTGATGGTTCTCGATGCCAACGTCGCCGAGGTCAGGGTAGGAAGAAGGAAGGGATAAGGTGGTAGCTACACCGACTAGTATGTGATAATGGCACGCCCTGCCCGACAGCGCTCGTTCAATGTTTGTTGCCTCAGCAACAAATTCATCCACGGTTGTCGGGGGATAGCGAACGACGCCGCCAAAAATTTCGCTCTTCACGCCTTTTATCAGGACGCGCAGCTTCTTGTTTTCGGAAGCCCCGGGGTCGGCGCGAGCGCACAGTCTTCAGCGAAGCTTGTCATGCTCTCGTTGAGACCTTGGCACCTTGTTCGAAGGATGTCCTTCGCTCGTTATCGTCGCTGTTTGTATGTGAAGGTCCGCTTCAGCTCCTAAACGCATGTCTCCCACGTCGTAAGGCAAGCCTCATGGTTCTCAAATGATTGACTTGCCGTTCCCTAAAGTCGTAAGCAATTTTTTGGAGGCGCTGTTCTGCCGTCCATGCGTTGTAGTGGGTCACACGTTCGTAGTGCTGCAGCCAGTCCTCCACATCTTCGCAAACGTCACCGTGGAAAGACGTCGGCGTGCGAGGGGCGATAGGCAGGTAGACGACAGGTGGTAGTCCAGGAGGAGATTGGGAGTTCATCGCCGGATTTGATTCCTTATTGTCTAGCAGAAGACCGAATTCCGGATACGCTTCCTGGGTGCGGTAGCTGGCTCGAGCTTTGAGTTCCTTGAAGAGTGGTCTTCTCGCCGGGCTTGGGGTGGGAATTGGTTGACGAGTCCTTGGTTATGTACGAGGGGTCCGCACATGGACGCGTTACCCCGCTCTTCCACCAGAATATCATGGATGACACACGGCAAGACAGGGGTGAAATAAAGAAACTAAAGGTTTAATATCGCGACTATGTGCCATATAAAACGACCAAATAATTGGGCGTCCCAGGCATCGGTGTCGGCGTAGCAGCAAGATCGAGCGCTGCCGAAAGACTAAGGAGTTTTTGCTAGTCGTTCTTAGACTACACGGTTCTGAAATCATGAAGGGTGCAGCTAGTCCGTCCTCTAAAACCGTACGTGAAATTTAACGCATTTTAGGAAATCGTAAAACTGGTCTAACCATGTAAACGATGATGACGCTTGCGCTTTACCGGCAGCGCCACTTTTCAATAAATATGGGAAACGTTCTTCAACGTGCAAGACCGTGGCGGCTTGTTTCCGGTGTACGATCTACTGGTCGGAATTTCAAGACCTACGAAGTTAGATAAAGTAAAAAGTGTCTGAACGACCGCAAAGGTAGGTGGCGTGTGTTCGTCATCAGGAACTTGAACGATCGTTGACGTTGTGTGCCGTCGAACCAAATAATTTCGCCTGCTCGCGTTTTTTTTTTTATTCTATTTTTTATAGTCACTTCGCAGATTGCTAACAAATTACTAGCGTGCGTAGTTTACAGCATTCACAATCGTTTAGCATTGTACGCTGTCCTCGCAATGACCTGGTTCAATCCAATGTTACTAGAATCCTCAGTTGGGAAACTCGCCGTTGAAACCTGGGCCGGTGGCATCCACCGAGACCGAGCTAAATACAACTGCGCCACCCTTCATCATCTGTCTTTACTGTAGCCGCCTTCAGCTTTTAGAAAGCACGTTTTTGCGGAAAAACCAACGGAAAGAAACTATTTTACTTCTATTGGAGTTTAATGCAAAATGAGGGGCGTGTGATGTTTTCTAAAATCTTTAGTTTGCAAAGTTTTGCAGCACAATCAGTATTGTTTTTATACAACCATGCCTCAGCGGTGATTTCAGGTAGCGCGTCCCGACCTAGGCGCATCTTAACTTAGGTAGTACTTCGCGGCGCGTCCACTTGGGAGACGCGGGTGGCACCCTGAGAGACGCATCGTCGTGGCTGCTGCGTCAGCGCCGCAGTGCCCCCCCCGCCAAAGGCTCGCGCCTTCGTCGTTGTCGTGCCTTTAGGCACCTCCCCGGACGACCTCATTCATGCAGTCGTCGGCATTGTCGGACTTCCTGAAGTCTATTCAGCGCAGCACCTTGGTGCGCAAAGTTTTGAAATCGTTATCAACAGCCGTTCCGCCGCCGCCAAGCTCATCGAAGCAGGCGTCGTCACCATCGCCTCTACCCAAGTCCCCATCCTTCCAGCCAAACCGCAGGTCACGAACGACACTTGCAGGTTTTTGCCCACCTATGTCCGCAACGACCTGCTGGTCCAAGCCCTGTCCGCTCACGGGAAGGTCCTGGAAATCACGGAGGCAATGTACCGCAGTACACCAACAGTGAAAACCGGTACAAGATATGTGAGAATCGAGATGAAAAGTCGGACCCGGTCCCGGACTTCCTTCGTATCGGAGGCCACCGGGCGACCTCCGAGTACACGGGCATCAAGCGGGTATGCCGGCGGTGCCGACTGGAAAGACATATTCGCGTTAACTGCACGACAGAGCACTGCGACCGGTGCGCTGTTTTCGGACACGCCACGGAGGGTTGCACGTCCGACTGCCGGCGGTGCGGCGGCTCCCACGCAACTGTGGACTGCGTGGTTCGGCGGAGCTACTCGTCTATGGTCGCTGGGACAGCCTCGTCTGATTTTCCCGCGCTGTCCCCAGCACGTGAGGTGACTCCTCCTCGCCCAGCCGCCCAGACTGAGCTCCCACAGCCCTAACCAAGCCAACGTCGATTCGGAGAACTCCCAGTCCGCGCTGTCAGGGGAACGACCGCCCCCGGCTCCGCTGCCGGACGCGGCGGGTGCGATGGCCCCGAGACGCAACTCGTCGCACCGGCACCTAATCTGTCACTGCGCACACCTACACCCGGTGGAGCGAGGTGACGGAAGACCTCAGGAATCTAGCGACGGCGAGTGCCTCGTCATCATGGAGGAGGAGTCGCCAGTGGTGGGGGACCTCTGCCTTTCTTCTCTGGGAGCGCCAAGTACCTCGGTGGAGCCAGTGACGGCAGACAACAAGGACTCAACCAACAGCTCGGAGCCCTCGGACCTCTCAGGCGACTCGGACCCGACAGACGCACGCCGGGGTCTGGCCCAGGACGCCAAGTGCGTCATCTCAAGCAGCGTCACTCGTTCCCCTCGAAGTCGAGACAAGGCTGGTCGTCGCCCCAAGAAGCCGCGACCGAGCTCACGTGACACCTCGTTAAGCTCGGCTGAGGACATTTAGTCAGTAGATGTTACAAGGTACTGTTTCCTTTTTATTTTATTAATTTTTCCGATTTTTTTTTTCTGGCTAGTCTGCGAATTATTTCCTTTAACGTTCGTGGCTTTTGCAACCGGGCGAAGCAGACGGAGATATTACACTTTGCCAGACAATCAGCTGGCGATATCCTCTGCCTTCAGGGCGAGAAATCCGGCGGCTCTGATTGGCCGCCGCCAAGGTCAAGTCCGGAGTTGGCAAATCACGGCCACCAGGTTTCTCGCCGACTTTTTCGCCAAGTGTCCAGGTTAGGGTCCCAGGAAACAAATTTTTCAAGCCGGCGTGAGGTTGCAGAATTTGAGGCTGCTTTTTCTGTGACGTCTTTTTTTTCTTTCGCATCGCAGCCTTTGTGCGGCGTTGGTATTGTGGTTTTGAACCATAAACTGCTGCGTCATGGCTCCTATTTGTTTGATACGGAGGGTCAGGTGATCCGTTTTGATTTTGTTTTTCAGCGCATAAAGTACAGGCTTGTTAACGTTCATGCCCCCGCGAACCACGCTTTTTCGCATTCTTTCTTTAACAACCTCGACGTCCTTTTACTCGATGCTTGTCCTTGCCTCATTGTGGGAGACTTGAATTGCGTTTTTGACTCGATGACAGACATCCGGGCCCCGGGAATGGGACGATAAGTTTGGTATGTACGCGAACTCCAGAGACTGGTGCGTCATTTTGAGCTTGAGGATGCGTGGTCTTTCCTTCATGGCGCCAGTTTTCAATCCACATGGAGCGACGGCAGGACCAGCTGCCGCTTAGATCGCGTTTACGTGTCTCGTCGGTTGACCACGGCGCTGATGTCATGCCCCGCGGATGTTTTTCCGCCGACTCCGGTTCGCGTATCGGATCATAGCCCCGTTATCGTCGCTCTTTCTTTACCCAAAGCGAGCGGGATGCGTCCTTGGCGTCTGGATGTTCAAGTTTTTCGTAATGAATCAGCCAAGATGACGCTGTCCAACCTAATAAAACAGCCTCTTGTTGGAATGCGCCCGACCCCCGCCACGTGGGAACATCTCAAGGGCAGGTGGCAGGATTTATGCGCCATGCTGGGGCGGCATCTTCGAGCGGACCGGCGAGAGCTCCTTCAGGATACGATTCTCCGCATACGCATTGTCCGCAGGGGTGGTCCTGCCACCTCTATTATGCAAACGTACTTGGCACAACTCCAGCAACGCTACCAGTGCCTGCTCCGCACTGATACAACGGCTTCCACGCTTTCTTGCGTGAACCGTTGTCCAGCGACTCATCCCGAAGTCCTGCGATACACCCGGCGGGCTCAGCGGTCGGGCTCTAACGCGCCCTTGTAGAGCCCTGCCCCTGTTCTCTCGAGAAGCACCTCCCCAGACGCAGTCCACCTTCCAACCTACGCCTCCCACTTTAGGGCTCTCGTGCAGGCAGAAGATGAGGCTAGTCGCCCAGAAATGCTCGACCACTCATTTCTTTGTGGGATTCCAGCAGTTCCCGACGATTTTGGTTCGACCTTAGAACAGGCCCCTAGCCCGGTGGAGCTTCAACACGCCCTTTCTCGGACGAAATAAGGCTCGGCACCCGGGCCGGACGGACTCCCAACAGAATTTTATAAAACCTTATAGCTCGTCCTTTGCGACTTTTTTTCCGGCGTTTTACGGGTTTTCTTTGAGGGACAGTGCCTTCCTGCATCCTTCCGGCTTGGTCGTATAGTCCTTCTCCCCATGGAGGGGGAAGTCCTTGCGACCCGGGTGCTTGGCTCCCAATTACGTTGTTGAACGCGGACTACAAACTTCTGACCACTGTTTTGTCGTTGCGGATGCAGACCGTACTCCCAGAACTGACTAATCTGCGTCAGACATGCTCGGTTCCAGGTGGCACCATGCATTTTCTGGTCGCCCTTACGCGGGACCTCGTGGAGTACATGCCATCTCGACGGGTAGGCGCTCTGCTAGTATCCCTTGATCAGGCCAAAGCCTTCGATCGCGTAGAACACAAATATATGTTCAAGGTGCTGGCTGCCTTTGGATTACCTCCGAAGACCATTTCTCTGTTCGAGTGTCTCTGCAACGGTATGCAAAGCGACTTGTTTGTCGATGGAATTCCGGCCGCACGCTTTCCGGTCACGCGGGGTGTTCGTCAGGGGTGCGCTATCTCCGCACTCCTGTTTGTGCTCAGTTTGGATGGAGCCTTTCCTTCTTGGACTGGAGAGAGCCTCGAACGTTCGTGGCCTACAGCTCCCAGGAACTGGTCAGGTCAAGGTGACTGCGTACGCCGACGATGTGATGCTCTTCGCCCGTGATGGCGACAGCGTTCTGGGGGCGCTTCAGGTTTTAACGACCTATGCGACTTTGTCCGAAGAAGAGCTAAACTCCACCAAGTCCAAGATTGTATGCATTGGCGATCTTCCGTCCGATCCCTTGCCGCTCCCCGTTGACACAACTGTCAAAATTTTGGGGGAGACCTTTGATAGAGACAGCGTGGCACGCGAGACGTGGTCGGCGCTTGCGCGTGACATAAACTCGTGCGTAGAAGATGCCGGGTGATATGCCTTCCCAATGGCCGTAGGCGTTATTTGGCACAGTCAGTGATTTGCGGTCGACTACGTTAGGTCGCGCGCGTAGCTTCACCGCCGTCTCCGTTTGTACGCCGGGCGCGCTCTTCTCTCGTGTCCTTTTTTTGGGCAGGCAAGACGGCTCTGGTGGGTCGCCCCGCGCTCAGCCTCCCTCGAGAGCGCGGTGGCTGGAGCTTTCCTTGTATAAAACTGACAGCGTCCACTATAGCTCTCAAGACCCTCTTGACTACCCTCGATGACACGGACAACCCGGCCCGTCCGCTGGCAGTGTATTTTCTCGGGACATTGTATAGTGACCTGGAACCCTCGCAACCGCCCCTCATTGGCGCTCGCGTGGAAACGTTACCTCCTTTCTACAGAGCTGCTATTGAGACTTTCCGGCAGCTCCGCGCCCATGTATCAAAAGAAGACATTGTTGAGGCTCCGGCGTTTCGTCTTGATATCCTCTACTCATAGCAGTTTCCAGCGCCAGCGCCGGGGCTTGGGCTGCCGTACATAGGACCACCCCTCTCCACGCTAGCCTGCCTGGAGAAGTGTGTGACTTCCAATGGAAGAAAGGTTGGGGATTCATTACTAAACAAGGACCGCCTTTTCCGTTGGGGTTTGGTCAGTGATGTTAAGTGTCCCAACTGCAGCGCAGTGGAGACAAACGTCCACGTAACGGCGCAGTGCGTGGTGGCGCAGATTTTCTGGCGCCTTGTGGTGCATGCCTTTCCTGACGCTGGTGTGCGCTCTTATGTCAGTCAGGGTCGTCGGCCCCGAGGGAATTTCGCTTTCCTTGTAATCACGCGGGCCGAGTGGGTCCTGTGGCACAACCGTTGTTCCTCGAAAGTGCGAGAGCGTTGCCAACGGGCGATGTGGTTGCTTGTATGGAGTCTGCGACGGGAGCTGGTCACCTTTTTGGAGTGTGAGCTGTTCCTCCTTGGGGAGTGTGCGGCGCTGGTCGTACCGGTACCTGATGGTGCTCAACGGCCAGGTACATTTTCCTTGCCTGTCCTTGGACATGTTGTAACACGGGCACTCTGGTTCTGCCTCGCCGGCTGCGGCGGCCGGAGTGATCATTGCGTCGACTAAACATTGCTTTGTGTAGAGCAGGCATCACAAGCGACCTTGTAACATTGTAAAAAAACTCGCAATGGTGTCAAATTAATTTTTATTACCTTGAAACCCCTTCAACCGTATCTGTGTCGGCGCCAAAATGGCCGATTGAAGCCAAAATAGAGGACACGTGCAGTTCCTCGAGTGGCCGCTGCGGCAGAAATAGCGGCATTGTGATCGCCCTTTGCTCCGTCCTCGAGTACGGAACGGTGCCACTTTTTCAGAGCAGTCTCTATGTCAGTTTCCCAACTGAGTGGTTCTAGTAACATTGTTAAACCTTTCGAATGAAGCAAACTAACATGGAGAGGGAATCGCCTCCCGCTGACCTAGGCCTAACGCTGGGCTAAACCGGCAGACAAACCGACCGCCATTTTTTTTTTTTTCCGAGTAGTGAACGGTGCAGGCTGTGTTCCGATAACGACTCCAGCGGCTGGAGTTGTAGAAACGAACGAGGAGAGCCTCCCGAAGCCCGCAATGACTCGCGCGCGCATGCGCAGTGGCGTCGACGATGTGTGTGAGGACGAGCCATTCGTGTCTAACCGACTTGCTGACACTCCCTACTGTCTCCGGCTCTCGACGCGGAGCCCCTTGTACACGCGTGGGCTTCTGGAACAATCGGCGTAGAAGCTTTGGCGCGTAGAACATCCAGACCTGAAATAAGCAACATGGTTTCACCATAACGCAACATTTACAGAAACAACAAAAAGGAGTACCCCCGGCCGCTGCCAGGCATCGAACCTCGTTTTTTTTACGTGGGAGCCAAGTATAATAACCGTTAGGCCACGGGCGCGCTGCCTACTTGGCCAGCTTCACGCGCAGCAATATGAAGTAAAATCTTTGGCATATTACGGCTTCGTCGCATTACTCAGTGCGTTTGAAAAGAAGACATATATGTCCTCAGTGACTTCACTACCCCTGCCTATACAATTTTAGAATGACAACTCTGCCTCAATAGGACGGCTTTTGGTGCCCGCTTCCCATATTCCCAACACAGCCCACTGCCCACATGAATGCGTAAATCCAAATATTGAACGACAATTTCCTCCGACTTTTCCACAATGAAACGCAGCTCCGGGGACGCTGAACTTATTACATGTTGTAGAGTATCCGAAAGGTTATCTTGAAAAGTGCACACAAATATATCGTCTACGTATCTTCGTACAAAACCTACATCTGGCGGCAACTCTCTCATCTTCTCAACCACAACTCTGTCTAGGGTGTTGAGATAAAACTCGGCGAAAAGCGGCGCGACCGACGATGCTATACAGACACCCTCCTGCTGTACGTACATCCGTTCATCATACTCAATAATTGTTGACTGCAGGTATCGGTCCAGAACTATGAGAAAACCATTTACCGACACTCCCGACTCTGACTGAAATTTCACTAGATTTAGCTCTAACAGTTCCTTTACCGCCGACATCAGTCTTTTCTTTTCAAGAAAATAATATAGATCCTTTATGTCCATTGAGAAAACTGAACACTTCCTACCGTGATTGCTATTCATGACATCAATAAGCTCTCCTGAATTTCTTAAGGATAGAGAATGCTCCAAGGAGATTAGCCCTAACCGACGTCTGAGAAAAGAAGAGACGATCTTCTGCCAAGTCCCAGTTTCACTTATAACATCTCGGAAAGGCATGTCAAACTTGTGGTCTTTTAAAAACGAATTTCAAACATAGAATCGACGTGGAATGGGACATGATGCTCTTCACTACGCTTTCCTTTTCCTCATCTTTTATTACGTTACAAATGTCTCTCCTTAACTTTCCTAAGTTTCCTTTCCATTCCCTGAACAACGACCCCAAAACGTCGTCTGTCTTTCTCCGGAATACCTGTTCCGGGATGACCACAAACTGTCCGGACTTATCCGTTTGAAGGAGTTTCAAAGACTTTGATTAGCGCTCCTTCTTCACCATGTTTACATCTTTGAAATTCCTCCTCTCCGACGGGTGTGCGTCCCCCATAACTTTTCCTAATCTCCCAACAGTTTGATCGACAAATGAAACTCTTTTTTTGTGATTCACATACCGTGCAACGGTCTGGACCGCGAAAAACATATCCAGTCTGGAAGGCTTCACATTCATAAAAAAACTTGGGACTTTTTTTCAGGATTGCTTTTGTTGTTTCCGAAATCGGTTCTGTACAAGGGTTCACTACACCTGGTTGATGCACCGACTCAGCATGACCATACATTCAAACGTCAGGCACAGTCACATTCCTTAGTTTCATCATCTTGATTGAGCTCAAAACATGCGATCTTTTCACATACCAATTCTGGTTGTACTGCGCCTTCTTGACATTGTCCCAGTGTCGATATTTTTTGCTTGTCCTGAAGCCCTTGCCTAGGAGGATGTCCCACAGTCTATCGCACGCACTCCGGAGTTCGTGGATTCTCTTGGTCGCTCCTTGTCTGTATGCCATGAGGATTCTTTTCTTCGTTCTCCATGGGAGGTTGCCTGTTGAAAGATGCTCGAAAAGCAGCGGATCGATGAAGTTCTTGCGAAGAGAAAGCCCGAAACAGGCTACATCTGCTTCCAGCTCCGCCAATCGCAGTCCCAACCTTTCCAGTGACGCATACGCTTGACAAACAAGCAGCGACGACGACGACGACTTGAGAGAGTATAAATGAGAGAAATGCACTAGTCCTGCTTCTGGTGTGGTCAATAAAACACGGTTAAAGTGCAGGCGAGCTGGTGTAAGTTATACATGATGATTGAAAACCTGAGACTGTGGTTCGAAGAACAGAAAATCGTGAAGTAGAAAAAGTCTTGAACTCAGCTAAAAACTTTATTGCCTCTACATCTTATATACACCTCCCCCCGACGTCGAAGGTCGCCACCACCAGAACGGTTGATCACTGAACTACTAAGAATAGACCGGAATGATAATACACCGAACCGTAACCAATACAAAAAAGAAAAAAAAATTCCAAAATGAAAAGATATGTGCCGTTGCCAAATCTTTTACGTAATTATTATATATCGGGTGATATTTTTTATCCGAAACAGATTTTTATAAAAGGCGTATTTACTGCTACGTTAATACCGTCTTCACTATATGCTTCTCGAACTCGGCGGACATTCGAGGGGCAAACCACCGTCGCAGTCTGGTGAGCAATTAACTAGAATTCGTTCATTAACTGTTTAATTTGTGAGAATAGACATATCGTTCCAATCACAAACTTGCTGAGCGTCATCGAAAACCGCTAAATCAGTAAATTTTAAACGGACTTTGAGCGCGTGAGAAGCGTAGTAGCGCACTAAAGTTACCACTCTTGGAGCAGGTACAAGGCTAGTGGTTGCAGTAAGGCGCCCGCGCAATTTTTCCGTCTCTTATCTATCCCCAGCCTTGAACCTGCTCTTTTAGCGGACTACTGCGCTTCTCGCGCGCTCAAAGTCTTCCTAAAAATTACTAATTTAGGAGTTTTGGACGACGCTCAGAAAATTTCTAATTGGAACCATAAGTCTATTTTCACTGATTAAAAAGTTAATTACCGAATTTAGTCAATTACTCACCAAACTCTGACGGTCTTTCGCCTCTCGAGTGTCCACTGACCTCAAGAAACACATAGCGAAAACCGTATTCACGTAACAGTAAAAACGTTTTTATATTTTTTTAAACTGTTTCGAAAAAAAAAAAATTACCCGGAATATGCTTGGAACGTGACCATATTGTGTTTATATTTGTCACGGGTGTGCTACTAGGTGGGAGGAGAAGTGAAGCGGTGGGCTCGAAGAGCGGAAGCGATCGAACTCTTTTGAATCGGCTGAGCATCCGGTCTCTGCGACGCACCGAGCCAGGGAAGGAGGTCTCGGCGACACGGCGAGCAAGCCTCGGCTACGCTACGAGGATCAGGACTCGGCCTGGGACATCGCTCCGCAAGTCCGGCATCTGAGCGCTGAGCACCCACCCACCAACCACGAGGAAGTGTTCGTGAATGGCTCGACCGGGGAGTTACCACTGAGGCTGGGACTTATTGACGGTATAGCAAGAGGTTATTTTTTACATGTAGGACATAGATGTTAAGCGTCATAACGGTTGCCTGGCACAACTTCTAGTTATTTTTCGTTCTGTCCTTTCTTCTTCTGTTTTAAATATAAATTCATTTATTGTCATCCTCCACCGCTCTTCTTGCCTCTACTGCCTCCACGTACCTCCCCGGCGTGACAATATTCAAGTTCAAGTACAATTTAGTATCAATCAGGCATGACTGATATAGTATGATGCTTATAAATGGTCATGCACGAGTCAGTTTCCTTATGGCATTTACAGTTCTCGCCTGGCACAGGCAACCTGAATGTGATTTACGTAAATACCATTTCGGGTACTCCTCTGGCAGTGGCATAAGTCTGCTACGGTGAGCGTCCTTATATCACCGAATCGTCTTGATCATGGAGGAACGTGCGAACGCTGCGACTCAAGCCAGCAAAGACAGATGCCATTTTCTGAATGTCGTCTGATGAAGTGCACGCGGTAGCTCTATCCAAAGTCGGACGATTCGTTGTGCAGGCCAACGCTGAGAGCCGAAATCGGTCGCATGGCGAACCCTTGGCGATTCCCACGGGGCTTAGGCACCATCGGGCCTGATATTATATTAGTTTTTCCGAGCGAAGTGGGGCGTGTCGCCGCGCGGAGCAATCTATTTTGAAGCTTGTGTCTTGGAGTACAAGCTAGCGTTGCCGCGTTGGTAGCAGACGGCATTCGGAAGATGTCGCGGCTTTAGATGGCTTTAGGCGCTGCGTTCACGTTCTCGTCTATTGCTATTCGGTGACTATAGCAGACCGTTTGGATTGTGTGGAAGAAGACGGTGGTGTGACGAGATTAGGTGCGTATTTTCGCTCTTTTCCTGCTTTTTAGTTGGCGGAACGTGAACACAAAGAGTTCAAAATAAGGGCTTAACGCAGATGGCTCATTCTCTTCTGCGCCTAAGCTTTTGACGAGCCTTAACAAAAAGACATGTTTGAGGGCCATCCGATGGCTGTTTCTACCCTGGAGAATGGGTTTAAATTATGAAACACTAATGGTTTTAACTAGCGCCACTGAATACTGTGCCAGAGTACCGTATTCCCCTTCCCTGTGCCACTAACGGAGTCAGCTGAGTATGGTTTGATTTGCTGCGGCTTCATTGGACGGCAGAATCACATGACACGTGTGCGGTCACAATTATTTTAATTGTTTCAAATCGCTGCCACGCGCCATCATGTTGTGGGCAGCCAGCTCCTGTCGCAACATTCCTGGTTGGTTCTTTTCAGCCGCTAGTGCCTGTTGGCTGTGACTTCAGGTGCAGAAGCTGGTCAACGGTCAAATGTTTTTCCGCTTCCCGTCAAGCAACATTGCTACTGCAGAGGAGAGGAGTATTGGCTTGCCATTGTATAAAAAAAATCCAATCCTAATGCAGGAAGCAAGCTTCGTGAGGTGAGTATCACAATGTTCTCCGCATATTGCTCCTCACCTTGCAGCTAAGGCTGCTTCGACTGACCTTGGTTCGGTACGAGCGATGCTTGAAAGAGCGAGTGCTTATGAACGAAACTTCGACTGGAGTCCTTTATAATAAAAATGTATCGCTCTGTATGCAGCGTAGAAACCATTACAAGTAATAGTTCTGCAGGCTAAATTTGCAAGTACGAATGTCCGGTTGACTCCTAACACAATTTAAGCAAACACTCTTGGGTAAATGGGCCCTCAGGCGCTTGTCATCTCAGTTTTTTGTTGATCATATTATTGTTTAGCGGCCCTGTGGCACAAAAAGCACCAATAGAGCCTGTGCAGCGCGGTCTTAGATACTGATGCCACCTGATACTGAGAGTGAAGGGAATGCATCTTGCTTCTCAGGTGGTATGATTGCTGACACAATCATTCTTGGTTTTTCCGCTTAAGAGTCATTGATCTCACAACAAACCATCCGTGTAAATACAGCGTAAATTTCATTTGGCTGCATTAACCATTTGCAAAAATGGCGTCGACTGCCAAGCACCTTGAGAACCGTCATGAAAAATTCATAGCTGGACATCTATCACAAGAGCTTGGAAATATTTTTCATTCTATGCTATTCCTGCCCAGGCCTGAGTACCTTGTATACAGTTCTAAATAAATTAGTGAAATGCTGCTGCGTTTATACGGTGGTCTTTTGCGTGCTTAAATAACGAAACAGAAAAAAAGATCAGCAGCTGAATGTGACGACAGAAAATGGCTGCTAATCTCTGAGCGACAACATTTGCCGCTTCAACGGGAACACGGCTCACAGCATATACAGACAATTAATATTGTCTGTATATTTACGCAGTGCGATTTGACTCATATCACAATTAGATATTAGACCAGTGGGGTATGACTGCTTACTTGGGTTCTTTAACGTGAACCACAGAGTAATGATGACACGAGTGCAATTAGACTTCAGTTTAGATAAATGCTGTTCGTAAATCAGTTAACATGGCTATTGACAGCGCCACACACTTACCTGAAAGACTTGTCGTCAACATCAACGGCGCCTTAAGCGTACAGTTATCGTACAGTGCTATGCAGGGATCCAAAATGGTGGCAAGAATATGCATGCACTTGAGCGCCACGATGCGGAGCCTGGAGTGTTCGGTACTTTGGAAACATATTCAGTGATTTCAGTTTCATCTTTGATGTGGCAATCTTTTCTAAATACAATAACGAAATTCTAAAAATACACGTTTATTTTATCTTTTTGTTTAAACAGAGGCCATTTATTCTTAGTTACATTTGTGCATTGAAACTCTGGTCTACAGAATAACGTAGTCTTTGGCATATCCGCAAGTTTCTGCCCTAAATGGTCTAGGAAACTTCTTTCGAACCAATTTGATAAAATGTGTTACTCTGCACGGTGAAGGGCAGCCATCTACCGGAAACAACTTGGGCTGTGCAGTCCCATTTCTGTAAAGAATCTTAATCTCGAGTTGACTCTGATTTTGCTTTGTCACCTCGAAGAACACTAACGAGCCATAGTATGGTCTTTGGGAAAACGCTTTGTTGAGAGCCTTCAGAGTTGCCATTATATTCAGGTCGTGATAAGAATAAAGGAAGAGTTTGGCATGGCGCTTTTGATGGTTGTGTCCTGCACTGGCGGTGGCTTCTTCGGTTTTGTTTCCTGCAAGCTGATATCGTTCCTCGATAAGCGTGGCAATGTCCCTAGAAGAATAATGAGGATAAAGCAGTTTTAGTTTAAACATAGGCATTAAACATGAACTAAACGAAAGACAGGCACTTCTTTTGTTCAGAATAATCGCGCTTTTGATCAGTTTTCAAGCGTGCAAAGGCACGCAACACTAGACACCGCGCCGACGCCAACGCTCGTGAATCGCGTCTAAAAACGCGCCAGGGGGCTCACGCTTCACGCGTATTGGTGTAATTATATACCAAGCAAATATGAAACTATCTAATCACAAGATAATTAATAGGGAAGCTCGGGATGCACCTTCTCTTTTCAGCTGTGGGGTGTATCTATTTATGAGCTTTTCCGAGCTCATCACTCGTACACTACGCAGCACTGTTAGCGTGGACATGACGTCCTACTTTTCTGCATTCTGCTTAAACAAAAAATTGATTGCAACTAAGCTTTACCGCTGAGTTTTTCTTTCCTCAGTAAGGATTTTTTCCCACACTGGTAATTACGGCAGCCATTTAAGTTTGAAGGGAAAACAGAAAATACAGGCCGGCGATGGCATGATCGCGCTAACAGTGCCGCGCAATGCGCAATATGAACGACGGTTACACGCTTCCTGCAACAATGAATCACCTGGTTACGTGACATTGCGGCGTCACGCATTGTTACGCACTGTCACGTTGCGTCATATAAGGCAACGTTGACACGTTGGTATGCCACGTAATACCGTGACTTACGTCGCGTCCCGTTACGCCACAACGTGACACAGGGATGTTGCCTTACCAAATGTTACCTACAGGGTGTCCCAAGATATAATTTATAGGTTTTTTTTTTTTTACTGCGAAAATAAACTAGCCATCGCCGAACGCTCATTCTGCGGCCAAAGGTAGCGCTAGAGGTCACAACCAGATGCCTAAGTTTCAGCCCGATCCGATACCTTATTCAAAAGTTGTAAGTGGTTTTCTGAAAAGTTCAATGGGAAAAAGGAGCCCATTTTTGTCCGCTTTCGCTTTCTCGCGCCATAGAGCCCCATGTATTCGAGAACTCCGTCGGCCTCCATTTTTCCATTGAACATTTCACAAAATCACTTATAACTTTTGATTAAGGTATCGGATCGGGCTGAGACTTGGGCATCTCGTTGTTACTTCTAGGGCTACCTTTGGGCGGAGAATGAGCGTTCGGCGATGCCTAGTTTATTTTCGCGGTGAAAAAACCCATAAAATTATCTTTTGTGACGCCCTATATAATGATCATGTATTAGGTGTCATCGAACGTGGTCACATGATTTGTGTCACATGGCGCTACTGATGTCACATGACCAGTGTCACATTAATTTAGTCGCGTGTCCACCGTCCGCTAAATTTGACGACGGAGAGTTTTAACTCCAAACTTAGTGTGAAAACCCCCTACAGAACAAATATCTGTAAATTATCTTTGTTTTGGGTGATCGTTACCACGCCGGGTCGCTCATTTATTCTGGTGAACACTAGATTAACATACTCTAATTTTTAATATTAAATGAGATTGAGAACCATCGATAATATCATTTTCTAGCTTCCCACGAAGCATGAGCCCCCTAGACTAAAGAGTGTGGATAGATCGAGATATTGCATGTTCCAACACATTATCAATCGCCTAGGGCATTCGCATTATAATGAAATATTCCAAGAAAACTTTGAATGTTTTCACTCTACAAATAGGCTGCAAAATCGAAATCACTTTGAGTACACAATATTTCAATCTGTAAACTGGCGTTCTTAAAAAATGGTATTTCGTTTATTTATTTATTTATTCGGTAATACTGCCAGCCACCTACAAGGTGGCCAAGGCAAGGGTGAGCATTTCTCAAGCAAAATACAAGAAAAACAAGACAAAAAAAAGAACAAGAGCAACACGATATTAAATAAAGGCAATATAGTAAGTAGCACATGAGGTAATAAATGCAAGACAAACGCAACAACCCACAATTTAAAAGCACTCTTTAAACCAGACAACTTACTTATCTAAGCCAGCAAATATGAGAGCCGCGACAAATGCAGGAGTTGGATGATTGGTTAATAATGTTTATTGGTAAACTTTTCCATTCGTTGATGGTGCGAGGAAGAAAAGAAAGCCTAAAAAAAGTCCGTTTTTTGTGGGACTATTATGACTTTGTCATGTTTGTTTCGAGTAGGCCTCGTAGTGTTGTATCGCATGTAATCTTTAAATGGAAGCGGAATTTTACTATTGACTAGTTTCTATAGGAGTTTGAGGCAGCTTATTTTTCTGTGAATTTCAAATTCAGGTAAGCCTGAAAGTTTGTATAAACAGAAAATAGACGCTTGCCTGTCGTACCTGTTATAAACAAAGCGTAGTGCTTTTTGTATTTTTTCTAGACGGTTTATGCTTATTTGTGTGTAGGGATCCCATACCAAGTTGGCATACTCTAGTAATGGCCCAATAACAGTAGCGTAGGCCATTAATTTGGTTCCGGATGTGCAGTACTGTAGTTTTCTTCTTAGCATCCCGAGTCTCTGTGAAGCTTTAGCGGATATGTAGTTTACGTGTGCATTTCAACTGAGATTTGATTAAATGATGACTCCAAGATATTTATATTCACTGACTGTTTGCAAGGGTATGTTCTTCATCAAATAAATAAAATCCAAAGGAAATGTTTTTCGCGTAAGTCTTCTGAGCACATTTTGTACAGTTTAATAGTAACTGCCAAGTCGAACACCAATTGCAAATGGATGAAAGACAGTGATTAAGCGCTTGTTGGTCTGCAAAACAACCTATATCAGAATACACTACACAATCATCTGCGAACGATCGACACTGCACTGGTTTGTTCACTGTCAAGTCGTTAATAAAGACCAGAAATAACAGCGGACCAAGCACTGACCCTTAAGGTACCCCCCCACAGAACCGCAGCAGTCTGAGAAGAAATATTTTCTATTTGCACGGATTGCTGGCGTCCAGATAAATATATATATCGAGCCAAGCTCCAATTTTATCATTGTCAAGTATGGCTCTTAATTTGTGGAAAAGCTTGGAATGGGGGCACTCGATCAAAGACCTTGGCACAGTCCAAAAAAACACTGACGTGTTTTTTTGGACTGTGCCAAGGTCTTTGATCCCCCCCCCCTTATTCATAACTTTCGCAAATTCGTTGATAGTGTGAAAAAGATGAGTCTCCGTTGAGAGTCCTCGACGGAAACCATGTTGCTCTTTACAAAAGAAGCCACTGTTCTCGAGATACACGGATAAGTGTTTAAACAAAAAGTGCTCAAGAACTTTACCACTTGTGCAGATTAATGAGATTGGCCGATAATTCGTCACGCTTAGTTTTTCAGCATATATAAATGCAGGTACTAGTTTCGCAACCTTCCAATCATTCGGAACAGTACCTGACTTCAAGCTCCGGTCGTAGATGACGTAAAGAAATTTCGAGCACCATTCGGCATAGAGGTATAAAAAAATGCTTGGGATTTCGTCTGCTCCACAGGACCTTTTTTTTTGTTTTCAGCGATAAGAATGCTTCAAAGATTCCCTCCTCAGTAAGAGCCACTTCAGGGATGCTCAAACGATTTGATTGGAAAGGTGGAATGCTGCTCACTGTACTCGTGAAGACAGATGCGAAGTAATCATTGAATGCATTCGAGATAGACAGGTTGTCATATACTTCCCTGTAATTCTCCTTAATTTTATTTACAAAGCGTTTTGTGCTCGAGAGATATCGCCAAAATTTCTGGGGATCATTTCGAAAAAAGTTTGTCAACGTCACGTTAAAAAAAGCGACATCTATCATTTATTTCATTGACCGTAGGTTCCTTCTAAGAGATGATAGCGTTAACTTATCAGTCTTTTTTTTTTTTTTTTTTTGCTCGATTTGCTGCATAGGCACTTTATTCGACGCTTTATTTGCAATATTGCTCTGGCCACCCATGAATTCTGCTTAGGAGACTTTTCTTTTTTTTTTTGCGGAGAGGCACAATTTGGAGCGATGGACATGCGTATGGTTTGTCTAAAGAATTCCCAAAGTTCATCAATATCAATATCTCTTCTGCTGCTCAAGTTAACAAAGCTGTCGAAAGATTGGTCCAGGGAGTCAAGAATGTCCACATTCTGAGCTCTGGCAAAATCACAAAATTCCTTCGCGAGTACTTGTAAAATTTGACGTGGGATAGCCAAACACTTCAACAAAACCATATCGTGGTCCGATATCCCACGGACAACTTCGCACTGCATGTCTGATGAACTCAGTTTTTTAGAAAAAAATATAAGATCTAGAAGCGAGCTACTATCTTGAGTTACTCTTGTCGGACCGCGTACTCTTTGAGAAAGATTGCATGCAAAGGTTGTACCTAACAGCGACTCAGAATGTGCCTTGATTCTTCGCAGGCAAAGTTATGCAATGCGAACAGAATATCAATACTGGCGTTTGGTGGTTGATTCAAAGCACCCAAAAGAAGGTTTGAAGAATCGAGCAAATTTTAATGCAGATCATTTCGACATCACGAGCATTTACCGCCAAACAAGACCGGTAACCTTTCCTAATAATAATAGCAACACCACCACATTTTGAACTCCGATCTCTCCCAACAATATCATAATTATATGGAATAATTTCATCAAGAATGTTATTGTTTAACCATGTTTCCGTGAGAATTGCAACATCGACATTATAAGACAATGGAACACTTTCCAGTTAAAATATTTTATTAATTATGCTTCTCGCATTAATATTCATTCTTTGTGAAGCAGAATGAGCGATAGGCACTATAATTTGCTTAGTTGAGGCAACTCCATCCCACAAGACCGGTTTAGAAGCTATTTGAGGTCTTTCCCGTCGCGGCTTCCGTAATGGTGCCCTAATATTAGCGGACTCAACCCAGACAATGATGCCGCCGTTATTTTACTTCATCGAAAGTTAAAAACACTTTATCTCCATTATAAAATTTCTTACTTTACCAACGTTTTTGCCTGGTTTGTTGTACCTTGGGCGATAAATCCTCAGGTGCGCTAAAAGGTGTATCCTTAAGGCGCTTGCAGTTTCTAAGTATACCGTCCTTATCTCTTCCATTGAGCAGTTTAAAGATTACGGTATCTGCATTTATCTTTAGTTTTTTTTTTTTCAAGCCTGTTAATTCCTTCAATTGCTACGTCATAAACAGCCAATATGTCTGACAATACAGTTTCGCAAACAGTATCTTCTAACGAAGTGCTGTCTTCATTCTCGGACTTAGTCACGCCGTAAACTATCAAATTAGTACGGCTGCTGCGGTTTTCTAGTTCATCGACCTTTCTTAGTAACCCGTCAAGGTTAATTCCAAGGATGAATTTTTTTCTTTGTGGTGACGCACAGTGGCCTGCATGGTCTCGATATCTTGTTCAATCAAAGTAAAGCTTGTGTTCGTCTCAGACGACAGGTTATCTGTTTTAGACGTGGATTCCTTTATATCCTTGATATCGCGCGCTTCCGACGGTATGCTCGTTAAGATTTCAACCATGGTAGGTCCCGGGTTGGACTCGATGTCCCCACACAAAGAGAGAAGTACAACAATAATGTCAGAGCAGATAGACATAAATGCAAGCACTAACCGTAGGCACGGCAGAAACAAGAGACACACGTCGTCGCCACGGCAAGCGGGTACAACGCGCTCATCTCTTACCTGGATGATAAAATTGAACGGAATTTTTAGATGCATTGTACATGCGAGATCGCCGTGCCCACTGGTGTGCCCTCGGTCGCTGTTCGAAGATATAGTGCGTTGCTGGTACCGCCCCCTTGCCGTTGTTGACGAATGTGCTGCTTAGGGGACTGCTGGCAGGAAATGTGCTACGTTGGCGGCTGCGTCATTTCCACGCGGCGAGGGTGCATGCCAGAATGTTGTCGCCAGCGGGAGATCGTCAGTCGTGCAGCTGGCGTAGTCTCCGTTCCGACGAACGAAAGCGCCAAGAGAGGACCGAGCAGCGAAACCTGGACGATGCAATGGAATGGATTCTTTAGATGTATTGTCCAAGCGAGATCGCCGTGACCACTGGCGTGCCCTTGGTCCCTGCTCGAAGATATAGTGTGTTGCTGGTACCGCCCCCTTGCCGTTGTTGACGAATGTGATTCGTAGGGGACTGCTGGCAGGAAATGTGCTACGTTGGCGGCTGCGTCATTTCCACGCAGTGAGGGCGCATGCCAGACCATTTTCCCCAGTGGTAGATTGTCAGACGTGCAGCCGATGTTAGTCTCCGTTCCGACGAACGATGGCACCCAGAGAGGACCGAGCAGCGAAACCTAGCGATAAAACTGAGCGAATTCTTTAGATGCATTGTCCAAGCGAAATCGTCGTGCCCACAAACCTTGTTGTTTTTGAATATGTGTATATAAATTGTAGAGTCATGTACCATGTAAGTTGAAACCACTGAGCGATGTCTGATAGATAACGGTGACCTTGTTGTTGCTTGCTACCGCTCAAACGTGCTTGGCGTTAGCTTGATTATATACGCGGCTATAAAATTATCGCTCCCTAAAGCATTCTTCGCATGCTTAAGCTGAGTCCGATATTACTGCCAACGCACTCTAGTCTTGCAAGAATTTGTGCCAGTTTAAGTACTCTTGAGGTACTTAAAGGTGCCCTGCAATCATATTTAAGCGTCTACCTTTTGTGCGGTTTCCACGTCTCTTGGGGTTCGGACAAGCGAGCGGGCACGGAGAAAGTAACTAATGGCGAATTCGGGTGGCCAATCGTCGGCAACTTATTTTGCCGGAAAACCGGCAATAGTGTTCGCGTGGTCAGTTTCCGGCCGGCGCGCACCGTTCGGGTGGTGGTTCTCCGGCAAGCACCGGCAACTTTCCGGCGCTTTTTCCGCCCGAGCTCCAAACGGCCGGGCGAGTAGACGCCAGACTGTGTCCGGTGTCGTCACTTCCGAAATGAGAGAGAAGGTCAGTGAGAAAAAAAATGAACGAAAGAACGAAACTGATCTGAAGTTAGTTAAGCAGCCGCTACGAAAGTCAATCCAAGTCGTTGGGACATGAGTGAAGGCGGCGACAGGCTCTCGCTAGGGGTGTCGCGCGGGCAAGAGGCGAAGTAAACTGCCACCCTCTGGCGTTTCGTGTTCGGGTGGTGAGGGTCACGTGGTGTGCCGCCGGCGCGTTTCTGGTTGCCGGTTCCGCCGGCTCGTTCTCGCCGGCGACTGACCACCCGAATTCGCCATAAATATCAGTGCGTCATATTTTAACCGGACGACGCGGAAACCTCCTCCACCGACGGGCGCGACCCGTGGTACCGAAAGCGCGCGATATGTGACGTCTTTGGTCTTTGGCTTACTACTGGTCAGAGCCGCTAAAAGCTACTTTTTAGTCGAAATACAAAGTATAGATGGTGCGAACCGTTTCAATTATTGATGAAAGTGGGTTTTGTTCAGTATTTTAGATCAGGAAAGAATCAAATGCTGTTTATAAAGCACGCAAACAAGAAATGACCCGTCGACATACCCGCCACCAAGCGGTGGAAAAGGTGGCGCATACTAGAAAGGTGTAGTGGGATCAGGCGCCGGCACGGAAGGGTCCCGGATGTACGCGGTGGCGCTGTGGTCGTAGGGACTGGAGGACCCGACCGGCTCCGAGCGTTCCGAAGGCCTTCGGCGAGCAGCTTTGTCCGGCGATTTGGCCGTTTCGCGGTATGCCAGCGCGAAGTGACTCCCATTCTGAACTGATCTTTACCCCGTGTTTGCTGTCGTTTGTGGCCAATGAAATGTCATGCTGAATTAGTGTTTAATCGCGCAGCAAATGCAATGCGAGTCGCCCTGGCTGCCCGCTTCATACAGCCTAGCCAGCACATGCTTTAGCGGCTCCCTCTCAAGCCGTCGACACGGAGTGCGGCAACCGTGAGCGCTCGCTGAGCTCACTAGCTCTCCTCTAGTTCACGGCCACTCAAGCAACCAAGGACGTCATGAAGGAGGTTATTTTTTTCTTGTTTTGTCATTTTGATTTGCCTATAACTTTTAAAATAAAGCGAAATTCGAGAAAAAAAAAAGTTTCATTAAGTTACTACGTTCAGCGCGCTCAGGTTCGGTGCAAATTAAAAATTAGTAAAAAATTCATTGCAGGGCCCCTTTAAACTGTATGCCCAGCAGTTAATCTAACGTACTCCTTGATTGCACATCCCTATATGCTCACATTGGCGAACAGGTGAGTTTCACAATTTGGTATAAAAAAGTGCAGTTTTCTAGAAGGAAAAAGAACCGCAATAAAATGCTTAGATGGGCCAGTTGGTACATCGTGGGAAAATAAGCGCCAAAAAACACGGACAAAGAGTAGATTGACAACGACACAGGGCGCACTCTCAACTGAATTTATTAGGAAAAAAAACACAAACTTATATACCAATGGGAGCACACTATCAGACACCACACGTCACGTTAGTCTCCGCCCAGACCACGTTTCAAATATTCAAACTCATTCGTAGACAGAGCCAATGATGTATCGCTAATGCATTTTTTACCCCTTCTCCTAATCTCAAATGCCTCGTGAAGCTCGCGTGACACTTTGTTTCTGTACCTCGCCAATATTTTAGTGCTGTCAAATGATGGGTCGCAAATGCATCTTTTGCAATGTACAGCCAAATGCCCTGACGGTGTAGTTCTAGTTGAAGCGGCGTGCTCGCGGACCCGATCATTAATACACCTTCCAGACTGCCCTACATAGCTTAAACCACACGTCATTGGTATTTCATAAACGACGGCGGTTGCGCAATCAGTGTACTTATTCCTGTGCTTGGTATGGCACGGGTCAGTTATCGGTTGTGGATCATTAATTCTCCTGCATAATCGTGACATTTTGTTGGGCGCTGAAAATACGACCGGGACATCATAGCGCCCAGCCACCTTCTTAAGGTTATGGGAGACACCGTGCATATATGGTATCACCACAGGCCGTACGTTGCTCTTTTCGCGCGGTGGTTTCTGCGTCCCCTTGAACTTCTTTATCAAGCTCCCAGCCACTTCGACCAATGAGCTCATTGGGAAACCCCCTTTTCGCAGACGATCTACTTGTCTGACAAAGCTATCGTGGGCGCTATGCAGGCAAGACTTTCTGAGAGACGCCTCCATACACGAGCTCGCGATGCCTCTCTTCACTAGCTTGGAGTGGCAGGAATTGAAGGGAAGGACCCCCTTCCCTTCAATTCCTGGGGTTTCCCAATGAGCTCATTGGTCGAAGTGGCTGGGAGCTTGATAAAGAAGTTCAAGGGGACGCAGAAACCACCGCGCGAAAAGAGCAACGTACGGCCTGTGGTGATACCATATATGCACGGTGTCTCCCATAACCTTAAGAAGGTGGCTGGGCGCTATGATGTCCCGGTCGTAGTTTCAGCGCCCAACAAAATGTCACGATTATGCAGGAGAATTAATGATCCACAACCGATAACTGACCCGTGCCATACCAAGCACAGGAATAAGTACACTGATTGCGCAACCGCCGTCGTTTATGAAATACCAATGACGTGTGGTTTAAGCTATGTAGGGCAGTCTGGAAGGTGTATTAATGATCGGGTCCGCGAGCACGCCGCTTCAACTAGAACTACACCGTCAGGGCATTTGGCTGTACATTGCAAAAGATGCACTTGCGACCCATCATTTGACAGCAATAAAATATTGGCGAGGTACAGAAACAAAGTGTCACGCGAGCTTCACGAGGCATTTGAGATTAGGAGAAGGGGTAAAAAATGCATTAGCGATACATCATTGGCTCTGTCTACGAATGAGTTTGAATATTTGAAACGTGGTCTGGGCGGAGACTAACGTGACGTGTGGTGTCTGATAGTGTGCTCCCATTGGTATATAAGTTTGTGTTTTTTTTCCTAATAAATTCAGTTGAGAGTGCGCCCTGTGTCGTTGTCAATCTACTCTTTGTCCGTGTTTTTTTGGCGCTTATTTTCCCACGAAAAAGAACCACCATATAAATTAGATATGGTCGATCAGACATTCAATAAATTCGTGCTCCGAGTAACCAGATCCCACCTGAGAAGTTCCCCTCCCAAGTTCATCATTAGTTCTTCAGCAATTAGAACGTAGAGCCTTCGGGAAACGTCGGAAAGACGGAGGAGTCGTTTCTCAAACCACTTGGGTATAGTTAAGCCGTACTCCTTTTGAACCAGTAGGGCGTCAAGTGTGTCCGGAATAATGGCAGCGTCTCTCAGTAAACGAAGTCCAAGCTTAGGTGCAGCCCTAATAAGAAACCAGGCCAAGCCGGACAATCCACCAAACGGATTCAGCAGCTTCATTACCATCTTCTTAATTTTGGGCTTGCACATTAACCTGCCAGAAAAGAGAATATTTAGCGTATCAAAACATCTGCCATTTAATTAAACATTAAAATATTAACCTTCGCATATCAAGCGTAGCGTATTATTTTCTTCAACACCTTTAGCTGACAAGCGAAATGAAAATATCAGCTTTTTTCCATCCTCTCAAGCCGTGCTGTTATGATTATAGGTTTTATATTCTCGTATTTAAATTTTTTCGTTACCCTTAGATTGATGCAACACAACAGCAAGAGGTGGCGCAGAGGGCGGGCATCTTGCGTTATGCAGTGATTCGTACTGCACATTTTAGTATTTCCCAAGAGGTCCACCATCGCCCCTAACCTACGCTAGCCCTCGGCAACTGTTTAGGTACTGTTTTCGGTCACGTCTCGCTATTCGTTCGCCATGCATCACCAAAAATAGTTTTTCTCAGACGATTCATATTGAATACGTAATTAACTGGGCATGACATATGTTAGGGTACTTGAAAACACTATCGCTCCATTTTTGTTAAAATTATACATGTACAAAAACCTCTTCGGTCGAAAATTAGAATATGCTGCTGCTGTGTGGGACCCTGCTCATTCATCACAAATCGCTCTTTTTGAATACATTCAAAACCGCTAAGCTGGTTTCATATCGACAAGCAATCACCGGATTGCCAGCTTTCCCAGCTTGAAAAACACTAGGCCTGCCGCTACTAATTCACCGCCAAAAAATCTGTCTTTTTCATAAAATATCTCATCGAAATGTTACACTACGTCATAAACTAATCACTCCACCTTTCTGATTCTGTGCTCAGATTGAATATAGCCACAATGTTGGTCTTCCCAATTTAAGAACTTCATTTTTTCACTATTTATTTATGCCTCGAACATCGATAGACTGGAACCACCATCCCGTCTCGATTGCTAACATTACTGATACTGTTTCGTTTAGACGTGCTATTACTAATATATACACTATATAATTGATATTTCATAGCTCTCTTCCCTCCTTAATGCACGGGCCACGAAGGTATTTGAAATTTAATAAAAAAGTGCGTAGTGTGAATGAGTGGATCGTGGCTGTTTTTGCAGAGAACGAAGGAGATATTTGTTCCCAGTTTTCAAATATAGTGCAAAAAAAAAAATCAACACCAAATGTAGCACTGAACGCTTCTAACAGAGCCGTAAAGAGGTAAGGTGATATTGATTAGAAGCTGCCGGGGCTTTAAAACACCCTGTATATGCGACATAATTTTGCTAGGCGGCGCACCGCGGTACCACTGTGTTGTCGGACGCTCCCGATATGCGCAGGTGAGAGGAAAGGCAGCAACACTCACTCCAATGAAAAATGACAAGTACGAGCGTACATTTACGTACGTATACTTATCGTGATCCTCCGGCATTCTCGTGATGGGAAAGGGAAACCACTGTTCGCCCAGAGCGACTTGACGGGGTTGTTTGGACGGGTAGAGGTCATAGAGAAGAAACGATGCGCTGTTGAAGCATCTGCCATCCAAATGACAAAATGTGTAAACCACTCGTCTTTTGATTCCTTTTGGTTGAGATGGTTTATACAGGTGCAATTGAAGAATCTAACAGGTCTGTAGCCGTAACGGTTCTAGCAAGTAAGAAAAAAAAAAAGCATTTAGCGACACGTCGCTCTTCGTGAGTTTATTATACTTTTCGAAATGCTGCCAGAAGAGTGATGGAAGAAGGTACCGTGTTATTTTCAGATCATACTACCTATTTAGTGGCATAATTTTATAGAAAAAGAGTTTGGTCGTTAATTGATGTAGTCTGCATGACACAGGGGAGCTTATTTGGCTGACTGTGAATTACGCGTGTTGGCAAACAGCTTCTCGGTTTATCCACAAACCGCAAATAAACCCGTAGCAATATCCGACATCGAATTGGTGAGTTAGTCCACTGGAGTCAATTGTGGAAGCTGTAGGTGCATGAAAAACTCTCAATTCACGTGGTGTTAAGGCGACTGGGGTGTTTATTGCAGGAATAAACGAGTTCAGCGTGCGTCGTTTAATTTTTAAACGAGTGATTCAAAACTCCGTTATCCATGTTATTGAAAGTCCAGTTTTGAGCTTTGTTGCTTCGGCCCGTGATGTCACTACGGCTTGTGGTGCAACGTAAACCTTAGGATACTAGCCGAAATATAATCTAACAAAATATGGCTAGAAAGTTGAAACTAAATTGATTTAGGAAGAAATATATCTACCTCATTCTACACCATGCATGTGTTGATTAATGTTTACTACCTACGTAAGGGTAAAAACACAGGCAAGCTGCTGACGGCTGCATAAGAGCTAATGCGTGAAATAATATAGTACCTGGGTTTGAGACCTTGTGTGTTGTACCCGTTTTCTTATCATTTCGGGTATCGGGTTTGTAATGAAATTTACTACCTACACAAAAACTTGCCCTGGACATTCTATTAACCAGGAAACCACAAAATGTCTCGTGCTTTTATTATGCGTTAGTAATGATTTGCTATGCTTGGTTGCTGAGAGATTTTGGCGGTTTCGGATACGCTGCACACACGACTCTTTTGTGATCTCTAGGTTCATCAGAATTATAAAGACGAGTTTAAGTTTCTTCATGATTCGAGTATGTCACGATCATGTTTCAAAGATAAGTTTTTTTATGGATTCTGCTTGTTCGGTGTTTGTGTGTAGTGCCTTGAATTCTTAATGATTTTAATTTGTAAACAGCCCAAATTGTTGTAACTGAAGTAATCAAGAAGGGAGAAGGTTTATCGCACCCTTTACTCAATCAATTGACCTTTATCTGATGGTCGGACGTCATACGACCGTTGTGCTACCACTTGATGCGTTATGATTCACCCAGTGATGTCGTGAGCCTCCGTGGGGAGCTACGCTTTGTTTGGAAACAGCTGCGCGCGCCGACGGTCCTCACCGGACGAAGTAGCATTGGACAAGTAGAACTCGATACGGACAATCGTCATGGACGATCACCACGGACAACCGCTAAACATTGTACAAGAAAAAATAGACATGGGTTTTCGAGCTAAGTCAAGAAAGCAAAATAACCTCAAAGTTGTGTTTTAATTAATATTTTATTCGCGTGCTACTCTAGGCGACCGTCCGCAGCACGTCACACTTAGTTCAGTTGCGTCCGCTCTCGTTCATCTCCTAATCGTGGCACCAAGCAGAAATATCGGACTGCACATACCATTGTCCGGTGCTTGATTCCCACTGAGCTCTTTGTTGACACCCTCTAGTTTCGATTGTGTGTTCCTAGGTATGACGGTTTGTAAATTCTTACGACTAATGATGTCTTCTATATGCTTTGGATGCTTATCCATTGCCTGCTACGGGCTTTTCATCCTTTAGATCTTCTTGGTCTGAGTGTATTGCATTTTTGTCACACTCGGGTGTTAAAACATTTCATGAAATCCACACCATTGAAACATGTTCGGTTGGTACAAAGTTGCTTTGATGTGTTACCACCGATCCTAACATTAACATGCTGAAAATGTGGTTTTGTTGTGCCAAAGGAATTCTCTCATATTTACGAATAAGGTGATGCAAAGATCACATATTTCAAGTGTTCTACGTTTCAAATTTCCTTAGATGCACCCAGAAAGTAAGTGCTGTGTCTTCTTGTCCAGTAAAGAGATTTAATTTCAAATCTTGCAAAAATAAAGGGTCATGGGTAAAACACGTAAAAAATACCTACATGTATTTGCGAGGCCCATTATTGCCTACTACAAAGCTAAAAGCCATATTACCGGAATTACTTTAATTCCAGATATAATTACTTCCAAGAGCACAAATACAAATTTAAAAATTTTTCGATCGTCGTAGATCACACACTTGGGTATTTTTAAGACTCAGATACATTTCGTTCTAGAAATTTTTGCACATGGTTTGTCGAGATAGTACAAGAAAGCTAAATGACCTTAAAATTGTGTTTTTAATTAATTTTGTAATCAAGAACCTTGCTCCTGACTATATTTCACCAAGTATAAATGATCCCAACTTTGGTTATAGTATTTGCTGCTATGCCCTAAAGTATTAAAAAATAAAAAAAAACTTAAACATATTAAGCATTTAGCAAGCTCAAGATATTGTCTGTTAAATTTATCTTATCAAAAGAACTCTAAATACGAAAGAAAACTGTAAAGTTCAACATTTAACATGAGGTTTTTAACGAGATTTAATTATTTTGTTTTACCGTATGAAGAAGCCTTAGACTGGTATAAAACAAATCCGAAAACCGGTGGCCGGCGTTCCGCATCCGGACCGCAGAGCAATGTTATATTGCCGGCGTGCAGCTGGCAAAGCAGGCAGCACGCCTATGGCCGCGGTTCACTGTGGTTGTTCCACAGTGAACCGCGATTTAGGCGCTGACTTTCTTATAAGTTTTTTTTAAATTATTTTTCCTCTAAAAAGATTCAGGGTACAGGCGGTTTTCACTTCTGACTTTCTTACGCCGTTCGCGGGTGGGGCGCGGGGTTGTCAAAAGCGGCACAGAGAAGCCGCCGGTGATTGCCAGGCTGGTGTAATATATGATATTCCGATGGCCTGTGGATTCGCCTACGTGGGGTAGAGGAAAAGGTGCTTGAATACATGATCGCAGTTTATAACGGGTCTCCAAACTTTGAGATTGCTAATTATGTACAGTAATGCAATAATTATTAATATAATTGGGTATCTACTGTTGTTTTGGGCAAAGAAAAAGATTGTGCAAAAAGAGTCTAGAAAAAGACAAACAGAATCACGACTCTAGGCCATTTTATCAGTCAGCCGTCGATTACACTAGAAGAAACGACCCAGAGGTTTTTGTTGCTGTATTTTTTTTTTCTGTATCTGCTTATCAGTTTTAGTTTGGGGCCTTTGTGCGAGATGCGGGTTAGTCCTTAGTGTTTGTGTGAAGGTGTTGTGCGTCGGATCCGACCTTGTGGGTTGTGACAATGGTGCTTTGTTTGCAATGCTGTGTACGAACTGAGTTTGGTGGTTTGAGATTAGGTTAAGACGAATTGTGCCCTGGCTGAATGTCCTACGGGCATGTGCAGTTTCCGAGAGACGTGTGGAGAGATGGTATATAAACGACCCTGCCAATAAAGGTTGTAGCTGTGTTTGGTACGTTTTGTGTACTGTCCCCTTTTTTGTCCGTCGTCTCCGGTTTTTCAAAAATGTGTAACATCAACCAGCTAGCCTGCCTACTCATTCTATCTTTAACCACACTACGATATGTTGAAGACATACCTCCTGATCACGCAGCGCTCCGAAAGTATTCGCTTCATAACTCCCTCTTCGGCGGAGTCCAAAGAGTTCAAAATTTATCGCTTCCTGTACTGGCGCCGCCGACGAACTTATACAAAACCCTTATTTTTTAACATGCGTCTTTCATAAACATTTTACTCGTCTATTGTAGCTTAGAAAACCATATACAAAGTTTTATTGCTGCGCGAAATGTGCCTGATCCTGGCGAAATACACAAAAGCGGCACTTGTGGCAGTCGCCAAAGACCTAAACATTTGCCACACTGTTAGCAAAAACAACACCCTCAGGCGTGTAAACCATTCTTTTACAGCGGACACGTCAAAACGTGTTCGTAGTACACGCAGCCTTGTGTGTTACTCGTCTACACACGAGGTGCCGTGTAAACTTAACACGGTACACCGTGTCTGCCTTCCACGAAACACGCTGGAGCGTATTCGTTATGAAACATGGCCGCCAGCAGCCGAGAGCAGGGCAGAGATGAGCCCAGCGAGCCGCGCACTTTTCAGCCGAATTGAAAGCACGCAGGACGCGTTTGTTCCCGTTCGATGTTTTTATACACAACAAACAGTCTCCAAGCGGCGGACGTAGCTACGTGCAAAGGTACGTACGTGCGTCGTCGGCGGTCGGTGGCATCCACTGATCTCAATGACAATTGCTGGATCGCGCTTGCCGCTCCCGCAAGTGAAGCCACCGGACGCAACCCCGCTGGGATACGATTTCCCGTTTTGCTAGCCTTTTGCTGCGGTTTTCCAGCGTGCTGTAGACACGTTTTCTACTCGTTCGTCGTCATTCGCCGAGGAAGTTTTTTGAGACTCTGTGTATTGTTGAGACTTGCCGTTGTGAACACGTGGAAAATTTTACGAAAGTGCAGTGTCGCAGGAAAAAGGCACAACGCGTCGAAAGGAAGGGCTAGCGGCGTGTTCAAAGCACGCTGAAGTGCCGTGTCTCTGTGCCTTCGCGCGCTTGGATACCGACCAAGAACCGACGCCGTGTGAATGTGTTTAGCGAGTGCAATGTGCGTGAAGCCGTATCAAAAGGTACAACTCGTCGAAAACGTGTCGCCGGTGTCGCGGCGTGATCAAAGCTTCCTTGGCACGCCAAGTGATGCATCTTTGTGCCTCCGCACGCTTGGATACCGGTCAAGAATTGACGCCGCGCCAAAGTTCTGAACGTGTGTCGCGCGTAGATGCCTTTAGATCATTTATATATATCGGCCACGAAGTTCTGGATCGTCCAGCTGTTCCGGTGAGTTGCTATCAGTAAAAGGGGGATATCTGTACGTGTTCTTATGTACTATATTAACCATGGCTATGTCCCAAATCTACTCTAATAGATTCCGTGCGAGCACGAATAGGGCAACGTTGTGGAGCCAGGGGGGTTTTCGAAAGCAAAAGTACATGACGGCGAGAATGAAAATCTTTGAAGCGCGGCCGATATGGTCGTGTGCAATCTGTTGACCGATTACAATTAGGCGAGCCGCGCTCAAACGTCAAGTGCAATTAAGTAGGTTGATAATAAGCCAGCACTGATCAGTGATGAGGAGCTGTTGTGCACGGTATCGTGTAAATCGTCTAAGGACGAAAAAAAGACGTACCTTCCCCCATCTTCCGTCGCTAGTGGACGCTGGATTAAGCTCGTTCCTAAACCGCGATGGGAAAAGACGCTGATCCAGAGGCACGAACAGCTTCACGCACATTGCACTCGCTAAACACATACACACGGCGTCGGTTCTTGGTCGTTATCCAAGCGTGCGAAGGCACAGAGACACGGCACTTCGGCGTGCCAAGGAAGCTTTGAACACGCCGCCAGCCCTTCCTGTCGACGCGTTGTGCCTTTTTCCTGTGATACTGCACTTTCGTAAAATTTTCAACGTGTTCACAACGGCAAGTCTCAACAATACACAAAGTCGTCAAAAAACTTCTTCGGCGATTGACGACGAACGAGTAGAAAACGTCTCTACAGCACGCTGGAAAACCGCAGCAAAAGCTAGCAAAAACGGCAAATCGTATCCCAAGCGAATGAAGTCCGGTGGCTTCACTTGCGCTGCAGCAAACAAGCAGGGAAGCGCGATCCAGCAATTGTCATAGAGATCAGTGGTGGCATCGGTATATAGCAACGTTACTAAAACACTCAGTTGGGAAACTCCCATAGAGACAGCTTTGAAAAAGTGGCCCCAATCTGTCTCCGAGCACCGAGCTAATGACGAACACAACGCCACCATTTCTCCCGCAGCGGCCTCTCGAAGAACTGCACGTGACTTCTATTTTGGCTTAAGAACAGATACAGCGGTGGAGGTTACAGGGGTGCCACCCCCGTCTCCCCGGCGGAGGCGCCGCGTTCACCTACTGACGTTAAAATGCACCTAGGTCAGGACGTGCTACCTGAAAGGCCCGCTGAGGCATGGTTGCATGAAAACAATATTAATTGTTCCGCAAAACCTTGCAAACTAAAGATGATAAAAACATCACGCGCCCATCATTTGGTACTAAACTCCAATAAATTCCATACAAAAAGAGTTTTTTCCGTTTGTTTTTACGCAAAAATAGGCTTTCAAAAAGCTCAAGGGGACCACAGTACAGACAAACGAAAAAGAGTGGCGCTGTTGTCGCATTTAGCTCGGTCTCGGTGGACGCCAGCGGCCCAGGTTTCGACGGCGAGTTTCCCAACTGAGTGTTTTAGTAACGTTGGTATATAGCTACGACGGAACCGCTAGGCAGAGAAACGAATGCCGAATTACATGGGTAAATAACTCGAGCAAACTATTTGGAATCGGGCGGTAACGTGCGCCACCTAGTGAAATTTGTGCACACTTGCGAAAAAAAAAGCAGGAGTCTGTTTATACGCTGAGAACGATCACGAGCAGACAGAAACCTACATACATCGTAGACAACACGGGAGGAGGTATTAAACAGCACCGACATCGACATATACACAAACACAACGACCGACACGGCGCCCGACACTTCCTACTCAAGATCTATTTCACCCCGCGGCGTATATAAGCTTGGCATGTGCGGGTGAGCTCTTTGGTCGCTGACCGTTACAGATTTATAGAAGACACAAAACGCGGCACAATGAACAGCCGTATGTAAGAACTCTTGGCATTGAAAACGTATGGAGGCAAAATTTAAAATGTTAGTCCGTTGCGAAAAACAATGATGTATTAACAATAAATCTTAAACCGGCCATGAAAAAGTAGTTTTTGTTTGTTATTTTCATGCTCGACCAGTGTTATGAGCAGTTTGACTAGCTCGAATCAGATATAAAAGCAAATTATTGGGATTTTATCATTATCTATTCAATAATAAATGTAAACAATCCTCGCGCAAAGCATTTTTTAAAATATATTATTGTGAAGGACATCCGCCGAACATTTTACTTCCGCTAGCTGCAGTACGGGAACAGACGCCTTCAATTATGGAGCGTTTTGATGCAGTTTATTGTCGTATGTCGTGTCGGTGTCGGTGTCGGCGGGGCTTGGGAGTTCGTGACCGGCGTTATTCGTGATCACTGGTGTTGCGCTGATGCGTCTCTTTTTTACACCCCCACCGCACCGAACTTTGAAGATTCACGGACCCGTAGCACTGCATTATGCTGAATTCCGAGCTTCTTCCCTGTTGACGTCGTTTTCCTCGTAGCACTCGTGGATACTGCAAGCGTTTAAACAGTGTGCGCCGTCTCGCCTACATCCGCGGTGACGTATTCGACCTGTTGAAACTTTCTGCTTCAGTCATTTTGGAGTACACAAGGCAGTTATCTCGTTGCTCTGGTTTCGCTTATAAAAGCAAGACAAAGCGCTCGTAGTTCCCTCACTCAGTACACGTAGGACATCTTCCACA
Organism: Ixodes scapularis; assembly: GCF_016920785.2. Lineage (NCBI taxonomy): Eukaryota > Metazoa > Arthropoda > Arachnida > Ixodida > Ixodidae > Ixodes > Ixodes scapularis. The sequence continues at coordinate 137,725,746 of NW_024609857.1, forward strand.
CTTTGACACCGGATAACTGTATGAACGAAGATTTACATTTACTTCAGAGGTCACTCTCGCCACTTCCTCACCGTGGAGCAGCGGGATCAGCTGTCGACAAGCCGCGAATGAAAGGCTGGAGCATCAACAGCCCAAGTGCACTCGGTGCCGATGCGGGCGATGCGGGTTTCTGTCAACCGGTAGCCCAGCACAAACCGTGACCGTTCCTGCCCTTTGTCATGACACGGTGTTGCAGAGAGAAGGGTAAAATACATCTACACGGACCACTGAAGGTGACGCACTGTTATCGTAAATCTTGGCTTGCGATTGTGCCTTTGTAGATTATCTTATTCGTTTTGCTGGAGAAGGAAACGACAGCCATAACAGAATCGTTTGCAAATTCCGCATTCCACGCAAAAGCATTTACCCAGTCACCTCGCGAAAAGCGCGACACACGGAGTCCGCACCGTCCTGACTTCCCCTGTCTTTTACCTGCCTTAGAGCAGTTTGTACCTGCTAGTAGGTATGATTACTGAAACTGAAACTTGAAACTAGGTGCAGTGCCAGAGAGAAAAGAGACAAAGTTGGGAAAGCTTGCTCGCTCTCCCCAATTGCTCAACTCTCAAGTGATTGGACCATAATGAATGCACCAACGTCTCTTCGCAAAATAAAGAAAAAGCACCATGTTCACTGCGTAAAAAATGGTCTCAGTTCATGCATCTGTGGGCAGGTAGGAAATCTTGCCCTAATTTATTCACACCGCATGATGAGCGCAACAAACTCGCACGAGATTTACAGGAAAATACCGGTGGTGACTTAAGTTTCCCTGAAATTCTGTATAACCGGTCGTTTGCAGGTGCGGATCATCTACTCGAGTGGTGTGCGCCACTGTGCAAACACGTCACTGTGAACACAGTCCAACACGAAGCATAAACACGGCAGATTTAGGACAGCAATCCGGAGTCCATTCTTCAATTAAAACGACGTAATTTTGTTGAAAACACCCGCAGCTTTCTACACACGGTATGCGTCCGGATACTTCCACATTTTGAAACGGAATGGAGGAAGATGTACTTTTGAAGACGCTCGCTGCGTCATCCCGAACCAGCTGGACCGGATCAGCTGACAACGACGGGACTGAACCCGTTGAACCTCAACCCCACAACAACCAATTTGCGTTCTGTGTTAGTGTGGCTTTCCACCTCTAAGCACCGAACCACACACCACGAATCTTTCAGCTCTTTTTCGCATCGCCGTGTTGCACCAAACAGAACGAGATCGCCGAAGTCAACGCAGCGCTGTCGTAAGCCTTGGCTTGTGGTTCCGCACTCGTGGACCCTGTGACTCCCTCCGCTTTCCAAGCGCACACAACGATTACGAATGATACTTTCCGTATCCCGGGAACATCACAGGGGCATTTCTCCGGTCACGTCTTCGCTATATGTGCTCGCTAACCGAGGAGCTTCCCCATGGAGAATAGACGGGTAGGAGAGGGCATGACGTCAGCCGCGTAGCCTCCGCAAGCCATGCTCCCTTGACGCTTCGCCTCTTTCTCATTTTCCTCCTTACTCTCCTCACCTATCAGCCCAACATGACCACACTAGGGTGCCTCAATGACCTTCTGTTTAGAGTGATGCCACCCTTTGTAGTACCCGATGCCGACAGGACGCGCTCACGGGGAAAATACAAAAAAATCGACGAACACAAAATGTCGCCATAGCACAGTCAGCGCCACAGATGCGTGCAGGGACACGCTCTTTCACGCGCTTCTGAACAAAAAATAAATGAAAATGAAAAAATAATGAAAATGGCGAGATGTCTCCACCCTAAGCAAAGCGCACATGAAGGCACCCTAGACCACACGACGTGACCGTAGCTAGCCTCGTCTAGCCTTCGATCTGATAAAACCTGCCGGACGGAGCGCGCACAAGACTGCAAGGAATCCTCTTGCAATCAACCATCCATCTCGCACGTGACATGTCACGCGCACCAATCGCCAGAGAGATCTGCGGTCACGCAGCGCACAATATCGTTCAAACTTTTTATGACTAGGCTTCACCAATATTGCAACGTGCCCCCTCCTAGTACTTCTAACCTCCTTGAGCTCCCCCATTCCCGTCTAACCAAAACAATACCGGCACCATGTTAAACGTGCGTTGTTGCCGGATTTTCACAAACCAAACAAAAACACCTAAAGCAAACCGGCTCTAGCTTCGAGCGTGCATCGGCGTTGCGCCGTGGCCAAATTTTCTCTGCCAGCTCTAACCTAAATATGACCTACAGATGCAGCAATACTGGTATCAAGTTTTAATATGGTGGCCACCACGGAGCGCCGTAAATTTTGAGGAGGGTGCTTGGAGGGTGCATGGGAAGCGGCGGCACGGGCGGCACGGGCGTCACCTTCGCTTGCTGTTGAAGGGTTGAAGTCAAAACGAAACCAAATCGATGTCATGTGTTCAGATCGAGGGCACGATTTTTATATCCATTTTAACTGTTTACAACGAGTAACTAGAACCCATAATTTTATTTGGGGTGTGTAAGGAACAATTATCAAGACTCCTAAAATAAATACAAAAATGGGTGACATGAGGGAAGCCGCATTGCCATCGACCAAATCAATGGCAGCGAGCACGGTAAGTAAGCGCGAGCTTCGCCCCGTCCCGCGACATGGCGTAATTGCTTTTGGTGCGTATCTGTCTCCGAGACATGTTTCTTTCCGCGGCATTTGTCTCCACGGTCCTTTCTAAGTGTGTCCCCAAGCATTCCTCTTTTCGATGGCCGGCAATGTTGCGGTCGTCGCCGGGGGTGATGCGTGTTTTCGAGGTCGGCTACACGTTTATGCGTGAATGACCGAACCAAAGCACGTTTTTTTACAACCTCGCATGATTTTTGAACGAATTATCCGTTACCCAATGTGTAAATTTATAATAATTTGTGTAAATAGCGTGTTTTTCACCCCAAATGTTCACCAAATACACGGGACTTGCAAACAGTGCACGAAAAACGTGTTCAGTTGATTTTACCAAGTTCATCTTCAAGAATTTACAAATCGTATATTGTGTCTAATGTTTTTCAATTGTTATTTACTTATATCGGACAATTTGAAATAATATCGCCGTGTATGTCTTTTTAGCTAGGGTCTCGTGTTCTCAGGGGCCAAATCTATTTCGAATCGCGAATGGTTTTTCGAGGTTTATTTTTGAGTAATGCGATTTGCACGACGTAGTGCACCTAGACTTTAGAAGGCTTTACGCGCGACGCCAAACGTACTCCTATGAAACTAATTGTCAAAACTTATAGGTAAAGCTGTAGCGAGGCCCGTTTTTTAGAGATAAAAAGAGCCCGCTCATTGTATCCTCAATTTGGGAACTTGCCGGTGGTTTTCTTGGGAATTGGCGTGAAGGGTGCTAACAAAACTTGTAGTGCACATGTGCTGATATATTACAAAAACAAACAGCAGAGACCATCCGACTTGTTTTAAATATCAGATTTTCGAGTAAGTACTTGCAAAAGGTTCGGTGAAATACATTGTAGTGGGACACCACTATTTATTAATCCCACCTTCCCTGTACCGCTCATACATGGGGAGCGCAGAAGGGTCGACGGACGTGTTTTACCGGGGCCGCAGCTATCCCGTCAAAACATCAATGAAAAACGTTTGTCGCGCTTTCACTTTGATGTTTTGCCCATTAACCCGAGGTTGGTTCGAAAGGTGTTTATTTTTCTAGCCATGGTCGACAAAACTGGGCACTTCGTCCTTTCCCTGAAACCTTCCAACGTGTGTTTGCACACAGCACTAACACCGAGCTGTTCAGGGCAGAACTTAGAGCGGTACTGCATATCGATCTGTATCTTAAGTGAGCACAGGCGAAGCTCCTTTTTTTTTAAATAGTCCCACTTTGAGGGCACGGGGGGTGTTTGCTCTTCTGAGTTTTTGGGTGCTTTGGCGCTCAAGGACAGATCACCTGCACGTAGTGCAGGGCGGTAAGCCAGCCTGGCGTTATTTTGTGGAGGGTTTTCCTTATGTGACCTGCCTAAGAAAACAGTGCAGCCCAGTCTGAATTGCTTGGCAGACCTCTCATATCTGGAAAGACATACACTCATACAGAGGGGCTCCTTATTAGGGCAAGCCAGGGGGCTACGGTGCGACACCAGACAGTGGCACCCAGATCTGCATTTGGCAGTTTTATTTTTCTGGTCTTTTGCGTTAATTGGATTGGTGAACTCCAGACCATAGGCGCAGTTTCGGAGAACGTAGTAGCGATTTTACCATTTGGATCTTATCTGTCTTGTACACCCTCTTAAACATATTGTAAATAAATGTTGCTGAAAAAAAAAGCTTATTTGTAAAGTGACCGCTTCACACGCAGCTGACCCAGGATTGAATCCGGAAGGCGGCAGGCATATATCTTTTTTGTCAAACATTTGTCGATATTAAAGACTATTTTTTTTTTACAATTATAACAGTGAAGAACAAATGTCGACGAAATGCCTCTGAACTACCCGGCATGGGGCTCTCGTTGCGGAGGTGCAATGGGTGACAGCGGAGCTTCGCCCGCCTGCGGGGCGCCTCGAGACGATGTGTACGGGTAAGGCAAGTGGGTTCATATGTTTTAATGAGTCATCCGCGCACTGTCGCCGCGAAGCGGCATAAACGGTGTAGGGTGGATTAACACGCTCCCCAGTGGTACACGCGCCGTCCCCCGCTGCGCCTTTGAAAGGGGCGATCCAAATGGCATCAGCTTTCCACGTCGTGCGTATAGCCATTCCCGGTTGAGGTGCGCGACGTCGTGCGCATAGCGTAGTTAACACCCGGAACGCGCGAGTCGAAATATTCGGCCGTTTTCCGTGTAAACGTTTGATGGAGGTGAAACAGCGGTGTTTAGAAGGCTTATGTGGGAGAAAAAAAGTGCACGGACAGGGGCCGATGGGTTTCCCTAACATCCAGGGAACATAAACGCCGTGATCTGAATACTTAGAAAACATCCCGGTACCGGTAAAAGAACAAAACGTGTTAAGCCATGGTCTTCTGTTGAATGAAGTGTTTGCGGACATATCAGAGTGGGCCGTGTCCAAGTTAACACAAAATAAAGACGCCGTTAATTTTTTTGGGATTTTTTTTTTCATTGAGGCTTGGGTTTATATTTTTCAAACACGACTCCAATTCAGGGTTATTTGGTTTTCATCGGTTCAAACAAAAAAACAGCATTGGGGTTTAATTGTCAGTGATTATCGGTGTTTATCGAATGCACGAAATGCTAGTCAGAACACCTTGATATCATTACGCGATTTCAAAGTTTCCGCTTTGCTTTAGGTATATTTTATTTAAACCAACAAGCCGCAGACTCCAAAGCACTATCTATAATGAGGTTTTTGATGCAGTGGATGAACATAACCTTGCTGATGTTTTGTGGCGTAAAATGCGAATATAAATGATGTGTCAATAAAAACTAAATAATAACTTGTGCGCCAAAGAAATTTAAAGGTCCTGCAGTATATTAGTTCTAATCGATGCAAAGAGCCAGGTATTTTTCAGAATAAAAAAAAGCAGAAATAAAATGCCTTACCGTGGCTTAGGGCTGCTTCTGACGTTTGTTTCCTTGGGGTCACCCGTCAAATATGTTTTATATCGTTCCTTTAAATATTTCCCGACGTTCCTCATGGTTCCTATACCCCGATGAGTCAGTTCTCCATAACCGAGTATCCAGAACTTGCTGTTCCAATTGCGGTCAGTAGGAAACGATCTCAAAGGTGCCCGATCACCATGACGGAAAATACCAATTACGAGGTCCAAAGAGTGAGGCACAGACGTATCTTCCAAGGCGTGGGAGAAGAGGTAGGACGGTGACACCAAAAGAAGACAAATGCCTTGCATAACGGAATGAATCATGCTGCTTCGGTGATTCTGGAACAAATATAATTAAGCCGTCATGGTTTACACCAAAATAAGCGACTGCAAAGGAGCGTAAAACAAAAGCATAATTACAAAAATAAATTAATCAGATTTTGTTTATTTAAATCAGATGAATTTTATTCAAATAACTGTACGTAGGAAATTCGTATGTTTACCACAAGATGTATCTTTTAACATAGCAGCTCAGAACGTTGATCAATTCAACTGATTACTGATAACAATTCGAAAGAAAACAAATCACTGTAAGTGTACACTATAATTAGCAACTTTAATTGCTGCAGCCCCCACGAGATAGCACCCATCTTAATTTTGATTTTTCTAGTTAGTCGAAAAGTTTTACTTTATTTATTTTTGTGCTCTCACTTGATTTCAGTAACAAATCACTTTCCTAATTTATTATTTCTTTATTTTGAGCTCTCACTTTATTTCTGTAGTACGCTGAGCGCCTCACAACCCAAGTGGAAAGTAAAAGTCAAGATCAGCGCTTCGGTTAGTCCGAAAGAGCACTTCCTTTTGCTTGTGTTAAACCTGATGTAAATGTTTATTGCTTAATGAATATTTTATCTAAATACAAAACATACTGTAGTGGACCGCGTTCACGCTTGCGTGGGTGTGCGACGCGAAGAGCATGGACAAAAAGACGACATCTTTGGGCCAGTACGAAAATATATTAAAGCGTTAAACACTAGAGAATGAGAAAATTCAAAAAAATTAATTATCGGAAAATCTAACACTTAAAGGGTAATTAAAGAGAAGTACTTCACATAGTCCGTGAAGCGGGTCTGAGTTCTGATCATGGTTGACACGCTGAAGTCTTGATGCCAGGTAGATTGGCGCGTTGGGGCTGGGTAGTGGACGACGGGGTGGCTTGAAGAGTGTGGCCTGAAGTAGCGGCAGGGCAGCCTCGGAGGCCCGCTGACCTGGCCTGTGTTTGTGGACGACGAACTGAAGCCGTGCCGACCACGCCTATCGTTGCGGGTCGGTTTTTTCGTCCACCAGATCCTGCTCGCTTGTCCTGTTCGGTCACCTCCAGGCTTCCTTCTACTTCTTCTTTTTCCACCACCTGCCAGTCGCGCCAAATTTTCTCCGTGCACACAAACACACAGTCAACCAGCCACATCAGCATTCCTTTTCGTCGTCGTCCTCTTTTTTCTTCTACATTGAAGTCCGAAATCACCACAATTACCCCTCACTTAAGAGCGTTGTTTCGGTCAAACAATGTCTACAACATAACAAAAAAAAAAAAAAAAACTTGTCCACAAACTATATTACAGTTTACACATTTGACACTTGGTTCGTTCAAACTTTTGGTTTCTCCCACACACAAACATATGCAAAGTAATTGATTCAACAACCTTGTCATACGCACGTTACACTCATAAGAAAAAAAAACTGTTTTGACTATTGTACACAATGCATCACTACAAAGAATAATAATAAAGTTTAAATTCTTATTTAACAGACATGCGACTCATATAATCGGCGCCCACATTTTCACAGCCCTTGATATATTCGACTGTAAAGTCGTACTCCATGAGCGTCAAGCTCCAACGTAGAACACGGCTGTTGATGTGCTTTGCAGAGTTTATGTACAATAAAGGCTGATGGTCGCTTTGCAGAATGAATGGTTTCCCGTACAAGTACACATGAAATTTTTTAACTGCCCATATCAGTGCCAGGCCTTCTCGCTCTATCGTTGAATAGCCGGCTTCACAAGGTAGCAGTTTACGACTCGCGTAAGCTACAGGATGGAGTATTCCATTATGCCGCTGCATGAGAACCGCCCCCACGCTTGTGGATGACGCATCCGTACTAAGCACGAAAGATTCAGAAAAGTCTGGTGCCCTTAAGATGGGTCGGCTCGACAGTACTTCTTTCAGTTTCTCAAAAGCGTGTTGTTCCTTTCTCCCCCAACTCACTTTGTTCGGGGCCCTTTTTCGTGTCAACTCCGTTAGCGGTTGTGAAATTTCAGAGTATTGCGGAACGAAATCTCTGTAGTAGCCTGTCAGGCCAAGAAACGAGCGGACGCCCTTTTTTGTAACGGGTGGCTCGGCAACTTGAATCTTTTTTAGCGTCTCGATTTGCGGTCGCAGGAGGTTATGTCCAATGATGTGACCGAGGAACGTGACTGATGCAAAGCCGACTTCGCTCTTCGTTGGCCGTATCGTCAAACCAGCATCTCTCACCCGCTGAAAGAATGACTTGAGTGTTTCCAGGTGCTCTTCCCAGTTTTCTGTGGCGATGAGGACGTCGTCAAAATAGTGGTAGATGTTTGGCAGGCCTTGGACCACCTTCCTCATGAGCCGGGTAAACACCGCCGGTCTTGCACCGCCGGCGGTGCAAGACTGCACCGCCGGTGCAGTCTTGATCCCAAAAGGCATAAATCGAAACTGGAAAAGTCCCGAAGCCGTAGGGAAAGCTGTCATTTGCTTTGATCCTTCGTGCATCGGCACCTGCCAATAACCTTTCGAAAAGTCGAACTTTGAGAAGTATCGGCTGCTTCCCAACTTAGCGAACATCATGTCCACCCTTGGGATGGGTTCATTGTCGGGGACGAGGACCTTGTTCAATTGCCTGAAACCAATGCAGAGCCGCATTGATTCATTCTTTTTCTTTACCACCACTATGGGAGATTGGTACGGCGATTCGGAGGGTTCAATTATGCCCCGATGTAACATTTCTTGGACTCCCTCCTGCACCGCTTCTTGGATAGCGAACGGTATCGGGTATTGTTGTACTCGAATAGGAATGTCTGTGGTGGTCTTCAGTTTGCACTCCACCAGGCAGGTCTTTCCTGGGACATCTGTGAAGCTTTCCTTGTGCGCAGCCAAGAGGATAGACACCTGCGCTTGTTGAGAAGCTGTTAGGTCGTTCGAGACTTTCACATCCTGGTGAGTTTCTTTCTTGTGGAGCGTCACCGAAGGTATGTCCTCTTCCTCTACTTCCTCGTGCTGGACCGCGACTGAGGCATGCTGCGGTGGTTGGTTAGAAACCGGTCTCTCTTCGTACTTTTTCAACATGTTAATATGGAATGGATTACTTCTTGTTCCCAGATCAATGACGTAGTCGATGTCATTTCTTCTCTCCAAAACCTTGAAGGGGCCCTTCCAGGTCAGGATCAGCTTGTTGTTCTCGGAGGGGAGAAGAAGTAGAACCTTGTCTCCAACAGCAAGCTGGCGCACTCTCGTCTTCTTGTCGTAGTACTTCTTCTGTACTATCTTCGCCTTTCTGAGCTGCTCCTGTGCTATCCGGCAAGTGTCTTCTAAGCGCTGGCGGAGCTCGACCATGTAGCCGTACGAGGTCTTCGTGTTTTCGTCAAGGTGCTCTCCTGTCCAGATTTCCTTTAATATGGCCATCGGTCCTCGGACGTACCTGCCATACAGGAGATCAAATGGTGCAAACCCAACACTGGCCTACGGCACTTCGCGATACGCGAATAGTAGTGGTGCCAAGTATCGCTCCCATCTTTTCGGGCTCTCTTGACGCATTCGTCGTATCATTTGTTTTAGTGTGCCATTAAACCGTTCCACGAGGCCGGTGGCCATGGGATGATACGGCGTGGTTGGCATCTGCTTAAACGAGAGGAGACGACTAAACGCCTTCATGAGTCCGGATGTGAATGATTTGCCCCCATCGCTGATGATTTCTCTAGGAAATCCCACGCGTGAAAACATCTCGAGGAGAGCTTCCGCAATCCTCTCCGTCTCGATGCTTGGTAGGGCAACTGCATCAGGATAGCGGGTCGCGTAGTCTACCATGGTTAGTACGTAACGGTTGCCCTTCTCTGAGGTTGGTGACAGTGGTCCCACGATGTCTATTGCTACCCGTTGAAAAGGCGTCTCGATCACGGGCATGTTTCCCAAAGGCACGCGGCCTACCAAGTGTTTTGGAACGGTTCTTTGGCAGATGTCGCATGATTTCACAAACCGCGTGACATCCCCTTGTACCCCTGGCCAGTAAAACTCTTCAAGCACTCGATCTGTCGTTCTTTCGATTCCTTGATGTCCAGATAGTATTCCTTCGTGTGCCATTTTTAGAACGAATGTTCGGAGGCCAGTCGGGACAACGAGTTGTTCCATTTCCTTTTGCGATGGAAGTCTGTACCGTCGAAAAAGAATCCCGTTCATCAGCACGAAGTCGATGTCGGCTGATCTTGAGGCAACCTTGCTTCCCACTGCTTCAAAGCATCTCTTGAGTGTAGCATCTTGCTTTTGCTTGGCGCTTAGCTCCGCCGGGTTGATATCCAGTGGATTTATTTCTGCAACTGGTAGCCCAGCAGCTGTCGCCGACGTCCGCATCGTTACGACACTAGCCTGAAGCTCGCCTTTCTGCTCTCCGGAGCTCGGTGACGAGGTCGTCCCTGTCCAAATTTGTTGGTTGCCCAAGATTTCGTCTTTTTCTTGGGGCTTTTCTTGCAGAGGAAGAAATTTCTGGTCTTCTCTCCACTTGACATCAGGAGCAGAAGCATCCCGTACGCCATCGATGTTGCCCAAGACGACATCATACAGCGGTCTTTCCATGCAGGTTGCCCTTACTGTGCCCGTGAAATAAGGAGAGTCGATGTCCACTTCCGCTTCAGGTAGGCATCGAACTGTCCGGTCGAGAAGGTAAATCGATCGACTCCTTCCTGTCAGTTTGGCATCAGGAACCAGAGATCGCTTCACGATGACCGAGTTGCATCCTGAATCACGCAGTACAATGACAGGCTGTCGTTCAAGCAGCCCTTCAGCCGTTGGCATGCCATCTGTTTGAACATCGATTCTTCGTTCATCCTGCTCTGCTTTCACATTTCTTTTAAGGGAATGAATGTCCAAACCAACTTTCCCTGGCTTATTCTGAGGCGCCAGAGAACACGATGCTTGTCCACCCGCGTCTGTCTTGTTAGGGCAAGACTCTGCTTTATGCCCGGTCTTGCGACATTTCCAGCAAACAGTCAACTTTGGGTTGGATCCTCTTGACTTGGACCAACAGTCTGCTGCACGATGACCTTGCTTGTTGCAAAGAAAACAGGCGGGTCTCCCCGTTGCATCTGGAGGCTTAGAACTCCTCGCTTTCCCCAATAGCTTCGCCTCTTGGTCCTTATTTGTTCTGCCAAGATGGACTAGTCCTTGAGCCTCAAGATAATGATCGGCAGCTTCCGCCAACTTGTCAAGTCCTTGGCAGCCTCTTTCCCTTAAAAAGATGGTCAGTTTTTCGTGACATCTCTTGAGAAACTGTTCTGACACTATTTTGTCCCGGAGTGCGTCGTAGGTACGCTCCGTTTTGGCCATTTCTTGCCAGGTCAAAATATCCCAACAGACGACCAGTAAACTGTCTGCCTGTTTCTGCCTCCTCTGGTCTTGCCTCTCTGAACTTGGCGCGGTACCCTTCTTCCGTATACCGAAATCGTTGGAGAAGAGTCTGCTTAAGCACAGTTTAGTTTGTAGCAGCGTCAGCAGCCATGCGTCCGACTACATTTAATGCCTCCCATGTCAAGCATAGACTCAGGGACAAGGCCCATTTATCCTGTGGCCACTCTTGGCACGTTGCCACCCGCTCGAATCGTTGGATGTAGGCGTCAAGCTCGTCGCGTTTCTCATTGAAAACGGGGATAAGCTTGTGTGGGCTCCGGTACCCCTGTACAAAGCCAGCAGGTGTACCCGCACCAGACTCGTTCGGAATTCCTTCTACTGCACTTTCTCGTCGCTCCTGTAAACGTAATTGGAGCTCCAGTACCGCACGTTCTGCTTCTAGGCGCGCACGAGTATGGTCATCCGCGTCTAAGCGAGCCCGAGCAAGGGCTTCTGCTTCTTTAGTAGCCTCGCGTTCTGCTGTACGCTGGTCCCTCTCGCGCACTCGCTCTTCATCCATCCATTGTTTCAAAGCTGCCCCAGACAACCCCAACTCCTGGCCAACCTTCATTAATTTCTCGGTATCCATTCTCAGCCGTCGCACCGATTCGCAAGGTGAAGCTCTTTAGGGTGTCAGTTAAGAGCAAGGTCCTGTCGCGGACGCCAGATATGTAGTGGACCGCGTTCACGCTTGCGTGCGTGTGCGACGCGAAGAGCATGGACAAAGAGACGACATCTTTGGGCCAGTTGGAAAATATATTAAAGCGTTAAACACTAGAGAATGAGAAAATTCAAAAAAATTAATTATCGGAAAATCTAACACTTAAAGGGTAATTAAAGAGGAGTACTCCACATAGTCCGTGAAGCGGGTCTGAGTTCGGATCATGGTTGACACGCCGAAGTCTTGATGCCAGGTAGATTGGCGCGTTGGGGCTGGGTAGTGGACGACGGGGTGGCTTGAAGAGTGTGGCCTGAAGTAGCGGCAGGGCAGCCTCGGAGGCCCGCTGACCAGGCCTATGTTTGTGGACGACGAACTGAAGCCGTGCCGACCACGCCTATCGTTGCGGGTCGGTTTTTTCGTCCACCAGATCCTGCTCGCTTGTCCTGTTCGGTCACCTCCAGGCTTCCTTCTACTTCTTCTTTTTCCACCACCTGCCAGTCGCGCCAAATTTTCTCCGTGCACACAAACACACAGTCAACCAGCCACATCAGCATTCCTTTTCGTCGTCGTCCTCTTTTTTCTTCTACATTGAAGTCCGAAATCACCACACATACACATACAAAGCATCATATTACAGACAAACGGTACAAAAAAAATAATTCGGAATTATGTTTGTGGGAAACTTGTGATGCTGAACCTGGCCTGATATAAATTACGATTTAAAAGGGTGCTTCGGCGTTGTCTTCAGAGTCGCAAATTAGCCTCAACATTTTCCAAACAGACAACACAACAAACATCGCAGAAATGGCAACCTAAATATTGTGCCAACATAATTGTTTTAGCAAAAATATGACTTCACAATTTTCGTCTTCGCCGCGTTTTTTAAAGTGAAAGTTTCTACTGGCAACACTAAAAAAGTGAACTCCGGGGAAGGCAGGGGTTCACCCTTTGAACTGTAGACTTTTTTCCCAACTGATTAATAGCAGTTTCATGATATCAGATTATGATTTGGAAGCTCGCTCCAGCACCCGCGCAGCGACACGAAGCTAATGAGTGGCACAGTACATTTTTAGACTGCCCGCTCGACCTTCAAGCTTGCCTTCCCCTGACGTCACCACACCGATAAACTCAGGCATATTTGAAGGTCATTTTCGGCATAATTTTCGCTTGCCGATATCACAATGACTATCCTGAATTACATGATACTGAATAGCATAGCGGAAAGGGTAAAGGCCGGTGATTTCGAAAATACAGCTACTAGCAGTAGCCCAAGAGATCACCGGAGTGCCCCTTTAAATCATGATGTAAATTGCCATTCTAAATTTACTGCTTTTTATTCTCCACCCTGCTGCATGGGGACTACTTTATAGGAACATTTGAATTGCCATCCAGAATAGATTTTATACTTGACGTAGCGGAGAGATAAAGACCTGATTACCGCTATTTGGTCTGATCGCGTTTGTCTACAGCTGCTCTCTCCCAAGTTTGAGTAAACATTGGTTCTTGCCATCTTTCTGAGTTTAAAAATGCATCTAAATCATAATCTCTAAAATAAACTAGTTTTAATTGACTGCAGTTCTGGCCTACGATTCGCCAACTTTTGGGCGTCTAAAGACTTCTGGGGTTCAGTGGGTCTTAAAGACTAGGGGTTTAAAGGAGCTGTACAACAATTTCAGGTCTTCGCTTAAATTATTGTGGAAGTTGATGCTTTACACTTCTGTAAGTGAACTACAGAAAACAGATTTTGCCTGGATACCCTAGTTTTTATTTAAAAAAAATGAAAAAAATCCAAGTTTTTGCCGCCTCTCAACTTGTACGTCGTCTTTCGGGTCACGTGCGCAGTGACGTTGATGGGGTAGGCCCGGGGTTCCGGAAAAGTTCTCTCTTTAGAGCCATCAGTGAGCAGCGAGAACTCATCCGCGCGTGACCACGTGCTGGCGGGCGCCGCGCGAACGATATGTTGAAAGGAGCCTTTGGCTTCTGGCGGCTGTTCGCGGTAGCAGAGAGAGCTGACGGTTTTGTGGACCTATGATAGATGGCGCCCCTAAAACTTTGTATATTAAAAGTTTTGTCGAGGATACCAAGTTTTTGACGCATATATATAGAGATGTTGGAACGACAAGATTTATAGAAAAGTTACCTATTATCGAGCAGGTATTCGCACAACTTGCTATCTTTCTACAAGATTCCCCATTGACGTCACGCCGCGTGTTTCTCGTGGCCGCCGCTCGCGGCTACAGGTCGGGGAATATTCTAAGTTTTGCCTCGCTATTACGCACCGGAATCGTAACATTTCGATGGAAGGAGGTCTGTTTTCTGACATTCGTGACTAGGTGAACAATATCAAAAGCAGAAGATGCCAATTCTTTCAACGTTAAATTCGTTGCACAGCTCCTTTAAGAAGTTTGAAGGATTTTAAGGGCTGAAGGGCTTTGAAGGGCAGAAGTGCCTGATGAGCTGAAAGGGTTCGAATGCTTGGGAGGCTACCATAACACATCATACTTGATGGATATTTTCAATCGAGAAGGCCCTTTAGTTTTATCAATTTCTGAAAAACTTAAATGGTGCCACGTGACAAGGGAGGGGGAGGTAGAAGAGAGGAAAAAGGGGAGAGTGAGGGGGCACTGTTCGACGGTCTGGCGAGGGATTGGAAGATGAAGGGAGAGAAGGGGAGGTGAAGGAAGTGAAGCAGATGAATTGGTGTGTCAATTGACAGGAAGGGGGAAGGATGGGACACCACTGTAGAAGAGCGGTGCAGAAATGGCAAGACAGAGGGAGGAGGAAGAAGGAGGGCGAAGAAAGGAAGGGGGAGTAATTTAGAGGTAGGTGGGAAAAGAGAGAGGAGAGAAGGAAAGGGAGGTTGGAGAGGACGCCTATAGAGGGAGAGGGATTGAAAAGGAAAGGAAGCAGAAGGGAGAAGAGGGATGGAAAGCTCTTGCCTCATGTGTTACTTCGTCTGCGTCCACATGTTTCCGCGCTGTTTCCACGGTGAATTCCCACTAACTCGGACAATAATTTGTTCTTCCATGTGGCGCAAATTACCTCGCTAAATTTCGTGGGTAACGTTTTTTTTTTTTTCCAGTTTGTCGTCTATATTGAACGGGGACACTGAATGTGTGTATAGGTCACGTGACGTCAATATACCAATTTAGATTCCCCGCTAACTCTAGCGGCCAATCTGAATTGGTGCATAGGTCGTAAGACTTGCATTTTTTTAATAAATATAGCGGGGAGACTGAATTCACGTGTAGACAGAGTTGTAGGTTACGAGTAACAAGTAACTGAATATGTGCCATCAGTTACACTTCATTGTAACTTTTTAGCGCTTCAACTACTTTTGTTCTGCGGTAATGTTTGCTGTAACGCAAATATTATTATTTGTTATCATTTACAGGTTGAAAATATAAGTTTCCACAAAATGCTCATTTTACTGAGTTGCATTTTTTTTCATAAAGAAATCACACTGTCTGCCCGTGCGTCACTCGTCTATGCTGCACCAACATTGGACAATTTTGTGACCCCTAAAAACTAAGATACCACAAAAAATAGAATTCAAACTTGCTCAGCGGCGTTTTGACTGTTGAGAGTGCCTCGTTCCCTAGGGGACTCGGAAGCGTCCGTGGAAGCACTGCGCAACCGCGAACTGGTACGCCAAGTTTTTGTGCGCTACAACACCGCTCCTCCCTCAAGCGCATCCGTCGTGAGGGCCTCCGGCGTCGAGGCAGGTATCTTCATCAGGAAACGTGGAAAGATGACTAAAAAGAACTTCGAACGACAACTGCTGTGGAAGCTTAACAACGTGTCAATGACAAAAGGAAACAAAATGTCACCGCTATGGACAAATGTATGCATTTTCGAATTTCTAATCAAAAGTTTAGAAAGTAATAAATTACTTTCTGGTAGTTTCTCAATTACTTTTCTGATCCAGTAATTGACTACTGTAAACAGTTACATTTTTCAATAAAGTAATGGCAATTGTAATCGGAATCTTTCTCAGTAACGAGTAGAAAACTGCGCGAATGTTAGGTGACATCAATTTCTCCTCTTGCTGTATATGTCCCGTGACGTTTCGTCGCGTGACGTCAGCGTACCCGGCATATTTAGCGAGAGAATCGCAGGCGGATGGACAAACTTTTAGGATCGGGATTTGCATTAAAAAGCACTTCATGCCTGAAAAACTACTCACAGGAAAGCAGTATTTGCACAAAGGGGTGTCTTGCGATAGTTCGGACTCAAATTTCTGTAGGTATTAAAGGCCCTAGTCATTGAAGCTGTAGACTCCACTCGACAAACTTAAAATACGGGAGGTCATCTTAACAATGCCTCTAAGAAAACTGACGTATTGGAAGGGGAGGGCAGCACGGGCAAAGCCATCTGCCGGGATGAAAATAAACAAGCAGCACGTCGACCATATGTCGGATCCGTATGACCGTTACTGTTGCACAACCGTCGTGACATCAACCGCGAATGATAGGCTAGCTTCATGCTGGCATTCGCTCTGGGCTGCTGTTTGCAAACTAAACTATTGTGCACCTGCTGCGGGCAAAAAAACAAAAAAAACAAATCATGCAGCTTTTTTCATTCGATCAAACACGACGAAATGCGGTAGCTTTGCAGGAACATCGTTAGTGAAAACAAATAAGAATAGCAATCGTACGGTGATGAAATGGTTGCAATATTGTCACAGGTGGTGACTAAAAGAGCAATAAGTAAAAATAAAGAAATAAACGTTTAATGTGGCGAACGTGTGCCAAAATAAACGGGTACAAAAGATAATAACAGAGCGTCGCAGGCGTCGAAAGCGTAACAGCAGAGTCGGACGCTGGGGCGAAAGTGACTCTGGCTCGCTATGCGGAGCCCCTTATGTACACGAGTGAACTTCTGGAATAGTCGGCGTAGAATGTTCGACGTGTAGAACATTCGGACCTCGAACAAGCCCAATAGGGTTCTTGAATTTACCAGAAAACTAAATTGCAGGAATAACAAAAGATGCGTCGCTCCCAGGAATCGGACCCTGGCTTTTTCGCGTGGGAGACAGGCGCGATAACCGTTAGGCCACGCGCGCGCTGCCTACTTGGCCACCTGCGCGCGGGGCAATATGCCATAGACTCATGGAGGACGAGGTCAATGACGGCTTCTAGGACGACGTGGATGACGTCAAGAACAAGGTTTAGAACGGCCTCGAGGACGACCTCTAGGACGACCTCTGGGACGATGTCAAGGACGACGCCTAAGACGGAGTCGAAGACAACGTCTTAGGAGACCACGTCAAAGTCGACGTGTAGGTCGACCGCATGGACATCTCTAGGACAATGCCAAGGAGGACGTCAAAGAGGACGCCAAAAACGTCAGGCTACGTCAGCTTTAGCTACCGGCGCTTACGGTTCAGCCACTATCGCTTCAGCCACTGGGGTTATGTGACCTCGGCAACACGACCATGAGCTTCAACCCCGAGCACTTGAGCCACGGGCGTTACGTGACCTTGAGGGCACGGCCTTGAGCGTGGTGGGTCCTCTAACGCTGCCGCTTCAAAAATAACTGCAGTCTGTCCATAATTTTGACGCGCTCCAGTGCTTACCCAACGCTTTACATTGTGACCCAGAAAAATCCAAATAAAATATTGCATCGGGATCTTCTTCCCCTTTCCCACCCTTCCTTTAGGGAGATACCAGAAGCATTTGTCTTTCAGTGCATGAGTACTTTAGAATCTTAACGAAGGCCAGCAGGTATCTCTGTGCATAATGTATAATGTGACGGGCTTGAGTTTTGCTAGAAAGGTTCAACTTAAAATTGGGAGACGAAAAGCGTGAAACTCAGAGAGAGCGAAAGAGAGAGAGAAAGAGACAATAAAGAGACATAGATAGAAATACTGCTGGCCCTATCCTCTATATTTCGTTTCCGAAGTTCGAGCTTTCTCTATCCTAGCCCTGACTAATCTGAGCTTGTTTTCTTTAGCGCACAGCTTCTCAGAAAAAAGGGTGGAGTTTGGACACCGCAACTTTCTCTTCCGGCTGTGTGTCGAGCTGCAACCTGTACTTTTTGTTCAACGACGCCAGACTAGAAAAGCCAATTTTTATTTTCTTTTAGTCCTAAAACGCATCTCGCGACCTTCCTCTCTCCCCCACCTTCCAACCCCTTGAATCTGTCGCAACCGATACTTGGGGAGCACTGACGTTGGAATTGTCTTTGTGGTATGGTGTTAACAGCTCTCACTGTTCAAAAATGTTAAAGAAAATGTTAAATAGAACATCAGTTGAAAGGAAGAATAATTTATTTATTGATTCATTTTTTCGCAATGCATTGCGTCAGGCCCGTCAATGCCACAGGGACTTAAGGGGCGGAGCCCGGCAGTCGATTTCGTGCTCTTTCTTCTTTTTTGTTTGTGAAATATGGATACCAAATCTTGCGCAAAGCACACATTAACGATACCAGAAACATAAGCATATTTATCGACAACATATTTAGCTGGTGTCAATCGGGCGTTCGTGTAGCGAGCAACGTGTCCAGGTGTGTACTCGCCATTTCGCTCTGGAGGCCTTCGAGATCCGCATCGGGTACACCGAACGTCCGCGACTGAGACACAGCTGTTACGTAAAAAACCTGGCACGGCCAGGTTATTACGTAACAGCTGTCCGAAGAAGCCTTCGGACGTCCGAACTTTGCGTTAGCTGACTTTTTTTTCTTCTCGGTTTCCGAACCATCTTGCGTTAAGTTGTTTGAACTGAATGTGTAGTGCTATCGTAAATGTGTACTGTTATCGTAAATCTTGGCTTGTGATTGTGCCTTTCTAGATCATCTTATTCGTTTTGCTGGAGACGCAAACGACGGGTATAACAAAGTCGTTTGCCGGAAATGGCTATAGGCACTACGCTGAGAGCTCATGCCTTTTGGGTCACCGTTTTCGAACGGCGCGTGTATCACTAGGGCGCTCGTTAACACACACCCCCGCCTGCGTTCAAGACGCTTCGCGGCGACAGCGTGCGGCTGCTAGTTACCAAACGTCACCCGTACACTGCTTCGCAGCGTCCAGCTGGAAAGCCAAGTTCCGCTGTCCGTGATTGCACCACTGGAAAGGGAGTCCCATACCATTTAGTTCTGCAAAGTTTCGTCGACGACATTCGTGTTTTTGTTTGTGTGTTGATTGTAACAAAAGAAAAGTCGTAAATATCGCCAATGTGCCTCGACAAAACAAAATATTCCAGAAAAAAAAAAGGAAAAAAGTAGACTCACACAGCGCACCGAACCCGCGTACACTTGCGTATGAAGCAGACACGCTGTGCCAGCGCTCAGAAAACTTGTTGGAACCATTCCTTTTATACCAGGTTGGCATAGTGCATATAGCCATTTCCGGCTAAGGTGCAAGACGGAGTGCGTATAGTATTACTCATTCCGCATACCTAGCAAAAGCACTTACCCAGTCACCTTGCGAAAAGCGCGAAACATGGAGTCCGCGCACCGTCTTGACTTCCCAGTATTTTACCTGCTTTAGAAAAGTTCGTACCTGCTAATAGGTATGTCTACTGAAACTGCAACTTGAAACTAAGGGAAGTGCCAGAGAGAAAAGAAAAAAAGTAGGGAAAACTTGTTCGCCCTCCCCAATTCCTGAACTCTCAAGTGATTGTACCATAATAAATGCACCAACGCCTCTTCACAAAATAAAGAAAAAGCAAAAGAATGGTCTCAGCTCAAGCATCTGTGGGCGGGTAGGAAATCTTCCCCAAATTTATTCACACCACATGATGAGCGCAGCAAGCTGACATGAGATTTACAGGAACGTATCGGTAGTGACTTACGTTTCCCTGAAATTCTGTATAACCGGTCGTTTGCAGGACCGAATCATCTACTCAAGCGGTGTGCGTCGCTGTGCAAACGCAGTCAAACAACACGAAGCATAAAAACAGCAGACTTAGGACAACAATCCGGAGTCCATTGTTAAATTAAAACGACATAATTTTGTTGAAAAAGCCCTGCAGCTTTTTACTCACGGTATGCGTCGGGACTCTTTCAGATTTTGAAACGAAACGAGGGAAGATTTACTTTTAAAAACGCTAGCTGCCACAGCTCGCGGCGTCCTATCGGACCAGCCGGACCGGATCAGCTGACGACGACGGGACTGAACCCGTTGAATGTCAACCCCACAACAACCAATTTGCGCTCCGTGTTAATGTGGGTTTCTACTAACAAGCCCCGCACCACACACCGCAAACGTTTCAGTTCTAAGTCGCATGTTGCACCAAACAAAACGAGGTCGCCGAAGTGCAGGCACTGCTGTCGTCAACGTTGGCTTGTGGTTGCGCACTCGTGGACTCTGTCACACCCTTCGCTTTCAAAGCGCACACGACGATTACGAATGATACTTTCCGTCTTCCGGGAACATCACAGGGGCACTTCTCTGGTCACGTCTTCGCAACGTGTGCTCGCAAACCGCGGAGCTTCTCGAGTCCCGTCGAAACAACACAATACCACCGCCATGTTAAACGTGCGTTGTTGCCCGATTTTCACCGATCAAACAAAAGGAACGAAAGCAAACCGGTTCTAGCTTCAAGCGTACATCGTCAGCAATTCCCCCCCTCCCCAATACGCGGCGTATTTTCGACAAGACGCACCGGAGATCGAGACGCGGCGTTCGTCGTTCAACTCCGCAGCCAAGTCGACCCAAGAGCATATCCAAGACTGAAAGGCGGGGCGTACTTCTCCTCCGCGCGGGTCGAAAGAGCGGGAGTTTCAATTGTGGAGTGGTTCTGACTCCGACTAAACAACGTCCTATAACGTAAATATTGCTAAAAAAAGAATTTACTTTCGCGGAAGATTTGTTTTGTGACATGCTTGTCCCAATTAGATTGTTTGAATTTTTGTTTTCTTTGCAATTACCCTTTAAAAAACTTAAGTACCCGACATATGTTTTATGCTTTGCAGTTACCCTTTAAAGAACTTAAGTACCCGACATATGTTTTATGGTCTATCCTAGGCCGAGTATAATGTTTTTTTAACTATTAGTCCTGCTAAACTCTTCATTAGCAGCATTGCACAATGTTGACCTAGGGGAGCTATTTCTTATACGGGCATTTCCAAACGTATTGAGAATATATCATAAAGTACAATTCCGTCAATTGAAGTCTGACGTCTATCTTTCGTATAATTCGCGAAATAATACAAAAAGGCGCAAGAAAATTCACATCCAGCGAGCTCTGCTGAAGTCAAATGCCCGACACCACTTCATCCATTTGTGTAGACAGATCTTTATTTGTTTTAAGAGATACGCCTTATACTTTCATCGGCGTAGAGAGTAAATGGGCCATCGACAACGCTGCACTCGAATGACTTCCATGCAGACGGCTTCTTTTCGGAGTCACATATTGCATACTTCAGGCGCTTTTTTTGAGGCAAGAATAGCTGTTTATGGCACCTTTTCACCCGGGGAGCGAACCCTGAGTGTCTAAATAAAACAATTAAGTTGTATATCCTTAAACAAAAACTTAATGACAACAGACATGAGATCGAGCACAATGTACAGTTTCTTAAAATTTGTAAATAAACAGATCCAGCAAATTTTTATAATGCAAAATTGATTTCTCCATATAATCAAAAGCAACTGTTTCTGATTTGTTATGAAGGCAGAGCACGGATGCTTTCAGGGAGGACACATACCTTTCGAACACACCCGCTACGTACTTGTGTTGACTATATTTGCCATCTTTAAGATTATAAATACATGATCATAAATATGCTTTGCGCTAATATGGTCACGTGACGGCAATTTTCCTGCTAAATCTAGTGGAGAAACTGAATTTATTCATAAGTGACGTACACCAAGTCATGTGACGTCATTTTCCCCGCTAAACTTAGAGGGAATTCGAATTGGTGTAAGGTCTCGTGACATCAATTTTCCTGCTAGATTTAGCGGGAAATTAAATTCTGTTGAGGTCACATGAAGTCAATTGTCCCTCTAAATCTAGCGGAGAAGCTGAATTTGTTTTTCGTGGGTAACGTGACACCAGTAATGTGACGTCATTTTCTTCGCTAAATTTAGCTGGAAAACTGAATTGGTGTTGAGGCCACGTGGCATTAATTTTTTTCGCTAAATTTAGTGGGGAATCGAATTGCTGTTGAGGTCACGTGACGTCAGTTTTCCCGCTAAATCTAGCGAAGAAACTGAATTTGCCGATAGGTGACGTCACACCGAGTCATGTGACGCTATTTTCCCCGCTACATTTAGCGGGGAATCGAATTGGTGTTGAGGTCACGTGAGGTCCGTTTTTCCACTAAATTAAGCGCGGTTACGCCGACGCCGACGCTGCGTAACCCGTAAACGGGTTGCTCAGCGTCGGCGATACCCTTTTTCTGGTTTCGACGACATTCAATTTCACTAATACAAGGTTAGGTCTGTATAAGAAATTGCGCAATTCATTAAACTGGAGACAAACACATCGGGGACATGGGAAAGGGGGTGGGGGGGAGGGGGGATCTAGTCTTCGAAGCACGCGTGCAGCGCCCGTTTCAGTGTGTGGGCCGTCTCAATTCATATACCTCAATCACTCAGAGACTTTCAAGTTATTTTGTAAAATTGGAACAAAAATGCGCAATTCATTTGAAAGAAATCTGGATTTATATTCAGAACCATAAAGAACAACCTGACATTTTATGGTACCGTTTTCGACGCCTCCGATCAGTTCGCTAAAGAGCTAGAATCTAATTGCGATACAGTGATGCAATCAAATATGATTTGGCGGTGTAAAGGATGAAGGGTTGGTGTGTGTTGGCGGTGTAAAGGACAGTTCTTTTATGTGAGTTTATAGAAACTCCCCAAGTTCCACCTTGAGCACTTTCCATAGCATTTTTATATCAACTCCCTAACACCTGATTATCACCCTACACTCTAAAAAAAAGGGTAGTCATATGTGACTACCTTTAGGGTGGTAAAAAGTTGTCCCAAATATAACGACCCCTAGGGTAAAAATGACGACTCCACACGTAGTCAAAAAACAGGTAGTCAAATATGACTACCCCCAAAAGCAACATGGCGGACGGTTAGTGAGGCTCGGATTCCGCGGTAAGGCCCAGCGAACAGCACGGCTTTTCGGCCCAGTTAGAGAGTAGGGCAGTGGGGCGCATACGCCTATTCGACGTCTTCCAAGCGCCATCAGACACTCTAAACATCCGTCCTTAGACACAGGTACCGTACCAATTAGCCGGGAGGACGGCAGCGTGTTTGCCGGAATCGCCGCGATTGCACCCGACGGCATCTCGCTAGATTGACTGTATTTTTACCGCCGGCGGAGAACGCTCAAAAAAGAAATCGTAACGCGAGTAATGGGCACGCTGACTTTATTGAAGACAACGTATGCTTGTCGTTTGCGGCGATGAATCACTGGGGACCTTCGTCGACACCGACGGGAGGCGTTTAACTCGCACCAACGCCCCGCTATCTTTCTTCCTTTCTTTTTTTTCTATCTCTTCTTGTTTGTGCCAACCTCAACCGACGTGGTTATATCCATTGCTGCCTGCACTTCGCAGCTCTTCGACACAGAACAATAATTTAGGAGGCCGAGTGACTCAATTATTACGATTGTTTTCAATCTGAGAGGCACGTAGGGAGCCCAGTGGACCGCAGAGCCTGGACGGCTGGACCGTATGCCAGGTGTTTGTAATCAATAGCTACGGGACTGCACAACACTTAGCTTATTGAATCAGGCGGCAGCTTGCGCCACTTAGGAGGTGTAGTAGTAACAGCTAGATGCACTAAAAAAATGCTTATACACCAACTCTCCTGAGGCTCATAAACTACGTACGTACTGCACCTATGACAACTCATGCGCCAACACACACCAGCTACGATACCGAACACTGTAAACGGACACATACATATCAACAGTACTACAAGGCACAAGCAACTGCAACACAACACCTCCGCGAATCTCTACTGTGACCACCCTACCGACCCGATTCGTATATATGCCCTACCCGGTTCCGACAAGGATTAGGCAAGTGACTGCCGCTGTTTAGTTGATGAATACAAAGAGTATCTGCAAGTATTATTAGTATACAGTTGTTCTGAGTATTTAGATTGGCCGGCTAGACACCTCTCTTAATCTAACGCTTTGAAAGCCAACATGATATGAAAGTAATCGGCTAAAGTGACACCAAATGGCATGCTCCCGATCAGTTTCGGTTTCAGATTCACGCAGTGATAAGCTTACTAATGCCATGTTGCCCCATGCTCGTTCCGCGCGTGTAATAGCAGCAAAGGTTACAATAATATCCGCATTCCTAGTCAGTAATCGGCTAAAGGTAACATAATTCT
Organism: Ixodes scapularis; assembly: GCF_016920785.2. NCBI lineage: Eukaryota > Metazoa > Arthropoda > Arachnida > Ixodida > Ixodidae > Ixodes > Ixodes scapularis. The sequence goes on from NW_024609857.1 coordinate 137,749,931, forward strand.
TAGTCTTCTGTTAATAAATACCCCACAAAGCCCAGCGTATCATATTTGCTACGTGGAGTTTGATAACTTAAAAAGTGACAATAATTTGCGTGAAGCTGAGACCATAGAGTTATTATTGTAATAACTCTATTGCTAAGACCAAAGCCCGCAGTATCGGTTTTGATACGCTGACAGAGTTTTCCGATTTGGGTAGTTCAGCAAGGCCCCGCCAGGCTGCCGCTGGCAGCTAGAGCAAGATGGCCGCACGCAGCAGGCTGCTCGAAGGCACACCGCCCGCGTCATTGTATTCAGAAAACAGTAAGTATATGGCTTTGCCGTCCTATATTCGGCACTTTTTTTTTGCTCAGAAAGTGTTGCGCAACCACATTATTCCGTTCACTTTTGTTTTTGAGTCCCGTCCGCTTAGTAACATTGCTTCAAATTTCTGCGTATCATCTTAGATACAGTGGGTCGTAATTGACGGCATTATTTTTGTTTTCTTGGTAAAGCTTTGAATGGTACACGTTTTAACCGTTTTTTGATTGATTTTTCCTTCTAATTTTAGGTTCCTAAGTTAGGAACATATTGAACAATATCGTCGCCGGCGAAGATGTCAGCGATTTTAGTGATCTGTCGGAAAGTGACGAAAATTAGTCCCCCCGCCGCGGCTGAGCCCTCTGAGACAAGTGATGATGAAGACACTGTAGAAAATTCCTTCGGATCATCTGTAGCTTCGTCTTCTCGTCCATACAACAAATGGCGAAAGGAATTGCTCCAAAACAGTCATGCTGAATTTTCCAAAGTTTTCTCTGAGTCGTATACCATAGATTCACCATTGTTCCTTTTCCGCCAGTTTCTAAGTACTGATATGCTCACTATGCTAGTGGAGCAAACAAATGTGTACAGTACGCAGAAATACGGCAGCTCCGTAAACACAACCCTGCAAGAGCTGGAGCAGTAAATTAGAATATACCTGAAAATGGCGCTTACAAAATGCCGAAGGTCATGTGCTACTGGGAGAATGGGACAAGGTATTCTCCTATTGCTGACAAGAGGTCGAGAAATCGTTTCTTGAAGCTGATGCAATGCATGCATGTTGTAAACAACATGGAAACCACCGAAGAAGCGAAGGAGGACAAGTTGTGGAAGATTCGTCCTTGGATTTCATTATTCCAGCACAACCTCAAGAGCATTGAAAAAGAAAAGTTGAATGCGGTGGATGAGATAATGGTGTTATTTACAGGAAGGAGCTCGCTAAAACAGTACATCCCAAACAAACCGACGCCATGGGGTTTCAAGCTTTGGGGACGGGCAGACACAACCGGTGTCCTTTACCAGTTCGAGGTATACCAAGGCCACTCAAAAAAAAAAAAAAAAAAGAAATACATTTTTGGACTTTGGGGTGATACTGTCCTGAGCAGCTGCTCTAAAATACCTTCAAATGAAGACTTCAAGGTTGCAGCTGACAATTTTTTTAGCTCTTTGGACCTTGTTGAAGAGTTAACGAGAAAAATACAGTACGTTCGAACTCTGAGGCAAAATCGGCTGAGAGACTGCAAACTCCAGGATGAGAAAACTCTGAGAAAAGTCGGCCAAGGCTCACATGATTACGGAGTTGACAATGACAAAGGAATTGTTGTAGTTCGCTGGTTTGACAGGAAAGCTGTCACCCTAGTGTCAAACTTCGGCTCTGTTGAGTCAATTCAGCAAGTCAAACGGTATGACCGGAAGGCCAAACTCCACATTGACATCACACGCCCGGCAATTGTTGGTATGTACAACAGTTTTAGGGGGGGGGGGGGGGGATTGACCAGCATAATTATCAGGTGTCGCTGTACAAATACACCATACGGTCGGGGTGCTGGTACACGTACCTCATATATCATGCTATCTCCATCTGCGCCGTGAATGCGTGGAATATTCACAGGCGCCGAAGCCATCAGCTGAAGGAGTGCCCACTCAAGCTGAGAACCTCCATTGCCAGTTTATCAGAAAGCCCTATCTCTACTAGAAAAGCGCCAAGAGGACGGCCGGTCAGTCTGCCTTCGCCTCCGATGAAGAAGAGCAAGTTCACGCCAAGTCATCCCCAAGATGACGTTCGAAAAGACGGGGTTGGGCATCTTCCAACTATGGCGAGCAACCGACTTCGATGCAGGAACTGTGTGCCCAATGCGAACACATCTAGCACAGTTGTGTGCGCGAAATGCGATCTAACTCCAAATCTGAGCAAGAGACGCAACTGTTTGTTTGAATACCGCAAGCCACGAGACTGCAGCTGGCAAGGACGTAGCAGAAAAGCCCAGTGTATCATATTTGATACGTTCAATAATTTTTTACTGGTTTGAAATTTCATTGTTCTTTTTGTATGAATGTACTCACCTTAGCCATAAATAAAGGCACACAAGTTTCTACAATTTTAATTTGCGTAGAAATATGTTTGGGCTTAAATTTCTCAAGCACTTAAATTTAGTGCTTGAGAATAGGTGACAATTGTAGCGGGCAGACGCTGGCGGCACGCTTTCCCGTGTTGATCGAGTGACCGATGAGTCGCTCTACTCGCTCCACTTTAGAATCCCCTAAATTATACTCATGTGAAAAAAAAAAGGATTGGGGTACCTGTAAAAGAATCAAAAACAACTAGCATAGCCGAGATTTCTTCTTTTTTTTTTTTGTGCTGCATTCGGAGAACATGTACACCGATATCAAATTATCTTAAATCTTTCAGTTTTCTGTTGACAACAAAAAGTTGGCACTTTTCAAGTATGGGGACACTTGATATAAATAGTGTATTGAGCTCAAAACATTAGGGCATTACAACCAAAACTATACTGTGTATATATATATATAAAGTGGCTATAATGAAGACAAAGTACTCAGGTGGCAATTGTTTGCATTCTTTCGTTTTCCAAACCTGAATATAAAATTTTATATTGAAAATATTTTCTTCTAAAAATAAATAAAACTCCTAAAACAACCTTGTAGGTACTTTTGACACATTGTGGAAATGGAAATCTGAAAAGGAGTCTTTTTCCAGCACCTGACTATCAAACTATGATAGTTATAGTAATGATACTTTCAAAAGCCAGAATCAACCCTTTGAATATGAAACAAACCTGAAAACTTACCGTATTTACACGATTGTAGGTCGACTCGATTGTAAGTCGACTCCCCACATCGCACATCAGCAAAAAAAAATTTTTTTTCAGTTGCGCATTTTATTGCAAACACGTGAGAACGGCAAAGTATCTGTTTCGAAAGCCGAGACTCCAACACGCGATCGATGCCTTCTGGCGTGCTTTGGCTGCGCATGCACGTGCGAGGTGCATGAGATGGTCTGGCGTTATCGGAACTAGGAAGTTGACGCTGGAGGCGGGACAACTGAAGCTGCTCACTGTCGTTCTCACTCCATCCCCGACTAGACTACGACTCGTCCGCACTGGTGATGTCAGTCCCGTCGTCGTCACTGCTACGTTCTCGAAGCACGTCGTCGGCGTCGTCCAATGAAATCTCGGCACTTCGCAAATGAGAGGATCAACCGCATCTTCCGCGCTTCCTCGGCGATCGCGTCGGACGTCACGGGTAGGGACCGATTGCGCACGTTTGCGGCGTACGTTGCAAGACTGACCTCCAACTCCTGAAGGCATCCCCACCTATCCAGACTTTGGCCTGCGAAAGCTTCTTCGTTTGCCGTCACACTTTAAGATTTCGCGCCACCGCAGACTCCACTAGAGCATCACCCACTCCGACGATTCGAACTTGCGTCCAACAGCGCAGTTGTTTGTTGCTTCTGAGTGAAGAATTGCCATAAACGAGCACCGAAGACCTAAACTGCCCGGACCATAGTGAACATAGTTAGCGCACCGGCATGATCTCGTACTCGATCAAACGATGTGCGACCGTGAATCCCGCGAAAAACTGCGAGGCCGCGGGGTGAGCGAGCCAAGCGAGCCGTGAGGCTGTTCCAGCGGCCTCCGGAGTGGCTCTTACGAGAAGTGCCGTCACCCCCCGGGAGTCGGGCACTCCGTGCTCTGCTCACCGCCGTGCATTCGAGTTAATTTGCGAATCGCTACCAATAATACTCGTTTGCGCAAATAAAAAATAATTAATTTGTAAAATGAGCGCACAAAACAATGTAATGCTAGGGGTACAGCCGGCTGAACTCGTAACAAGCCGAGGTGTCCATGATATCGCGATTGTTTCGTTTTTGCCGGCGTTGGAATGCTTTGGTTCGGTTATAAGATTCTTCAGATTTTCAAAAATTAAAAAAAGGGTCGACCTGCATTCGTGTAAATACGGTACATGGAAACAGGGAACGTTTAACCAAAAAACAATGTTAGGTATGCGTTACAAACATATTAAATTTATCAAAATATGAAACATCACAGTCACTTCACCATTCTAAAAAAAAAAAAATACCTGAAAATATGCATAACAAAAAAAGGGATATGATTTATACCAAGCAAGATACTGGGCCATAGAATCAAAGTTTCAACAATAAAAAAAAGTATGAGTGGGTACCCAAAAATAACCGGGATGAATTTCAGGAGGCCGGGCATTCGTAGTACCAGCATTTACCTCTTGCAGTACCCTTCCCAAGTTAGTTTGCCGACCGGCGTCGTCTGCTAAGGATCTAGCGGCATGTTGCGAATTTTTTCCCCAAGCGCTTCAAAATCATTCCTTGTTTTTTGCAATGTCTGACTTGAAGGACCTTCCACATCCATAAAATGATGTCCTTTCAAGACTTTTCATACGGGTGAACAGAAAAAAGTCACAAGGGGCGAGGTCCTGAGAATACGGGAGGTTGAGAAGCGGTGTCATGCCAGGACAGTGTCTGCTGGGGCATTGTTGTGATGGAACTATCATTCCCCCTTTCCCTCATATCGGGGATTTCTGCCTTACTGAGTTTCGCAAGTGTCGCAAAATTGCCCGGTAAAACACCTGATTAACAGATTCACCAAGAGGAACAAACTCGGAGTGATCAGTGCCCAATTTTTTTGTGTTCTTCTTCATTTGAGGAGGTTAAAGGTCGCCCAGAACGAGGTTGGTCATCGATCAAAAAATCACCAGTCCTAAAGCGAGAAAACCACTTGCAATTTCTTATTAGCATCTTCCTTGTAAGCTCCCTGAAGCATTACAAGAGTTTCTGGCACAGTTTTACCTAAAGCAATATTTCACAGCCCCATGTTGTTCTTTCATATCAGACATTGCAAAAAAAAACATTTTAAAGTGCTTGGAAACAGTATATATAGCAGACAATGCCAGTCGGAAAACTCGCTCGGAAGGGGCGCTGCAAAGCGCTGCTAGCGGCGGAAGCTGGTACTACGAACAGCCCGCTTTCAGAAATTCATTCCGGTTACTTTTGCACCCAACCTGGAACGAATCACTGCACCAAAAGCTTTCGATATATGCCATGTTTAAAAAAAAAAGATGGCGACCAGTCAAAGAGGCTCAATAGACCTTATGAAAAATTGTTTGATGATCTGACAACATTGAGAGCGTCGCCATTTTATTGTTGGCAAGCGTCGTCGGTACCAAAGCATGGTGGAGGCATCAGAGAGAGCCGTACGGGCAGTGTACGATAGCGCAGCAGCTGTTTTCCGCCTTCTGACCATGAAATGTGGACAAACAGTTTAAACAACCTACCGCAACTGTCTGATGAAGCTCTAGCAGGCCTGTGCACGCTGGCAACAACCTCGTCGAAGCAGCGGAGCAAGTCCTACGCCTTTGCTGTAGAAGCTTACACACTGCGGGTTGTCGCCAGCGTGTGCACAGGCCTCCGAAAGTTTCATCAGACAGTTGCGGTAGGTTGTTTAAACTGCTCGTCCCCGTTCCATGGTCAGAAGGCGGAAAACACAGCTGCCGCGCCATCACACACTGCCCTCCACCGAGCTTCAGTACCGACAACGCTTGCTAACATTAAAACAGTGACGCTCTCAGTGTTGTCAGCCTACCAAGCAATTTCGCATAAGGTTAATTGAGATGAGGCAATTTTATCTGTAACATCAAGCAACATCGGCCACAGTGTGTGCCCAAATAATGGCAGACTTCGATAATTGGTGCTGCAGCTACCATACTCCGTTCACCTCTGAGCTGACACTGTGGTGGAACCTACGTTCTCGTTAGACCAGTCATATGCCTCTCTTTTGCCACATCATCACGCTCCTGGTTATACCCACGCGCAAAGAGTTGGGTCAGGTGATAAAAGCCGTGATGTGATTGGTCATAGCCATTTTGGAGCAGCTGTTTGAGCAGCCAAAAGTTCATTTTGCAGAAGCAAAAAGAGCTTTTGAAGCACAACCGCACACTTCATTTTCATTTATATCACTGCAAATGTGAGGAGAGATGGCAAATATCAGGAGAACAAACACCAGCTGTTTAGGTGCTTGTGGAAGCACCAGACACGGCAACAAGAAGACGACTGATGAAGAACAGCGCAAACTGCTGTGGATGATTATTTTAGGTACGAAATCCCACTAAAAAATGTTAAAATACAATCATTTTGAGCACCTAGATTTATGTGTCCTTCAAGTTGTAAGGGGGTTGTAACAAAACCAACTCTTAATTGAGACAAAAAAAAAAGCATAAAAAATAAACCTACAAGAGTCCATATATACCTTCTTGCACCCCGTCTCGCTCTGGAGGAGTACCTTTCCCCTTAGTACGCGGGTGTGCTGTGGCGAAGCAAGACACGCAACATAGCGACGCCTATTTTGCAATTGTTGCTTCACTGCATTACACTACTATGCGGTGAGAAGCGCACTCAACAAGGCTAACTAACCCACCAGAGCAGACCACGAACACGAGACTTGTTACGAAACTTCTGAGTACCGTCAGTGCTTGGTGCGAAATCAAATCGAATAGTATGTTATTTGAGACGATTATCGAAAGTCCTGAAAACCCGCACGAGCCTACACGAACGATTCGCCCCGGCAGCGAGGCCTGCAGCTGTTATATTTTCAGTATTATTTAATTGAACTTAAGTTCTGGTGCAATGTTGGTGCAAATTCCTCACATTTCGATCAAATGTAGCAAGTGTAGCAGAATAAGCACTTAGGCGCAGTTTGGCACAATTTACGCAGCAATCACATCACTGGGTGAAAAGAGGGAGGCGGCTGATTGGTCCGACAGGGTGAAGATAGTATAGCTGGTGCACACTTTTGAAAAGGGAATATTCAAGGGTAGCTGACAAGCTGTTGGTGGCTGCAATACAAATAGCAGAAGCGCATACTGCAATGTTCACTCGTCTCCTATGGTTTTGATATAGCCTTTGTTCTCATGGGCAACACTGGATCCCACTGCTGCCGGCATGTCGTGGTCGAGACAGGTTAACGATGACAACTGATGCATTGCATACAATATGTGGTCCTGTGGGACGTCGGGCTGGTGGCATCTATTACATGGCGGGTCTTGTCTGCTAACCCTCTTTCGCATCTTTTTGCTGGTGCTTGCCACATGAGGTGCTGTGCTTGGCGGTGGGCACCGGTGTTTCCCACAACAGTTCTATATCACTATAAAAAAAAGGCTGACAATCCTGTAACAATGTAGCAAACAGATGTTTTAGGCTGGCTTCACACGAAAAATCTTTTTCAACATTTTGACGTTGCAAGGCAAACAGAATTCTGGAAGTTTCACGATCTGAACCAACAAGCATGCCCCCCCCCCCCCCCCCAAAGAATTGAGGATCGATATTCCACCGCCTGGCCATGGTCTGACGAGCAGCTGAAATCTCGTTACATCTTAAAGTAGCAATAGCTGCAATTCCAGTCTCCTGAGTTCACGAGCAGCAACCGCTGAAATAGCAACGTGCTATTTCTGGTATGATCACTATCCAAAAATACAATTAGTTCATGCTGTATAGACCCAAACTTTCGGAGTGATCACTTGCAACTATGCCTATGTCTTTTGCTGATGCACCTAGAACCATAAATTACAAAACTAGAAATAAATAAAGCAATCAAATTTTGTTGTCAATTAACCTTCTGACCCTGCATTGATAATGAAATTAAACTACAAGCATATACAGATTCATAAAAAAAATATGTTTACTATCTATCTTGAGTGAATATCTATATTTTTATTGTAAATGTCCCATTGTTGCCAGCACACCTAATGCAGTCATTGAAATGCGACAGGGACATCTTGGGACATTTGGGATACGAGTCACCTTACCACGGCCATTGCTAGCCTGGCTGCAAGCGTGCCAGTTGACAGTGTCACCAAATACTTCACCAGGAAAATTACATTTGTCTTCATTCATTTACGCCAGCGCACGCACACTGCCAAATGTTACTCTCCTAACGGTGTAGACACCACGCATATGAGAGAATGCATGTGGATCACACCGTCCACGCTGTACAGCAGTCATGCCGCACCAAGGGAGAGGGCTGCCATGGGCACGCCGAGATACCGGGTTTTCCGAGACAGCAGAGGCAGCTGTCACGACTAGTGCTCCAGGTGTCCACAACCATATACGGGAACAGTCATCTATTGTTGCCATCAACTGTCCCAATAGGCAGATCTCACTAAGCGTTCCACGCATGCGTGATGCCGCCATAACTTTAGTTCACAGGAGGCAGTGCACGAGACGGCTCGTGTCGTCTTGTCACGTGCAAAGCTCCAGCGGGGTTCTCCTACATGCAGAAAGACTTAAGTTTCTTTGATGCATTGTGGCAGTGGCGGCTTAATGAAACTGGCTGGTGAGATTGGTCTATTGAAAGGCAAAAGCCCTGAGGCTGCTGCACATCCAGTCGTTCCAACCATGCAAAGCCTCTTTGTGTCTAGGCCATTGGATTCTCATGGGGTGAGATATTTTCATAGTAAAGTATCTACCAGTGTCGTCATGTCACACCCTGGTGGTTTTCAACACCCATGGGCTATATAATTCCTCTTCACTTTCAAAGAATTCTGTTACATCAGAAAGATGAGAGGTTGAAAACAGGGATGGAGAAGAACGTCAGAGGAAAGGAGTGGTGAAGCAAAGCGACTGACCGAATCGTCCTAGGCGAGCCAACGCAGTACACCTGTTTGTGCAGGGCGTGGGCTGGGATGGTTTTTTGCCTAACCTGGGTGGCCTTTGATGGAAACCTAGCCCGGGCTTGGCTCAACTGCCAAGACCCCAGTTTCATCAGACACGGGGACACCTAGCACAGCCAGGCTTGCAGGGGGTCTGAACCCATGCTGGGCTCGGGACTCATGGTGATTGGTGACACCACTCACCAAACACCCACAAGCGCACAAGTCTCCTGTGGCAACGCAACCCTGTAAAAAGGCATTCAGTACATTAAGTAGATACTCATCAAGCCAAGCGAGAGATGCACTTCAACTGAAAAAAAAAGAAATGAAGGCTCAGCTCAGACATATGATAGATGCCCAAGTGCGGTTGTCTGTCAAAACCAATGTATTTTACATGCTCCAAGACAACTAATAGTTATCATAAATAAACTCAAAGCTACAAAGCAAAATGTACCCAAAATACTGAAAGCTGAGCTAAAGTATGCACAGCTTTCTTAACCGAAATACCTAAGAATGCTTTTCTTTCACTTGTCTTTCTAATTAAGTGACACCTCTTTTTCAGCTACAAATGGAATGTGCTGATGTGAAACCTATAACTTCATGCTAAATCTGGGTCATTCCTCCTCTGCAGTGTGCTGGCTTGCTCAAAATAAAATCAGGCGGCCTTATCTCGGTCTCAACAAAAAAAAATTGTCAAGGCTAGTGCTGCCTTACAAAGCTTTTTCTTGAGGCTTCCTTAGATAGACCGACTGGGTTACTTTCTAACAAACCAGCCAATAAATAGATTATGGACAAACAGAATCAAGATTACACATTCCACTGAAACGAGTAGCCAAGTGAAATCACCAATTAGCTGAATGCTCAGGCGGTTGTGACCTGCCAGCTCAGTAGCCTTCAACAAAAGCTCTTTTCATTGCATCAGTTGGCAAAGTAGATGTGAAACACGTGCACGACAAAGACAGGCATTGTATGATGGTTCGCACATCAACCGTAGCTGGCGTCCTATGACTCTGTGACATGGCATGTCCCGATGTCGCATTGTGTGGAGCTGGCCGACGCAAGCAGAAATTGCAACCGCATATTTTGGTCATTCCACTGCAGTGTCAGCTGTATGCAGTTTGAATGTTTTCGTGTTCTGCGAAGTTACTGCAAG